>NW_028133316.1:0-709295 GCF_964374135.1 Grampus griseus
CCCTAACCCTAGCCCGAACCCTAACCCTAACCCTTCCCCGAAGCCTGACCCTCACCCGTCCCCTAATCCTAACCCGTACGCTGACACTGACCCGCGCCCTCACACGTACGCTCCCCCTAAAGCGTTGTCGTACCCTCACCTGGACCCTAAACCGTCCCCGTCCCCTAACCCTAACCCTAGCCCGAACCCTAACCCTAAACCTTCCCCGAAGCCTGACCCTCACCCGTCCCCTAATCCTAACCCGTACGCTGACACTGACCCGCGCCCTCACACGTACGCTCCCCCTAAAGCGTTGTCGTACCCTCACCTGGACCTAAACCGTCCCCGTCCCCTAACCCTAACCCTAGCCCGAACCCTAACCCTAACTCTTCCCCGAAGCCTGACCCTCACCCGTCCCCTAATCCTAACCCGTACGCTGACACTGACCCGCGCCCTCACACGTACGCTCCCCCTAAAGCGTTGTCGTCCCCTCACCTGGACCCTAAACCGTCCCCGTCCCCTAACCCTAACCCTAGCCCGAACCCTAACCCTAACCCTTCCCCGAAGCCTGACCCTCACCCGTCCCCTAATCCTAACCCGTACGCTGACACTGACCCGCGCCCTCACACGTACGCTCCCCCTAAAGCGTTGTCGTACCCTCACCTGGACCCTAAACCGTCCCCGTCCCCTAACCCTAACCCTAGCCCGAACCCTAACCCTAACCCTTCCCCGAAGCCTGACCCTCACCCGTCCCCTAATCCTAACCCGTACGCTGACACTGACCCGCGCCCTCACACGTACGCTCCCCCTAAAGCGTTGTCATACACTCACCTGGACCCTAAACCGTCCCCGTCCCCTAACCCTAACCCTAGCCCGAACCCTAACCCTAACCCTTCCCCGAAGCCTGACCCTCACCCGTCCCCTAATCCTAACCCGTACGCTGACACTGACCCGCGCCCTCACACGTACGCTCTCCCTAAAGCGTTGTCGTACCCACACCTGGACCCTAAACCGTCCCCGTCCCCTAACCCTAACCCTAGCCCGAACCCTAAATCTAACCCTTCCCCGAAGCCTGACCCTCACCCGTCCCCTAATCCTAACCCGTACGCTGACACTGACCCGCGCCCTCACACGTACGCTCCCCCTAAAGCTTTGTCGTACCCTCACCTGGACCCTAAACCGTCCCCGTCCCCTAACCCTAACCCTAGCCCGAACCCTAACCCTAACCCTTCCCCGAAGCCTGACCCTCACCCGTCCCCTAATCCTAACCCGTACGCTGACACTGACCCGCGCCCTCACACGTACGCTCCCCCTAAAGCGTTGTCGTACCCTCACCTGGACCCTAAACCGTCCCCGTCCCCTAACCCTAACCCTAGCCCGAACCCTAACCCTAACCCTTCCCCGAAGCCTGACCCTCACCCGTCCCCTAATCCTAACCCGTACGCTGACACTGACCCGCGCCCTCACACGTACGCTCCCCCTAAAGCGTTGTCGTACCCACACCTGGACCCTAAACCGTCCCCGTCCCCTAACCCTAACCCTAGCCCGAACCCTAACCCTAACCCTTCCCCGAAGCCTGACCCTCACCCGTCCCCTAATCCTAACCCGTACGCTGACACTGACCCGCGCCCTCACACGTACGCTCCCCCTAAAGCGTTGTCGTACCCTCACCTGGACCCTAAACCGTCCCCGTCCCCTAACCCTAACCCTAGCCCGAACCCTAACCCTAACCCTTCCCCGAAGCCTGACCCTCACCCGTCCCCTAATCCTAACCCGTACGCTGACACTGACCCGCGCCCTCACACGTACGCTCCCCCTAAAGCGTTGTCGTACCCTCACCTGGACCCTAAACCGTCCCCGTCCCCTAACCCTAACCCTAGCCCGAACCCTAACCCTAACCCTTCCCCGAAGCCTGACCCTCACCCGTCCCCTAATCCTAACCCGTACGCTGACACTGACCCGCGCCCTCACACGTACGCTCCCCCTAAAGCGTTGTCGTACCCTCACCTGGACCCTAAACCGTCCCCGTCCCCTAACCCTAACCCTAGCCCGAACCCTAACCCTAAACCTTCCCCGAAGCCTGACCCTCACCCGTCCCCTAATCCTAACCCGTACGCTGACACTGACCCGCGCCCTCACACGTACGCTCCCCCTAAAGCGTTGTCGTCCCCTCACCTGGACCCTAAACCGTCCCCGTCCCCTAACCCTAACCCTAGCCCGAACCCTAACCCTAACCCTTCCCCGAAGCCTGACCCTCACCCGTCCCCTAATCCTAACCCGTACGCTGACACTGACCCGCGCCCTCACACGTACGCTCCCCCTAAAGCGTTGTCGTCCCCTCACCTGGACCCTAAACCGTCCCCGTCCCCTAACCCTAACCCTAGCCCGAACCCTAACCCTAACCCTTCCCCGAAGCCTGACCCTCACCCGTCCCCTAATCCTAACCCGTACGCTGACACTGACCCGCGCCCTCACACGTACGCTCCCCCTAAAGCGTTGTCGTACCCTCACCTGGACCCTAAACCGTCCCCGTCCCCTAACCCTAACCCTAGCCCGAACCCTAACCCTAACCCTTCCCCGAAGCCTGACCCTCACCCGTCCCCTAATCCTAACCCGTACGCTGACACTGACCCGCGCCCTCACACGTACGCTCCCCCTAAAGCGTTGTCGTACCCACACCTGGACCCTAAACCGTCCCCGTCCCCTAACCCTAACCCTAGCCCGAACCCTAACCCTAACCCTTCCCCGAAGCCTGACCCTCACCCGTCCCCTAATCCTAACCCGTACGCTGACACTGACCCGCGCCCTCACACGTACGCTCCCCCTAAAGCGTTGTCGTACCCTCACCTGGACCCTAAACCGTCCCCGTCCCCTAACCCTAACCCTAGCCCGAACCCTAACCCTAACCCTTCCCCGAAGCCTGACCCTCACCCGTCCCCTAATCCTAACCCGTACGCTGACACTGACCCGCGCCCTCACACGTACGTTCCCCCTAAACCGTTGTCGTACCCTCACCTGGACCCTAAACCGTCCCCGTCCCCTAACCCTAACCCTAGCCCGAACCCTAACCCTAACCCTTCCCCGAAGCCTGACCCTCACCCGTCCCCTAATCCTAACCCGTACGCTGACACTGACCCGCGCCCTCACACGTACGCTCCCCCTAAAGCGTTGTCGTACCCACACCTGGACCCTAAACCGTCCCCGTCCCCTAACCCTAACCCTAGCCCGAACCCTAACCCTAACCCTTCCCCGAAGCCTGACCCTCACCCGTCCCCTAATCCTAACCCGTACGCTGACACTGACCCGCGCCCTCACACGTACGCTCCCCCTAAAGCGTTGTCGTACCCTCACCTGGACCCTAAACCGTCCCCGTCCCCTAACCCTAACCCTAGCCCGAACCCTAACCCTAACCCTTCCCCGAAGCCTGACCCTCACCCGTCCCCTAATCCTAACCCGTACGCTGACACTGACCCGCGCCCTCACACGTACGCTCCCCCTAAAGCGTTGTCGTACCCTCACCTGGACCCTAAACCGTCCCCGTCCCCTAACCCTAACCCTAGCCCGAACCCTAACCCTAACCCTTCCCCGAAGCCTGACCCTCACCCGTCCCCTAATCCTAACCCGTACGCTGACACTGACCCGCGCCCTCACACGTACGCTCCCCCTAAAGCGTTGTCGTACCCTCACCTGGACCCTAAACCGTCCCCGTCCCCTAACCCTAACCCTAGCCCGAACCCTAACCCTAAACCTTCCCCGAAGCCTGACCCTCACCCGTCCCCTAATCCTAACCCGTACGCTGACACTGACCCGCGCCCTCACACGTACGCTCCCCCTAAAGCGTTGTCGTACCCTCACCTGGACCCTAAACCGTCCCCGTCCCCTAACCCTAACCCTAGCCCGAACCCTAACCCTAACCCTTCCCCGAAGCCTGACCCTCACCCGTCCCCTAATCCTAACCCGTACGCTGACACTGACCCGCGCCCTCACACGTACGCTCCCCCTAAAGCGTTGTCGTCCCCTCACCTGGACCCTAAACCGTCCCCGTCCCCTAACCCTAACCCTAGCCCGAACCCTAACCCTAACCCTTCCCCGAAGCCTGACCCTCACCCGTCCCCTAATCCTAACCCGTACGCTGACACTGACCCGCGCCCTCACACGTACGCTCCCCCTAAATCGTTGTCGTACCCTCACCTGGACCCTAAACCGTCCCCGTCCCCTAACCCTAACCCTAGCCCGAACCCTAACCCTAACCCTTCCCCGAAGCCTGACCCTCACCCGTCCCCTAATCCTAACCCGTACGCTGACACTGACCCGCGCCCTCACACGTACGCTCCCCCTAAAGCGTTGTCGTACCCTCACCTGGACCCTAAACCGTCCCCGTCCCCTAACCCTAACCCTAGCCCGAACCCTAACCCTAACCCTTCCCCGAAGCCTGACCCTCACCCGTCCCCTAATCCTAACCCGTACGCTGACACTGACCCGCGCCCTCACACGTACGCTCCCCCTAAAGCGTTGTCATACACTCACCTGGACCCTAAACCGTCCCCGTCCCCTAAACCTAACCCTAGCCCGAACCCTAACCCTAACCCTTCCCCGAAGCCTGACCCTCACCCGTCCCCTAATCCTAACCCGTACGCTGACACTGACCCGCGCCCTCACACGTACGCTCCCCCTAAAGCGTTGTCGTACCCTCACCTGGACCCTAAACCGTCCCCGTCCCCTAACCCTAACCCTAGCCCGAACCCTAACCCTAACCCTTCCCCGAAGCCTGACCCTCACCCGTCCCCTAATCCTAACCCGTACGCTGACACTGACCCGCGCCCTCACACGTACGCTCCCCCTAAAGCGTTGTCGTACCCTCACCTGGACCCTAAATCGTCCCCGTCCCCTAACCCTAACCCTAGCCCGAACCCTAACCCTAACCCTTCCCCGAAGCCTGACCCTCACCCGTCCCCTAATCCTAACCCGTACGCTGACACTGACCCGCGCCCTCACACGTACGCTCCCCCTAAAGCGTTGTCGTACCCTCACCTGGACCCTAAACCGTCCCCGTCCCCTAACCCTAACCCTAGCCCGAACCCTAACCCTAACCCTTCCCCGAAGCCTGACCCTCACCCGTCCCCTAATCCTAACCCGTACGCTGACACTGACCCGCGCCCTCACACGTACGCTCCCCCGAAAGCGTTGTCGTACCCTCACCTGGACCCTAAACCGTCCCCGTCCCCTAACCCTAACCCTAGCCCGAACCCTAACCCTAACCCTTCCCCGAAGCCTGACCCTCACCCGTCCCCTAATCCTAACCCGTACGCTGACACTGACCCGCGCCCTCACACGTACGCTCCCCCTAAAGCGTTGTCGTCCCCTCACCTGGACCCTAAACCGTCCCCGTCCCCTAACCCTAACCCTAGCCCGAACCCTAACCCTAACCCTTCCCCGAAGCCTGACCCTCACCCGTCCCCTAATCCTAACCCGTACGCTGACACTGACCCGCGCCCTCACACGTACGCTCCCCCTAAAGCGTTGTCGTACCCTCACCTGGACCCTAAACCGTCCCCGTCCCCTAACCCTAACCCTAGCCCGAACCCTAACCCTAACCCTTCCCCGAAGCCTGACCCTCACCCGTCCCCTAATCCTAACCCGTACGCTGACACTGACCCGCGCCCTCACACGTACGCTCCCCCTAAAGCGTTGTCGTACCCTCACCTGGACCCTAAACCGTCCCCGTCCCCTAACCCTAACCCTAGCCCGAACCCTAACCCTAACCCTTCCCCGAAGCCTGACCCTCACCCGTCCCCTAATCCTAACCCGTACGCTGACATTGACCCGCGCCCTCACACGTACGCTCCCCCTAAAGCGTTGTCGTACCCTCACCTGGATCCTAAACCGTCCCCGTCCCCTAACCCTAACCCTAGCCCGAACCCTAACCCTAACCCTTCCCCGAAGCCTGACCCTCACCCGTCCCCTAATCCTAACCCGTACGCTGACACTGACCCGCGCCCTCACACGTACGCTCCCCCTAAAGCGTTGTCGTACCCTCACCTGGACCCTAAACCGTCCCCGTCCCCTAACCCTAACCCTAACCCGAACCCTAACCCTAACACTTCCCCGAAGCCTGACCCTCACCCGTCCCCTAATCCTAACCCGTACGCTGACACTGACCCGCGCCCTCACACGTACGCTCCCCCTAAAGCGTTGTCGTACCCCCACCTGGACCCTAAACCGTCCCCGTCCCCGTCCTCTAACCCTAGCCCGAACCCTAACCCTAACCCTTCCCCGAAGCCTGACCCTCACCCGTCCCCTAATCCTAACCCGTACGCTGACACTGACCCGCGCCCTCACACGTACGCTCCCCCTAAAGCGTTGTCGTACCCTCACCTGGACCCTAAACCGTCCCCGTCCCCTAACCCTAACCCTAGCCCGAACCCTAACCCTAACCCCTCCCCGAAGCCTGACCCTCACCCGTCCCCTAATCCTAACCCGTACGCTGACACTGACCCGCGCCCTCACACGTACGCTCCCCCTAAAGCGTTGTCGTACCCTCACCTGGACCCTAAACCGTCCCCGTCCCCTAACCCTAACCCTAGCCCGAACCCTAACCCTAACACTTCCCCGAAGCCTGACCCTCACCCGTCCCCTAATCCTAACCCGTACGCTGACACTGACCCGCGCCCTCACACGTACGCTCCCCCTAAAGCGTTGTCGTACCCTCACCTGGACCCTAAACCGTCCCCGTCTCCTAACCCTAACCCTAGCCCGAACCCTAACCCTAACCCTTCCCCGAAGCCTGACCCACACCCGTCCCCTAATCCTAACCCGTACGCTGACACTGACCCGCGCCCTCACACGTACGCTCCCCCTAAAGCGTTGTCGTACCCTCACCTGGACCCTAAACCGTCCCCGTCCCCTAACCCTAACCCTAGCCCGAACCCTAACCCTAACCCTTCCCCGAAGCCTGACCCTCACCCGTCCCCTAATCCTAACCCGTACGCTGACACTGACCCGCGCCCTCACACGTACGCTCCCCCTAAAGCGTTGTCGTACCCTCACCTGGACCCTAAACCGTCCCCGTCCCCTAACCCTAACCCTAGCCCGAACCCTAACCCTAACCCTTCCCCGAAGCCTGACCCTCACCCGTCCCCTAATCCTAACCCGTACGCTGACACTGACCCGCGCCCTCACACGTACGCTCCCCCTAAAGCGTTGTCGTACCCTCACCTGGACCCTAAACCGTCCCCGTCCCCTAACCCTAACCCTAGCCCGAACCCTAACCCTAACCCTTCCTCGAAGCCTGACCCTCACCCGTCCCCTAATCCTAACCCGTACGCTGACACTGACCCGCGCCCTCACACGTACGCTCCCCCTAAAGCGTTGTCGTACCCTCACCTGGACCCTAAACCGTCCCCGTCCCCTAACCCTAACCCTAGCCCGAACCCTAACCCTAACACTTCCCCGAAGCCTGACCCTCACCCGTCCCCTAATCCTAACCCGTACGCTGACACTGACCCGCGCCCTCACACGTACGCTCCCCCTAAAGCGTTGTCGTACCCTCACCTGGACCCTAAACCGTCCCCGTCCCCTAACCCTAACCCTAGCCCGAACCCTAACCCTAACCCTTCCCCGAAGCCTGACCCACACCCGTCCCCTAATCCTAACCCGTACGCTGACACTGACCCGCGCCCTCACACGTACGCTCCCCCTAAAGCGTTGTCGTACCCTCACCTGGACCCTAAACCGTCCCCGTCCCCTAACCCTAACCCTAGCCCGAACCCTAACCCTAACCCTTCCCCGAAGCCTGACCCTCACCCGTCCCCTAATCCTAACCCGTACGCTGACACTGACCCGCGCCCTCACACGTACGCTCCCCCTAAAGCGTTGTCGTACCCTCACCTGGACCCTAAACCGTCCCCGTCCCCTAACCCTAACCCTAGCCCAAACCCTAACCCTAACCCTTCCCCGAAGCCTGACCCTCACCCGTCCCCTAATCCTAACCCGTACGCTGACACTGACCCGCGCCCTCACACGTACGCTCCCCCTAAAGCGTTGTCGTACCCTCACCTGGACCCTAAACCGTCCCCGTCCCCTAACCCTAACCCTAGCCCGAACCCTAACCCTAACCCTTCCCCGAAGCCTGACCCTCACCCGTCCCCTAATCCTAACCCGTACGCTGACACTGACCCGCGCCCTCACACGTACGCTCCCCCTAAAGCGTTGTCGTACCCTCACCTGGACCCTAAACCGTCCCCGTCCCCTAACCCTAACCCTAGCCCGAACCCTAACCCTAACCCTTCCCCGAAGCCTGACCCTCACCCGTCCCCTAATCCTAACCCGTACGCTGACACTGACCCGCGCCCTCACACGTACGCTCCCCCTAAAGCGTTGTCGTACCCTCACCTGGACCCTAAACCGTCCCCGTCCCCTAACCCTAACCCTAGCCCGAACCCTAACCCTAACCCTTCCCCGAAGCCTGACCCTCACCCGTCCCCTAATCCTAACCCGTACGCTGACACTGACCCGCGCCCTCACACGTACGCTCCCCCTAAAGCGTTGTCGTACACTCACCTGGACCCTAAACCGTCCCCGTCCCCTAACCCTAACCCTAGCCCGAACCCTAACCCTAACCCTTCCCCGAAGCCTGACCCTCACCGGTCCCCTAATCCTAACCCGTACGCTGACACTGACCCGCGCCCTCACACGTACGCTCCCCCTAAAGCATTGTCGTACCCTCACCTGGACCCTAAACCGTCCCCGTCCCCTAACCCTAACCCTAGTCCGAACCCTAACCCTAACCCTTCTCCGAAGCCTGACCCTCACCCGTCCCCTAATCCTAACCCGTACGCTGACACTGACCCGCGCCCTCACACGTACGCTCCCCCTAAACCGTTGTCGTACCCTCACCTGGACCCTAAACCGTCCCCGTCCCCTAACCCTAACCCTAGCCCGAACCCTAACCCTAACCCTTCCCCGAAGCCTGACACTCACCCGTCCCCTAATCCTAACCCGTACGCTGACACTGACCCACGCCCTCACACGTACGCTCCCCCTAAAGCGTTGTCGTACCCACACCTGGACCCTAAACCGTCCCCGTCCCCTAACCCTAACCCTAGCCCGAACCCTAACCCTAACCCTTCCCCGAAGCCTGACCCTCACCCGTCCCCTAATCCTAACCCGTACGCTGACACTGACCCGCGCCCTCACACGTACGCTCCCCCTAAAGCGTTGTCGTACCCTCACCTGGACCCTAAACCGTACCCGTCCCCTAACCCTAACCCTAGCCCGAACCCTAACCCTAACCCTTCCCCGAAGCCTGACCCTCACCCGTCCCCTAATCCTAACCCGTACGCTGACACTGACCCGCGCCCTCACACGTACGCTCCCCCTAAAGCGTTGTCGTACCCTCACCTGGACCCTAAACCGTCCCCGTCCCCTAACCCTAACCCTAGCCCGAACCCTAACCCTAACCCTTCCCCGAAGCCTGACCCTCACCCGTCCCCTAATCCTAACCCGTACGCTGACACTGACCCGCGCCCTCACACGTACGCTCCCCCTAAAGCGTTGTCATCCCCTCACCTGGACCCTAAACCGTCCCCGTCCCCTAACCCTAACCCTAGCCCGAACCCTAACCCTAAACCTTCCCCGAAGCCTGACCCTCACCTGTCCCCTAATCCTAACCCGTACGCTGACACTGACCCGCGCCCTCACACGTACGCTCCCCCTAAAGCGTTGTCGTACCCTCACCTGGACCCTAAACCGTCCCCGTCCCCTAACCCTAACCCTAGCCCGAACCCTAACCCTAACCCTTCCCCGAAGCCTGACCCTCACCCGTCCCCTAATCCTAACCCGTACGCTGACACTGACCCGCGCCCTCACACGTACGCTCCCCCTAAAGCGTTGTCGTACCCTCACCTGGACCCTAAACCGTCCCCGTCCCCTAACCCTAACCCTAGCCCGAACCCTAACCCTAACCCTTCCCCGAAGCCTGACCCACACCCGTCCCCTAATCCTAACCCGTACGCTGACACTGACCCGCGCCCTCACACGTACGCTCCCCCTAAAGCGTTGTCGTACCCTCACCTGGACCCTAAACCGTCCCCGTCCCCTAACCCTAACCCTAGCCCGAACCCTAACCCTAACCCTTCCCCGAAGCCTGACCCTCACCCGTCCCCTAATCCTAACCCGTACGCTGACACTGACCCGCGCCCTCACACGTACGCTCCCCCTAAAGCGTTGTCGTACCCTCACCTGGACCCTAAACCGTCCCCGTCCCCTAACCCTAACCCTAGCCCGAACCCTAACCCTAACCCTTCCCCGAAGCCTGACCCTCACCCGTCCCCTAATCCTAACCCGTACGCTGACACTGACCCGCGCCCTCACACGTACGCTCCCCCTAAAGCGTTGTCGTACCCTCACCTGGACCCTAAACCGTCCCCGTCCCCTAACCCTAACCCTAGCCCGAACCCTAACCCTAACCCTTCCTCGAAGCCTGACCCTCACCCGTCCCCTAATCCTAACCCGTACGCTGACACTGACCCGCGCCCTCACACGTACGCTCCCCCTAAAGCGTTATCGTACCCTCACCTGGACCCTAAACCGTCCCCGTCCCCTAACCCTAACCCTAGCCCGAACCCTAACCCTAACACTTCCCCGAAGCCTGACCCTCACCCGTCCCCTAATCCTAACCCGTACGCTGACACTGACCCGCGCCCTCACACGTACGCTCCCCCTAAAGCGTTGTCGTACCCTCACCTGGACCCTAAACCGTCCCCGTCCCCTAACCCTAACCCTAGCCCGAACCCTAACCCTAACCCTTCCCCGAAGCCTGACCCACACCCGTCCCCTAATCCTAACCCGTACGCTGACACTGACCCGCGCCCTCACACGTACGCTCCCCCTAAAGCGTTGTCGTACCCTCACCTGGACCCTAAACCGTCCCCGTCCCCTAACCCTAACCCTAGCCCGAACCCTAACCCTAACCCTTCCCCGAAGCCTGACCCTCACCCGTCCCCTAATCCTAACCCGTACGCTGACACTGACCCGCGCCCTCACACGTACGCTCCCCCTAAAGCGTTGTCGTACCCTCACCTGGACCCTAAACCGTCCCCGTCCCCTAACCCTAACCCTAGCCCAAACCCTAACCCTAACCCTTCCCCGAAGCCTGACCCTCACCCGTCCCCTAATCCTAACCCGTACGCTGACACTGACCCGCGCCCTCACACGTACGCTCCCCCTAAAGCGTTGTCGTACCCTCACCTGGACCCTAAACCGTCCCCGTCCCCTAACCCTAACCCTAGCCCGAACCCTAACCCTAACCCTTCCCCGAAGCCTGACCCTCACCCGTCCCCTAATCCTAACCCGTACGCTGACACTGACCCGCGCCCTCACACGTACGCTCCCCCTAAAGCGTTGTCGTACACTCACCTGGACCCTAAACGGTCCCCGTCCCCTAACCCTAACCCTAGCCCGAACCCTAACCCTAACCCTTCCCCGAAGCCTGACCCTCACCGGTCCCCTAATCCTAACCCGTACGCTGACACTGACCCGCGCCCTCACACGTACGCTCCCCCTAAAGCATTGTCGTACCCTCACCTGGACCCTAAACCGTCCCCGTCCCCTAACCCTAACCCTAGTCCGAACCCTAACCCTAACCCTTCTCCGAAGCCTGACCCTCACCCGTCCCCTAATCCTAACCCGTACGCTGACACTGACCCGCGCCCTCACACGTACGCTCCCCCTAAACCGTTGTCGTACCCTCACCTGGACCCTAAACCGTCCCCGTCCCCTAACCCTAACCCTAGCCCGAACCCTAACCCTAACCCTTCCCCGAAGCCTGACCCTCACCCGTCCCCTAATCCTAACCCGTACGCTGACACTGACCCACGCCCTCACACGTACGCTCCCCCTAAAGCGTTGTCGTACCCACACCTGGACCCTAAACCGTCCCCGTCCCCTAACCCTAACCCTAGCCCGAACCCTAACCCTAACCCTTCCCCGAAGCCTGACCCTCACCCGTCCCCTAATCCTAACCCGTACGCTGACACTGACCCGCGCCCTCACACGTACGCTCCCCCTAAAGCGTTGTCGTACCCTCACCTGGACCCTAAACCGTCCCCGTCCCCTAACCCTAACCCTAGCCCGAACCCTAACCCTAACCCTTCCCCGAAGCCTGACCCTCACCCGTCCCCTAATCCTAACCCGTACGCTGACACTGACCCGCGCCCTCACACGTACGCTCCCCCTAAAGCGTTGTCGTACCCTCACCTGGACCCTAAACCGTCCCCGTCCCCTAACCCTAACCCTAGCCCGAACCCTAACCCTAACCCTTCCCCGAAGCCTGACCCTCACCCGTCCCCTAATCCTAACCCGTACGCTGACACTGACCCGCGCCCTCACACGTACGCTCCCCCTAAAGCGTTGTCATCCCCTCACCTGGACCCTAAACCGTCCCCGTCCCCTAACCCTAACCCTAGCCCGAACCCTAACCCTAAATCTTCCCCGAAGCCTGACCCTCACCTGTCCCCTAATCCTAACCCGTACGCTGACACTGACCCGCGCCCTCACACGTACGCTCCCCCTAAAGCGTTGTCGTACCCTCACCTGGACCCTAAACCGTCCCCGTCCCCTAACCCTAACCCTAGCCCGAACCCTAACCCTAACCCTTCCCCGAAGCCTGACCCTCACCCGTCCCCTAATCCTAACCCGTACGCTGACACTGACCCGCGCCCTCACACGTACGCTCCCCCTAAAGTGTTGTCGTCCCCTCACCTGGACCCTAAACCGTCCCCTTCCCCTAACCCTAACCCTAGCCCGAACCCTAACCCTAACCCTTCCCCGAAGCCTGACCCTCACCCGTCCCCTAATCCTAACCCGTACGCTGACACTGACCCGCGCCCTCACACGTACGCTCCCCCTAAAGCGTTGTCGTACCCTCACCTGGACCCTAAACCGTCCCCGTCCCCTAACCCTAACCCTAGCCCGAACCCTAACCCTAACCCTTCCCCGAAGCCTGACCCTCACCCGTCCCCTAATCCTAACCCGTACGCTGACACTGACCCGCGCCCTCACACGTACGCTCCCCCTAAAGCATTGTCATACACTCACCTGGACCCTAAACCGTTCCCGTCCCCTAACCCTAACCCTAGCCCGAACCCTAACCCTAACCCTTCCCCGAAGCCTGACCCTCACCCGTCCCCTAATCGTAACCCGTACGCTGACACTGACCCGCGCCCTCACACGTACGCTCCCCCTAAAGCGTTGTCGTACCCTCACCTGGACCCTAAACCGTCCCCGTCCCCTAACCCTAACCCTAGCCCGAACCCTAACCCTAACCCTTCCCCGAAGCCTGACCCTCACCCGTCCCCTAATCCTAACCCGTACGCTGACACTGACCCGCGCCCTCACACGTACGCTCCCCCTAAAGCGTTGTCGTACCCTCACCTGGACCCTAAACCGTCCCCGTCCCCTAACCCTAACCCTAGCCCGAACCCTAACCCTAACCCTTCCCTGAAGCCTGACCCTCACCCGTCCCCTAATCCTAACCCGTACGCTGACACTGACCCGCGCCCTCACACGTACGCTCCCCCTAAAGCGTTGTCGTACCCTCACCTGGACCCTAAACCGTCCCCGTCCCCTAACCCTAACCCTAGCACGAACCCTAACCCTAACCCTTCCCCGAAGCCTGACCCTCACCCGTCCCCTAATCCTAACCCGTACGCTGACACTGACCCGCTCCCTCACACGTACGCTCCCCCTAAAGCGTTGTCGTACCCTCACCTGGACCCTAAACCGTCCCCTTCCCCTAACCCTAACCCTAGCCCGAACCCTAACCCTAAACCTTCCCCGAAGCCTGACCCTCACACGTCCCCTAATCCTAACCCGTACGCTGACACTGACCCGCGCCCTCACACGTACGCTCCCCCTAAAGCGTTGTTTTACCCTCACCTGGACCCTAAATCGTCCCCGTCCCCTAACCCTAAACCTAGCCCGAAACCTAACCCTAACCCTTCCCCGAAGCCTGACCCTCACCCGTCCCCTAATCCTAACCCGTACGCTGACACTGACCCGCGCCCTCACACGTACGCTCCCCCTAAAGCGTTGTCGTACCCTCACCTGGACCCTAAACCGTCCCCGTCCCCTAACCCTAACCCTAGCCCGAACCCTAACCCTAACCCTTCCCCGAAGCCTGACCCTCACCCGTCCCCTAATCCTAACCCGTACGCTGACACTGACCCGCGCCCTCACACGTACGCTCCCCCTAAAGCGTTGTCGTACCCTCACCTGGACCCTAAACCGTCCCCGTCCCCTAACCCTAACCCTAGCCCGAACCCTAACCCTAACCCTTCCCCGAAGCCTGACCCTCACCCGTCCCCTAATCCTAACCCGTACGCTGACACTAACCCGCGCCCTCACACGTACGCTCCCCCTAAAGCGTTGTCGTACCATCACCTGGACCCTAAACCGTCCCCGTCCCCTAACCCTAACCCTAGCCCGAACCCTAACCCTAACCCTTCCCCGAAGCCTGACCCTCACCCGTCCCCTAATCCTAACCCGTACGCTGACACTAACCCGCGCCCTCACACGTACGCTCCCCCTAAAGCGTTGTCGTACCCTCACCTGGACCCTAAACCGTCCCCGTCCCCTAACCCTAACCCTAGCCCGAACCCTAACCCTAACCCTTCCCCGAAGCCTGACCCTCACCCGTCCCCTAATCCTAACCCGTACGCTGACACTGACCCGCGCCCTCACACGTACGCTCCCCCTAAAGCGTTGTCGTACCCACACCTGGACCCTAAACCGTCCCCGTCCCCTAACCCTAACCCTAGACCGAACCCTAACCCTAACCCTTCCCCGAAGCCTGACCCTCACCCGTCCCCTAATCCTAACCCGTACGCTGACACTGACCCGCGCCCTCACACGTACGCTCCCCCTAAAGCGTTGTCGTACCCTCACCTGGACCCTAAACCGTCCCCGTCCCCTAACCCTAACCCTAGCCCGAACCCTAACCCTAACCCTTCCCCGAAGCCTGACCCTCACCCGTCCCCTAATCCTAACCCGTACGCTGACACTGACCCGCGCCCTCACACGTACGCTCCCCCTAAAGCGTTGTCGTACCCTCACCTGGACCCTAAACCGTCCCCGTCCCCTAACCCTAACCCTAGCCCGAACCCTAACCCTAACCCTTCCCCGAAGCCTGACCCTCACCCGTCCCCTAATCCTAACCCGTACGCTGACACTGACCCGCGCCCTCACACGTACGCTCCCCCTTAAGCGTTGTCGTACCCTCACCTGGACCCTAAACCGTCCCCATCCCCTAACACTAACCCTAGCCCGAACCCTAACCCTAACCCTTCCCCGAAGCCTGACCCTCACCCGTCCCCTAATCCTAACCCGTACGCTGACACTGACCCGCGCCCTCACACGTACGCTCCCCCTAAAGCGTTGTCGTCCCCTCACCTGGACCCTAAACCGTCCCCGTCCCCTAACCCTAACCCTAGCCCGAACCCTAACCCTAAACCTTCCCCGAAGCCTGACCCTCACCCGTCCCCTAATCCTAACCCGTACGCTGACACTGACCCGCGCCCTCACACGTACGCTCCCCCTAAAGCGTTGTCGTACCCTCACCTGGACCCTAAACCGTCCCCGTCCCCTAACCCTAACCCTAGCCCGAACCCTAACCCTAACCCTTCCCCGAAGCCTGACCCTCACCCGTCCCCTAATCCTAACCCGTACGCTGACACTGACCCGCGCCCTCACACGTACGCTCCCCCTAAAGCGTTGTCGTACCCTCACCTGGACCCTAAACCGTCCCCGTCCCCTAACCCTAACCCTAGCCCGAACCCTAACCCTAACCCTTCCCCGAAGCCTGAACCTCACCCGTCCCCAATCCTAACCCGTACGCTGACACTGACCCGCGCCCTCACACGTACGCTCCCCCTAAAGCGTTGTCGTACCCTCACCTGGACCCTAAACCGTCCCCGTCCCCTAACCCTAACCCTAGCCCGAACCCTAACCCTAACCCTTCCCCGAAGCCTGACCCTCACCCGTCCCCTAATCCTAACCCGTATGCTGACACTGACCCGCGCCCTCACACGTACGCTCCCCCTAAAGCGTTGTCGTACCCTCACCTGGACCCTAAACCGTCCCCGTCCCCTAACCCTAACCCTAGCCCGAACCCTAACCCTAACCCTTCCCCGAAGCCTGACCCTCACACGTCCCCTAATCCTAACCCGTACGCTGACACTGACCCGCGCCCTCACACGTACGCTCCCCCTAAAGCGTTGTTTTACCCTCACCTGGACCCTAAACCGTCCCCGTCCCCTAACCCTAAACCTAGCCCGAACCCTAACCCTAACCCTTCCCCGAAGCCTGACCCTCACCCGTCCCCTAATCCTAACCCGTACGCTGACACTGACCCGCGCCCTCACACGTACGCTCCCCCTAAAGCGTTGTCGTACCCTCACCTGGACCCTAAACCGTCCCCGTCCCCTAACCCTAACCCTAGCCCGAACCCTAACCCTAACCCTTCCCCGAAGCCTGACCCTCACCCGTCCCCTAATCCTAACCCGTACGCTGACACTGACCCGCGCCCTCACACGTACGCTCCCCCTAAAGCGTTGTCGTACCCTCACCTGGACCCTAAACCGTCCCCGTCCCCTAACCCTAACCCTAGCCCGAACCCTAACCCTAACCCTTCCCCGAAGCCTGACCCTCACCCGTCCCCTAATCCTAACCCGTACGCTGACACTAACCCGCGCCCTCACACGTACGCTCCCCCTAAAGCGTTGTCGTACCATCACCTGGACCCTAAACCGTCCCCGTCCCCTAACCCTAACCCTAGCCCGAACCCTAACCCTAACCCTTCCCCGAAGCCTGACCCTCACCCGTCCCCTAATCCTAACCCGTACGCTGACACTAACCCGCGCCCTCACACGTACGCTCCCCCTAAAGCGTTGTCGTACCCTCACCTGGACCCTAAACCGTCCCCGTCCCCTAACCCTAACCCTAGCCCGAACCCTAACCCTAACCCTTCCCCGAAGCCTGACCCTCACCCGTCCCCTAATCCTAACCCGTACGCTGACACTGACCCGCGCCCTCACACGTACGCTCCCCCTAAAGCGTTGTCGTACCCACACCTGGACCCTAAACCGTCCCCGTCCCCTAACCCTAACCCTAGACCGAACCCTAACCCTAACCCTTCCCCGAAGCCTGACCCTCACCCGTCCCCTAATCCTAACCCGTACGCTGACACTGACCCGCGCCCTCACACGTACGCTCCCCCTAAAGCGTTGTCGTACCCTCACCTGGACCCTAAACCGTCCCCGTCCCCTAACCCTAACCCTAGCCCGAACCCTAACCCTAACCCTTCCCCGAAGCCTGACCCTCACCCGTCCCCTAATCCTAACCCGTACGCTGACACTGACCCGCGCCCTCACACGTACGCTCCCCCTAAAGCGTTGTCGTACCCTCACCTGGACCCTAAACCGTCCCCGTCCCCTAACCCTAACCCTAGCCCGAACCCTAACCCTAACCCTTCCCCGAAGCCTGACCCTCACCCGTCCCCTAATCCTAACCCGTACGCTGACACTGACCCGCGCCCTCACACGTACGCTCCCCCTAAAGCGTTGTCGTACCCTCACCTGGACCCTAAACCGTCCCCGTCCCCTAACACTAACCCTAGCCCGAACCCTAACCCTAACCCTTCCCCGAAGCCTGACCCTCACCCGTCCCCTAATCCTAAACCGTACGCTGACACTGACCCGCGCCCTCACACGTACGCTCCCCCTAAAGCGTTGTCGTACCCTCACCTGGACCCTAAACCGTCCCCGTCCCCTAACACTAACCCTAGCCCGAACCCTAACCCTAACCCTTCCCCGAAGCCTGACCCTCACCCGTCCCCTAATCCTAACCCGTACGCTGACACTGACCCGCGCCCTCACACGTACGCTCCCCCTAAAGCGTTGTCGTCCCCTCACCTGGACCCTAAACCGTCCCCGTCCCCTAACCCTAACCCTAGCCCGAACCCTAACCCTAAACCTTCCCCGAAGCCTGACCCTCACCCGTCCCCTAATCCTAACCCGTACGCTGACACTGACCCGCGCCCTCACACGTACGCTCCCCCTAAAGCGTTGTCGTACCCTCACCTGGACCCTAAACCGTCCCCGTCCCCTAACCCTAACCCTAGCCCGAACCCTAACCCTAACCCTTCCCCGAAGCCTGACCCTCACCCGTCCCCTAATCCTAACCCGTACGCTGACACTGACCCGCGCCCTCACACGTACGCTCCCCCTAAAGCATTGTCGTCCCCTCACCTGGACCCTAAACCGTCCCCGTCCCCTAACCCTAACCCTAGCCCGAACCCTAACCCTAACCCTTCCCCGAAGCCTGACCCTCACCCGTCCCCTAATCCTAACCCGTACGCTGACACTGACCCGCGCCCTCACACGTACGCTCCCCCTAAAGCGTTGTCGTACCCTCACCTGGACCCTAAACCGTCCCCGTCCCCTAACCCTAACCCTAGCCCGATCCCTAACCCTAACCCTTCCCCGAAGCCTGACCCTCACCCGTCCCCTAATCCTAACCCGTACGCTGACACTGACCCGCGCCCTCACACGTACGCTCCCCCTAAAGCGTTGTCATACACTCACCTGGACCCTAAACCGTCCCCGTCCCCTAACCCTAACCCTAGCCCGAACCCTAACCCTAACCCTTCCCCGAAGCCTGACCCTCACCCGTCCCCTAATCCTAACCCGTACGCTGACACTGACCCACGCCCTCACACGTACGCTCTCCCTAAAGCGTTGTCGTACCCACACCTGGACCCTAAACCGTCCCCGTCCCCTAACCCTAACCCTAGCCCGAACCCTAACCCTAACCCTTCTCCGAAGCCTGACCCTCACCCGTCCCCTAATCCTAACCCGTACGCTGACACTGACCCGCGCCCTCACACGTACGCTCCCCCTAAACCGTTGTCGTACCCTCACCTGGACCCTAAACCGTCCCCGTCCCCTAACCCTAACCCTAGCCCGAACCCTAACCCTAACCCTTCCCCGAAGCCTGACCCTCACCCGTCCCCTAATCCTAACCCGTACGCTGACACTGACCCGCGCCCTCACACGTACGCTCCCCTTAAAGCGTTGTCGTACCCTCACCTGGACCCTAAACCGTCCCCGTCCCCTAACCCTAACCCTAGCCCGAACCCTAACCCTAACCCTTCCCCGAAGCCTGACCCTCACCCGTCCCCTAATCCTAACCCGTACGCTGACACTGACCCGCGCCCTCACACGTACGCTCCCCCTAAAGCGTTGTCGTCCCCTCACCTGGACCCTAAACCGTCCCCGTCCCCTAACCCTAACCCTAGCTCGAACCCTAACCCTAACCCTTCCCCGAAGCCTGACCCTCACCCGTCCCCTAATCCTAACCCGTACGCTGACACTGACCCGCGCCCTCACACGTATGCTCCCCCTAAAGCGTTGTCGTACCCTCACCTGGACCCTAAACCGTCCCCGTCCCCTAACCCTAACCCTAGCCCGAACCCTAACCCTAACACTTCCCCGAAGCCTGACCCTCACCCGTCCCCTAATCCTAACCCGTACGCTGACACTAACCCACGCCCTCACACGTACGCTCCCCCTAAAGCGTTGTCGTACCCTCACCTGGACCCTAAACCGTCCCCGTCCCCTAACCCTAACCCTAGCCCGAACCCTAACCCTAACCCTTCCCCGAAGCCTGACCCTCACCCGTCCCCTAATCCTAACCCGTACGCTGACACTAACCCGCGCCCTCACACGTACGCTCCCGCTAAAGCGTTGTCGTACCCTCACCTGGACCCTAAACCGTCCCCGTCCCCTAACCCTAACCCTAGCCCGAACCCTAACCCTAACCCTTCCCCGAAGCCTGACCCTCACCCGTCCCCTAATCCTAACCCGTACGCTGACACTGACCCGCGCCCTCACACGTACGTTCCCCCTAAACCGTTGTCGTACCCTCACCTGGACCCTAAACCGTCCCCGTCCCCTAACCCTAACCCTAGCCCGAACCCTAACCCTAACCCTTCCCCGAAGCCTGACCCTCACCCGTCCCCTAATCCTAACCCGTACGCTGACACTGACCCGCGCCCTCACACGTACGCTCCCCCTAAAGCGTTGTCGTACCCACACCTGGACCCTAAACCGTCCCCGTCCCCTAACCCTAACCCTAGCCCGAACCCTAACCCTAACCCTTCCCCGAAGCCTGACCCTCACCCGTCCCCTAATCCTAACCCGTACGCTGACACTGACCCGCGCCCTCACACGTACGCTCCCCCTAAAGCGTTGTCGTACCCTCACCTGGACCCTAAACCGTCACGGTCCCCTAACCCTAACCCTAGCCCGAACCCTAACCCTAACCCTTCCCCGAAGCCTGACCCTCACCCGTCCCCTAATCCTAACCCGTACGCTGACACTGACCCGCGCCCTCACACGTACGCTCCCCCTAAAGCGTTGTCGTACCCTCACCTGGACCCTAAACCGTCCCCGTCCCCTAACCCTAACCCTAGCCCGAACCCTAACCCTAACCCTTCCCCGAAGCCTGACCCTCACCCGTCCCCTAATCCTAACCCGTACGCTGACACTGACCCGCGCCCTCACACGTACGCTCCCCCTAAAGCGTTGTCGTACCCTCACCTGGACTCTAAACCGTCCCCGTCCCCTAACCCTAACCCTAGCCCGAACCCTAACCCTAAACCTTCCCCGAAGCCTGACCCTCACCCGTCCCCTAATCCTAACCCGTACGCTGACACTGACCCGCGCCCTCACACGTACGCTCCCCCTAAAGCGTTGTCGTACCCTCACCTGGACCCTAAACCGTCCCCGTCCCCTAACCCTAACCCTAGCCCGAACCCTAACCCTAACTCTTCCCCGAAGCCTGACCCTCACCCGTCCCCTAATCCTAACCCGTACGCTGACACTGACCCGCGCCCTCACACGTACGCTCCCCCTAAAGCGTTGTCGTCCCCTCACCTGGACCCTAAACCGTCCCCGTCCCCTAACCCTAACCCTAGCCCGAACCCTAACCCTAACCCTTCCCCGAAGCCTGACCCTCACCCGTCCCCTAATCCTAACCCGTACGCTGACACTGACCCGCGCCCTCACACGTACGCTCCCCCTAAAGCGTTGTCGTACCCTCACCTGGACCCTAAACCGTCCCCGTCCCCTAACCCTAACCCTAGCCCGAACCCTAACCCTAACCCTTCCCCGAAGCCTGACCCTCACCCGTCCCCTAATCCTAACCCGTACGCTGACACTGACCCGCGCCCTCACACGTACGCTCCCCCTAAAGCGTTGTCATACACTCACCTGGACCCTAAACCGTCCCCGTCCCCTAACCCTAACCCTAGCCCGAACCCTAACCCTAACCCTTCCCCGAAGCCTGACCCTCACCCGTCCCCTAATCCTAACCCGTACGCTGACACTGACCCGCGCCCTCACACGTACGCTCTCCCTAAAGCGTTGTCGTACCCACACCTGGACCCTAAACCGTCCCCGTCCCCTAACCCTAACCCTAGCCCGAACCCTAAATCTAACCCTTCCCCGAAGCCTGACCCTCACCCGTCCCCTAATCCTAACCCGTACGCTGACACTGACCCGCGCCCTCACACGTACGCTCCCCCTAAAGCTTTGTCGTACCCTCACCTGGACCCTAAACCGTCCCCGTCCCCTAACCCTAACCCTAGCCCGAACCCTAACCCTAACCCTTCCCCGAAGCCTGACCCTCACCCGTCCCCTAATCCTAACCCGTACGCTGACACTGACCCGCGCCCTCACACGTACGCTCCCCTTAAAGCGTTGTCGTACCCTCACCTGGACCCTAAACCGTCCCCGTCCCCTAACCCTAACCCTAGCCCGAACCCTAACCCTAACCCTTCCCCGAAGCCTGACCCTCACCCGTCCCCTAATCCTAACCCGTACGCTGACACTGACCCGCGCCCTCACACGTACGCTCCCCCTAAAGCGTTGTCGTACCCTCACCTGGACCCTAAACCGTCCCCGTCCCCTAACCCTAACCCTAGCCCGAACCCTAACCCTAACCCTTCCCCGAAGCCTGACCCTCACCCGTCCCCTAATCCTAACCCGTACGCTGACACTGACCCACGCCCTCACACGTACGCTCCCCCTAAAGCGTTGTCGTACCCTCACCTGGACCCTAAACCGTCCCCGTCCCCTAACCCTAACCCTAGCCCGAACCCTAACCCTAACCCTTCCCCGAAGCCTGACCCTCACCCGTCCCCTAATCCTAACCCGTACGCTGACACTTACCCGCGCCCTCACACGTACGCTCCCCCTAAAGCGTTGTCGTACCCTCACCTGGACCCTAAACCGTCCCCGTCCCCTAACCCTAACCCTAGCCCGAACCCTAACCCTAACCCTTCCCCGAAGCCTGACCCTCACCCGTCCCCTAATCCTAACCCGTACGCTGACACTGACCCGCGCCCTCACACGTACGCTCCCCCTAAAGCGTTGTCGTACCCTCACCTGGACCCTAAACCGTCCCCGTCCCCTAACCCTAACCCTAGCCCGAACCCTAACCCTAACCCTTCCCCGAAGCCTGACCCTCACCCGTCCCCTAATCCTAACCCGTACGCTGACACTGACCCGCGCCCTCACACGTACGCTCCCCCTAAAGCGTTGTCGTACCCACACCTGGACCCTAAACCGTCCCCGTCCCCTAACCCTAACCCTAGCCCGAACCCTAACCCTAACCCTTCCCCGAAGCCTGACCCTCACCCGTCCCCTAATCCTAACCCGTACGCTGACACTGACCCGCGCCCTCACACGTACGCTCCCCCTAAAGCGTTGTCGTACCCTCACCTGGACCCTAAACCGTCCCCGTCCCCTAACCCTAACCCTAGCCCGAACCCTAACCCTAACCCTTCCCCGAAGCCTGACCCTCACCCGTCCCCTAATCCTAACCCGTACGCTGACACTGACCCGCGCCCTCACACGTACGCTCCCCCTAAAGCGTTGTCGTACCCTCACCTGGACCCTAAACCGTCCCCGTCCCCTAACCCTAACCCTAGCCCGAACCCTAACCCTAACCCTTCCCCGAAGCCTGACCCTCACCCGTCCCCTAATCCTAACCCGTACGCTGACACTGACCCGCGCCCTCACACGTACGCTCCCCCTAAAGCGTTGTCGTACCCTCACCTGGACCCTAAACCGTCCCCGTCCCCTAACCCTAACCCTAGCCCGAACCCTAACCCTAAATCTTCCCCGAAGCCTGACCCTCACCCGTCCCCTAATCCTAACCCGTACGCTGACACTGACCCGCGCCCTCACACGTACGCTCCCCCTAAAGCGTTGTCGTCCCCTCACCTGGACCCTAAACCGTCCCCGTCCCCTAACCCTAACCCTAGCCCGAACCCTAACCCTAACCCTTCCCCGAAGCCTGACCCTCACCCGTCCCCTAATCCTAACCCGTACGCTGACACTGACCCGCGCCCTCACACGTACGCTCCCCCTAAAGCGTTGTCGTACCCTCACCTGGACCCTAAACCGTCCCCGTCCCCTAACCCTAACCCTAGCCCGAACCCTAACCCTAACCCTTCCCCGAAGCCTGACCCTCACCCGTCCCCTAATCCTAACCCGTACGCTGACACTGACCCGCGCCCTCACACGTACGCTCCCCCTAAAGCGTTGTCATACACTCACCTGGACCCTAAACCGTCCCCGTCCCCTAACCCTAACCCTAGCCCGAACCCTAACCCTAACCCTTCCCCGAAGCCTGACCCTCACCCGTCCCCTAATCCTAACCCGTACGCTGACACTGACCCGCGCCCTCACACGTACGCTCTCCCTAAAGCGTTGTCGTACCCACACCTGGACCCTAAACCGTCCCCGTCCCCTAACCCTAACCCTAGCCCGAACCCTAAATCTAACCCTTCCCCGAAGCCTGACCCTCACCCGTCCCCTAATCCTAACCCGTACGCTGACACTGACCCGCGCCCTCACACGTACGCTCCCCCTAAAGCTTTGTCGTACCCTCACCTGGACCCTAAACCGTCCCCGTCCCCTAACCCTAACCCTAGCCCGAACCCTAACCCTAACCCTTCCCCGAAGCCTGACCCTCACCCGTCCCCTAATCCTAACCCGTACGCTGACACTGACCCGCGCCCTCACACGTACGCTCCCCTTAAAGCGTTGTCGTACCCTCACCTGGACCCTAAACCGTCCCCGTCCCCTAACCCTAACCCTAGCCCGAACCCTAACCCTAACCCTTCCCCGAAGCCTGACCCTCACCCGTCCCCTAATCCTAACCCGTACGCTGACACTGACCCGCGCCCTCACACGTACGCTCCCCCTAAAGCGTTGTCGTACCCTCACCTGGACCCTAAACCGTCCCCGTCCCCTAACCCTAACCCTAGCCCGAACCCTAACCCTAACCCTTCCCCGAAGCCTGACCCTCACCCGTCCCCTAATCCTAACCCGTACGCTGACACTGACCCGCGCCCTCACACGTACGCTCCCCCTAAAGCGTTGTCGTACCCTCACCTGGACCCTAAACCGTCCCCGTCCCCTAACCCTAACCCTAGCCCGAACCCTAACCCTAACCCTTCCCCGAAGCCTGACCCTCACCCGTCCCCTAATCCTAACCCGTACGCTGACACTTACCCGCGCCCTCACACGTACGCTCCCCCTAAAGCGTTGTCGTACCCTCACCTGGACCCTAAACCGTCCCCGTCCCCTAACCCTAACCCTAGCCCGAACCCTAACCCTAACCCTTCCCCGAAGCCTGACCCTCACCCGTCCCCTAATCCTAACCCGTACGCTGACACTAACCCGCGCCCTCACACGTACGCTCCCCCTAAAGCGTTGTCGTACCCTCACCTGGACCCTAAACCGTCCCCGTCCCCTAACCCTAACCCTAGCCCGAACCCTAACCCTAACCCTTCCCCGAAGCCTGACCCTCACCCGTCCCCTAATCCTAACCCGTACGCTGACACTGACCCGCGCCCTCACACGTACGTTCCCCCTAAACCGTTGTCGTACCCTCACCTGGACCCTAAACCGTCCCCGTCCCCTAACCCTAACCCTAGCCCGAACCCTAACCCTAACCCTTCCCCGAAGCCTGACCCTCACCCGTCCCCTAATCCTAACCCGTACGCTGACACTGACCCGCGCCCTCACACGTACGCTCCCCCTAAAGCGTTGTCGTACCCACACCTGGACCCTAAACCGTCCCCGTCCCCTAACCCTAACCCTAGCCCGAACCCTAACCCTAACCCTTCCCCGAAGCCTGACCCTCACCCGTCCCCTAATCCTAACCCGTACGCTGACACTGACCCGCGCCCTCACACGTACGCTCCCCCTAAAGCGTTGTCGTACCCTCACCTGGACCCTAAACCGTCCCCGTCCCCTAACCCTAACCCTAGCCCGAACCCTAACCCTAACCCTTCCCCGAAGCCTGACCCTCACCCGTCCCCTAATCCTAACCCGTACGCTGACACTGACCCGCGCCCTCACACGTACGTTCCCCCTAAACCGTTGTCGTACCCTCACCTGGACCCTAAACCGTCCCCGTCCCCTAACCCTAACCCTAGCCCGAACCCTAACCCTAACCCTTCCCCGAAGCCTGACCCTCACCCGTCCCCTAATCCTAACCCGTACGCTGACACTGACCCGCGCCCTCACACGTACGCTCCCCCTAAAGCGTTGTCGTACCCACACCTGGACCCTAAACCGTCCCCGTCCCCTAACCCTAACCCTAGCCCGAACCCTAACCCTAACCCTTCCCCGAAGCCTGACCCTCACCCGTCCCCTAATCCTAACCCGTACGCTGACACTGACCCGCGCCCTCACACGTACGCTCCCCCTAAAGCGTTGTCGTACCCTCACCTGGACCCTAAACCGTCCCCGTCCCCTAACCCTAACCCTAGCCCGAACCCTAACCCTAACCCTTCCCCGAAGCCTGACCCTCACCCGTCCCCTAATCCTAACCCGTACGCTGACACTGACCCGCGCCCTCACACGTACGCTCCCCCTAAAGCGTTGTCGTACCCTCACCTGGACCCTAAACCGTCCCCGTCCCCTAACCCTAACCCTAGCCCGAACCCTAACCCTAAACCTTCCCCGAAGCCTGACCCTCACCCGTCCCCTAATCCTAACCCGTACGCTGACACTGACCCGCGCCCTCACACGTACGCTCCCCCTAAAGCGTTGTCGTACCCTCACCTGGACCCTAAACCGTCCCCGTCCCCTAACCCTAACCCTAGCCCGAACCCTAACCCTAACCCTTCCCCGAAGCCTGACCCTCACCCGTCCCCTAATCCTAACCCGTACGCTGATACTGACCCGCGCCCTCACACGTACGCTCCCCCTAAAGCGTTGTCGTCCCCTCACCTGGACCCTAAACCGTCCCCGTCCCCTAACCCTAACCCTAGCCCGAACCCTAACCCTAACCCTTCCCCGAAGCCTGACCCTCACCCGTCCCCTAATCCTAACCCGTACGCTGACACTGACCCGCGCCCTCACACGTACGCTCCCCCTAAAGCGTTGTCGTACCCTCACCTGGACCCTAAACCGTCCCCGTCCCCTAACCCTAACCCTAGCCCGAACCCTAACCCTAACCCTTCCCCGAAGCCTGACCCTCACCCGTCCCCTAATCCTAACCCGTACGCTGACACTGACCCGCGCCCTCACACGTACGCTCCCCCTAAAGCGTTGTCGTACCCTCACCTGGACCCTAAACCGTCCCCGTCCCCTAACCCTAACCCTAGCCCGAACCCTAACCCTAACCCTTCCCCGAAGCCTGACCCTCACCCGTCCCCTAATCCTAACCCGTACGCTGACACTGACCCGCGCCCTCACACGTACGCTCCCCCTAAAGCGTTGTCATACACTCACCTGGACCCTAAACCGTCCCCGTCCCCTAAACCTAACCCTAGCCCGAACCCTAACCCTAACCCTTCCCCGAAGCCTGACCCTCACCCGTCCCCTAATCCTAACCCGTACGCTGACACTGACCCGCGCCCTCACACGTACGCTCCCCCTAAAGCGTTGTCGTACCCTCACCTGGACCCTAAACCGTCCCCGTCCCCTAACCCTAACCCTAGCCCGAACCCTAACCCTAACCCTTCCCCGAAGCCTGACCCTCACCCGTCCCCTAATCCTAACCCGTACGCTGACACTGACCCGCGCCCTCACACGTACGCTCCCCCTAAAGCGTTGTCGTACCCTCACCTGGACCCTAAATCGTCCCCGTCCCCTAACCCTAACCCTAGCCCGAACCCTAACCCTAACCCTTCCCCGAAGCCTGACCCTCACCCGTCCCCTAATCCTAACCCGTACGCTGACACTGACCCGCGCCCTCACACGTACGCTCCCCCTAAAGCGTTGTCGTACCCTCACCTGGACCCTAAACCGTCCCCGTCCCCTAACCCTAACCCTAGCCCGAACCCTAACCCTAACCCTTCCCCGAAGCCTGACCCTCACCCGTCCCCTAATCCTAACCCGTACGCTGACACTGACCCGCGCCCTCACACGTACGCTCCCCCGAAAGCGTTGTCGTACCCTCACCTGGACCCTAAACCGTCCCCGTCCCCTAACCCTAACCCTAGCCCGAACCCTAACCCTAACCCTTCCCCGAAGCCTGACCCTCACCCGTCCCCTAATCCTAACCCGTACGCTGACACTGACCCGCGCCCTCACACGTACGCTCCCCCTAAAGCGTTGTCGTCCCCTCACCTGGACCCTAAACCGTCCCCGTCCCCTAACCCTAACCCTAGCCCGAACCCTAACCCTAACCCTTCCCCGAAGCCTGACCCTCACCCGTCCCCTAATCCTAACCCGTACGCTGACACTGACCCGCGCCCTCACACGTACGCTCCCCCTAAAGCGTTGTCGTACCCTCACCTGGACCCTAAACCGTCCCCGTCCCCTAACCCTAACCCTAGCCCGAACCCTAACCCTAACCCTTCCCCGAAGCCTGACCCTCACCCGTCCCCTAATCCTAACCCGTACGCTGACACTGACCCGCGCCCTCACACGTACGCTCCCCCTAAAGCGTTGTCGTACCCTCACCTGGACCCTAAACCGTCCCCGTCCCCTAACCCTAACCCTAGCCCGAACCCTAACCCTAACCCTTCCCCGAAGCCTGACCCTCACCCGTCCCCTAATCCTAACCCGTACGCTGACATTGACCCGCGCCCTCACACGTACGCTCCCCCTAAAGCGTTGTCGTACCCTCACCTGGATCCTAAACCGTCCCCGTCCCCTATCCCTAACCCTAGCCCGAACCCTAACCCTAACCCTTCCCCGAAGCCTGACCCTCACCCGTCCCCTAATCCTAACCCGTACGCTGACACTGACCCGCGCCCTCACACGTACGCTCCCCCTAAAGCGTTGTCATACCCTCACCTGGACCCTAAACCGTCCCCGTCCCCTAACCCTAACCCTAACCCGAACCCTAACCCTAACACTTCCCCGAAGCCTGACCCTCACCCGTCCCCTAATCCTAACCCGTACGCTGACACTGACCCGCGCCCTCACACGTACGCTCCCCCTAAAGCGTTGTCGTACCCCCACCTGGACCCTAAACCGTCCCCGTCCCCGTCCTCTAACCCTAGCCCGAACCCTAACCCTAACCCTTCCCCGAAGCCTGACCCTCACCCGTCCCCTAATCCTAACCCGTACGCTGACACTGACCCGCGCCCTCACACGTACGCTCCCCCTAAAGCGTTGTCGTACCCTCACCTGGACCCTAAACCGTCCCCGTCCCCTAACCCTAACCCTAGCCCGAACCCTAACCCTAACCCTTCCCCGAAGCCTGACCCTCACCCGTCCCCTAATCCTAACCCGTACGCTGACACTGACCCGCGCCCTCACACGTACGCTCCCCCTAAAGCGTTGTCGTACCCTCACCTGGACCCTAAACCGTCCCCGTCCCCTAACCCTAAACCTAGCCCGAACCCTAACCCTAACCCTTCCCCGAAGCCTGACCCTCACCCGTCCCCTAATCCTAACCCGTACGCTGACACTGACCCGCGCCCTCACACGTACACTCCCCCTAAAGCGTTGTCGTACCCTCACCTGGACCCTAAACCGTCCCCGTCCCCTAACCCTAACCCTAGCCCGAACCCTAACCCTAACCCTTCCCCGAAGCCTGACCCTCACCCGTCCCCTAATCCTAACCCGTACGCTGACACTGACCCGCGCCCTCACACGTACGCTCCCCCTAAAGCGTTGTCGTACCCTCACCTGGACCCTAAACCGTCCCCGTCCCCTAACCCTAACCCTAGCCCAAACCCTAACCCTAACCCTTCCCCGAAGCCTGACCCTCACCCGTCCCCTAATCCTAACCCGTACGCTGACACTGACCCGCGCCCTCACACGTACGCTCCCCCTAAAGCGTTGTCGTACCCTCACCTGGACCCTAAACCGTCCCCGTCCCCTAACCCTAACCCTAGCCCGAACCCTAACCCTAACCCTTCCCCGAAGCCTGACCCTCACCCGTCCCCTAATCCTAACCCGTACGCTGACACTAACCCGCGCCCTCACACGTACGCTCCCCCTAAAGCGTTGTCGTACCCTCACCTGGACCCTAAACCGTCCCCATCCCCTAACCCTAACCCTAGCCCGAACCCTAACCCTAACCCTTCCCCGAAGCCTGACCCTCACCCGTCCCCTAATCCTAACCCGTACGCTGACACTAACCCGCGCCCTCACACGTACGCTCCCCCTAAAGCGTTGTCGTACACTCACCTGGACCCTAAACCGTCCCCGTCCCCTAACCCTAACCCTAGCCCGAACCCTAACCCTAACCCTTCCCCGAAGCCTGACCCTCACCCGTCCCCTAATCCTAACCCGTACGCTGACACTAACCCGCGCCCTCACACGTACGCTCCCCCTAAAGCGTTGTCGTACCCTCACCTGGACCCTAAACCGTCCCTGTCCCCTAACCCTAACCCTAGCCCGAACCCTAACCCTAACCCTTCCCCGAAGCCTGACCCTCACCCGTCCCCTAATCCTAACCCGTACGCTGACACTGACCCGCGCCCTCACACGTACGCTCCCCCTAAAGCGTTGTCGTACCCACACCTGGACCCTATACCGTCCCCGTCCCTTAACCCTAACCCTAGCCCGAACCCTAACCCTAACCATTCCCCGAAGACTGACCCTCACCCGTCCCCTAATCCTAACCCGTACGCTGACAATGACCCGCGCCCTCACACGTACGCTCCCCCTAAAGCGTTGTCGTACCCTCACCTGGACCCTAAACCGTCCCCGTCCCCTAACCCTAACCCTAGCCCGAACCCTAACCCTAACCCTTTCCCGAAGCCTGACCCTCACCCGTCCCCTAATCCTAACCCGTACGCTGACACTGACCCGCGCCCTCACACGTACGCTCCCCCTAAAGCGTTGTCGTACCCTCACCTGGACCCTAAACCGTCCCCGTCCCCTAACCCTAACCCTAGCCCGAACCCTAACACTAACCCTTCCCCGAAGCCTGACCCTCACCCGTCCCCTAATCCTAACCCGTACGCTGACACTGACCCGCGCCCTCACACGTACGCTCCCCATAAAGCGTTGTCGTACCCTCACCTGGACCCTAAACCGTCCCCGTCCCCTAACCCTAACCCTAGCCCGAACCCTAACCCTAACCCTTCCCCGAAGCCTGACCCTCACCCGTCCCCTAATCCTAACCCGTACGCTGACACTGACCCGCGCCCTCACACGTACGCTCCCCCTAAAGCGTTGTCGTACCCTCACCTGGACCCTAAACCGTCCCCGTCCCCTAACCCTAACCCTAGCCCGAACCCTAACCCTAACCCTTCCCCGAAGCCTGACCCTCACCCGTCCCCTAATCCTAACCCGTACGCTGACACTAACCCGCGCCCTCACACGTACGCTCCCCCTAAAGCGTTGTCGTACCCTCACCTGGACCCTAAACCGTCCCCGTCCCCGTCCCCTAACCCTAGCCCGAACCCTAACCCTAACACTTCCCCGAAGCCTGACCCTCACCCGTCCCCTAATCCTAACCCGTACGCTGACACTGACCCGCGCCCTCACACGTACGCTCCCCCTAAAGCGTTGTCGTACCCTCACCTGGACCCTAAACCGTCCCCGTCCCCTAACCCTAACCCTAGCCCGAACCCTAACCCTAACCCTTCCCTGAAGCCTGACACTCACCCGTCCCCTAATCCGAACCCGTACGCTGACACTAACCCGCGCCCTCACACGTACGCTCCCCCTAAAGCGTTGTCGTACCCTCACCTGGACCCTAAACCGTCCCCGTCCCCTAACCCTAACCCTAGCCCGAACCCTAACCCTAACCCTTCCCCGAAGCCTGACCCTCACCCGTCCCCTAATCCTAACCCGTACGCTGACACTGACCCGCGCCCTCACACGTACGCTCCCCCTAAAGCGTTGTCGTCCCCTCACCTGGACCCTAAACCGTCCCCGTCCCCTAACCCTAACCCTAGCCCGAACCCTAACCCTAACCCTTCCCCGAAGCCTGACCCTCACCCGTCCCCTAATCCTAACCCGTACGCTGACACTGACCCGCGCCCTCACACGTACGCTCCCCCTAAAGCGTTGTCGTACCCTCACCTGGACCCTAAACCGTCCCCGTCCCCTAACCCTAACCCTAGCCCGAACCCTAACCCTAACCCTTCCCCGAAGCCTGAGCCACACCCGTCCCCTAATCCTAACCCGTACGCTGACACTGACCCGCGCCCTCACACGTACGCTCCCCCTAAAGCGTTGTCGTACCCTCACCTGGACCCTAAACCGTCCCCGTCCCCTAACCCTAACCCTAGCCCGAACCCTAACCCTAACCCTTCCCCGAAGCCTGACCCTCACCCGTCCCCTAATCCTAACCCGTACGCTGACACTGACCCGCGCCCTCACACGTACGCTCCCCCTAAAGCGTTGTCGTACCCTCACCTGGACCCTAAACCGTCCCCGTCCCCTAACCCTAACCCTAGCCCGAACCCTAACCCTAAACCTTCCCCGAAGCCTGACCCTCACCCGTCCCCTAATCCTAACCCGTACGCTGACACTAACCCGCGCCCTCACACGTACGCTCCCCCTAAAGCGTTGTCGTACCCTCACCTGGACCCTAAACCGTCCCCGTCCCCTAACCCTAACCCTAGACCGAACCCTAACCCTAAACCTTCCCCGAAGCCTGACCCTCACCCGTCCCCTAATCCTAACCCGTACGCTGACACTAACCCGCGCCCTCACACGTACGCTCCCCCTAAAGCGTTGTCGTACCCTCACCTGGACCCTAAACCGTCCCCGTCCCCTAACCCTAACCCTAGCCCGAACCCTAACCCTAACCCTTCCCCGAAGCCTGACCCTCACCCGTCCCCTAATCCTAACCCGTACGCTGACACTGACCCGCGCCCTCACACGTACGCTCCCCCTAAAGCGTTGTCGTACCCTCACCTGGACCCTAAACCGTCCCCGTCCCCTAACCCTAACCCTAGCCCGAACCCTAACCCTAACCCTTCCCCGAAGCCTGACCCTCACCCGTCCCCTAATCCTAACCCGTACGCTGACACTGACCCGCGCCCTCACACGTACGCTCCCCCTAAAGCGTTGTCGTACCCACACCTGGACCCTAAACCTTCCCCGTCCCCTAACCCTAACCCTAGCCCGAACCCTAACCCTAACCCTTCCCCGAAGCCTGACCCTCACCCGTCCCCTAATCCTAACCCGTACGGTGACACTGACCCGCGCCCTCACACGTACGCTCCCCCTAAAGCGTTGTCGTACCCTCACCTGGACCCTAAACCGTCCCCGTCCCCTAACCCTAACCCTAGCCCGAACCCTAACCCTAACCCTTCCCCGAAGCCTGACCCTCACCCGTCCCCTAATCCTAACCCGTACGCTGACACTGACCCGCGCCCTCACACGTACGCTCCCCCTAAAGCGTTGTCGTACCCTCACCTGGACCCTAAACCGTCCCCGTCCCCTAACCCTAACCCTAGCCCGAACCCTAACCCTAACCCTTCCCCGAAGCCTGACCCTCACCCGTCCCCTAATCCTAACCCGTACGCTGACACTAACCCGCGCCCTCACACGTACGCTCCCCCTAAAGCGTTGTCGTACCCTCACCTGGACTCTAAACCGTCCCCGTCCCCTAACCCTAACCCTAGCCCGAACCCTAACCCTAACCCTTCCCCGAAGCCTGACCCTCACCCGTCCCCTAATCCTAACCCGTACGCTGACACTGACCCGCGCCCTCACACGTACGCTCCCCCTAAAGCGTTGTCGTACCCTCACCTGGACCCTAATCCGTCCCCGTCCCCTAACCCTAAACCTAGCCCGAACCCTAACCCTAACCTTTCCCCGAAGCCTGACCCCCACCGGTCCCCTAATCCTAACCCGTACGCTGACACTAACCCGCGCCCTCACACGTACGCTCCCCCTAAAACGTTGTCGTACCCTCACCTGAACCCTAAACCGTCCCCGTCCCCTAACCCTAACCCTAGCCCGAACCCTAACCCTAACCCTTCCCCGAAGCCTGACCATCACCCGTCCCCTAATCCTAACCCGTACGCTGACACTGACCCGCGCCCTCACATGAACGCTCCCCCTAAAGCGTTGTCGTACCCTCACCTGGACCCTAAACCGTCCCCGTCCCCTAACCCTAACCCTAGCCCGAACCCTAACCCTAACCCTTCCCCGAAGCCTGACCCTCACCCGTCCCCTAATCCTAACCCGTACGCTGACACTGACCCGCGCCCTCACACGTACGCTCCCCCTAAAGCGTTGTCGTACCCTCACCTGGACCCTAAACCGTCCCCGTCCCCTAACCCTAACCCTAGCCCGAACCCTAACCCTAACCCTTCCCCGAAGCCTGACACTCACCCGTCCCCTAATCCTAACCCGTACGCTGACACTGACCCGCGCCCTCACACGTACGCTCCCCCTAAAGCGTTGTCGTACCCTCACCTGGACCCTAAACCGTCCCCGTCCCCTAACACTAACCCTAGCCCGAACCCTAACCCTAACCCTTCCCCGAAGCCTGACCCTCACCCGTCCCCTAATCCTAACCCGTACGCTGACACTAACCCGCGCCCTCACACGTACGCTCCCCCTAAAGCGTTGTCGTACCCTCACCTGGACCCTAAACCGTCCCCGTCCCCTAACCCTAACCCTAGCCCGAACCCTAACCCTAACCCTTCCCCGAAGCCTGACCCTCACCCGTCCCCTAATCCTAACCCGTACGCTGACACTGACCCGCGCCCTCACACGTACGCTCCCCCTAAAGCGTTGTCGTACCCTCACCTGGACCCTAAACCGTCCCCGTCCCCTAACCCTAACCCTAGCCCGAACCCTAACCCTAACCCTTCCCCGAAGCCTGACCCTCACCCGTCCCCTAATCCTAACCCGTACGCTGACACTGACCCGCGCCCTCACACGTACGCTCCCCCTAAAGCGTTGTCGTACCCTCACCTGGACCCTAAACCGTCCCCGTCCCCTAACCCTAACCCTAGCCCGAACCCTAACCCTAACCCTTCCCCGAAGCCTGACCCTCACCCGTCCCCTAATCCTAACCCGTACGCTGACACTAACCCGCGCCCTCACACGTACGCTCCCCCTAAAGCGTTGTCGTACCCTCACCTGGACCCTAAACCATCCCCGTCCCCTAACCCTAACCCTAGCCCGAACCCTAACCCTAACCCTTCCCCGAAGCCTGACCCTCACCCGTCCCCTAATCCTAACCCGTACGCTGACACTGACCCGCGCCCTCACACGTACGCTCCCCCTAAAGCGTTGTCGTACCCTCACCTGGACCCTAAACCGTCCCCGTCCCCTAACCCTAACCCTAGCCCGAACCCTAACCCTAACCCTTCCCCGAAGCCTGACCCTCACCCGTCCCCTAATCCTAACCCGTACGCTGACACTGACCCGCGCCCTCACACGTACGTTCCCCCTAAACCGTTGTCGTACCCTCACCTGGACCCTAAACCGTCCCCGTCCCCTAACCCTAACCCTAGCCCGAACCCTAACCCTAACCCTTCCCCGAAGCCTGACCCTCACCCGTCCCCTAATCCTAACCCGTACGCTGACACTGACCCGCGCCCTCACACGTACGCTCCCCCTAAAGCGTTGTCGTACCCACACCTGGACCCTAAACCGTCCCCGTCCCCTAACCCTAACCCTAGCCCGAACCCTAACCCTAACCCTTCCCCGAAGCCTGACCCTCACCCGTCCCCTAATCCTAACCCGTACGCTGACACTGACCCGCGCCCTCACACGTACGCTCCCCCTAAAGCGTTGTCGTACCCTCACCTGGACCCTAAACCGTCCCCGTCCCCTAACCCTAACCCTAGCCCGAACCCTAACCCTAACCCTTCCCCGAAGCCTGACCCTCACCCGTCCCCTAATCCTAACCCGTACGCTGACACTGACCCGCGCCCTCACACGTACGCTCCCCCTAAAGCGTTGTCGTACCCTCACCTGGACCCTAAACCGTCCCCGTCCCCTAACCCTAACCCTAGCCCGAACCCTAACCCTAAACCTTCCCCGAAGCCTGACCCTCACCCGTCCCCTAATCCTAACCCGTACGCTGACACTGACCCGCGCCCTCACACGTACGCTCCCCCTAAAGCGTTGTCGTACCCTCACCTGGACCCTAAACCGTCCCCGTCCCCTAACCCTAACCCTAGCCCGAACCCTAACCCTAACCCTTCCCCGAAGCCTGACCCTCACCCGTCCCCTAATCCTAACCCGTACGCTGATACTGACCCGCGCCCTCACACGTACGCTCCCCCTAAAGCGTTGTCGTCCCCTCACCTGGACCCTAAACCGTCCCCGTCCCCTAACCCTAACCCTAGCCCGAACCCTAACCCTAACCCTTCCCCGAAGCCTGACCCTCACCCGTCCCCTAATCCTAACCCGTACGCTGACACTGACCCGCGCCCTCACACGTACGCTCCCCCTAAAGCGTTGTCGTACCCTCACCTGGACCCTAAACCGTCCCCGTCCCCTAACCCTAACCCTAGCCCGAACCCTAACCCTAACCCTTCCCCGAAGCCTGACCCTCACCCGTCCCCTAATCCTAACCCGTACGCTGACACTGACCCGCGCCCTCACACGTACGCTCCCCCTAAAGCGTTGTCGTACCCTCACCTGGACCCTAAACCGTCCCCGTCCCCTAACCCTAACCCTAGCCCGAACCCTAACCCTAACCCTTCCCCGAAGCCTGACCCTCACCCGTCCCCTAATCCTAACCCGTACGCTGACACTGACCCGCGCCCTCACACGTACGCTACCCCTAAAGCGTTGTCATACACTCACCTGGACCCTAAACCGTCCCCGTCCCCTAAACCTAACCCTAGCCCGAACCCTAACCCTAACCCTTCCCCGAAGCCTGACCCTCACCCGTCCCCTAATCCTAACCCGTACGCTGACACTGACCCGCGCCCTCACACGTACGCTCCCCCTAAAGCGTTGTCGTACCCTCACCTGGACCCTAAACCGTCCCCGTCCCCTAACCCTAACCCTAGCCCGAACCCTAACCCTAACCCTTCCCCGAAGCCTGACCCTCACCCGTCCCCTAATCCTAACCCGTACGCTGACACTGACCCGCGCCCTCACACGTACGCTCCCCCTAAAGCGTTGTCGTACCCTCACCTGGACCCTAAATCGTCCCCGTCCCCTAACCCTAACCCTAGCCCGAACCCTAACCCTAACCCTTCCCCGAAGCCTGACCCTCACCCGTCCCCTAATCCTAACCCGTACGCTGACACTGACCCGCGCCCTCACACGTACGCTCCCCCTAAAGCGTTGTCGTACCCTCACCTGGACCCTAAACCGTCCCCGTCCCCTAACCCTAACCCTAGCCCGAACCCTAACCCTAACCCTTCCCCGAAGCCTGACCCTCACCCGTCCCCTAATCCTAACCCGTACGCTGACACTGACCCGCGCCCTCACACGTACGCTCCCCCGAAAGCGTTGTCGTACCCTCACCTGGACCCTAAACCGTCCCCGTCCCCTAACCCTAACCCTAGCCCGAACCCTAACCCTAACCCTTCCCCGAAGCCTGACCCTCACCCGTCCCCTAATCCTAACCCGTACGCTGACACTGACCCGCGCCCTCACACGTACGCTCCCCCTAAAGCGTTTTCGTACCCTCACCTGGACCCTAAACCGTCCCCGTCCCCTAACCCTAACCCTAGCCCGAACCCTAACCCTAACCCTTCCCCGAAGCCTGACCCTCACCCGTCCCATAATCCTAACCCGTACGCTGACACTGACCCGCGCCCTCACACGTACGCTCCCCCTAAAGCGTTGTCGTACCCTCACCTGGACCCTAAACCGTCCCCGTCCCCTAACCCTAACCCTAGCCCGAACCCTAACCCTAACCTTTCCCCGAAGCCTGACCCACACCCGTCCCCTAATCCTAACCCGTACGCTGACACTGACCCGCGCCCTCACACGTACGCTCCCCCTAAAGCGTTGTCGTACCCTCACCTGGACCCTAAACCGTCCCCGTCCCCTAACCCTAACCCTAGCCCGAACCCTAACCGTAACCCTTCCCCGAAGCCTGACCCTCACCCGTCCCCTAATCCTAACCCGTACGCTGACACTGACCCACGCCCTCACACGTACGCTCCCCCTAAAGCGTTGTCGTACCCTCACCTGGACCCGGAACCGTCCCCGTCCCCTAACCCTAACCCTAGGCCGAACCCTAACCCTAACCCTTCCCCGAAGCCTGACCCTCACCCGTCCCCTAATCCTAACCCGTACGCTGACACTGACCCGCGCCCTCACACGTACGCTCCCCCTAAAGCCTTGTCGTACCCTCACCTGGACCCTAAACCGTCCCCGTCCCCTAACCCTAACCCTAGCCCGAACCCTAACCCTAACCCTTCCCCGAAGCCTGACCCTCACCCGTCCCCTAATCCTAACCCGTACGCTGACACTTACCCGCGCCCTCACACGTACGCTCCCCCTAAAGCCTTGTCGTACCCTCACCTGGACCCTAAACCGTCCCCGTCCCCTAACCCTAACCCTAGCCCGAACCCTAACCCTAACCCTTCCCCGAAGCCTGACCCTCACCCGTCCCCTAATCCTAACCCGTACGCTGACACTGACCCGCGCCCTCACACGTACGCTCCCCCTAAAGCGTTGTCGTACACTCACCTGGACCCTAAACCGTCCCCGTCCCCTAACCCTAACCCTAGCCCGAACCCTAACCCTAACCCTTCCCCGAAGCCTGACCCTCACCCGTCCCCTAATCCTAACCCGTACGCTGACACTAACCCGCGCCCTCACACGTACGCTCCCCCTAAAGCGTTGTCGTACCCTCACCTGGACCCTAAACCGTCCCCGTCCCCTAACCCTAACCCTAGCCCGAACCCTAACCCTAACCCTTCCCCGAAGCCTGACCCTCACCCGTCCCCTAATCCTAACCCGTACGCTGACACTAACCCGCGCCCTCACACGTACGCTCCCCCTAAAGCGTTGTCGTACCCTCACCTGGACCCTAAACCGTCCCTTTCCCCAACCCTAACCCTAGCCCGAACCCTAACCCTAACCCTTCCCCGAAGCCTGACCCTCACCCGTCCCCTAATCCTAACCCGTACGCTGACACTAACCCGCGCCCTCACACGTACGCTCCCCCTAAAGCGTTGTCGTCCCCTCACCTGGACCCTAAACCGTCCCCGTCCCCTAACCCTAACCCTAGCCCGAACCCTAACCCTAACCCTTCCCCGAAGCCTGACCCTCACCCGTCCCCTAATCCTAACCCGTACGCTGACACTGACCCGCGCCCTCACACGTACGCTCCCCCTAAAGCGTTGTCGTACCCTCACCTGGACCCTAAACCGTCCCCGTCCCCTAACCCTAACCCTAGCCCGAACCCTAACCCTAACCCTTCCCCGAAGCCTGACCCTCACCCGTCCCCTAATCCTAGCCCGTACGCTGACACTGACCCGCGCCCTCACACGTACGCTCCCCCTAAAGCGTTGTCGTACCCTCACCTGGACCCTAAACCGTCCCCGTCCCCTAACCCTAACCCTAGCCCGAACCCTAACCCTAACCCTTCCCCGAAGCCTGACCCTCACCCGTGCCCTAATCCTAACCCGTACGCTGACACTGACCCGCGACCTCACACGTACGCTCCCCCTAAAGTGTTGTCGTACCCTCACCTGGACCCTAAACCGTCCCCGTCCCCTAACCCTAACCCTATCCCGAACCCTAACCCTAACCCTTCCCCAAAGCCTGACCCTCACCCGTCCCCTAATCCTAACCCGTACGCTGACACTAACCCGCGCCCTCACACATACGCTCCCCCTAAAGCGTTGTCGTACCCTCACCTGGACCCTAAACCGTCCCCGTCCCCTAACCCTAACCCTAGCCCGAACCCTAACCCTAACCCTTCCCCGAAGCCTGACACTCACCCGTCCCCTAATCCTAACCCGTACGCTGACACTGACCCGCGCCCTCACACGTACGCTCCCCCTAAAGCGTTGTCGTACCCTCACCTGGACCCTAAACCGTCCCCGTCCCCTAACCCTAACCCTAGCCCGAACCCTAACCCTAAACCTTCCCCGAAGCCTGACCCTCACCCGTCCCCTAATCCTACCCCGTACGCTGACACTGACCCGCGCCCTCACACGTACGCTCCCCTTAAAGCGTTATCGTACCCTCACCTGGACCCTAAACCGTCCCCGTCCCCTAACCCTAACCCTAGCCCGAACCCTAACCCTAACCCTTCCCCGAAGCCTGACCCACACCCGTCCCCTAATCCTAACCCGTACGCTGACTCTGACCCGCGCTCTCACACGTACGCTCCCCCTAAAGCGTTGTCGTACCCTCACCTGGACCCTAAACCGTCCCCGTCCCCTAACCCTAACCCTAGCCCGAACCCTAACCCTAACCCTTCCCCGAAGCCTGACCCTCACCCGTCCCCTAATCCTAACCCGTACGCTGACACTAACCCGCGCCCTCAAACCTACGCTCCCCCTAAAGCGTTGTCGTACCCTCACCTGGACCCTAAACCGTCCCCGTCCCCTAACCCTAACCCTAGCCCGAACCCTAAACCTAACCCTACCCCGAAGCCTGACCCTCACCCGTCCCCTAATCCTAACCCGTACGCTGACACTGACCCACGCCCTCACACGTACGCTCCCCCTAAAGCGTTGTCGTACCCTCACCTGGACCCTAAACCGTCCCCGTCCCCTAACCCTAACCCTAGCCCGAACCCTAACCCTAACACTTCCCCGAAGGCTGACCCTCACCCGTCCCCTAATCCTAACCTGTACGCTGACACTAACCACCGCCCTCACACGTACGCTCCCCCTAAAGCTTTGACGTACCCTCACCTGGACCCTAAACCGTCCCCGTCCCCTAACCCTAACCCTAGCCCGAACCCTAACCCTAACCCTTCCCCGAAGCCTGACCCTCACCCGTCCCCTAATCCTAACCCGTACGCTGACACTAACCCGCGCCCTCACACGTACGCTGCCCCTAAAGCGTTGTCGTACCCTCACCTGGACCCTAAACCGTCCCCGTCCCCTAACCCTAACCCTAGCCCGAACCCTAACCCTAACCCTTCCCCGATGCCTGACCCTCACCCGTCCCCTAATCCTAACCCGTACGCTGACACTGACCCACGCCATCACACGTACGCTCCCCCTAAAGCGTTGTCGTACCCTCACCTGGAGCCTAAACCGTCCCCGTCCCCTAACCCTAACCCTAGCCCGAACCCTAACCCTAACCCTTCCCCGAAGCCTGACCCTCACCCGTCCCCTAATCCTAACCCGTACGCTGACACTGACCCGCGCCCTCACACGTACGCTCCCCCTAAAGCGTTGTCGTACCCTCACCTGGACCCTAAACCGTCCCCGTCCCCTAACCCTAACCCTAGCCCGAACCCTAACCCTAACCCTTCCCCGAAGCCTGACCCTCACCCGTCCCATAATCCTAACCCGTACGCTGACACTGACCCGCGCCCTCACACGTACGCTCCCCCTAAAGCGTTGTCGTACCCTCACCTGGACCCTAAACCGTCCCCGTCCCCTAACCCTAACCCTAGCCCGAACCCTAACCCTAACCCTTCCCCGAAGCCTGACCCACACCCGTCCCCTAATCCTAACCCGTACGCTGACACTGACCCGCGCCCTCACACGTACGCTCCCCCTAAAGCGTTGTCGTACCCTCACCTGGACCCTAAACCGTCCCCGTCCCCTAACCCTAACCCTAGCCCGAACCCTAACCGTAACCCTTCCCCGAAGCCTGACCCTCACCCGTCCCCTAATCCTAACCCGTACGCTGACACTGACCCACGCCCTCACACGTACGCTCCCCCTAAAGCGTTGTCGTACCCTCACCTGGACCCGGAACCGTCCCCGTCCCCTAACCCTAACCCTAGGCCGAACCCTAACCCTAACCCTTCCCCGAAGCCTGACCCTCACCCGTCCCCTAATCCTAACCCGTACGCTGACACTGACCCGCGCCCTCACACGTACGCTCCCCCTAAAGCCTTGTCGTACCCTCACCTGGACCCTAAACCGTCCCCGTCCCCTAACCCTAACCCTAGCCCGAACCCTAACCCTAACCCTTCCCCGAAGCCTGACCCTCACCCGTCCCCTAATCCTAACCCGTACGCTGACACTTACCCGCGCCCTCACACGTACGCTCCCCCTAAAGCCTTGTCGTACCCTCACCTGGACCCTAAACCGTCCCCGTCCCCTAACCCTAACCCTAGCCCGAACCCTAACCCTAACCCTTCCCCGAAGCCTGACCCTCACCCGTCCCCTAATCCTAACCCGTACGCTGACACTGACCGTGCCCTCACACGTACGCTCCCCCTAAAGCGTTGTCGTACCCTCACCTGGACCCTAAACCGTCCCCGTCCCCTAACCCTAACCCTAGCCCGAACCCTAACCCTAACCCTTCCCCGAAGCCTGACCCTCACCCGTCCCCTAATCCTAACCCGTACGCTGACACTAACCCGCGCCCTCACACGTACGCTCCCCCGAAAGCGTTGTCGTACCCTCACCTGGACCCTAAACCGTCCCCGTCCCCTAACCCTAACCCTAGCCCGAACCCTAACCCTAACCCTTCCCCGAAGCCTGACCCTCACCCGTCCCCTAATCCTAACCCGTACGCTGACACTAACCCGCGCCCTCACACGTACGCTCCCCCTAAAGCGTTGTCGTACCCTCACCTGGACCCTAAACCGTCCCCGTCCCCTAACCCTAACCCTAGCCCGAACCCTAACCCTAACCCTTCCCCGAAGCCTGACCCTCACCCGTCCCCTAATCCTAACCCGTACGCTGACACTGACCCGCGCCCTCACACGTACGCTCCCCCTAAAGCGTTGTCGTACCCTCACCTGGACCCTAAACCGTCCCCGTCCCCTAACCCTAACCCTAGCCCGAACCCTAACCCTAACCCTTCCCCGAAGCCTGACCCTCACCCGTCCCCTAATCCTAACCCGTACGCTGACACTGACCCGCGCCCTCACACGTACGCTCCCCCTAAAGCATTGTCGTACCCTCACCTGGACCCTAAACCGTCCCCGTCCCCTAACCCTAACCCTAGCCCGAACCCTAACCCTAACCCTTCCCCGAAGCCTGACCCTCACCCGTCCCCAATCCTAACCCGTACGCTGACACTGACCCGCGCCCTCACACATACGCTCCCCCTAAAGCGTTGTCGTACCCTCACCTGGACCCTAAACCGTCCCCGTCCCCTAACCCTAACCCTAGCCCGAACCCTAACCCTAACCCTTCCCCGAAGCCTGACCCTCACCCGTCCCCTAATCCTAACCCGTACGCTGACACTGACCCGCGCCCTCACACGTACGCTCCCCCTAAAGCGTTGTCGTACCCTCACCTGGACCCTAAACCGTCCCCGTCCCCTAACCCTAACCCTAGCCCGAACCCTAACCCTAACCCTTCCCCGAAGGCTGACCCTCACCCGTCCCCTAATCCTAACCCGTACGCTGACACTGACCCGCGCCCTCACACGTACGCTCCCCCTAAAGCGTTGTCGTACCCTCACCTGGACCCTAAACCGTCCCCGTCCCCTAACCCTAACCCTAGCCCGAACCCTAACCCTAACCCTTCCCCGAAGCCTGACCCTCACCCGTCCCCTAATCCTAACCCGTACGCTGACACTGACCCGCGCCCTCACACGTACGCTCCCCCTAAAGCGTTGTCGTACCCTCACCTGGACCCTAAACCGTCCCCGTCCCCTAACCCTAACCCTAGCACGAACCCTAACCCTAACCCTTCCCCGAAGCCTGACCCTCACCCGTCCCCAATCCTAACCCGTACGCTGACACTGACCCGCGCCCTCACACATACGCTCCCCCTAAAGCGTTGTCGTACCCTCACCTGGACCCTAAACCGTCCCCATCCCCTAACCCTAACCCTAGCCCGAACCCTAACCCTAACCCTTCCCCGAAGCCTGACCCTCACCCGTCCCCTAATCCTAACCCGTACGCTGACACTAACCCGCGCCCTCACACGTACGCTCCCCCTAAAGCGTTGTCGTACCCTCACCTGGACCCTAAACCGTCCCCGTCCCCAACCCTAACCCTAGCCCGAACCCTAACCCTAACCCTTCCCCGAAGCCTGACCCTCACCCGTCCCCTAATCCTAACCCGTACGCTGACACTAACCCGCGCCCTCACACGTACGCTCCCCCTAAAGCGTTGTCGTCCCCTCACCTGGACCCTAAACCGTCCCCGTCCCCTAACCCTAACCCTAGTCCGAACCCTAACCCTAACCCTTCCCCGAAGCCTGACCCTCACCCGTCCCCTAATCCTAACCCGTATGCTGACACTAACCCGCGCCCTCACACGTACGCTCCCCCTAAAGCGTTGTCGTACCCTCACCTGGACCCTAAACCGTCCCCGTCCCCTAACCCTAACCCTAGCCCGAACCCTAACCCTAACCCTTCCCCGAAGCCTGACCCTCACCCGTCCCCTAATCCTAACCCGTAAGCTGACACTAACCCGCGCCCTCACACGTACGCTCCCCCTAAAGCGTTGTCGTACCCTCACCTGGACCCTAAACCGTCCCCGTCCCCAACCCTAACCCTAGCCCGAACCCTAACCCTAACCCTTCCCCGAAGCCTGACCCTCACCCGTCCCCTAATCCTAACCCGTACGCTGACACTAACCCGCGCCCTCACACGTACGCTCCCCCTAAAGCGTTGTCGTCCCCTCACCTGGACCCTAAACCGTCCCCGTCCCCTAACCCTAACCCTAGCCCGAACCCTAACCCTAACCCTTCCCCGAAGCCTGACCCTCACCCGTCCCCTAATCCTAACCCGTACGCTGACACTGACCCGCGCCCTCACACGTACGCTCCCCCTAAAGCGTTGTCGTACCCTCACCTGGACCCTAAACCGTCCCCGTCCCCTAACCCTAACCCTAGCCCGAACCCTAACCCTAACCCTTCCCCGAAGCCTGACCCTCACCCGTCCACTAATCCTAGCCCGTACGCTGACACTGACCCGCGCCCTCACACGTACGCTCCCCCTAAAGCGTTGTCGTACCCTCACCTGGACCCTAAACCGTCCCCGTCCCCTAACCCTAACCCTAGCCCAAACCCTAACCCTAACCCTTCCCCGAAGCCAGACCCTCACCCGTCCCCTAATCCTAACCCGTACGCTGACACTGACCCGCGCCCTCACACGTACGCTCCCCCTAAAGCGTTGTCGTACCCTCACCTGGACCCTAAACCGTCCCCGTCCCCTAACCCTAAATCTAGCCCGAACCCTAACCCTAACCCTTCCCCGAAGCCTGACCCTCACCCGTCCCCTAATCCTAACCCGTACGCTGACACTAACCCGCGCCCTCACACGTACGCTCCCCCTAAAGCGTTGTCGTACCCTCACCTGGACCCTAAACCGTCCCCGTCCCCTAATCCTAACCCTAGCCCGAACCCTAACCCTAACCCTTCCCCGAAGCCTGACCCTCACCCGTCCCCTAATCCTAACCCGTACGCTGACACTGACCCGCGCCCTCACACGTACGCTCCCCCTAAAGCGTTGTCGTACCCTCACCTGGACCCTAAACCGTCCCCGTCCCCTAACCCTAACCCTAGCCCGAACCCTAACCCTAACCCTTCACCGAAGCCTGACCCTCACCCGTCCCCTAATCCTAACCCGTACGCTGACACTGACCCACGCCCTCACACGTACGCTCCCCCTAAAGCGTTGTCGTACCCTCACCTGGACCCTAAACCGTCCCCGTCCCCTAACCCTAACCCTAGCCCGAACCCTAACCCTAACCCTTCCCCGAAGCCTGACCCTCACCCGTCCCCTAATCCTAACCCGTACGCTGACACTAACCCGCGCCCTCACACGTACGCTCCCCCTAAAGCGTTGTCGTACCCTCACCTGGACCCTAAACCGTCCCCGTCCCCTAACCCTAACCCTAGCCCGAACCCTAACCCTAACCCTTCCCCGAAGCCTGACCCTCACCCGTCCCCAATCCTAACCCGTACGCTGACACTGACCCGCGCCCTCACACATACGCTCCCCCTAAAGCGTTGTCGTACCCTCACCTGGACCCTAAACCGTCCCCGTCCCCTAACCCTAACCCTAGCCCGAACCCTAACCCTAACCCTTCCCCGAAGCCTGACCCTCACCCGTCCCCTAATCCTAACCCGTACGCTGACACTGACCCGCGCCCTCACACGTACGCTCCCCCTAAAGCGTTGTCGTACCCTCACCTGGACCCTAAACCGTCCCCGTCCCCTAACCCTAACCCAGCCCGAACCCTAACCCTAACCCTTCCCCGAAGGCTGACCCTCACCCGTCCCCTAATCCTAACCCGTACGCTGACACTGACCCGCGCCCTCACACGTACGCTCCCCCTAAAGCGTTGTCGTACCCTCACCTGGACCCTAAACCGTCCCCGTCCCCTAACCCTAACCCTAGTCCGAACCCTAACCCTAACCCTTCCCCGAAGCCTGACCCTCACCCGTCCCCTAATCCTAACCCGTATGCTGACACTAACCCGCGCCCTCACACGTACGCTCCCCCTAAAGCGTTGTCGTACCCTCACCTGGACCCTAAACCGTCCCCGTCCCCTAACCCTAACCCTAGCCCGAACCCTAACCCTAACCCTTCCCCGAAGTCTGACCCTCACCCGTCCCCTAATCCTAACCCGTACGCTGACACTAACCCGCGCCCTCACACGTACGCTCCCCCTAAAGCGTTGTCGTACCCTCACCTGGACCCTAAACCATCCCCGTCCCCTAACCCTAACCCTAGCCCGAACCCTAACCGTAAACCTTCCCCGAAGCCTGACACTCACCCGTCCCCTAATCCTAGCCCGTACGCTGACACTGACCCGCGCCCTCACACGTACGCTCCCCCTAAAGCGTTGTCGTACCCTCACCTGGACCCTAAACCGTCCCCGTCCCCTAACCCTAACCCTAGCCCGAACCCTAACCCTAACCCTTCCCCGAAGCCTGACCCTCACCCGTCCCCTAATCCTAACCCGTACGCTGACACTGACCCGCGCCCTCACACGTACGCTCCCCCTAAAGCGTTGTCGTACCCTCACCTGGACCCTAAACCGTCCCCGTCCCCTAACCCTAAACCTAGCCCGAACCCTAACCCTAAACCTTCCCCGAAGCCTGACCCTCACCCGTCCCCTAATCCTAACCCGTACGCTGACACTAACCCGCGCCCTCACACGTACGCTCCCCCTAAAGCGTTGTCGTACCCTCACCTGGACCCTAAACCGTCCCCGTCCCCTAATCCTAACCCTAGCCCGAACCCTAACCCTAACCCTTCCCCGAAGCCTGACCCTCACCCGTCCCCTAATCCTAACCCGTACGCTGACACTGACCCGCGCCCTCACACGTACGCTCCCCCTAAAGCGTTGTCGTACCCTCACCTGGACCCTAAACCGTCCCCGTCCCCTAACCCTAACCCTAGCCCGAACCCTAACCCTAACCCTTCACCGAAGCCTGACCCTCACCCGTCCCCTAATCCTAAACCGTACGCTGACACTGACCCACGCCCTCACACGTACGCTCCCCCTAAAGCGTTGTCGTACCCTCACCTGGACCCTAAACCGTCCCCGTCCCCTAACCCTAACCCTAGCCCGAACCCTAACCCTAACCCTTCCCCGAAGCCTGACCCTCACCCGTCCCCTAATCCTAACCCGTACGCTGACACTAACCCGCGCCCTCACACGTACGCTCCCCCTAAAGCGTTGTCGTACCCTCACCTGGACCCTAAACCGTCCCCGTCCCCTAACCCTAACCCTAGCCCGAACCCTAACCCTAACCCTTCCCCGAAGCCTGACCCTCACCCGTCCCCTAATCCTAACCCGTACGCTGACACTAACACGCGCCCTCACACGTACGCTCCCCCTAAACCGTTGTCGTACCCTCACCTGGACCCTAAACCGTTCCCGTCCCCTAACCCTAACCCTAGCCCGAACCCTAACCCTAACCCTTCCCCGAAGCCTGACCCTCACCCGTCCACTAATCCTAACCCGTACGCTGACACTAACCCGCGCCCTCACACGTACGCTCCCCCTAAAGCGTTGTCGTACCCTCACCTGGACCCTAAACCGTCCCCGTCCCCTAACCCTAACCCTAGCCCGAACCCTAACCCTAACCCTTCCCCGAAGCCTGACCCTCACCCGTCCCCTAATCCTAACCCGTACGCTGACACTGACCCGCGCCCTCACACGTACGCTCCCCCTAAAGCGTTGTCGTACCCTCACCTGGACCCTAAACCGTCCCCGTCCCCTAACCCTAACCCTAGCCCGAACCCTAACCCTAACCCTTCCCCGAAGCCTGACCCTCACCCGTCCCCTAATCCTAACCCGTACGCTGACACTAACACGCGCCCTCACACGTACGCTCCCCCTAAACCGTTGTCGTACCCTCACCTGGACCCTAAACCGTCCCCGTCCCCTAACCCTAACCCTAGCCCGAACCCTAACCCTAACCCTTCCCCGAAGCCTGACCCTCACCCGTCCACTAATCCTAACCCGTACGCTGACACTAACCCGCGCCCTCACACGTACGCTCCCCCTAAAGCGTTGTCGTACCCTCACCTGGACCCTAAACCGTCCCCGTCCCCTAACCCTAACCCTAGCCCGAACCCTAACCCTAACCCTTCCCCGAAGCCTGAACCTCACCCGTCCCCAATCCTAACCCGTACGCTGACACTGACCCGCGCCCTCACACGTACGCTCCCCCTAAAGCGTTGTCGTACCCTCACCTGGACCCTAAACCGTCCCCGTCCCCTAACCCTAACCCTAGCCCGAACCCTAACCCTAACACTTCCCCGAAGGCTGACCCTCACCCGTCCCCTAATCCTAACCCGTACGCTGACACTGACCCGCGCCCTCACACGTACGCTCCCCCTAAAGCGTTGTCGTACCCTCACCTGGACCCTAAACCGTCCCCGTCTCCTAACCCTAACCCTAGCCTGAACCCTTACCCTAACCCTTCCCCGAAGCCTGACCCTCACCCGTCCCCTAATCCTAACCCGAACGCTGACACTGAACCGCGCCCTCACACGTACGCTCCCCCTAAAGCGTTGTCGTACCCTCACCTGGACCCTAAACCGTCCCCGTCCCCTAACCCTAACCCTAGCCCGAACCCTAACCCTAACCCTTCCCCGAAGCCTGACCCTCACCCGTCCCCTAATCCTAACCCGTACGCTGACACTAACCCGCGCCCTCACACGTACGCTCCCCCTAAAGCGTTGTCGTACCCTCACCTGGACCCTAAACCGTCCCCGTCCCCTAACCCTAACCCTAGCCCGAACCCTAACCCTAACCCTTCCCCGAAGCCTGACCCTCACCCGTCCCCTAATCCTAACCCGTACGCTGACACTGACCCGCGCCCTCACACGTACACTCCCCCTAAAGCGTTGTCGTACCCTCACCTGGACCCTACACCGTCCCCGTCCCCTAACCCTAACCCTAGCCCGAACCCTAACCCTAACACTTCCCCGAAGCCTGACCCTCACCCGTCCCCTAATCCAAACCCGTACGCTGACACTGACCCACGCCCTCACACCTACGCTCCCCCTAAAGCGTTTTCGTACCCTCACCTGGACCCTAAACCGTCCCCATCCCCTAACCCTAACCCTAGCCCGAACCCTAACCCTAACCCTTCCCCGAAGCCTGATCCTCACCCGTCCCATAATCCTAACCCGTACGCTGACACTAACCCGCGCCCTCAAACCTACGCTCCCCCTAAAGCGTTGTCGTACCCTCACCTGGACCCTAAACCGTCCCCGTCCCCTAACCCTAACCCTAACCTGAACCCTAACCCTAACCCTTCCCCGAAGCCTGACCCTCACCCGTCCCCTAATCCTAACCCGTACGCTGACACTAACCCACGCCCTCAAACCTACGCTCCCCCTAAAGCGTTGTCGTACCCACACCTGGACCCTAAACCGTCCCCGTCCCCTAACCCTAACCCTAGCCCGAACCCTAACCCTAACCCTTCCCCGAAGCCTGACCCTCACCCGTCCCCTAATCCTAACCCGTACGCTGACACTGACCCACGCCCTCACACGTACGCTCCCCCTAAAGCGTTGTCGTACCCTCACCTGGACCCTAAACCGTCCCCGTCCCCTAACCCTAACCTTAGCCCGAACCCTAACCCTAACCCTTCCCCGAAGCCTGACCCTCACCCGTCCCCTAATCCTAACCCGTACGCTGACACTGACCCGTGCCCTCACACGTACGCTCCCCCTAAAGCGTTGTCGTACCCTCACCTGGACCCTAAACCGTCCCCGTCCCCTAACCCTAACCCTAGCCCGAACCCTAACCCTAACCCTTCCCCGAAACCTGACCCTCACCCGTCCCCTAATCGTAACCCGTACGCTGACACTGACCCGCGCCCTCACACGTACGCTCCCCCTAAAGCGTTGTCGTACCCTCACCTGGACCCTAAACCGTCCCCGTCCCCTAACCCTAACCCTAGCCCGAACCCTAACCCTAACCCTTCCCCGAAGCCTGACCCTCACCCGTCCCCTAATCCTAGCCCGTACGCTGACACTGACCCGCGCCCTCACACGTACGCTCCCCCTAAAGCGTTGTCGTACCCTCACCTGGACCCTAAACCGTCCCCGTCCCCTAACCCTAACCCTAGCCCGAACCCTAACCCTAACCCTTCCCCGAAGCCTGACCCTCACCCGTCCCCTAATCCTAGCCCGTACGCTGACACTGACCCGCGCCCTCACACGTACGCTCCCCCTAAAGCGTTGTCGTACCCTCACCTGGACCCTAAACCGTCCCCGTCCCCTAACCCTAACCCTAGCCCGAACCCTAACCCTAACCCTTCCCCGAAGCCTGACCCTCACCCGTCCCCTAATCCTAACCCGTACGCTGACACTGACCCGCGCCCTCACACGTACGCTCCCCCTAAAGCGTTGTCGTACCCTCACCTGGACCCTAAACCGTCCCCGTCCCCTAACCCTAAACCTAGCCCGAACCCTAACCCTAACCCTTCCCCGAAGCCTGACCCTCACCCATCCCCTAATCCTAACCCGTACGCTGACACTAACCCGCGCCCTCACACGTACGCTCCCCCTAAAACGTTGTCGTACCCTCACCTGGACCCTAAACCGTCCCCGTCCCCTAATCCTAACCCTAGCCCGAACCCTAACCCTAACCCTTCCCCGAAGCCTGACCCTCACCCGTCCCCTAATCCTAACCCGTACGCTGACACTGACCCGCGCCCTCACACGTACGCTCCCCCTAAAGCGTTGTCGTACCCTCACCTGGACCCTAAACCGTCCCCGTCCCCTAACCCTAACCCTAGCCCGAACCCTAAACCTAACCCTTCCCCGAAGCCTGACCCTCACCCGTCCCCTAATCCTAACCCGTACGCTGACACTAACCCGCGCCCTCACACGTACGCTCCCCCTAAAGCGTTGTCGTACCCTCACCTGGACCCTAAACCGTCCCCGTCCCCTAACCCTAACCCTAGCCCGAACCCTAACCCTAACCCTTCCCCGAAGCCTGACCCTCACCCGTCCCCTAATCCTAACCCGTACGCTGACACTGACCCGCGCCCTCACACGTACGCTCCCCCTAAAGCGTTGTCGTACCCTCACCTGGACCCTAAACCGTCCCCGTCCCCTAACCCTAACCCTAGCCCGAACCCTAACCCTAACCCTTCCCCGAAGCCTGACCCTCACCCGTCCCCTAATCATAACCCGTACGCTGACACTGACCCGCGCCCTCACACGTACGCTCCCCCTAAAGCGTTGTCGTACCCTCACCTGGACCCTAAACCGTCCCCGTCCCCTAACCCTAACCCTAGTCCGAACCCTAACCCTAACCCTTCCCCGAAGCCTGACCCTCACCCGTCCCCTAATCCTAACCCGTATGCTGACACTAACCCGCGCCCTCACACGTACGCTCCCCCTAAAGCGTTGTCGTACCCTCACCTGGACCCTAAACCGTCCCCGTCCCCTAACCCTAACCCTAGCCCGAACCCTAACCCTAACCCTTCCCCGAAGCCTGACCCTCACCCGTCCCCTAATCCTAACCCGTACGCTGACACTGACCTGCGCCCTCACACGTACGCTCTCCCTAAAGCGTTGTCGTACCCTCACCAGGACCCTAAACCGTCCCCGTCCCCTAACCCTAACCCTAGCCCGAACCCTAACCCTAACCCTTCCCCGAAGCCTGACCCTCACCCGTCCCCTAATCCTAACCCATACGCTGACACCGACCCGCGCCCTCACACGTACGCACCCCCTAAAGCGTTGTCGTACACTCACCTGGACCCTAAACCGTCCCCGTCCCCTAACCCTAACCCTAGCCCGAACCCTAACCCTAACCCTTCACCGAAGCCTGACCCTCACCCGTCCCCTAATCCTAACCCGTACGCTGACACTTACCCGCGCCCTCACATGAACGCTCCCCCTAAAGCGTTGTCGTACCCTCACCTGGACCCTAAACCGTCCCCGTCCCCTAACCCTAACCCCAGCCCGAACCCTAACCCTAACCCTTCCCCGAAGCCTGACCCTCACCCGTCCCCTAATCCTAACCCGTACGCTGACACTGACCCGCGCCCTCACACGTACGCTCCCCCTAAAGCGTTGTCGTACCCTCACCTAGACCCTAAACCGTCCCCGTCCCCTAACCCTAACCCTAACCTGAACCCTAACCCTAACCCTTCCCCGAAGCCTGACCCTCACCCGTCCCCTAATCCTAACCCGTACGCTGACACTAACCCACGCCCTCAAACCTACGCTCCCCCTAAAGCGTTGTCGTACCCACACCTGGACCCTAAACCGTCCCCGTCCCCTAACCCTAACCCTAGCCCGAACCCTAACCCTAACCCTTCCCCGAAGCCTGACCCTCACCCGTCCCCTAATCCTAACCCGTACGCTGACACTGACCCACGCCCTCACACGTACGCTCCCCCTAAAGCGTTGTCGTACCCTCACCTGGACCCTAAACCGTCCCCGTCCCCTAACCCTAACCCTAGCCCGAACCCTAACCCTAACCCTTCCCCGAAGCCTGACCCTCACCCGTCCCCTAATCCTAACCCGTACGCTGACACTGACCCGCGCCCTCACACGTACGCTCCCCCTAAAGCGTTGTCGTACCCTCACCTGGACCCTAAACCGTCCCCGTCCCCTAACCCTAACCCTAGCCCGAACCCTAACCCTAACCCTTCTCCGAAGCCTGACCCTCACCCGTCCCCTAATCGTAACCCGTACGCTGACACTGACCCGCGCCCTCACACGTACGCTCCCCCTAAACCGTTGTCGTACCCTCACCTGGACCCTAAACCGTCCCCGTCCCCTAACCCTAACCCTAGCCCGAACCCTAACCCTAACCCTTCCCCGAAGCCTGACCCTCACCCGTCCCCTAATCCTAACCCGTACGCTGACAGTGACCCGCGCCCTCACACGTACGCTGCCCCTAAAGCGTTGTCGTACCCTCACCTGGACCCTAAACCGTCCCCGTCCCCTAACCCTAACCCTAGCCCGAACCCTAACCCTAACACTTCCCCGAAGGCTGACCCTCACCCGTCCCCTAATCCTAACCCGTACGCTGACACTAACCAGCGCCCTCACACGTACGCTCCCCCTAAAGCTTTGTCGTACCCTCACCTGGACCCTAAACCGTCCCCGTCCCCTAACCCTAACCCTAGCCCGAACCCTAACCCTAACCCTTCCCCGAAGCCTGACCCTCACCCGTCCCCTAACCCTAACCCGTACGCTGACACTAACCCGCGCCCTCACACGTACGCTCCCCCTAAAGCGTTGTCGTACCCTCACCTGGACCCTAAACCGTCCCCGTCCCTTAACCCTAACCCTAGCCCGAACCCTAACCCTAACCCTTCCCCGAAGCCTGACCCTCACCCGTCCCCTAATCCTAACCCGTACGCTGACACTAACCCGCGCCCTCACACGTACGCTCCCCCTAAAGCGTTGTCGTACCCTCACCTTGACCCTAAACCGTCCCCGTCCCCTAACCCTAACCCTAGCCTGAACCCTAACCCTAACCCTTCCCCGAAGCCTGACCCTCAACCGTCCCCTAATCCTAACCCGTACGCTGACACTGACCCACGCCCTCACACGTACGCTCCCCCTAAAGCGTTGTCGTACCCTCACCTGGACCCTAAACCGTCCCCGTCCCCTAACCCTAACCCTAGCCCGAACCCTAACCCTAACCCTTCCCCGAAGCCTGACCCTCACCCGTCCCCTAATCCTAACCCGTACGCTGACACTGACCCGCGCCCTCACACGTACGCTCCCCCTAAAGCGTTGTCGTACCCTCACCTAGACCCTAAACCGTCCCCGTCCCCTAACCCTAACCCTAACCTGAACCCTAACACTAACCCTTCCCCGAAGCCTGACCCTCACCCGTCCCCTAATCCTAACCCGTACGCTGACACTAACCCACGCCCTCAAACCTACGCTCCCCCTAAAGCGTTGTCGTACCCACACCTGGACCCTAAACCGTCCCCGTCCCCTAACCCTAACCCTAGCCCGAACCCTAACCCTAACCCTTCCCCGAAGCCTGACCCTCACCCGTCCCCTAATCCTAACCCGTACGCTGACACTGACCCACGCCCTCACACGTACGCTCCCCCTAAAGCGTTGTCGTACCCTCACCTGGACCCTAAACCGTCCCCGTCCCCTAACCCTAACCCTAGCCCGAACCCTAACCCTAACCCTTCCCCGAAGCCTGACCCTCACCCGTCCCCTAATCCTAACCCGTACACTGACACTGACCCGCGCCCTCACACGTACGCTCCCCCTAAAGCGTTGTCGTACCCTCACCTGGACCCTAAACCGTCCCCGTCCCCTAACCCTAACCCTAGCCCGAACCCTAACCCTAACCCTTCTCCGAAGCCTGACCCTCACCCGTCCCCTAATCGTAACCCGTACGCTGACACTGACCCGCGCCCTCACACGTACGCTCCCCCTAAAGCGTTGTCGTACCCTCACCTGGACCCTAAACCGTCCCCGTCCCCTAACCCTAACCCTAGCCCGAACCCTAACCCTAACCCTTCCCCGAAGCCTGACCCTCACCCGTCCCCTAATCCTAACCCGTACGCTGACAGTGACCCGCGCCCTCACACGTACGCTGCCCCTAAAGCGTTGTCGTACCCTCACCTGGACCCTAAACCGTCCCCGTCCCCTAACCCTAACCCTAGCCCGAACCCTAACCCTAACACTTCCCCGAAGGCTGACCCTCACCCGTCCCCTAATCCTAACCCGTACGCTGACACTAACCAGCGCCCTCACACGTACGCTCCCCCTAAAGCTTTGTCGTACCCTCACCTGGACCCTAAACCGTCCCCGTCCCCTAACCCTAACCCTAGCCCGAACCCTAACCCTAACCCTTCCCCGAAGCCTGACCCTCACCCGTCCCCTAACCCTAACCCGTACGCTGACACTAACCCGCGCCCTCACACGTACGCTCCCCCTAAAGCGTTGTCGTACCCTCACCTGGACCCTAAACCGTCCCCGTCCCTTAACCCTAACCCTAGCCCGAACCCTAACCCTAACCCTTCCCCGAAGCCTGACCCTCACCCGTCCCCTAATCCTAACCCGTACGCTGACACTAACCCGCGCCCTCACACGTACGCTCCCCCTAAAGCGTTGTCGTACCCTCACCTGGACCCTAAACCGTCCCCGTCCCCTAACCCTCACCCTAGCCCGAACCCTAACCCTAACCCTTCCCCGAAGCCTGACCCTCACCTGTCCCCTAATCCTAACCCGTACGCTGACACTGACCCGCGCCCTCACACGTACGCTCCCCCTAAAGCGTTGTCGTACCCTCACCTGGACCCTAAACCGTCCCCGTCCCCTAACCCTAACCCTAACCCTTCCCCGAAGCCTGACCCTCAACCGTCCCCTAATCCTAACCCGTACGCTGACACTGACCCGCGCCCTCACACGTACGCTCCCCCTAAAGCGTTGTCGTACCCTCACCTGGACCCTAAACCGTCCCCGTCCCCTAACCATAACACTTCCCCGAAGCCTGACCCTCACCCGTCCCCTAATCCTAACCCGTACGCTGACACTGACTCGCGCCCTCACACGTACGCTCCCCCTAAAGCGTTGTCGTACCCTCACCTGGACCCTAAACCGTCCCCGTCCCCTAACCCTAACCCTAGCCCGAACCCTAAACCTAACCCTTCCCCGAAGCCTGACCCTCACCCGTCCCCTAATCCTAACCCGTACGCTGACACTGACCCGCGCCCTCACACGTATGCTCCCCCTAAAGCGTTGTCGTACCCTCACCTGGACCCTAAACCGTCCCCGTCCCCTAACCCTAACCCTAGCCCGAAACCTAACCCTAAACCTTCCCCGAAGCCTGACCCTCACCCGTCCCCTAATCCTAAACCGTATGCTGACACTGACCCGCGCCCTCACACGTACGCTCCCCGTAAAGCCTTGTCGTACCCTCACCTGGACCCTAAACCGTCCCCGTCCCCTAACACTAACCCTAGCCCGAACCCTAACCCTAACACTTCCCCGAAGCCTGACCCTCACCCGTCCCCTAATCCTAACCCGTACGCTGACACTGACCCGCGCCCTCACACGTACGCTCCCCCTAAAGCATTGTCGTACCCTCACCTGGACCCTAAACCGTCCCCGTCCCCTAACCCTAACTCTAGCCCGAACCCTAACCCTAACCCTTCCCCGAAGCCTGACCCTCACCCGTCCCCTAATCCTAACCCGTACGCTGACACTGACCCGCGCCCTCACACGTACGCTCCCCCTAAAGCGTTGTCGTACCCTCACTTGGACCCTAAACCGTCCCCGTCCCCTAACCCTAAACCTAGCCCGAACCCTAACCCTAACCCTTCCCCGAAGCCTGACCCTCACCCGTCCCCTAATCCTAACCCGTACGCTGACACTGACCCGCGCCCTCACACGTACGCTCCCCCTAAAGCGTTGTCGTACCCTCACCTGGACCCTAAACCGTCCCCGTCCCCTAACCCTAACCCTAGCCCGAACCCTAACCCTAACCCTTCCCCGAAGGCTGACCCTCACCCGTCCCCTAATCCTAACCCGTACGCTGACACTAACACGCGCCCTCACACGTACGCTCCCCCTAAACCGTTGTCGTACCCTCACCTGGACCCTAAACCGTCCCCGTCCCCTAACCCTAACCCTTCCCCGAAGCCTGACCCTCACCCGTCCCCTAATCCTAACCCGTACGCTGACACTGACCCGCGCCCTCACACGTACGCTCCCCCTAAAGCGTTGTTGTACCCTCACCTGGACCCTAAACCGTCCCCGTCCCCTAACCCTAACCCTAGCCCGAACCCTAACCCTAACCCTTCCCCGAAGCCTGACCCTCACCCGTCCCCTAATCCTAACCCGTACGCTGACACTGACCCGCGCCCTCACACGTACGCTCCCCCTAAAGCGTTGTCGTACCCTCACCTGGACCCTAAACCGTCCCCGTCCCCTAACCCTAACCCTAGCCCGAACCCTAACCCTAACCCTTCCCCGAAGCCTGACCCTCACCCGTCCCCAATCCTAACCCGTACGCTGACACTGACCCGCGCCCTCACACATACGCTCCCCCTAAAGCGTTGTCGTACCCTCACCTGGACCCTAAACCGTCCCCGTCCCCTAACCCTAACCCTAGCCCGAACCCTAACCCTAACCCTTCCCCGAAGCCTGACCCTCACCCGTCCCCTAATCCTAACCCGTACGCTGACACTGACCCGCGCCCTCACACGTACGCTGCCCCTAAAGCGTTGTCGTACCCTCACCTGGACCCTAAACCGTCCCCGTCCCCTAACCCTAACCCTAGCCCGAACCCTAACCCTAACACTTCCCCGAAGGCTGACCCTCACCCGTCCCCTAATCCTAACCCGTACGCTGACACTAACCAGCGCCCTCACACGTACGCTCCCCCTAAAGCTTTGTCGTACCCTCACCTGGACCCTAAACCGTCCCCGTCCCCTAACCCTAACCCTAGCCCGAACCCTAACCCTAACCCTTCCCCGAAGCCTGACCCTCACCCGTCCCCTAACCCTAACCCGTACGCTGACACTAACCCGCGCCCTCACACGTACGCTCCCCCTAAAGCGTTGTCGTACCCTCACCTGGACCCTAAACCGTCCCCGTCCCTTAACCCTAACCCTAGCCCGAACCCTAACCCTAACCCTTCCCCGAAGCCTGACCCTCACCCGTCCCCTAATCCTAACCCGTACGCTGACACTAACCCGCGCCCTCACACGTACGCTCCCCCTAAAGCGTTGTCGTACCCTCACCTGGACCCTAAACCGTCCCCGTCCCCTAACCCTCACCCTAGCCCGAACCCTAACCCTAACCCTTCCCCGAAGCCTGACCCTCACCTGTCCCCTAATCCTAACCCGTACGCTGACACTGACCCGCGCCCTCACACGTACGCTCCCCCTAAAGCGTTGTCGTACCCTCACCTGGACCCTAAACCGTCCCCGTCCCCTAACCCTAACCCTAACCCTTCCCCGAAGCCTGACCCTCAACCGTCCCCTAATCCTAAACCGTACGCTGACACTGACCCGCGCCCTCACACGTACGCTCCCCCTAAAGCGTTGTCGTACCCTCACCTGGACCCTAAACCGTCCCCGTCCCCTAACCATAACACTTCCCCGAAGCCTGACCCTCACCCGTCCCCTAATCCTAACCCGTACGCTGACACTGACTCGCGCCCTCACACGTACGCTCCCCCTAAAGCGTTGTCGTACCCTCACCTGGACCCTAAACCGTCCCCGTCCCCTAACCCTAACCCTAGCCCGAACCCTAAACCTAACCCTTCCCCGAAGCCTGACCCTCACCCGTCCCCTAATCCTAACCCGTACGCTGACACTGACCCGCGCCCTCACACGTATGCTCCCCCTAAAGCGTTGTCGTACCCTCACCTGGACCCTAAACCGTCCCCGTCCCCTAACCCTAACCCTAGCCCGAAACCTAACCCTAACCCTTCCCCGAAGCCTGACCCTCACCCGTCCCCTAATCCTAAACCGTATGCTGACACTGACCCGCGCCCTCACACGTACGCTCCCCCTAAAGCCTTGTCGTACCCTCACCTGGACCCTAAACCGTCCCCGTCCCCTAACACTAACCCTAGCCCGAACCCTAACCCTAACACTTCCCCGAAGCCTGACCCTCACCCGTCCCCTAATCCTAACCCGTACGCTGACACTAACCCGCGCCCTCACACGTACGCTCCCCCTAAAGCATTGTCGTACCCTCACCTGGACCCTAAACCGTCCCCGTCCCCTAACCCTAACTCTAGCCCGAACCCTAACCCTAACCCTTCCCCGAAGCCTGACCCTCACCCGTCCCCTAATCCTAACCCGTACGCTGACACTGACCCGCGCCCTCACACGTACGCTCCCCCTAAAGCGTTGTCGTACCCTCACTTGGACCCTAAACCGTCCCCGTCCCCTAACCCTAACCCTAGCCCGAACCCTAACCCTAACACTTCCCCGAAGCCTGACCCTCACCCGTCCCCTAATCCTAACCCTTACGCTGACACTGACCCGCGCCCTCACACGTACGCTCCCCCTAAAGCGTTGTCGTACCCTCACCTGGACCCTAAACCGTCCCCGTCCCCTAACCCTAACCCTAGCCCGAACCCTAACCCTAACCCTTCCCCGAAGGCTGACCCTCACCCGTCCCCTAATCCTAACCCGTACGCTGACACTGACCCGCGCCCTCACACGTACGCTCCCCCTAAAGCGTTGTCGTACCCTCACCTGGACCCTACACCGTCCCCGTCCCCTAACCCTAACCCTAGTCCGAACCCTAACACTAACCCTTCCCCGAAGCCTGACCCTCACCCGTCCCCTAATCCTAACCCGTATGCTGACACTAACCCGCGCCCTCACATGTACGCTCCCCCTAAAGCGTTGTCGTACCCTCACCTGGACCCTAAACCGTCCCCGTCCCCTAACCCTAACCCTAGCCCGAACCCTAACCCTAACCCTTCCCCGAAGCCTGACCCTCACCCGTCCCCTAATCCTAACCCGTACGCTGACACTGACGCGCGCCCTCACACGTACGCTCCCCCTAAAGCGTTGTCGTACCCTCACCTGAACGCTAAACCGTCCCCGTCCCCTAACCCTAACCCTAGCCCGAACCCTAACCCTAACACTTTCCCGAAGCCTGACCCTCACCTGTCCCCTAATCCTAACCCGTACGCTGACACAGACCCGCACCCTCACACGTACGCTCCCCCTAAAGCATTGTCGTACCCTCACCTAGACCCTAAACCGTCCCCGTCCCCTAAACCTAACCCTAGCCCGAACCCTAACCCTAACCCTTCCCCGAAGCCTGACCCTCACCCGTCCCCTAATCCTAACCTGTACGCTGACAGTGACCCGCGCCCTCACACGTACGTTCTCCCTAAAGCGCTGTCGTACCCTCACCTGGACCCTACACCGTCCCCGTCCCCTAACCCTAACCCTAGCCCGAACCCTAACCCTAACCCTTCCCCGAAGCCTGACCCTCACCCGTCCCCTAATCCTAACCCGTACGCTGACACTGACCCACGCCCTCACACCTACGCTCCCCCTAAAGCGTTTTCGTACCCTCACCTGGACCCTAAACCGTCCCCATCCCCTAACCCTAACCCTAGCCCGAACCCTAACCCTAACCCTTCCCCGAAGCCTGACACCCACCGGTCCCCTAATCCTAACCCGTACGCTGACACTAACCCGCGCCCTCACACGTGCACTCCCCCAAAAGCGTTGTCGTACCCTCACCTGGACCCTAAACCGTCCCCGTCCCCTAACCCTAACCCTAGCCCGAACCCTAACCCTAACCCTTCCCCGAAGCCTGACCCTCACCCGTCCCGTAATCCTAACCCGTACGCTGACACTGACCCGCGCCCTCACACGTACGCTCCCCCTAAAACGTTGTCGTCCCCTCACCTGGACCCTAAACCATCCCCGTCCCCTAACCCTAACCCTAGCCCGAACCCTAACCCTAACCCTTCCCCGAAGCCTGACCCTCACCCGTCCCCTAATCCTAACCCGTACGCTGACACTGACCCACGCCCTCACACGTACGCTCCCCCTAAAGCGTTGTCGTACCCTCACCTGGACCCTAAACCGTCCCCGTCCCCTAACCCTAACCCTAGCCCGAACCCTAACCCTAACCCTTCCCCGAAGCCTGACCCTCACCCGTCCCCTAATCCTAACCCGTACGCTGACACTGACCCGCGCCCTCACACGTACGCTCCCCCTAAAGCGTTGTCGTACCCTCACCTGGACCCTAAACCGTCCCCGTCCCCTAACCCTAACCCTAGCCCGAACCCTAACCCTAACCCTTCCCCGAAGCCTGACCCTCACCCGTCCCCTAATCGTAACCCGTACGCTGACACTGACCGGCGCCCTCACACGTACGCTCCCCCTAAAGCGTTGTCGTACCCTCACCTGGACCCTAAACCGTCCCCGTCCCCTAACCCTAACCCTAGCCCGAACCCTAACCCTAACCCTTCCCCGAAGCCTGACCCTCACCCGTCCCCTAATCCTAACCCGTACGCTGACACTGACCCGCGCCCTCACACGTACGCTCCCCCTAAAGCGTTGTCGTACCCTCACCTGGACCCTAAACCGTCCCCGTCCCCTAACCCTAACCCTAGCCCGAACCCTAACACTAACACTTCCCCGAAGCCTGACCCTCACCCGTCCCCTAATCCTAACCCGTACGCTGACACTAACCCGCGCCCTCAAACCTATGCTCCCCCTAAAGCGTTGTCGTACCCTCACCTGGACCCTAAACCGTCCCCGTCCCCTAACCCTAACCCTAGCCCGAACCCTAACCCTAACCCTACCCCGAAGCCTGACCCTCACCCGTCCCCTAATCCTAACCCGTACGCTGACACTGACCCGCGCCCTCACACGTACGCTCCCCCTAAAGCGTTGTCGTACCCTCACCTGGACCCTAAACCGTCCCCATCCCCTAACCCTAACCCTAGCCCGAACCCTAACCCTAACACTTCCCCGAAGGCTGACCCTCACCCGTCCCCTAATCCTAACCCGTACGCTGACACTAACCAGCGCCCTCACACGTACGCTCCCCCTAAAGCTTTGTCGTACCCTCACCTGGACCCTAAACCGTCCCCGTCCCCTAACCCTAACCCTAGCCCGAACCCTAACCCTAACCCTTCCCCGAAGCCTGACCCTCACCCGTCCCCTAACCCTAACCCGTACGCTGACACTAACCCGCGCCCTCACACGTACGCTCCCCATAAAGCGTTGTCGTACCCTCACCTGGACCCTAAACCGTCCCCGTCCCTTAACCCTAACCCTAGCCCGAACCCTAACCCTAACCCTTCCCCGAAGCCTGACCCTCACCCGTCCCCTAATCCTAACCCGTACGCTGACACTAACCCGCGCCCTCACACGTACGCTCCCCCTAAAGCGTTGTCGTACCCTCACCTGGACCCTAAACCGCCCCCGTCCCCTAACCCTCACCCTAGCCCGAACCCTAACCCTAACCCTTCCCCGAAGCCTGACCCTCACCTGTCCCCTAATCCTAACCCGTACGCTGACACTGACCCGCGCCCTCACACGTACGCTCCGCCTAAAGCGTTGTCGTACCCTCACCTGGACCCTAAACCGTCCCCGTCCCCTAACCCTAACCCTAGCCCGAACCCTAACCCTAACCCTTCCCCGAAGCCTGACCCTCAACCGTCCCCTAATCCTAACCCGTACACTGACACTGACCCTCGCCCTCACACGTACGCTCCCCCTAAAGCATTGTCGTACCCTCACCTGGACCCTAAACCGTTCCCGTCCCCTAACCCTAACCCTAGATGAACCCTAACCCTTACCCTTCCCCGAAGCCTGACCCTCACCAGTCCCCTAATCCTAACCCGTACGCTGACACTGACCCGCGCCCTCACACGTACGCTCCCCCTAAAGCGTTGTCGTACCCTCACCTGGACCCTAAACCGTCCCCGTCCCCTAACCATAACACTTCCCCGAAGCCTGACCCTCACCCGTCCCCTAATCCTAACACGTACGCTGACACTGACTCGCGCCCTCACACGTACGCTCCCCCTAAAGCGTTGACGTACCCTCACCTGGACCCTAAACCGTCCCCGTCCCCTAACCCTAACCCTAGCCCGAACACTAAACCTAACCCTTCCCCGAAGCCTGACCATCACCCGTCCCCTAATCCTAACCCGTACGCTGACACTGACCCGCGCCCTCACACGTATGCTCCCCCTAAAGCGTTGTCGTACCCTCACCTGGACCCTAAACCGTCCCCGTCCCCTAACCCTAACCCTAGCCCGAAACCTAACCCTAACACTTCCCCGAAGCCTGACCCTCACCCGTCCCCTAATCCTAAACCGTATGCTGACACTGACCCGCGCCCTCACACGTACGCTCCCCCTAAAGCCTTGTCGTAACCTCACCTGGACCCTAAACCGTCCCCGTCCCCTAACCCTAACCCTAGCCCGAACCCTAACCCTAACACTTCTTCGAAGCCTGACCCTCACCCGTCCCCTAATCCTAACCCGTACGCTGACACTAACCCGCGCCCTCACACGTACGCTCCCCCTAAAGCATTGTCGTACCCTCACCTGGACCCTAAACCGTCCCCGTCCCCTAACCCTAACCCTAGCCCGAACCCTAACCCTAACCCTTCCCCGAAGCCTGACCCTCACCCGTCCCCTAATCCTAACCCGTAAGCTGACACTGACCCTCGCCCTCACACGTACGCTCCCCCTAAAGCATTGTCGTACCCTCACCTGGACCCTAAACCGTCCCCGTCCCCTAACCCTAACTCTAGCCCGAACCCTAACCCTAACCCTTCCCCGAACCCTGACCCTCACCCGTCCCCTAATCCTAACCCGTACGCTGACACTGACCCGCGCCCTCACACGTACGCTCCCCCTAAAGCGTTGTCGTACCCTCACTTGGACCCTAAACCGTCCCCGTCCCCTAACCCTAAACCTAGCCCGAACCCTAACCCTAACCCTTCCCCGAAGCCTGACCCTCACCCGTCCCCTAATCCTAACCCGTACGCTGACACTGACCCGCGCCCTCACACGTACGCTCCCCCTAAAGCGTTGTCGTACCCTCACCTGGACCCTAAACCGTCCCCGTCCCCTAACCCTAACCCTAGCCCGAACCCTAACCCTAACCCTTCCCCGAAGGCTGACCCTCAGCCGTCCCCTAATCCTAACCCGTACGCTGACACTAACCAGCGCCCTCACACGTACGCTCCCCCTAAAGCGTTGTCGTACCCTCACCTGGACCCTAAACCGTCCCCGTCCCCTAACCCTAACCCTAGCCCGAACCCTAAACCTAACCCTTCCCCGAAGCCTGACCCTCACCCGTCCCCTAATCCTAACCCGTATGCTGACACTAACCCGCGCCCTCACACGTACGCTCCCCCTAAAGCGTTGTCGTACCCTCACCTGGACCCTAAACCGTCCCCGTCCCCTAACCCTAACCCTAGCCCGAACCCTAACCCTAACCCTTCCCCGAAGCCTGACCCTCACCCGTCCCCTAATCCTAACCCGTACGCTGACACTGACCCACGCCCTCACACGTACGCTCCCCCTAAAGCGTTGTCGTACCCTCACCTGGACCCTAAACCGTCCCCGTCCCCTAACCCTAACCCTAGCCCGAACCCTAACCCTAACCCTTCCCCGAAGCCTGACCCTCACCCGTCCCCTAATCCTAACCCGTACGCTGACACTGACCCGCGCCCTCACACGTACGCTCCCCCTAAAGCGTTGTCGTACCCTCACCTGGACCCTAAACCGTCCCCGTCCCCTAACCCTAACCCTAGCCCGAACCCTAACCCTAACCCTTCCCCGAAGCCTGACCCTCACCCGTCCCCTAATCCTAACCCGTACGCTGACACTAACCCGCGCCCTCAAACCTACGCTCCCCCTAAAGCGTTGTCGTACCCTCACCTGGACCCTAAACCGTCCCCGTCCCCTAACCCTAACCCGAGCCCGAACCCTAACACTAACCCTACCCCGAAGCCTGACCCTCACCCGTCCCCTAATCCTAACCCGTACGCTGACACTAACCCGCGCTCTCAAACCTACGCTCCCCCTAAAGCGTTGTCGTACCCTCACCTGGACCCTAAACCGTCCCCGTCCCCTAACCCTAACCCGAGCCCGAACCCTAACACTAACCCTACCCCGAAGCCTGACCCTCACCCATCCCCTAATCCTAACCCGTACGCTGACACTGACCCGCGCCCTCACACGTACGCTCCCCCTAAAGCGCTGTCGTACCCTCACCTGGACCCTAAACCGTCCCCGTCCCCTAACCCTAACCCTAGCCCGAACCCTAACCCTAACACTTCCCCGAAGGCTGACCCTCACCCGTCCCATAATCCTAACCGGTACGCTGACACTAACCAGCGCCCTCACACGTACGCTCCCCCTAAAGCGTTGTCGTACCCTCACCTGGACCCTAAACCGTCCCCGTCCCCTAACCCTAACCCTAGCCCGAACCCTAACCCTAACCCTTCCCAGAAGCCTGACCCTCACCCGTCCCCTAATCCTAACCCGTACGCTGACACTAACCCGCGCCCTCAAACCTACGCTCCCCCTAAAGCGTTGTCGTACCCTCACCTGGACCCTAAACCGTCCCCGTCCCCTAACCCTAACCCTAGCCCGAACCCTAACCCTAACCCTTCCCCGAAGCCTGATCCTCACCCGTCCTCTAATCCTAACCCGTACGCTGACACTAACCCGCGCCCTCCCACGTACGCTCCCCCTAAAGTGTTGTCGTACCCTCACCTGGAGCCTAAACCGTCCCCGTCCCCTAACCCTAACCCTAGCCCGAACCCTAACCCTAACCCTTTCCCAAAGCCTGACCCTCACCCGTCCCCTAATCCTAACCCGTACGCTGACACTAACCCGCGCCCTCACACGTACGCTCCCCCTAAAGCGTTGTCATACCCTCACCTGGACCCTAAACCGTCCCCGTCCCCAACCCTAACCCTAGCCCGAACCCTAACCCTAACCCTTCCCCGAAGCCTGACCCTCACCCGTCCCCTAATCCTAACCCGTACGCTGACACTGACCCGCGCCCTCACACGTACGCTCCCCCTAAAGCGTTGTCGTACCCTCACCTGGACCCTAAACCGTCCCCGTCCCCTAACCCTAACCCTAGCCCGAACCCTAACCCTAACACTTCCCCGAAGCCTGACCCCCACCGGTCCCCTAATCCTAACCCGTACGCTGACACTAACCCGCGCCCTCACACGTGCGCTCCCCCAAAAGCGTTGTCGTACCCTCACCTGGACCCTAAACCGTCCCCGTCCCCTAACCCTAACCCTAGCCCGAACCCTAACCCTAACCCTTCCCCGAAGCCTGACCCTCACCCGTCCCGTAATCCTAACCCGTACGCTGACACTGACCCGCGCCCTCACACGTACGCTCCCCCTAAAACGTTGTCGTAACCTCACCTGGACCCTAAACCGTCCCCGTCCCCTAACCCTAACCCTAGCCCGAACCCTAACCCTAACCCTTCCCCGAAGCCTGACCCTCACCCGTCCCCTAATCCTAACCCGTACGCTGACACTTACCCGCGCCCTCACATGAACGCTCCCCCTAAAGCGTTGTCGTACCCTCACCTGGACCCTAAACCGTCCCCGTCCCCTAACCCTAACCCTAGCCCGAACCCTAACCCTAACCCTTCCCCGAAGCCTGACCCTCACCCGTCCCCTAATCCTAACCCGTACGCTGACACTGACCCGCGCCCTCACACGTACGCTCCCCCTAAAGCGTTGTCGTACCCTCACCTAGACCCTAAACCGTCCCCGTCCCCTAACCCTAACCCTAACCTGAACCCTAACCCTAACCCTTCCCCGAAGCCTGACCCTCACCCGTCCCCTAATCCTAACCCGTACGCTGACACTAACCCACGCCCTCAAACCTACGCTCCCCCTAAAGCGTTGTCGTACCCTCACCTGGACCCTAAACCGTCCCCGTCCCCTAACCCTAACCCTAGCCCGAACCCTAACCCTAACCCTTCCCCGAAGCCTGACACTCACCCGTCCCCTAATCCTAACCCGTACGCTGACACTGACCCACGCCCTCACACGTACGCTCCCCCTAAAGCGTTGTCGTACCCTCACCTGGACCCTAAACCGTCCCCGTCCCCTAACCCTAACCCTAGCCCGAACCCTAACCCTAACCCTTCCCCGAAGCCTGACCCTCACCCGTCCCCTAATCCTAACCCGTACGCTGACACTGACCCGCGCCCTCACACGTACGCTCCCCCTAAAGCGTTGTCGTACCCTCACCTGGACCCTAAACCGTCCCCGTCCCCTAACCCTAACCCTAGCCCGAACCCTAACCCTAACCCTTCCCCGAAGCCTGACCCTCACCCGTCCCCTAATCGTAACCCGTACGCTGACACTGACCCGCGCCCTCACACGTACGCTCCCCCTAAAGCGTTGTCGTACCCTCACCTGGACCCTAAACCGTCCCCGTCCCCTAACCCTAACCCTAGCCCGAACCCTAACCCTAACCCTTCCCCGAAGCCTGACCCTCACCCGTCCCCTAATCCTAACGCGTACGCTGACACTGACCCGCGCCCTCACACGTACGCTCCCCCTAAAGCGTTGTCGTACCCTCACCTGGACCCTAAACCGTCCCCGTCCCCTAACCCTAACCCTAGCCCGAACCCTAACACTAACCCTTCCCCGAAGCCTGACCCTCACACGTCCCCTAATCCTAACCCGTACGCTGACACTAACCCGCGCCCTCAAACCTACGCTCCCCCTAAAGCGTTGTCGTACCCTCACCTGGACCCTAAACGGTCCCCGTCCCCTAACCCTAACCCTAGCCCGAACCCTAACCCTAACCCTTCCCCGAAGCCTGACCCTCACCTGTCCCCTAATCCTAACCCGTACGCTGACACTAACCCGCGCCCTCACACGTACGCTCCCCCTAAAGCGTTGTCGTACCCTCACCTGGACCCTAAACCGTCCCCGTCCCCTAACCCTAACCCTAGTCCGAACCCTAACCCTAACCCTTCCCCGAAGCCTGACCCTCACCCGTCCCCTAATCCTAACCCGTATGCTGACACTAACCCGCGCCCTCACACGTACGCTCCCCCTAAAGCGTTGTCGTACCCTCACCTGGACCCTAAACCGTCCCCGTCCCCTAACCCTAACCCTAGCCCGAACCCTAACCCTAACCCTTCCCCGAAGCCTGACCCTCACCCGTCCCCTAATCCTAACCCGTACGCTGACACTGACCCGCGCCCTCACACGTACGCTCCCCCTAAAGCGTTGTCGTACCCTCACCTGGACCCTAAACCGTCCCCGTCCCCTAACCCTAACCCTAGCCCGAACCCTAACCCTAACCCTTCCCCGAAGCCTGACCCTCACCCGTCCCCTAATCCTAACCCGTACGCTGACACCGACCCGCGCCCTCACACGTACGCTCCCCCTAAAGCGTTGTCGTACCCTCACCTGGACCCTAAACCGTCCCCGTCCCCTAACCCTAACCCTAGCCCGAACCCTAACCCTAACCCTTCCCCGAAGCCTGACCCTCACCCGTCCCCTAATCCTAACCCGTACGCTGACAGTGACCCGCGCCCTCACACGTACGCTCCCCCTAAAGCGTTGTCGTACCCTCACCTGGACCCTAAACCGTCCCCGTCTCCTAACCCTAACCCTAGCCTGAACCCTAACCCTAACCCTTCCCCGAAGCCTGACCCTCACCCGTCCCCTAATCCTAACCCGTACGCTGATACTGAACCGCGCCCTCACACGTACGCTCCCCCTAAAGCGTTGTCGTACCCTCACCTGGACCCTAAACCGTCCCCGTCCCCTAACCCTAACCCTAGCCCGAACCCTAACCCTAAACCTTCCCCGAAGCCTGACACTCACCCGTCCCCTAATCCTAAACTGTACGCTGACACTGACCGGCGCCCTCACACGTACGCTCCCCCTAAAGCGTTGTCGTACCCTCACCTGGACCCTAAACCGTCCCCGTCCCCTAACCCTAACCCTAGCCCGAACCCTAACCCTAACCCTTCCCCGAAGCCTGACCCTCACCCGTCCCCTAATCCTAACCCGTACGCTGACAATGACCCGCGCCCTCACACGTACGCTCCCCCTAAAGCGTTGTCGTACCCTCACCTAGACCCTAAACCGTCCCCGTCCCCTAAACCTAACCCTAGCCCGAACCCTAACCCTAACCCTTCCCCGAAGCCTGACCCTCACCCGTCCCCTAATCCTAACCCGTACGCTGACACTGACCCGCGCCCTCACACGTACGTTCTCCCTAAAGCGCTGTCGTACCCTCACCTGGACCCTACACCGTCCCCGTCCCCTAACCCTAACCCTAGGCCGAACCCTAACCCTAACCCTTCCCCGAAGCCTGACCCTCACCCGTCCCCTAATCCTAACCCGTACGCTGACACTGACCCACGCCCTCACACCTACGCTCCCCCTAAAGCGTTTTCGTACCCTCACCTGGACCCTAAACCGTCCCCATCCCCTAACCCTAACCCTAGCCCGAACCCTAACCCTAACCCTTCCCCGAAGCCTGATCCTCACCCGTCCCCTAATCCTAACCCGTACGCTGACACTAACCCGCGCCCTCAAACCTACGCTCCCCCTAAAGCGTTGTCGTACCCTCACCTGGACCCTAAACCGTCCCCGTCCCCTAACCCTAACCCTAGCCCGAACCCTAACCCTAACCCTTCCCCGAAGCCTGATCCTCACCCGTCCTCTAATCCTAACCCGTACGCTGACACTAACCCGCGCCCTCACACGTACGCTCCCCCTAAAGCGTTGTCGTACCCTCACCTGGACCCTAAACCGTCCCCGTCCCCTAACCCTAACCCTAGCCCGAACCCTAACCCTAACCCTTCCCCGAAGCCTGACCCTCACCCGTCCCCTAATCCTAACCCGTACGCTGACACTGACCCGCGCCCTCACACGTACGCTCCCCCTAAAGCGTTGTCGTACCCTCACCTGGACCCTAAACCGTCCCCGTCCCCTAACCCTAACCCTAGCCCGAACCCTAACCCTAACCCTTCCCCGAAGCCTGACCCCCACCGGTCCCCTAATCCTAACCCGTACGCTGACACTAACCCGCGCCCTCACACGTGCGCTCCCCCAAAAGCGTTGTCGTACCCTCACCTGGACCCTAAACCGTCCCCGTCCCCTAACCCTAACCCTAGCCCGAACCCTAACCCTAACCCTTCCCCGAAGCCTGACCCTCACCCGTCCCGTAATCCTAACCCGTACGCTGACACTGACCCGCGCCCTCACACGTACGCTCCCCCTAAAACGTTGTCGTACCCTCACCTGGACCCTAAACCATCCCCGTCCCCTAACCCTAACCCTAGCCCGAACCCTAACCCTAACCCTTCCCCGAAGCCTGACCCTCACCCGTCCCCTAATCCTAACCCGTACGCTGACACTTACCCGCGCCCTCACATGAACGCTCCCCCTAAAGCGTTGTCGTACCCTCACCTGGACCCTAAACCGTCCCCGTCCCCTAACCCTAACCCTAGCCCGAACCCTAACCCTAACCCTTCCCCGAAGCCTGACCCTCACCCGTCCCCTAATCCTAACCCGTACGCTGACACTGACCCGCGCCCTCACACGTACGCTCCCCCTAAAGCGTTGTCGTACCCTCACCTAGACCCTAAACCGTCCCCGTCCCCTAACCCTAACCCTAACCTGAACCCTAACCCTAACCCTTCCCCGAAGCCTGACCCTCACCCGTCCCCTAATCCTAACCCGTACGCTGACACTAACCCACGCCCTCAAACCTACGCTCCCCCTAAAGCGTTGTTGTACCCACACCTGGACTCTAAACCGTCCCCGTCCCCTAACCCTAACCCTAGCCCGAACCCTAACCCTAACCCTTCCCCGAAGCCTGACCCTCACCCGTCCCCTAATCCTAACCCGTACGCTGACACTGACCCACGCCCTCACACGTACGCTCCCCCTAAAGCGTTGTCGTACCCTCACCTGGACCCTAAACCGTCCCCGTCCCCTAACCCTAACCCTAGCCCGAACCCTAACCCTAACCCTTCCCCGAAGCCTGACCCTCACCCGTCCCCTAATCCTAACCCGTACGCTGACACTGACCCGCGCCCTCACACGTACGCTCCCCCTAAAGCGTTGTCGTACCCTCACCTGGACCCTAAACCGTCCCCGTCCCCTAACCCTAACCCTAGCCCGAACCCTAACCCTAACCCTTCCCCGAAGCCTGACCCTCACCCGTCCCCTAATCGTAACCCGTACGCTGACACTGACCCGCGCCCTCACACGTACGCTCCCCCTAAAGCGTTGTCGTACCCTCACCTGGACCCTAAACCGTCCCCGTCCCCTAACCCTAACCCTAGCCCGAACCCTAACCCTAACCCTTCCCCGAAGCCTGACCCTCACCCGTCCCCTAATCCTAACCCGTACGCTGACACTGACCCGCGCCCTCACACGTACGCTCCCCCTAAAACGTTGTCGTACCCTCACCTGGACCCTAAACCGTCCCCGTCCCTTAACCCTAACCCTAGCCCGAACCCTAACCCTAACCCTTCCCCGAAGCCTGACCCTCACCCGTCCCCTAATCCTAACCCGTACGCTGACACTAACCCGCGCCCTCACACGTACGCTCCCCCTAAAGCGTTGTCGTACCCTCACCTGGACCCTAAACCGTCCCCGTCCCCTAACCCTCACCCTAGCCCGAACCCTAACCCTAACCCTTCCCCGAAGCCTGACCCTCACCTGTCCCCTAATCCTAACCCGTACGCTGACACTGACCCGCGCCCTCACACGTACGCTCCGCCTAAAGCGTTGTCGTACCCTCACCTGGACCCTAAACCGTCCCCGTCCCCTAACCCTAACCCTAGCCCGAACCCTAACCCTAACACTTCCCCGAAGCCTGACCCTCAACCGTCCCCTAATCCTAACCCGTACACTGACACTGACCCTCGCCCTCACACGTACGCTCCCCCTAAAGCATTGTCGTACCCTCACCTGGACCCTAAACCGTTCCCGTCCCCTAACCCTAACCCTAGATGAACCCTAACCCTTACCCTTCCCCGAAGCCTGACCCTCACCAGTCCCCTAATCCTAACCCGTACGCTGACACTGACCCGCGCCCTCACACGTACGCTCCCCCTAAAGCGTTGTCGTACCCTCACCTGGACCCTAAACCGTCCCCGTCCCCTAACCATAACACTTCCCCGAAGCCTGACCCTCACCCGTCCCCTAATCCTAACCCGTACGCTGACACTGACTCGCGCCCTCACACGTACGCTCCCCCTAAAGCGTTGTCGTACCCTCACCTGGACCCTAAACCGTCCCCGTCCCCTAACCCTAACCCTAGCCCGAACCCTAAACCTAACACTTCCCCGAAGCCTGACCCTCACCCGTCCCCTAATCCTAACCCGTACGCTGACACTGACCCGCGCCCTCACACGTATGCTCCCCCTAAAGCGTTGTCGTACCCTCACCTGGACCCTAAACCGTCCCCGTCCCCTAACCCTAACCCTAGCCCGAAACCTAACCCTAACACTTCCCCGAAGCCTGACCCTCACCCGTCCCCTAATCCTAAACCGTATGCTGACACTGACCCGCGCCCTCACACGTACGCTCCCCCTAAAGCCTTGTCGTACCCTCACCTGGACCCTAAACCGTCCCCGTCCCCTAACCCTAACCCTAGCCCGAACCCTAACCCTAACACTTCCCCGAAGCCTGACCCTCACCCGTCCCCTAATCCTAACCCGTACGCTGACACTAACCCGCGCCCTCACACGTACGCTCCCCCTAAAGCATTGTCGTACCCTCACCTGGACCCTAAACCGTCCCCGTCCCCTAACCCTAACCCTAGCCCGAACCCTAACCCTAAACCTTCCCCGAAGCCTGACCCTCACCCGTCCCCTAATCCTAACCCGTACGCTGACACTGACCCGCGCCCTCACACGTACGCTCCCCCTAAAGCGTTGTCGTACCCTCACTTGGACCCTAAACCGTCCCCGTCCCCTAACCCTAAACCTAGCCCGAACCCTAACCCTAACCCTTCCCCGAAGCCTGACCCTCACCCGTCCCCTAATCCTAACCCGTACGCTGACACTGACCCGCGCCCTCACACGTACGCTGCCCCTAAAGCGTTGTCGTACCCTCACCTGGACCCTAAACCGTCCCCGTCCCCTAACCCTAACCCTAGCCCGAACCCTAACCCTAACCCTTCCCCGAAGGCTGACCCTCACCCGTCCCCTAATCCTAACCCGTACGCTGACACTAACCAGCGCCCTCACACGTACGCTCCCCCTAAAGCGTTGTCGTACCCTCACCTGGACCCTAAACCGTCCCCGTCCCCTAACCCTAACCCTAGCCCGAACCCTAACCCTAACCCTTCCCCGAAGCCTGACCCTCACCCGTCCCCTAATCCTAACCCGTATGCTGACACTAACCCGCGCCCTCACACGTACGCTCCCCCTAAAGCGTTGTCGTACCCTCACCTGGACCCTAAACCGTCCCCGTCCCCTAACCCTAACCCTAGACCGAACCCTAACCCTAACCCTTCCCCGAAGCCTGACCCTCACCCGTCCCCTAATCCTAACCCGTACGCTGACACTGACCCGCGCCCTCACACGTACGCTCCCCCTAAAGCGTTGTCGTACCCTCACCTGGACCCTAAACCGTCCCTGTCCCCTAACCCTAACCCTAGCCCGAACCCTAACCCTAACCCTTCCCCGAAGCCTGACCCTCACCCGTCCCCTAATCCTAACCCGTACGCTGACACTGACCCGCGCCCTCACACGTACGCTCCCCCTAAAGCGTTGTCGTACCCTCACCTGGACCCTAAACCGTCCCCGTCCCCTAACCCTAACCCTAGCCCGAACCCTAACCCTAACCCTTCCCCGAAGCCTGACCCTCACCCGTCCCCTAATCCTAACCCGTACGCTGACACTAACCCGCGCCCTCAAACCTACGCTCCCCCTAAAGCGTTGTCGTACCCTCACCTGGACCCTAAACCGTCCCCGTCCCCTAACCCTAACCCGAGCCCGAACCCTAACACTAACCCTACCCCGAAGCCTGACCCTCACCCATCCCCTAATCCTAACCCGTACGCTGACACTGACCCGCGCCCTCACACGTACGCTCCCCCTAAAGCGCTGTCGTACCCTCACCTGGACCCTAAAACGTCCCCGTCCCCTAACCCTAACCCTAGCCCGAACCCTAACCCTAACACTTCCCCGAAGGCTGACCCTCACCCGTCCCATAATCCTAACCGGTACGCTGACACTAACCAGCGCCCTCACACGTACGCTCCCCCTAAAACGTTGTCGTACCCTCACCTGGACCCTAAACCGTCCCCGTCCCCTAACCCTAACCCTAGCCCGAACCCTAACCCTAACCCTTCCCCGAAGCCTGACCCTCACCCGTCCCCTAATCCTAACCCGTACGCTGACACTAACCCGCGCCCTCACACCTACGCTCCCCCTAAAGCGTTTTCGTACCCTCACCTGGACCCTAAACCGTCCCCATCCCCTAACCCTAACCCTAGCCCGAACCCTAACCCTAACCCTTCCCCGAAGCCTGATCCTCACCCGACCCCTAATCCTAACCCGTACGCTGACACTAACCCGCGCCCTCAAACCTACGCTCCCCCTAAAGCGTTGTCGTACCCTCACCTGGACCCTAAACCGTCCCCGTCCCCTAACCCTAACCCTAGCCCGAACCCTAACCCTAACCCTTCCCCGAAGCCTGATCCTCACCCGTCCTCTAATCCTAACCCGTACGCTGACACTAACCCGCGCCCTCCCACGTACGCTCCCCCTAAAGCGTTGTCGTACCCTCACCTGGAGCCTAAACCGTCCCTGTCCCCTAACCCTAACCCTAGCCCGAACCCTAACCCTATCCCTTTCCCAAAGCCTGACCCTCACCCGTCCCCTAATCCTAACCCGTACGCTGACACTAACCCGCGCCCTCACACGTACGCTCCCCCAAAAGCGTTGTCGTACCCTCACCTGGACCCTAAACCGTCCCCGTCCCCTAACCCTAACCCTAGCCCGAACCCTAACCCTAACCCTTCCCCGAAGCCTGACCCTCACCCGTCCCCTAATCCTAACCCGTACGCTGACACTGACCCGCGCCCTCACACGTACGCTGCCCCTAAAGCGTTGTCGTACCCTCACCTGGACCCTAAACCGTCCCCGTCCCCTAACCCTAACCCTAGCCCGAACCCTAACCCTTCCCGAAGCCTGACCCTCACCCGTCCCCTAGTCCTAACCCATACGCTGACACTGACCCGCGCCCTCACACGTACGCTCCCCATAAAGCGTTGTCGTACCCTCACCTGGACCCTAAACCGTCCCCGTCCCCTAACCCTAACCCTAGCCCGAACCCTAACCCTAACCCTTCCCCGAAGCCTGACCCTCACCCGTCCCCTAATCCTAACCCGTACGCTGACACTGACCCGCGCCCTCAAACGTACGCTCCCCCTAAAGCGTTGTCGCACCCTCACCTGGACCCTAAACCGTCCCCGTCCCCTAACCCTAACCCTAGCCCGAACCCTAACCCTAACCCTTCCCCGAAGCCTGACCCTCACCCGTCCCCTAATCCTAACCCGTACGCTGACACTGACCCGCGCCCTCACACGTACGCTCCCCCTAAAGCGTTGTCGTACCCTCACCTGGACCCTAAACCGTCCTCGTCCCCTAACCCTAACCCTAGCCCGAAACCTAACCCTAACCCTTCCCCGAAGCCTGACCCTCACCCGTCCCCTAATCCTAACCCGTACGCTGACACTGACCCGCGCCCTCACACGTACGCTCCCCCTAAAGCGTTGTCGTACCCTCACCTGGACCCTAAACCGTCCCCGTCCCCTAACCCTAACCCTAGCCCGAACCCTAACCCTAACCCTTCCCCGAAGCCTGACCCTCACCCGTCCCCTAATCCTAACCCGTACGCTGACACTGACCCGCGCCCTCACACGTACGCTCCCCCTAAAGCGTTGTCGTACCCTCACCTGGACCCTAAACCGTCCCCGTCCCCTAACCATAACACTTCCCCGAAGCCTGACCCTCACCCGTCCCCTAATCCTAACCCGTACGCTGACACTGACCCGCGCCCTCACACGTACGCTCCCCCTAAAGCGTTTTCGTACCCTCACCTGGACCCTAAACCGTCCCCGTCCCCTAACCCTAACCCTAGCCCGAACCCTAACCCTAACCCTTCCCCGAAGCCTGACCCTCACCCGTCCCCTAATCCTAACCCGTACGCTGACACTGACCCGCGCCCTCACACGTATGCTCCCCCTAAAGCGTTGTCGTACCCTCACCTGGACCCTAAACCGTCCCCGTCCCCTAACCCTAACCCTAGCCCGAAACCTAACCCTAACCCTTCCCCGAAGCCTGACCCTCACCCGTCCCCTAATCCTAAACCGTATGCTGACACTGACCCGTGCCCTCACACGTACGCTCCCCCTAAAGCCTTGTCGTACCCTCACCTGGACCCTAAACCGTCCCCGTCCCCTAACCCTAACCCTAGCCCGAACCCTAACCCTAACCCTTCCCCGAAGCCTGACCCTCACCCGTCCCCTAATCCTAACCCGTATGCTGACACTAACCCGCGCCCTCACACGTACGCTCCCCCTAAAGCGTTGTCGTACCCTCACCTGGACCCTAAACCGTCCCCGTCCCCTAACCCTAACCCTAGCCCGAACCCTAACCCTAACACTTCCCCGAAGCCTGACCCTCACCCGTCCCCTAATCCTAACCCGTACGCTGACACTGACCCACGCCCTCACACGTACGCTCCCCCTAAAGCGTTGTCGTACCCTCACCTGGACCCTAAACCGTCCCTGTCCCCTAACCCTAACCCTAGCCCGAACCCTAACCCTAACCCTTCCCCGAAGCCTGACCCTCACCCGTCCCCTAATCCTAACCCGTACGCTGACACTGACCCGCGGCCTCACACGTACGCTCCCCCTAAAGCGTTGTCGTACCCTCACCTGGACCCTAAACCGTCCCCGTCCCCTAACCCTAACCCTAGCCCGAACCCTAACCCTAACCCTTCCCCGAAGCCTGACCCTCACCCGTCCCCTAATCCTAACCCGTACGCTGACACTAACCCACGCCCTCAAACCTACGCTCCCCCTAAAGCGTTGACGTACCCTCACCTGGACCCTAAACCGTCCCCGTCCCCTAACTCTAACCCGAGCCCGAACCCTAACACTAACCCTACCCCGAAGCCTGACCTTCACCCATCCCCTAATCCTAACCCGTACGCTGAGACTGACCCGCGCCCTCACACGTACGCTCCCCCTAAAGCGTTGTCGTACCCTCACCTGGACCCTAAACCGTCCCCGTCCCCTAACCCTAACCCTAGCCCGAACCCTAACCCTAACACTTCCCCGAAGCCTGACCCTCACCCGTCCCCTAATCCTAACCCGTACGCTGACACTGACCCACACCATCACACGTACGCTCCCCCTAAAGCGTTGTCGTACACTCACCTGGACCCTAAACCGTCCCCGTCCCCTAACCCTAACCCTAGCCCGAACCCTAACCCTAACCCTTCCCCGAAGCCTGACCCTCACCCGTCCCCTAATCCTAACCCGTACGCTGACACTGACCCGCGCCCTCACACGTACGCTCCCCCTAAAGCGTTGTCGTACCCTCACCTGGACCCTAAACCGTCCCCGTCCCCTAACCCTAACCCTAGCCCGAACCCTAACCCTAACCCTTCCCCGAAGCCTGACCCTCACCCGTCCCCTAATCCTGACCCGTACGCTGACACTGACCCGCGCCCTCACACGTACGCTCCCCCTAAAGCGTTGTCGTACCCTCACCTGGACCCTAAACCGTCCCTGTCCCCTAACCCTAACCCTAGCCCGAACCCTAACCCTAACCCTTCCCCGAAGCCTGACCCTCACCCGTCCCGTAATCCTAACCCGTACGCTGACACTGACCCGCGCCCTCACACGTACGCTCCCCCTAAAGCGTTGTCGTACCCTCACCTGGACCCTAAACCGTCCCCGTCCCCTAACCCTAACCCTAGCCCGAACCCTAACCCTAACCCTTCCCCGAAGCCTGACCCTCACCCGTCCCCTAATCCTAACCCGTACGCTGACACTGACCCGCGCCCTCACACGTACGCTGCCCCTAAAGCGTTGTCGTACCCTCACCTGGACCCTAAACCGTCCCCGTCCCCTAACCCTAACCCTAGCCCGAACCCTAACCCTTCCCGAAGCCTGACCCTCACCCGTCCCCTAATCCTAACCCGTACGCTGACACTGACCCGCGCCCTCACACGTACGCTCCCCCTAAAGCGTTGTCGTACCCTCACCTGGACCCTAAACCGTCCCCGTCCCCTAACCCTAACCCTAGCCCGAACCCTAACCCTAACCCTTCCCCGAAGCCTGACCCTCACCCGTCCCCTAATCCTAACCCGTACGCTGACACTGACCCGCGCCCTCACACGTACGCTCCCCCTAAAGCGTTGTCGTACCCTCACCTGGACCCTAAACCGTCCCCGTCCCCTAACCCTAACCCTAGCCCGAACCCTAACCCTAACCCTTCCCCGAAGCCTGACCCTCACCCGTCCCCTAATCCTAACCCGTACGCTGACACTGACCCGCGCCCTCACACGTACGCTCCCCCTAAAGCGTTGTCGTACCCTCACCTGGACCCTAAACCGTCCCCGTCCCCTAACCCTAACCCTAGCCCGAACCCTAACCCTAACCCTTCCCCGAAGCCTGACCCTCACCCGTCCCCAAATCCTAACCCGTACGCTGACACTGACCCACACCATCACACGTACGCTCCCCCTAAAGCGTTGTCGTACACTCACCTGGACCCTAAACCGTCCCCGTCCCCTAACCCTAACCCTAGCCCGAACCCTAACCCTAACCCTTCCCCGAAGCCTGACCCTCCCCCGTCCCCTAATCCTAACCCGTACGCTGACACTGACCCGCGCCCTCACACGTACGCTGCCCCTAAAGCGTTGTCGTACCCTCACCTGGACCCTAAACCGTCCCCGTCCCCTAACCCTAACCCTAGCCCGAACCCTAACCCTAACCCTTCCCCGAAGCCTGACCCTCACCCGTCCCCTAATCCTAACACGTACGCTGACACTGACCCGCGCCCTCACACGTACGCTGCCCCTAAAGCTTTGTCGTACCCTCACCTGGACCCTAAACCGTCCCCGTCCCCTAACCCTAACCCTAGCCCGAACCCTAAACCTAACCCTTCCCGAAGCCTGACCCTCACCCGTCCCCTAATCCTAATCCGTACGCTGACACTGACCCGCGCCCTCACACGTACGCTCCCCCTAAAGCGTTGTCGTACCCTCACCTGGACCCTAAACCGTCCCCGTCCCCTAACCCTAACCCTAGCCCGAACCCTAACCCTAACCCTTCCCCGAAGCCTGACCCTCACCCGTCCCCTAATCCTGACCCGTACGCTGACACTGACCCGCGCCCTCACACGTACGCTCCCCCTAAAGCGTTGTCGTACCCTCACCTGGACCCTAAACCGTCCCTGTCCCCTAACCCTAACCCTAGCCCGAACCCTAACCCTAACCCTTCCCCGAAGCCTGACCCTCACCCGTCCCGTAATCCTAACCCGTACGCTGACACTGACCCGCGCCCTCACACGTACGCTCCCCCTAAAGCGTTGTCGTACCCTCACCTGGACCCTAAACCGTCCCCGTCCCCTAACCCTAACCCTAGCCCGAACCCTAACCCTAACGCTTCCCCGAAGCCTGACCCTCACCCGTCCCCTAATCCTAACCCGTACGCTGACACTGACCCGCGCCCTCACACGTACGCTGCCCCTAAAGCGTTGTCGTACCCTCACCTGGACCCTAAACCGTCCCCGTCCCCTAACCCTAACCCTAGCCCGAACCCTAACCCTTCCCGAAGCCTGACCCTCACCCGTCCCCTAATCCTAACCCGTACGCTGACACTGACCCGCGCCCTCACACGTACGCTCCCCCTAAAGCGTTGTCGTACCCTCACCTGGACCCTAAACCGTCCCCGTCCCCTAACCCTAACCCTAGCCCGAACCCTAACCCTAACCCTTCCCCGAAGCCTGACCCTCACCCGTCCCCTAATCCTAACCCGTACGCTGACACTGACCCGCGCCCTCACACGTACGCTCCCCCTAAAGCGTTGTCGTACCCTCACCTGGACCCTAAACCGTCCCCGTCCCCTAACCCTAACCCTAGCCCGAACCCTAACCCTAACCCTTCCCCGAAGCCTGACCCTCACCCGTCCCCTAATCCTAACCCGTACGCTGACACTGACCCGCGCCCTCACACGTACGCTCCCCCTAAAGCGTTGTCGTACCCTCACCTGGACCCTAAACCGTCCCCGTCCCCTAACCATAACACTTCCCCGAAGCCTGACCCTCACCCGTCCCCTAATCCTAACCCGTACGCTGACACTGACCCGCGCCCTCACACGTACGCTCCCCCTAAAGCGTTTTCGTACCCTCACCTAGAACCTAAACCGTCCCCGTCCCCTAACCCTAACCCTAGCCCGAACCCTAACCCTAACCCTTCCCCGAAGCCTGACCCTCACCCGTCCCCTAATCCTAACCCGTACGCTGACACTGACCCGCGCCCTCACACGTATGCTCCCCCTAAAGCGTTGTCGTACCCTCACCTGGACCCTAAACCGTCCCCGTCCCCTAACCCTAACCCTAGCCCGAAACCTAACCCTAACCCTTCCCCGAAGCCTGACCCTCACCCGTCCCCTAATCCTAACCCGTACGCTGACACTGACCCGCGCCCTCACACGTACGCTCCCCCTAAAGCGTTGTCGTACCCTCACCTGGACCCTAAACCGTCCCCGTCCCCTAACCCTAACCCTAGCCCGAACCCTAACCCTAACCCTTCCCCGAAGCCTGACCCTCACCCGTCCCCTAATCCTAACCCGTACGCTGACACTGACCCGCGCCCTGACACGTACGCTCCCCCTAAAGCGTTGTCGTACCCTCACCTGGACCCTAAACCGTCCTCGTCCCCTAACCCTAACCCTAGCCCGAAACCTAACCCTAACCCTTCCCCGAAGCCTGACCCTCACCCGTCCCCTAATCCTAACCCGTACGCTGACACTGACCCGCGCCCTCACACGTACGCTCCCCCTAAAGCGTTGTCGTACCCTCACCTGGACCCTAAACCGTCCCCGTCCCCTAACCCTAACCCTAGCCCGAACCCTAACCCTAACCCTTCCCCGAAGCCTGACCCTCACCCGTCCCCTAATCCTAACCCGTACGCTGACACTGACCCTCGCCCTCACACGTACGCTCCCCCTAAAGCATTGTCGTACCCTCACCTGGACCCTAAACCGTTCCCGTCCCCTAACCCTAACCCTAGATGAACCCTAACCCTTACCCTTCCCCGAAGCCTGACCCTCACCAGTCCCCTAATCCTAACCCGTACGCTGACACTGACCCGCGCCCTCACACGTACGCTCCCCCTAAAGCGTTGTCGTACCCTCACCTGGACCCTAAACCGTCCCCGTCCCCTAACCCTAACCCTAGCCCGAACCCTAACCCTAACCCTTCCCCGAAGCCTGACCCTCACCCGTCCCCTAATCCTGACCCGTACGCTGAAACTGACCCGCGCCCTCACACGTACGCTCCCCCTAGAGCGTTGTCGTACCCTCACTTGGACCCTAAACCGTCCCTGTCCCCTAACCCTAACCCTAGCCCGAACCCTAACCCTAACCCTTCCCCGAAGCCTGACCCTCACCCGTCCCGTAATCCTAACCCGTACGCTGACACTGACCCGCGCCCTCACACGTACGCTCCCCCTAAAGCGTTGTCGTACCCTCACCTGGACCCTAAACCGTCCCCGTCCCCTAACCCTAACCCTAGCCCGAACCCTAACCCTAACCCTTCCCCGAAGCCTGACCCTCACCCGTCCCCTAATCCTAACCCGTACGCTGACACTGACCCGCGCCCTCACACGTACGCTCCCCCTAAAGCGTTGTCGTACCCTCACCTGGACCCTAAACCGTCCCCGTCCCCTAACCCTAACCCTAGCCCGAACCCTAACCCTAACCCTTCCCCGAAGCCTGACCCTCACCCGTCCCCTAATCCTAACCCGTACGCTGACACTGACCCGCGCCCTGACACGTACGCTCCCCCTAAAGCGTTGTCGTACCCTCACCTGGACCCTAAACCGTCCTCGTCCCCTAACCCTAACCCTAGCCCGAAACCTAACCCTAACCCTTCCCCGAAGCCTGACCCTCACCCGTCCCCTAATCCTAACCCGTACGCTGACACTGACCCGCGCCCTCACACGTACGCTCCCCCTAAAGCGTTGTCGTACCCTCACCTGGACCCTAAACCGTCCCCGTCCCCTAACCCTAACCCTAGCCCGAACCCTAACCCTAACCCTTCCCCGAAGCCTGACCCTCACCCGTCCCCTAATCCTAACCCGTACGCTGACACTGACCCTCGCCCTCACACGTACGCTCCCCCTAAAGCATTGTCGTACCCTCACCTGGACCCTAAACCGTTCCCGTCCCCTAACCCTAACCCTAGATGAACCCTAACCCTTACCCTTCCCCGAAGCCTGACCCTCACCAGTCCCCTAATCCTAACCCGTACGCTGACACTGACCCGCGCCCTCACACGTACGCTCCCCCTAAAGCGTTGTCGTACCCTCACCTGGACCCTAAACCGTCCCCGTCCCCTAACCATAACCCTTCCCCGAAGCCTGACCCTCACCCGTCCCCTAATCCTAACCCGTACGCTGACACTGACCCGCGCCCTCACACGTACGCTCCCCCTAAAGCGTTGTCGTACCCTCACCTGGACCCTAAACCGTCCCCGTCCCCTAACCCTAACCCTAGCCCGAACCCTAACCCTAACCCTTCCCCGAAGCCTGACCCTCACCCGTCCCCTAATCCTAACCCGTACGCTGACACTGACCCGCGCCCTCACACGTATGCTCCCCCTAAAGCGTTGTCGTACCCTCACCTGGACCCTAAACCGTCCCCGTCCCCTAACCCTAACCCTAGCCCGAAACCTAACCCTAACCCTTCCCCGAAGCCTGACCCTCACCCGTCCCCTAATCCTAAACCGTATGCTGACACTGACCCGCGCCCTCACACGTACGCTCCCCCTAAAGCCTTGTCGTACCCTCACCTGGACCCTAAACCGTCCCCGTCCCCTAACCCTAACCCTAGCCCGAACCCTAACCCTAACACTTCCCCGAAGCCTGACCCTCACCCGTCCCATAATCCTAACCCGTACGCTGACACTAACCCGCGCCCTCACACGTACGCTCCCCCTAAAGCATTGTCGTACCCTCACTTGGACCCTAAACCGTCCCCGTCCCCTAACCCTAAACGTAGCCCGAACCCTAACCCTAACCCTTCCCCGAAGCCTGACCCTCACCCGTCCCCTAATCCTAACCCGTACGCTGACACTGACCCGCGCCCTCACACGTACGCTCCCCCTAAAGCGTTGTCGTACCCTCACCTGGACCCTAAAACGTCCCCGTCCCCTAACCCTAACCCTAGCCCGAACCCTAACCCTAACACTTCCCCGAAGGCTGACCCTCACCCGTCCCATAATCCTAACCGGTACGCTGACACTAACCAGCGCCCTCACACGTACGCTCCCCCTAAAGTTTTGTCGTACCCTCACCTGGACCCTAAACCGTCCCCGTCCCCTAACCCTAACCCTAGCCCGAACCCTAACCCTAACCCTTCCCCGAAGCCTGACCCTCACCCGTACCCTAACCCTAACCCGTACGCTGACACTAACCCACGCCCTCACACGTACGCTCCCCCTAAAGCGTTGTCGTACCCTCACCTGGACCCTAAACCGTCCCCGTCCCCTAACCCTAACCCTAGCCCGAACCTTAACCCTAACCCTTCCCCGAAGCCTGACCCTCACCCGTCCCCTAATCCTAACCCGTAAGCTGACACTGACCCTCGCCCTCACACGTACGCTCCCCCTAAAGCATTGTCGTACCCTCACCTGGACCCTAAACCGTCCCCGTCCCCTAACCCTAACCCTAGCCCGAACCCTAACCCTAACCCTTCCCCGAAGCCTGACCCTCACCCGTCCCCTAATCCTAACCCGTACGCTGACACTGACCCGCGCCCTCACACGTACGCTCCCCCAAAGCGTTGTCGTACCCTCACTTGGACCCTAAACCGTCCCCGTCCCCTAACCCTAAACCTAGCCCGAACCCTAACCCTAACCCTTCCCCGAAGCCTGACCCTCACCCGTCCCCTAATCCTAACCCGTACGCTGACACTGACCCGCGCCCTCACACGTACGCTCCCCCTAAAGCGTTGTCGAACCCTCACCTGGACCCTAAACCGTCCCCGTCCCCTAACCCTAACCCTAGCCCGAACCCTAACCCTAACCCTTCCCCGAAGGCTGACACTCACCCGTCCCCTAATCCTAACCCGTACGCTGACACTAACCAGCGCCCTCACACGTACGCTCCCCCTAAAGCGTTGTCGTACCCTCACCTGGACCCTAAACCGTCCCCGTCCCCTAACCCTAACCCTAGCCCGAACCCTAACCCTAACCCTTCCCCGAAGCCTGACCCTCACCCGTCCCCTAATCCTAACCCGTACGCTGACACTAACCCGCGCCCTCACACGTACGCTCCCCCTAAAGCGTTGTCGTACCCTCACCTGGACCCTAAACGGTCCCCGTCCCCTAACCCTAACCCTAGCCCGAACCCTAACCCTAACCCTTCCCCGAAGCCTGACCCTCACCCGTCCCCTAATCCTAACCCGTACGCTGACACTGACCCACGCCCTCACACGTACGCTCCCCCTAAAGCGTTGTCGTACCCTCACCTGGACCCTAAACCGTCCCTGTCCCCTAACCCTAACCCTAGCCCGAACCCTAACCCTAACCCTTCCCCGAAGCCTGACCCTCACCCGTCCCCTAATCCTAACCCGTACGCTGACACTGACCCGCGCCCTCACACGTACGCTCCCCCTAAAGCGTTGTCGTACCCTCACCTGGACCCTAAACCGTCCCCGTCCCCTAACCCTAACCCTAGCCCGAACCCTAACCCTAACCCTTCCCCGAAGCCTGACCCTCACCCGTCCCCTAATCCTAACCCGTACGCTGACACTAACCCGCGCCCTCAAACCTACGCTCCCCCTAAAGCGTTGTCGTACCCTCACCTGGACCCTAAACCGTCCCCGTCCCCTAACCCTAACCCTAGCCCGAACCCTAACCCTAACCCTTCCCCGAAGCCAGACCCTCACCCGTCCCCTAATCCTAACCCGTACGCTGACACTGACCCTCGCCCTCACACGTACGCTCCCCCTAAAGCATTGTCGTACCCTCACCTGGACCCTAAACCGTTCCCGTCCCCTAACCCTAACCCTAGACGAACCCTAACCCTTACCCTTCCCCGAAGCCTGACCCTCACCCGTCCCCTAATCCTAACCCGTACACTGACACTGACCCGCGCCCTCACACGTATGCTCCCCCTAAAGCGTTGTCGTACCCTCACCTGGACCCTAAACCGTCCCCGTCCCCTAACCATAACCCTTCCCCGAAGCCTGACCCTCACACGTTCCCTAATCCTAACCCGTACGCTGACACTGACCCGCGCCCGCACACGTACGCTCCCCCTAAAGCGTTGTCGTACCCTCACCTGGACCCTAAACCGTCCCCGTCCCCTAACCCTAACCCTAGCCCGAACCCTAACCCTAACCCTTCCCCGAAGCCTGACCCTCACCCGTCCCCTAATCCTAACCCGTACGCTGACACTGACCCGCGCCCTCACACGTATGCTCCCCCTAAAGCGTTGTCGTACCCTCACCTGGACCCTAAACCGTCCCCGTCCCCTAACCCTAACCCTAGCCCGAACCCTAACCCTAACCCTTCCCCGAAGCCTGACCCTCACCCGTCCCCTAATCCTAACCCGTACGCTGACACTGACCCGCGCCCTCACACGTACGCTCCCCCTAAAGCATTGTCGTACCCTCACCTGGACCCTAAACCGTTCCCGTCCCCTAACCCTAACCCTAGATGAACCCTAACCCTTACCCTTCCCCGAAGCCTGACCCTCACCAGTCCCCTAATCCTAACCCGTACGCTGACACTGACCCGCGCCCTCACACGTACGCTCCCCCTAAAGCGTTGTCGTACCCTCACCTGGACCCTAAACCGTCCCCGTCCCCTAACCATAACCCTTCCCCGAAGCCTGACCCTCACCCGTCCCCTAATCCTAACCCGTACGCTGACACTGACCCGCGCCCTCACACGTACGCTCCCCCTAAAGCGTTGTCGTACCCTCACCTGGACCCTAAACCGTCCCCGTCCCCTAACCCTAACCCTAGCCCGAACCCTAACCCTAACCCTTCCCCGAAGCCTGACCCTCACCCGTCCCCTAATCCTAACCCGTACGCTGACACTGACCCGCGCCCTCACACGTATGCTCCCCCTAAAGCGTTGTCGTACCCTCACCTGGACCCTAAACCGTCCCCGTCCCCTAACCCTAACCCTAGCCCGAAACCTAACCCTAACCCTTCCCCGAAGCCTGACCCTCACCCGTCCCCTAATCCTAAACCGTATGCTGACACTGACCCGCGCCCTCACACGTACGCTCCCCCTAAAGCCTTGTCGTACCCTCACCTGGACCCTAAACCGTCCCCGTCCCCTAACCCTAACCCTAGCCCGAACCCTAACCCTAACACTTCCCCGAAGCCTGACCCTCACCCGTCCCATAATCCTAACCCGTACGCTGACACTAACCCGCGCCCTCACACGTACGCTCCCCCTAAAGCATTGTCGTACCCTCACTTGGACCCTAAACCGTCCCCGTCCCCTAACCCTAAACGTAGCCCGAACCCTAACCCTAACCCTTCCCCGAAGCCTGACCCTCACCCGTCCCCTAATCCTAACCCGTACGCTGACACTGACCCGCGCCCTCACACGTACGCTCCCCCTAAAGCGTTGTCGTACCCTCACCTGGACCCTAAAACGTCCCCGTCCCCTAACCCTAACCCTAGCCCGAACCCTAACCCTAACACTTCCCCGAAGGCTGACCCTCACCCGTCCCATAATCCTAACCGGTACGCTGACACTAACCAGCGCCCTCACACGTACGCTCCCCCTAAAGTTTTGTCGTACCCTCACCTGGACCCTAAACCGTCCCCGTCCCCTAACCCTAACCCTAGCCCGAACCCTAACCCTAACCCTTCCCCGAAGCCTGACCCTCACCCGTACCCTAACCCTAACCCGTACGCTGACACTAACCCACGCCCTCACACGTACGCTCCCCCTAAAGCGTTGTCGTACCCTCACCTGGACCCTAAACCGTCCCCGTCCCCTAACCCTAACCCTAGCCCGAACCTTAACCCTAACCCTTCCCCGAAGCCTGACCCTCACCCGTCCCCTAATCCTAACCCGTAAGCTGACACTGACCCTCGCCCTCACACGTACGCTCCCCCTAAAGCATTGTCGTACCCTCACCTGGACCCTAAACCGTCCCCGTCCCCTAACCCTAACCCTAGCCCGAACCCTAACCCTAACCCTTCCCCGAAGCCTGACCCTCACCCGTCCCCTAATCCTAACCCGTACGCTGACACTGACCCGCGCCCTCACACGTACGCTCCCCCAAAGCGTTGTCGTACCCTCACTTGGACCCTAAACCGTCCCCGTCCCCTAACCCTAAACCTAGCCCGAACCCTAACCCTAACCCTTCCCCGAAGCCTGACCCTCACCCGTCCCCTAATCCTAACCCGTACGCTGACACTGACCCGCGCCCTCACACGTACGCTCCCCCTAAAGCGTTGTCGAACCCTCACCTGGACCCTAAACCGTCCCCGTCCCCTAACCCTAACCCTAGCCCGAACCCTAACCCTAACCCTTCCCCGAAGGCTGACACTCACCCGTCCCCTAATCCTAACCCGTACGCTGACACTAACCAGCGCCCTCACACGTACGCTCCCCCTAAAGCGTTGTCGTACCCTCACCTGGACCCTAAACCGTCCCCGTCCCCTAACCCTAACCCTAGCCCGAACCCTAACCCTAACCCTTCCCCGAAGCCTGACCCTCACCCGTCCCCTAATCCTAACCCGTACGCTGACACTAACCCGCGCCCTCACACGTACGCTCCCCCTAAAGCGTTGTCGTACCCTCACCTGGACCCTAAACGGTCCCCGTCCCCTAACCCTAACCCTAGCCCGAACCCTAACCCTAACCCTTCCCCGAAGCCTGACCCTCACCCGTCCCCTAATCCTAACCCGTACGCTGACACTGACCCACGCCCTCACACGTACGCTCCCCCTAAAGCGTTGTCGTACCCTCACCTGGACCCTAAACCGTCCCTGTCCCCTAACCCTAACCCTAGCCCGAACCCTAACCCTAACCCTTCCCCGAAGCCTGACCCTCACCCGTCCCCTAATCCTAACCCGTACGCTGACACTGACCCGCGCCCTCACACGTACGCTCCCCCTAAAGCGTTGTCGTACCCTCACCTGGACCCTAAACCGTCCCCGTCCCCTAACCCTAACCCTAGCCCGAACCCTAACCCTAACCCTTCCCCGAAGCCTGACCCTCACCCGTCCCCTAATCCTAACCCGTACGCTGACACTAACCCGCGCCCTCAAACCTACGCTCCCCCTAAAGCGTTGTCGTACCCTCACCTGGACCCTAAACCGTCCCCGTCCCCTAACCCTAACCCTAGCCCGAACCCTAACCCTAACCCTTCCCCGAAGCCAGACCCTCACCCGTCCCCTAATCCTAACCCGTACGCTGACACTGACCCTCGCCCTCACACGTACGCTCCCCCTAAAGCATTGTCGTACCCTCACCTGGACCCTAAACCGTTCCCGTCCCCTAACCCTAACCCTAGACGAACCCTAACCCTTACCCTTCCCCGAAGCCTGACCCTCACCCGTCCCCTAATCCTAACCCGTACACTGACACTGACCCGCGCCCTCACACGTATGCTCCCCCTAAAGCGTTGTCGTACCCTCACCTGGACCCTAAACCGTCCCCGTCCCCTAACCATAACCCTTCCCCGAAGCCTGACCCTCACACGTTCCCTAATCCTAACCCGTACGCTGACACTGACCCGCGCCCGCACACGTACGCTCCCCCTAAAGCGTTGTCGTACCCTCACCTGGACCCTAAACCGTCCCCGTCCCCTAACCCTAACCCTAGCCCGAACCCTAACCCTAACCCTTCCCCGAAGCCTGACCCTCACCCGTCCCCTAATCCTAACCCGTACGCTGACACTGACCCGCGCCCTCACACGTATGCTCCCCCTAAAGCGTTGTCGTACCCTCACCTGGACCCTAAACCGTCCCCGTCCCCTAACCCTAACCCTAGCCCGAACCCTAACCCTAACCCTTCCCCGAAGCCTGACCCTCACCCGTCCCCTAATCCTAAACCGTACGCTGACACTGACCCGCGCCCTCACACGTACGCTCCCCCTAAAGCCTTGTCGTACCCTCACCTGGACCCTAAACCGTCCCCGTCCCCTAACCCTAACCCTAGCCCGAACCCTAACCCTAACACTTCCCCGAAGCCTGACCCTCACCCGTCCCCTAATCCTAACCGGTAAGCTGACACTGACCTTCGCCCTCACACGTACGCTCCCCCTAAAGCATTGTCGTACCCTCACCTGGACCCTAAACCGTCCCCGTCCCCTAACGCTAACTCTAGCCCGAACCCTAACCCTAACCCTTCCCCGAAGCCTGACCCTCACCCATCCCATAATCCTAACCCGTACGCTGACACTGACCCGCGCCCTCACACGTACGCTCCCCCTAAAGCGTTGTCGTACCCTCACCTGGACCCTAAACCGTCCCCGTCCCCTAACCTAACCCTAGCCCGAACCCTAACCCTAACCCTTCCCCGAAGCCTGACCCTCACCCGTCCCCTAATCCTAACCCGTACGCTGACACTGACCCGCGCCCTCACACGTACGCTGCGCCTAAAGCGTTGTCGTACCCTCACCTGGACCCTAAACCGTCCCCGTCCCCTAACCCTAACCCTAGCCCGAACCCTAACCCTAACCCTTCCCGAAGCCTGACCCTCACCCGTCCCCTAATCCTAACCCGTACGCTGACACTGACCCGCGCCCTCACACGTACGCTCCCCCTAAAGCGTTGTCGTACCCTCACCTGGACCCTAAACCCTCCCCGTCCCCTAACCCTAACCCTAGCCCGAACCCTAACCCTAACCCTTCCCCGAAGCCTGACCCTCACCCGTCCCCTAATCCTAACCCGTACGCTGACACTGACCCGCGCCCTCACACGTACGCTCCCCCTAAAGCGTTGTCGTACCCTCACCTGGACCCTAAACCGTCCCTGTCCCCTAACCCTAACCCTAGCCCGAACCCTAACCCTAACCCTTCCCCGAAGCCTGACCATCACCCGTCCCCTAATCCTAACCCGTACGCTGACACTGACCCGCGCCCTCACACGTACGCTCCCCCTAAAGCGTTGTCGTACCCTCACCTGGACCCTAAACCGTCCCCGTCCCCTAACCCTAACCCTAGCCCGAAACCTAACCCTAACTCTTCCCCGAAGCCTGACCCTCACCCGTCCCCTAATCCTAACCCGTACGCTGACACTGACCCGCGCCCTCACACGTACGCTCCCCCTAAAGCGTTGTCGTACCCTCACCTGGACCCTAAACCGTCCCTGTCCCCTAACCCTAACCCTAGCCCGAACCCTAATCCTAACCCTTCCCCGAAGCCAGACCCTCACCCGTCCCCTAATCCTAACCCGTACGCTGACACTGACCCTCGCCCTCACACGTACGCTCCCCCTAAAGCATTGTCGTACCCTCACCTGGACCCTAAACCGTTCCCGTCCCCTAATCCTAACCCTAGACGAACCCTAACCCTTACCCTTCCCCGAAGCCTGACCCTCACCCGTCCCCTAATCCTAACCCGTACGCTGACACTGACCCGCGCCCTCACACGTATGCTCCCCCTAAAGCGTTGTCGTACCCTCACCTGGACCCTAAACCGTCCCCGTCCCCTAACCATAACCCTTCCCCGAAGCCTGACCCTCACCCGTTCCCTAATCCTAACCCGTACGCTGACACTGACCCGCGCCCTCACACGTACGCTCCCCCTAAAGCGTTGTCGTACCCTCACCTGGACCCTAAACCGTCCCCGTCCCTTAACCCTAACCCTAGCCCGAACCCTAACCCTAACCCTTCCCCGAAGCCTGACCCTCACCCGTCCCCTAGTCCTAACCCGTACGCTGACACTAACCCGCGCCCTCACACGTACGCTCCCCCTAAAGCGTTGTCGTACCCTCACCTGGACCCTAAACCGTCCCCGTCCCTTAACCCTAACCCTAGCCCGAACCCTAACCCTAACCCTTCCCCGAAGCCTGACCCTCACCCGTCCCCTAGTCCTAACCCGTACGCTGACACTAACCCGCGCCCTCACACGTACGCTCCCCCTAAAGCGTTGTCGTACCCTCACCTGGACCCTAAACCGTCCCCGTCCCCTAAACCTAACCCTAGCCCGAACCCTAACCCTAACCCTTCCCCGAAGCCTGACCCTCACCCGTCCCCTAATCTAACCCGTATGCTGACACTAACCCGCGCCCTCACACGTACGCTCCCCCTAAAGCGTTGTCGTACCCTCACCTGGACCCTAAACCGTCCCCGTCCCCTAACCCTAACCCTAGCCCGAACCCTAACCCTAACCCTTCCCCGAAGCCTGACCCTCACCCGTCCCCTAATCCTAACCCGTACGCTGACACTGACCCGCGCCCTCACACGTACGCTCCCCATAAAGCGTTGTCGTACCCTCACCTGGACCCTAAACCGTCCCCGTCCCCTAACCCTAACCCTAGCCCGAAACCTAACCCTAACTCTTCCCCGAAGCCTGACCCTCACCCGTCCCCTAATCCTAACCCGTACGCTGACACTTACCCGCGCCCTCACACGTACGCTCCCCCTAAAGCGTTGTCGTACCCTCACCTGGACCCTAAACCGTCCCCGTCCCCTAACACTAACCCTAGCCCGAACCCTAACCCTAACCCTTCCCCGAAGCCAGACCCTCACCCGTCCCCTAATCCTAACCCGTACGCTGACACTGACCCTCGCCCTCACACGTACGCTCCCCCTAAAGCATTGTCGTACCCTCACCTGGACCCTAAACCGTTCCCATCCCCTAACCCTAACCCTAGACGAACCCTAACCCTTACCCTTCCCCGAAGCCTGACCCTCACCCGTCCCCTAATCCTAACCCGTACGCTGACACTGACCCGCGCCCTCACATGTATGCTCCCCCTAAAGCGTTGTCGTACCCTCACCTGGACCCTAAACCGTCCCCGTCCCCTAACCATAACCCTTCCCCGAAGCCTGACACTCACCCGTCCCCTAATCCTAACCCGTACGCTGACACTGGCCCGCGCCCTCACACGTACGCTCCCCCTAAAGCGTTGTCGTACCCTCACCTGGACCCTAAACCGTCCCCGTCCCCTAACCCTAACCCTAGCCCGAACCCTAACCCTAACCCTTCCCCGAAGCCTTACCCTCAACCGTCCCCTAATCCTAACCCGTACGCTGACACTGACCCGCGCCCTCACACGTATGCTCCCCCTAAAGCGTTGTCGTACCCTCACCTGGACCCTAAACCGTCCCCGTCCCCTAACCCTAACCCTAGCCCGAACCCTAACCCTAACCCTTCCCCGAAGCCTGACCCTCACCCGTCCCCTAATCCTAAACCGTACGCTGACACTGACCCGCGCCCTCACACGTACGCTCCCCCTAAAGCCTTGTCGTACCCTCACCTGGACCCTAAACCGTCCCCGTCCCCAAACCCTAACCCTAGCCCGAACCCTAACCCTAACACTTCCCCGAAGCCTGACCCTCACCCGTCCCCTAATCCTAACCGGTAAGCTGACACTGACCCTCGCCCTCACACGTACGCTCCCCCTAAAGCATTGTCGTACCCTCACCTGGACCCTAAACCGTCCCCGTCCCCTAACCCTAACTCTAGCCCGAACCCTAACCCTAACCCTTCCCCGAAGCCTGACACTCACCCATCCCCTAATCCTAACCCGTACGCTGACACTGACCCGCGCCCTCACACGTACGCTCCCCCTAAAGTGTTGTCGTACCCTCACCTGGACCCTAAACCGTCCCCGTCCCCTAACCCTAAACCTAGCCCGAACCCTAACCCTAACCCTTCCCCGAAGCCTGACCCTCACCCGTCCCCTAATCCTAACCCGTACGCTGACACTGACCCGCGCCCTCACACGTACGCTCCCCCTAAAGCGTTGTCGTACCCTCACCTGGACCCTAAACCGTCCCCGTCCCCTAACCCTAACCCTAGCCCGAACCCTAACCCTAACCCTTCCCCGAAGCCTGACCCTCACCCGTCCCCTAATCCTAACCCGTACGCTGACACTAACCCGTGCCCTCACACGTACGCTCCCCCTAAAGCGTTGTCGTACCCTCACCTGGACCCTAAACCGTCCCCGTCCCCTAACCCTAACCCTAGCCCGAACCCTAACCCTAACCCTTCCCCGAAGGCTGACCCTCACCCGTCCCCTAATACTAACCCGTACGCTGACACTAACCAGCGCCCTCACACGTACGCTCCCCCTAAAGCATTGTCGTACCCTCACCTGGACCCTAAACCGTTCCCATCCCCTAACCCTAACCCTAGCCCGAACCCTAACCCTAACCCTTCCCAGAAGCCTGACCCTCACCCGTCCCCTAATCTAACCCGTATGCTGACACTAACCCGCGCCCTCACACGTACGCTCCCCCTAAAGCGTTGTCGTACCCTCACCTGGACCCTAAACCGTCCCCGTCCCCTAACCCTAACCCTAGCCCGAACCCTAACCCTAACCCTTCCCCGAAGCCTGACCCTCACCCGTCCCCTAATCCTAACCCGTATGCTGACACTAACCCGCGCCCTCACACGTACGCTCCTCCTAAAGCGTTGTCGTACCCTCACCTGGACCCTAAACCGTCCCCGTCCCCTAACCCTAACCCTAGCCCGAACCCTAACCCTAACCCTTCCCCGAAGGCTGACCCTCACCCGTCCCCTAATACTAACCCGTACGCTGACACTAACCAGCGCCCTCACACGTACGCTCCCCCTAAAGCGTTGTCGTACCCTCACCTGGACCCTAAACCGTCCCCGTCCCCTAACCCTAACCCTAGCCCGAACCCTAACCCTAACCCTTCCCCGAAGCCTGACCCTCACCCGTCCCCTAATCCTAACCCGTACGCTGACACTGACCCGCGCCCTCACACGTACGCTCCCCCTAAAGCGTTGTCGTACCCTCACCTGGACCCTAAACCGTCCCCGTCCCCTAACCCTAACCCTAGCCCGAACCCTAACCCTAACACTTCCCCGAAGCCAGACCCTCACCCGTCCCCTAATCCTAACCCGTACGCTGACACTGACCCTCGCCCTCACACGTACGCTCCCCCTAAAGCATTGTCGTACCCTCACCTGGACCCTAAACCGTTCCCATCCCCTAACCCTAACCCTAGACGAACCCTAACCCTTACCCTTCCCCGAAGCCTGACCCTCACCCGTCCCCTAATCCTAACCCGTACGCTGACACTGACCCGCGCCCTCACATGTATGCTCCCCCTAAAGCGTTGTCGTACCCTCACCTGGACCCTAAACCGTCCCCGTCCCCTAACCATAACCCTTCCCCGAAGCCTGACCCTCACCCGTCCCCTAATCCTAACCCGTACGCTGACACTGGCCCGCGCCCTCACACGTACGCTCCCCCTAAAGCGTTGTCGTACCCTCACCTGGACCCTAAACCGTCCCCGTCCCCTAACCCTAACCCTAGCCCGAACCCTAACCCTAACCCTTCCCCGAAGCCTTACCCTCAACCGTCCCCTAATCCTAACCCGTACGCTGACACTGACCCGCGCCCTCACACGTATGCTCCCCCTAAAGCGTTGTCGTACCCTCACCTGGACCCTAAACCGTCGCCGTCCCCTAACCCTAACCCTAGCCCGAACCCTAACCCTAACCCTTCCCCGAAGCCTGACCCTCACCCGTCCCCTAATCCTAAACCGTACGCTGACACTGACCCGCGCCCTCACACGTACGCTCCCCCTAAAGCCTTGTCGTACCCTCACCTGGACCCTAAACCGTCCCCGTCCCCAAACCCTAACCCTAGCCCGAACCCTAACCCTAACACTTCCCCGAAGCCTGACCCTCAACCGTCCCCTAATCCTAACCGGTAAGCTGACACTGACCCGCGCCCTCACACGTACGCTCCCCCTAAAGTGTTGTCGTACCCTCACCTGGACCCTAAACCGTCCCCGTCCCCTAACCCTAAACCTAGCCCGAACCCTAACCCTAACCCTTCCCCGAAGCCTGACCCTCACCCGTCCCCTAATCCTAACACGTACGCTGACACTGACCCGCGCCCTCACACGTACGCTCCCCCTAAAGCGTTGTCGTACCCTCACCTGGACCCTAAACCGTCCCCGTCCCCTAACCCTAACCCTAGCCCGAACCCTAACCCTAACCCTTCCCCGAAGCCTGACCCTCACCCGTCCCCTAATCCTAACCCGTACGCTGACACTAACCCGTGCCCTCACACGTACGCTCCCCCTAAAGCGTTGTCGTACCCTCACCTGGACCCTAAACCGTCCCCGTCCCCTAACCCAAACCCTAGCCCGAACCCTAACCCTAACCCTTCCCCGAAGGCTGACCCTCACCCGTCCCCTAATACTAAACCGTACGCTGACACTAACCAGCGCCCTCACACGTACGCTCCCCCTAAAGCATTGTCGTACCCTCACCTGGACCCTAAACCGTCCCCGTCCCCTAACCCTAACCCTAGCCCGAACCCTAACCCTAACCCTTCCCCGAAGCCTGACCCTCACCCGTCCCCTAATCTAACCCGTATGCTGACACTAACCCGCGCCCTCACACGTACGCTCCCCCTAAAGCGTTGTCGTACCCTCACCTGGACCCTAAACCGTCCCCGTCCCCTAACCCTAACCCTAGCCCGAACCCTAACCCTAACCCTTCCCCGAAGCCTGACCCTCACCCGTCCCCTAATCCTAACCCGTATGCTGACACTAACCCGCGCCCTCACACGTACGCTCCCCCTAAAGCGTTGTCGTACCCTCACCTGGACCCTAAACCGTCCCCGTCCCCTAACCCTAACCCTAGCCCGAACCCTAACCCTAACCCTTCCCCGAAGCCTGACCCTCACCCGTCCCCTAATCATAACCCGTACGCTGACACTGACCCGCGCCCTCACACGTACGCTCCCCCTAAAGCGTTGTCGTACCCTCACCTGGACCCTAAACCGTCCCTGTCCCCTAAACCTAACCCTAGCCCGAACCCTAACCCTAAAACTTCCCCGAAGTCTGACCCTCACCCGTCCCCTAATCCTAACCCGTACGCTGACACTGACCCGCGCCCTCACACGTACGCTCCCCCTAAAGCGTTGTCGTACCCTCACCTGGACCCTAAACCGTCCCCGTCCCCTAACCCTAACCCTAGCCCGAACCCTAACCCTAACCCTTCCCCGAAGCCTGACCCTCACCCGTCCCCTAATCATAACCCATACGCTCACACTGACCCGCGCCCTCACACGTACGCTCCCCCTAAAGCGTTGTCGTACCCTCACCTGGACCCTAAACCGTCCCTGTCCCCTAACCCTAACCCTAAAACTTCCCCGAAGCCTGACCCTCACCCGTCCCCTAATTCTAACCCGTACGCTGATACTGACCCGCGCCCTCACACGTACGCTCCCCCTAAAGCATTGTCGTACCCTCACCTGGACCCTAAACCGTCCCCGTCCCCTAACCCTAACCCTAGCCCGAACCCTAACCCTAACCCTTCCCCGAAGCCTGACCATCACACGTCCCCTAATCCTAACCCGTACGCTGACACTGACCCGCGCCCTCACTCGTACGCTCCCCCTAAAGCGTTGTCGTACCCTCACCTGGACCCTAAACCGTCCCCGTCCCCTAACCCTAACCCTAGCCCGAAACCTAACCCTAACTCTTCCCCGAAGCCTGAACCTCACCCGTCCCCTAATCCTAACCCGTACGCTGACACTGACCCGCGCCCTCACACGTACGCTCCCCCTAAAGCGTTGTCGTACCCTCACCTGGACCCTAAACCGTCCCCGTCCCCTAACCCTAACCCTAGCCCGAACCCTAACCCTAACCCTTCCCCGAAGCCAGACCCTCACCCGTCCCCTAATCCTAACCCGTACACTGACACTGACCCTCGCCCTCACACGTACGCTCCCCCTAAAGCATTGTCGTACCCTCACCTGGACCCTAAACCGTTCCCGTCCCCTAACCCTAACCCTAGACGAACCCTAACCCTTACCCTTCCCCGAAGCCTGACCCTCACCCGTCCCCTAATCCTAACCCGTACGCTGACACTGACCCGTGCCCTCACACGTATGCTCCCCCTAAAGCGTTGTCGTACCCTCACCTGGACCCTAAACCGTCCCCGTCCCCTAACCATAACCCTTCCCCGAAGCCTGACCCTCACCCGTCCCCTAATCCTAAACCGTACGCCGACACTGACCCGCACCCTCACACGTACGCTCCCGCTAAAGCCTTGTCGTACCCTCACCTGGAACCTAAACCGTCCCCGTCCCCTAACCCTAACCCTAGCCCGTACCCTAACCCTAACACTTCCCCGAAGCCTAACCCTCACCCGTCCCCTAATCCTAACCGGTAAGCTGACACTGACCCTCGCCCTCACACGTACGCTCCCCCTAAAGCATTGTCGTACCCTCACCTGGACCCTAAACCGTCCCCGTCCCCTAACCCTAACTCTAGCCCGAACCCTAACCCTAACACTTCCCCGAAGCCTGACCCTCACCCATCCCCTAATCCTAACCCGTACGCTGACACTGACCCGCGCCCTCACACGTACGCTCCCCCTAAAGCTTTGTCGTACCCTCACCTGGACCCTAAACCGTCCCCGTCCCCTAACCCTAAACCTAGCCCGAACCCTAACCCTAACCCTTCCCCGAAGCCTGACCCTCACCCGTCCCCTAATCCTAACCCGTACGTTGACACTGACCCGCGCCCTCACACGTACGCTCCCCCTAAAGCGTTGTCGTACCCTCACCTGGACCCTAAACCGTCCCCGTCCCCTAACCCTAACCCTAGCCCGAAACCTAACCCTAACCCTTCCCCGAAGCCTGACCCTCACCCGTCCCCTAATCCTAACCCGTACGCTGACACTAACCCGCGCCCTCACACGTACGCTCCCCCTAAAGCGTTGTCGTACCCTCAACTGGACCCTAAACCGTCCCCGTCCCCTAACCCTAACCCTAGCCCGAACCCTAACCCTAACCCTTCCCCGAAGGCTGACCCTCACCCGTCCCCTAATACTAACCCGTACGCTGACACTAACCAGCGCCCTCACACGTACGCTCCCCCTAAAGCGTTGTCGTACCCTCACCTGGACCCTAAACCGTCCCCGTCCCCTAACCCTAACCCTAGCCCGAACCCTAACCCTAACCCTTCCCCGAAGCCTGACCCTCACCCGTCCCCTAATCCTAACCCGTACGCTGACACTAACCCGCGCCCTCACACGTACGCTCCCCCTAAAGCGTTGTCGTACCCTCACCTGGACCCTAAACCGTCCCCGTCCCCTAACCCTAACCCTAGCCCGAACCCTAACCCTAACCCTTCCCCGAAGCCTGACCCTCACCCGTCCCCTAATCCTAACCCGTACGCTGACACTGACCCGCGCCCTCACACCTACGCTCCCCCTAAAGCGTTGTCGTACCCTCACCTGGACCCTAAACCGTCCCTGTCCCCTAACCCTAACACTAGCCCGAACTCTAACCCTAACCCTTCCCCGAAGCCTGACCCTCACCCGTCCCCTAATCCTAACCCGTACGCTGACACTGACCCGCGCCCTCACACGTACGCTCCCCCTAAAGCGTTGTCGTACCCTCACCTGGACCCTAAACCGTCCCCGTCCCCTAACGCTAACCCTAGCCCGAACCCTAACCCTAACCCTTCCCCGAAGCCTGACCCTCACCCATCCCCTAATCCTAACCCGTACGCTGACACTGACCCGCGCCCTCACACGTACGCTCCCCCTAAAGCGTTGTCGTACCCTCACCTGGACCCTAAACCGTCCCCGTCCCCTAACCCTAACCCTAGACCGAAACCTAACCCTAACCCTTCCCCGAAGCCTGACCCTCATCCGTCCCCTAATCCTAACCCGTACGCTGACACTGACCCGCGCCCTCACACGTACGCTCGCCCTAAAGCGTTGTCGTACCGTCACCTGGACCCTAAACTGTCCCCGTCCCCTAACCCTAACCCTAGCCCGAACCCTAACCCTAACCCTTCCCCGTAGCCTAACCCTCACCCGTCCCCTAATCCTAACCCGTACGCTGACACTGACCCGCGCCCTCACACGTACGCTCCCCCTAAAGCGTTGTCGTACCCTCACCTGGACCCTAAACCGTCCCCGTCCCCTAACCCTAACCCTAGCCCGAACCCTAACCCTAACCCTTCCCCGAAGCCTGACCCTCACCCGTCACCTAATCCTAACCCGTACGCTGACACTGACCCGCGCCCTCACACGTACGCTCCCCCTAAAGCGTTGTCGTACCCTCACCTGGACCCTAAACCGTTCCCGTTCCCTAACCCTAACCCTAGCCTGAACCCTAACCCTAACCCTTCCCCGAAGGTGACCGTCAACCGTCCCCTAATCCTAAACCGTACGCTGACACTAACCCGCGCCCTCACACGTACGCTCCCCCTAAAGCGTTGTCGTAACCTCACCTGGACCCTAAACCGTCCCCGTCCCCTAACCCTAACACTAGCTCGAACCCTAACCCTAACCCTTCCCCGAAGCCTGACACTCACCCGTCCCCTAATCCTAACCCGTACGCTGACACTAACCCACGCCCTCACACGTACGCTCCCCCTAAAGCGTTGTCGTACCCTCACCTGGACCCTAAACCGTCCCCGTCCCCTAACCTTAACCCTAGCCCGAACCGTAACCCTAACCCTTCCCCGAAGCCTGACCCTCACCCGTCCCCTAATCTTAACCAGTACGCTGACACTAACCCGCGCCCTCACACGTACGCTCCCCCTAAAGCGTTGTCGTACCCTCACCTGGACCCTAAACCATCCCCGTCCCCTAACCCTAACCCTAGCCCGAACCCTAACCCTAACCCTTCCCCGAAGCCTGACCCTCACCCGTCCCCTAATCCTAACCCGTACACTGACACTAACCCGCGCCCTCACACGTACACTCCCACTAAAGCGTTGTCGTACCCTCACCTGGACCCTAAACCGTCCCCGTCCCCTAACCCTAACCCTAGCCCGAACCCTAACCCTAACCCTTCCCCGAAGCCTGACCCTCACCCGTCCCCTAATCCTAACCCGTACGCTGACACTAACCCGCGCCCTCACACGTACGCTCCCCCTAAAGCGTTGTCGTACCCTCACCTGGACCCTAAACCGTCCCCGTCCCCTAACCCTATCCCTAGCCCGAACCCTAACCCTAACCCTTCCCCGAAGCCTGACCCTCACCCGTCCCCTAATCCTAACCCGTACGCTGACACTGACCCGCGCCCTCACACGTACGCTCCCCCTAAAACGTTGTCGTACCCTCACCTGGACCCTAAACCGTCCCCGTCCCCTAACCCTAACCCTAGCCCGAACCCTAACCCTAACACTTCCCCGAAGCCTGACCCTCACCCGTCCCCTAATCCTAACCCGTACGCTGACACTGACCAGCGCCCTCACACGTACGCTCCCCCTAAAGCGTTGTCGTACCCTCACCTCTACCCTAAACCGTCCCCGTCTCCTAACCCTAACCCTAGCCCGAACCCTAACCCTAACCCTTCCCCGAAGCCTGACCCTCACCCGTCCCCTAATCCTAACCCGTACGCTGACACTAACCCGCGCCCTCACACGTACGCTCCCCCTAAAGCGTTGTCGTACCCTCACCTGGACCCTAAGCAGTCCCCGTCCCCAAACCTATCCCTAGCCCGAACCCTAACCCTAACCCTTCCCCGAAGCCAGACCCTCACCCGTCCCCTAATCCTAACCCGTACACTGACACTGACCCTCGCCCTCACACGTACGCTCCCCCTAAAGCATTGTCGTACCCTCACCTGGACCCTAAACCGTTCCCGTCCCCTAACCCTAACCCTAGACGAACCCTAACCCTTACCCTTCCCCGAAGCCTGACCCTCACCCGTCCCCTAATCCTAACCCGTACGCTGACACTGACCCGTGCCCTCACACGTATGCTCCCCCTAAAGCGTTGTCGTACCCTCACCTGGACCCTAAACCGTCCCCGTCCCCTAACCATAACCCTTCCCCGAAGCCTGACCCTCACCCGTCCCCTAATCCTAAACCGTACGCTGACACTGACCCGCACCCTCACACGTACGCTCCCGCTAAAGCCTTGTCGTACCCTCACCTGGACCCTAAACCGTCCCCGTCCCCTAACCCTAACCCTAGCCCGAAACCTAACCCTAACCCTTCCCCGAAGCCTGACCCTCACCCGTCCCCTAATCCTAACCCGTACGCTGACACTAACCCGCGCCCTCACACGTACGCTCCCCCTAAAGCGTTGTCGTACCCTCAACTGGACCCTAAACCGTCCCCGTCCCCTAACCCTAACCCTAGCCCGAACCCTAACCCTAACCCTTCCCCGAAGGCTGACCCTCACCCGTCCCCTAATACTAACCCGTACGCTGACACTAACCAGCGCCCTCACACGTACGCTCCCCCTAAAGCGTTGTCGTACCCTCACCTGGACCCTAAACCGTCCCCGTCCCCTAACCCTAACCCTAGCCCGAACCCTAACCCTAACCCTTCCCCGAAGCCTGACCCTCACCCGTCCCCTAATCCTAACCCGTACGCTGACACTAACCCGCGCCCTCACACGTACGCTCCCCCTAAAGCGTTGTCGTACCCTCACCTGGACCCTAAACCGTCCCCGTCCCCTAACCCTAACCCTAGCCCGAACCCTAACCCTAACCCTTCCCCGAAGCCTGACCCTCACCCGTCCCCTAATCCTAACCCGTACGCTGACACTGACCCGCGCCCTCACACCTACGCTCCCCCTAAAGCGTTGTCGTACCCTCACCTGGACCCTAAACCGTCCCTGTCCCCTAACCCTAACACTAGCCCGAACTCTAACCCTAACCCTTCCCCGAAGCCTGACCCTCACCCGTCCCCTAATCCTAACCCGTACGCTGACACTGACCCGCGCCCTCACACGTACGCTCCCCCTAAAGCGTTGTCGTACCCTCACCTGGACCCTAAACCGTCCCCGTCCCCTAACGCTAACCCTAGCCCGAACCCTAACCCTAACCCTTCCCCGAAGCCTGACCCTCACCCATCCCCTAATCCTAACCCGTACGCTGACACTGACCCGCGCCCTCACACGTACGCTCCCCCTAAAGCGTTGTCGTACCCTCACCTGGACCCTAAACCGTCCCCGTCCCCTAACCCTAACCCTAGACCGAAACCTAACCCTAACCCTTCCCCGAAGCCTGACCCTCATCCGTCCCCTAATCCTAACCCGTACGCTGACACTGACCCGCGCCCTCACACGTACGCTCGCCCTAAAGCGTTGTCGTACCGTCACCTGGACCCTAAACCGTCCCCGTCCCCTAACCCTAACCCTAGCCCGAACCCTAACCCTAACCCTTCCCCGTAGCCTAACCCTCACCCGTCCCCTAATCCTAACCCGTACGCTGACACTGACCCGCGCCCTCACACGTACGCTCCCCCTAAAGCGTTGTCGTACCCTCACCTGGACCCTAAACCGTTCCCGTTCCCTAACCCTAACCCTAGCCTGAACCCTAACCCTAACCCTTCCCCGAAGGTGACCGTCAACCGTCCCATAATCCTAAACCGTACGCTGACACTAACCCGCGCCCTCACACGTACGCTCCCCCTAAAGCGTTGTCGTAACCTCACCTGGACCCTAAACCGTCCCCGTCCCCTAACCCTAACACTAGCTCGAACCCTAACCCTAACCCTTCCCCGAAGCCTGACACTCACCCGTCCCCTAATCCTAACCCGTACGCTGACACTAACCCACGCCCTCACACGTACGCTCCCCCTAAAGCGTTGTCGTACCCTCACCTGGACCCTAAACCGTCCCCGTCCCCTAACCTTAACCCTATCCCGAACCGTAACCCTAACCCTTCCCCGAAGCCTGACCCTCACCCGTCCCCTAATCTTAACCAGTACGCTGACACTAACCCGCGCCCTCACACGTACGCTCCCCCTAAAGCGTTGTCGTACCCTCACCTGGACCCTAAACCATCCCCGTCCCCTAACCCTAACCCTAGCCCGAACCCTAACCCTAACCCTTCCCCGAAGCCTGACCCTCACCCGTCCCCTAATCCTAACCCGTACACTGACACTAACCCGCGCCCTCACACGTACACTCCCACTAAAGCGTTGTCGTACCCTCACCTGGACCCTAAACCGTCCCCGTCCCCTAACCCTAACCCTAGCCCGAACCCTAACCCTAACCCTTCCCCGAAGCCTGACCCTCACCCGTCCCCTAATCCTAACCCGTACGCTGACACTAACCCGCGCCCTCACACGTACGCTCCCCCTAAAGCGTTGTCGTACCCTCACCTGGACCCTAAACCGTCCCCGTCCCCTAACCCTATCCCTAGCCCGAACCCTAACCCTAACCCTTCCCCGAAGCCTGACCCTCACCCGTCCCCTAATCCTAACCCGTACGCTGACACTGACCCGCGCCCTCACACGTACGCTCCCCCTAAAACGTTGTCGTACCCTCACCTGGACCCTAAACCGTCCCCGTCCCCTAACCCTAACCCTAGCCCGAACCCTAACCCTAACACTTCCCCGAAGCCTGACCCTCACCCGTCCCCTAATCCTAACCCGTACGCTGACACTGACCAGCGCCCTCACACGTACGCTCCCCCTAAAGCGTTGTCGTACCCTCACCTCTACCCTAAACCGTCCCCGTCTCCTAACCCTAACCCTAGCCCGAACCCTAACCCTAAACCTTCCCCGAAGCCTGACCCTCACCCGTCCCCTAATCCTAACCCGTACGCTGACACTAACCCGCGCCCTCACACGTACGCTCCCCCTAAAGCGTTGTCGTACCCTCACCTGGACCCTAAGCAGTCCCCGTCCCCAAACCTATCCCTAGCCCGAACCCTAACCCTAACCCTTCCCCGAAGCCTGACCCTCACCCGTCCCCTAATCCTAACCCGTACGCTGACACTGACCCGCGCCCTCACACGTACGCTCCCCCTAAAGCGTTGTCGTACCCTCACCTGGACCCTAAACCGTCCCCGTCCCCTAATCCTAACCCTAGCCCGAACCCTAACCCTAACACTTCCCCGAAGCCTGACCCTCACCCGTCCCCTAATCCTAACCCGTACGCTGACACTGACCCGCGCCCTCACACGTACGCTCCCCCTAAAGCGTTGTCGTACCCTCACCTGGACCCTAAACCGTCCCCGTCCCCTAACCCTAACCCTAGCCCGAACCCTAACCCTAACCCTTCCCCGAAGCCTGACCCTCACCCGTCCCCTAATCCTAAACCGTACGCTGACACTGACCCGCGCCCTCACACGTACGCTCCCCCTAAAGCCTTGTCGTACCCTCACCTGGACCCTAAACCGTCCCCGTCCCCTAACCCTAACCCTAGCCCGAACCCTAACCCTAACACTTCCCCGAAGCCTGACCCTCACCCGTCCCCTAATCCTAACCCGTACGCTGACACTAACCCGCGCCCTCACACGTACGCTCCCCCTAAAGCGTTGTCGTACCCTCACCTGGACCCTAAACCGTCCCCGTCCCCTAACCCTAACCCTAGCCCGAACCCTAACCCTAACCCTTCCCCGAAGCCTGACCCTCACCCGTCCCCTAATCCTAACCCGTACGCTGACACTGACCCGCGCCCTCACACGTACACTCCCCCTAAAGCGTTGTCGTACCCTCACCTGGACCCTAAACCGTCCCCGTCCCCTAACCCTAACCCTAGCCCGAACCCTAACCCTAACCCTTCCCCGAAGCCTGACCCTCACCCGTCCCCTAATCCTAACCCGTAAGCTGACACTGACCCTCGCCCTCACACGTACGCTCCCCCTAAAGCATTGTCGTACCCTCACCTGGACCCTAAACCGTCCCCGTCCCCTAACCCTAACTCTAGCCCGAAACCTAACCCTAACCATTCCCCGAAGCCTGACCCTCACCCGTCCCCTAATCCTAACCCGTACGCTGACACTGACCCACGCCCTCACACGTACGCTCCCCCTAAAGCGTTGTCGTACCCTCACCTGGACCCTAAACCGTCCCCGTCCCCTAACCCTAAACCTAGCCCGAACCCTAACCCTAACCCTTCCCCGAAGCCTGACCCTCACCCGTCCCCTAATCCTAACCCGTACGCTGACACTGACCCGCGCCCTCACACGTACGCTCCCCCTAAAGCGTTGTCGTACCCTCACCTGGACCCTAAACCGTCCCCGTCCCCTAACCCTAACCCTAGCCCGAACCCTAACCCTAACCCTTCCCCGAAGCCTGACCCTCACCCGTCCCCTAATCCTAACCCGTACGCTGACACTAACCCGCGCCCTCACACGTACGCTCCCCCTAAAGCGTTGTCGTACCCTCACCTGGACCCTAAACCGTCCCCGTCCCCTAACCCTAGCACGAACCCTAACCCTAACCCTTCCCCGAAGGCTGACCCTCACCCGTCCCCTAATCCTAACCCGTACGCTGACACCAACCAGCGCCCTCACACGTACGCTCCCCCTAAAGCGTTGTCGTACCCTCACCTGGACCCTAAACCGTCCCCGTCCCCTAACCCTAACCCTAGTACGAACCCTAACCCTAAACCTTCCCTGAAGCCTGACCCTCACCCGTCCCCTAATCCTAACCCGTACGCTGACACTGACCCGCGCCCTCACACGTACGCTCGCCCTAAAGCGTTGTCGTACCGTCACCTGGACCCTAAACCGTCCCCGTCCCCTAACCCTAACCCTAGCCCGAACCCTAACCCTAACCCTTCCCCGTAGCCTGACCCTCACCCGTCCCCTAATCCTATCCCGTACGCTGACACTAACCCTCGCCCTCACACGTATGCTCCCCCTAAAGCGTTGTCGTACCCTCACCTGGACCCTAAACCGTCCCCGTCCCCTAACCCTAACCCTAGCCCGAACCCTAACCCTAACCCTTCCCCGAAGCCTGACCCTCACCCGTCACCTAATCCTAACCCGTACGCTGACACTAACCCGCGCCCTCACACGTACGCTCCCCCTAAAGCGTTGTCGTACCCTCACCTGGACCCTAAACCGTCCCCGTTCCCTAACCCTAACCCTAGCCCGAACCCTAACCCTAACCCTTCCCCGAAGGTGACCCTCACCCGTCCCCTAATCCTAAACCGTACGCTGACACTAACCCGCGCCCTCACACGTACGCTCCCCCTAAAGCGTTGTCGTACCCTCACCTGGACCCTAAACTGTCCCCGTCCCCTAACCCTAACACTAGCCCGAACCCTAACCCTAACCCTTCCCCGAAGCCTGACCCTCACCCGTCCCCTAATCCTAACCCGTACGCTGACACTAACCCGCGCCCTCACACCTACGCTCCCCCTAAAGCGTTGTCGTACCCTCACCTGGACCCTAAACCGTCCCCGTCCCCTAACCCTAACCCTAGCCCGAACCCTAACCCTAACCCTTCCCCGAAGCCTGACCCTCACCCGTCCCCTAACCCTAAACCGTACGCTGACACTAACCCGCGCCCTCACACGTACGCTCCCCCTAAAGCGTTGTCGTACCCTCACCTGGACCCTAAACCGTCCCCGTCCCCTAACCCTAACCCTAGCCCGAACCCTAACCCTAACCCTTCCCCGAAGCCTGACCCTCACCCGTCCCCTAATCCTAACCCGTACGCTGACACTGACCCGCGCCCTCACACGTACGCTCCCCCTAAAGCGTTGTCGTACCCTCACCTGGACCCTAAACCGTCCCCGTCCCCTAACCCTTACCCTAGCCCGAACCCTAACCCTAACCCTTCCCCGAAGCCTGACCCTCACCCGTCCCCTAATACTAACCCGTACGCTGACACTGACCCGCGCCCTCACACGTACGCTCCCCCTAAAGCGTTGTCGTACCCTCACCTGGACCCTAAACCGTCCCCGTCCCCTAACCCTAACCCTAGCCCGAACCCTAACCCTAACCCTTCCCCGAAGCCTGACCATCACCCATCCCCTAATCCTAACCCGTACGCTGACACTGACACGCGCCCTCACACGTACGCTCCCCCTAAAGCGTTGTCGTACACTCACTTGGACCCTAAACCGTCCCCGTCCCCTAACCCTAACCCTAGCCCGAACCCTAACCCTAACCCTTCCCCGAAGCCTGACCCTCACCCGTCCCCTAATCCTAACCCGTACGCTGACACTGACCCGCGCCCTCACACGTACGCTCCCCCTAAAGCGTTGTCGTACCCTCACCTGGACCCTAAACCGTCCCCGTCCCCTAAACCTAACCCTAACCCTAGCCCGAACCCTAACCCTAACCCTACCCCGAAGCCTGACCCTCACCCGTCCCCTAATCCTAACCCGTACGCTGACACTGACCCACGCCCTCACACGTACGCTCCCCCTAAAGCGTTGTCGTACCCTCACCTGGACCCTAAACCGTCCCCATCCCCTAACCCTAACCCTAGCCCGAACCCTAACCCTAACCCTTCCCCGAAGCCTGACCCTCACCCGTCCCCTAATCCTAACCCGTACGCTGACACTGACCCGCGCCCTCACACGTACGCTCCCCCTAAAGCGTTGTCGTACCCTCACCTGGACCCTAAACCGTCCCCGTCCCCTAACCCTAATCCTAGCCCGTACCCTAACCTTAACCCTTCCCCAAAGCCTGACCCTCACCCGTCCCCTAATCCTAACCCGTACGCTGACACTGACCCGCGCCCTCACACGTACGCTCCCCCTAAAGCATTGTCGTACCCTCACCTGGACCCTAAACCGTCCCCGTCCCCTAACCCTAACCCTAGACCGAACCCTAACCCTAACCCTTCCCCGAAGCCTGACCCTCACCCGTCCCCTAATCCTAACCTGTACGCTGACACTGACCCGCGCCCTCACACGTACGCTCCCCCTAAAGCGTTGTCGTACCCTCACCTGGACCCTAAACCGTCCCCGTCCCCTAACCCTTACCCTAGCCCGAACCCTAACCCTAACCCTTCCCCGAAGCCTGACCCTCACTCGTCCCCTAATCCTAACCCGTACGCTGACACTGACCCGCGCCCTCACACGTACGCTCCCCCTAAAGCGTTTTCGTACCCTCACCTGGACCCTAAACCGTCCCCGTCCCCTAACCCTAACCCTAGCCCGAACCCTAACCCTAACCCTTCCCCGAAGCCTGACCCTCACCCGTCCCCTAATCCTAACCCGTACGCTGACACTGACCCGCGCCCTCACACGTACGCTCGCCCTAAAGCGTTGTCGTACCGTCACCTGGACCCTAAACCGTCCCCGTCCCCTAACCCTAACCCTAGCCCGAACCCTAACCCTAACCCTTCCCCGTAGCCTGACCCTCACCCGTCCCCTAATCCTATCCCGTACGCTGACACTAACCCTCGCCCTCACACGTATGCTCCCCCTAAAGCGTTGTCGTACCCTCACCTGGACCCTAAACCGTCCCCGTCCCCTAACCCTAACCCTAGCCCGAACCCTAACCCTAACCCTTCCCCGAAGCCTGACCCTCACCCGTCACCTAATCCTAACCCGTACGCTGACACTAACCCGCGCCCTCACACGTACGCTCCCCCTAAAGCGTTGTCGTACCCTCACCTGGACCCTAAACCGTCCCCGTTCCCTAACCCTAACCCTAGCCCGAACCCTAACCCTAACCCTTCCCCGAAGGTGACCCTCACCCGTCCCCTAATCCTAAACCGTACGCTGACACTAACCCGCGCCCTCACACGTACGCTCCCCCTAAAGCTTTGTCGTACCCTCACCTGGACCCTAAACCGTCCCCGTCCCCTAACCCTAACACTAGCCCGAACCCTAACCCTAACCCTTCCCCGAAGCCTGACCCTCACCCGTCCCCTAATCCTAACACGTACGCTGACACTAACCCGCGCCCTCACACCTACGCTCCCCCTAAAGCGTTGTCGTACCCTCACCTGGACCCTAAACCGTCCCCGTCCCCTAACCCTAACCCTAGCCCGAACCCTAACCCTAACCCTTCCCCGAAGCCTGACCCTCACCCGTCCCCTAACCCTAAACCGTACGCTGACACTAACCCGCGCCCTCACACGTACGCTCCCCCTAAAGCGTTGTCGTACCCTCACCTGGACCCTAAACCGTCCCCGTCCCCTAACCCTAACCCTAGCCCGAACCCTAACCCTAACCCTTCCCCGAAGCCTGACCCTCACCCGTCCCCTAATCCTAACCCGTACGCTGACACTGACCCGCGCCCTCACACGTACGCTCCCCCTAAAGCGTTGTCGTACCCTCAGCTGGACCCTAAACCGTCCCCGTCCCCTAACCCTTACCCTAGCCCGAACCCTAACCCTAACCCTTCCCCGAAGCCTGACCCTCACCCGTCCCCTAATCCTAACCCGTACGCTGACACTGACCCGCGCCCTCACACGTACGCTCCCCCTAAAGCGTTGTCGTACCCTCACCTGGACCCTAAACCGTCCCCGTCCCCTAACCCTAACCCTAGCCCGAACCCTAACCCTAACACTTCCCCGAAGCCTGACCATCACCCATCCCCTAATCCTAACCCGTACGCTGACACTGACCCGCGCCCTAACACGTACGCTCCCCCTAAAGCGTTGTCGTACACTCACCTGCACCCTAAACCGTCCCCGTCCCCTAACCCTAACCCTAGCCCGAACCCTAACCCTAACCCTTCCCCGAAGCCTGACCCTCACCCGTCCCCTAATCCTAACCCGTACGCTGACACTGACCCGCGCCCTCACACGTACGCTCCCCCTAAAGCGTTGTCGTACCCTCACCTGGACCCTAAACCGTCCCCGTCCCCTAAACCTAACCCTAACCCTAGCCCGAACCCTAACCCTAACCCTACCCCGAAGCCTGACCCTCACCCGTCCCCTAATCCTAACCCGTACGCTGACACTGACCCACGCCCTCACACGTACGCTCCCCCTAAAGCGTTGTCGTACCCTCACCTGGACCCTAAACCGTCCCCATCCCCTAACCCTAACCCTAGCCCGAACCCTAACCCTAACCCTTCCCCGAAGCCTGACCCTCACCCGTCCCCTAATCCTAACCCGTACGCTGACACTGACCCGCGCCGTCACACGTACGCTCCCCCTAAAGCGTTGTTGTACCCTCACCTGGACCCTAAACCGTCCCCGTCCCCTAACCCTAACCCTAGCCCGAACCCTAACCCTAACCCTTCCCCGAAGCCTGACCCTCACCCGTCCCCTAATCCTAAACCGTACGCTGACACTGACCCGCGCCCTCACACGTACACACCCCCTAAAGCGTTGTCGTACCCTCACCTGGACCCTAAACCGTCCTCGTCCCCTAACCCTAACCCTAGCCCGAACCCTAACCCTAACCCTTCCCCGAAGCCTGACCCTCACCCGTCCCCTAATCCTAAACCGTACGCTGACACTGACCCGCGCCCTCACACGTACAAACCCCCTAAAGCGTTGTCGTACCCTCACCTGGATCCTAAACCGTCCTCGTCCCCTAACCCTAACCCTAGCCCGAACCCTAACCCTAACCCTTCCCCGAAGCCTGACCCTCACCCGTCCCCTAATCCTAACCCGTACGCTGACACTGACCCGCGCCCTCACACGTACGCTCCCCCTAAAGCGTTGTCGTACCCTCACCTGGACCCTAAACCGTCCCCGTCCCCTAACGCTAACCCTAGCCCGAACCCTAACCCTAACCCTTCCCCGAAGCCTGACCCTCACCCATCCCCTAATCCTAACCCGTACGCTGACACTGACCCGCGCCCTCACACGTACGCTCCCCCTAAAGCGTTGTCGTACCCTCACCTGGACCCTAAACCGTCCCCGTCCCCTAACCCTAACCCTAGACCGAAACCTAACCCTAACCCTTCCCCGAAGCCTGACCCTCATCCGTCCCCTAATCCTAACCCGTACGCTGACACTGACCCGCGCCCTCACACGTACGCTCGCCCTAAAGCGTTGTCGTACCGTCACCTGGACCCTAAACCGTCCCCGTCCCCTAACCCTAACCCTAGCCCGAACCCTAACCCTAACCCTTCCCCGTAGCCTAACCCTCACCCGTCCCCTAATCCTAACCCGTACGCTGACACTGACCCGCGCCCTCACACGTACGCTCCCCCTAAAGCGTTGTCGTACCCTCACCTGGACCCTAAACCGTCCCCGTCCCCTAACCCTAACCCTAGCCCGAACCCTAACCCTAACCCTTCCCCGAAGCCTGACCCTCACCCGTCCCCTAATCCTAACCCGTACGCTGACACTGACCCGCGCCCTCACACGTACGCTCCCCCTAAAGCGTTGTCGTACCCTCACCTGGACCCTAAACCGTCCCCGTCCCCTAACCCTAACCCTAGCCCGAACCCTAACCCTAACCCTTCCCCGAAGCCTGACCCTCACCCGTCCCCTAATCCTAACCCGTACGCTGACACTAACCCGCGCCCTCACACGTACGCTCCCCCTAAAGCGTTGTCGTACCCTCACCTGGACCCTAAACCGTCCCCGTCCCCTAACCCTAGCACGAACCCTAACCCTAACCCTTCCCCGAAGGCTGACCCTCACCCGTCCCCTAATCCTAACCCGTACGCTGACACCAACCAGCGCCCTCACACGTACGCTCCCCCTAAAGCGTTGTCGTACCCTCACCTGGACCCTAAACCGTCCCCGTCCCCTAACCCTAACCCTAGTACGAACCCTAACCCTAAACCTTCCCTGAAGCCTGACCCTCACCCGTCCCCTAATCCTAACCCGTACGCTGACACTGACCCGCGCCCTCACACGTACGCTCGCCCTAAAGCGTTGTCGTACCGTCACCTGGACCCTAAACCGTCCCCGTCCCCTAACCCTAACCCTAGCCCGAACCCTAACCCTAACCCTTCCCCGTAGCCTGACCCTCACCCGTCCCCTAATCCTATCCCGTACGCTGACACTAACCCTCGCCCTCACACGTATGCTCCCCCTAAAGCGTTGTCGTACCCTCACCTGGACCCTAAACCGTCCCCGTCCCCTAACCCTAACCCTAGCCCGAACCCTAACCCTAACCCTTCCCCGAAGCCTGACCCTCACCCGTCACCTAATCCTAACCCGTACGCTGACACTAACCCGCGCCCTCACACGTACGCTCCCCCTAAAGCGTTGTCGTACCCTCACCTGGACCCTAAACCGTCCCCGTTCCCTAACCCTAACCCTAGCCCGAACCCTAACCCTAACCCTTCCCCGAAGGTGACCCTCACCCGTCCCCTAATCCTAAACCGTACGCTGACACTAACCCGCGCCCTCACACGTACGCTCCCCCTAAAGCGTTGTCGTACCCTCACCTGGACCCTAAACTGTCCCCGTCCCCTAACCCTAACACTAGCCCGAACCCTAACCCTAACCCTTCCCCGAAGCCTGACCCTCACCCGTCCCCTAATCCTAACCCGTACGCTGACACTAACCCGCGCCCTCACACCTACGCTCCCCCTAAAGCGTTGTCGTACCCTCACCTGGACCCTAAACCGTCCCCGTCCCCTAACCCTAACCCTAGCCCGAACCCTAACCCTAACCCTTCCCCGAAGCCTGACCCTCACCCGTCCCCTAACCCTAAACCGTACGCTGACACTAACCCGCGCCCTCACACGTACGCTCCCCCTAAAGCGTTGTCGTACCCTCACCTGGACCCTAAACCGTCCCCGTCCCCTAACCCTAACCCTAGCCCGAACCCTAACCCTAACCCTTCCCCGAAGCCTGACCCTCACCCGTCCCCTAATCCTAACACGTACGCTGACACTGACCCGCGCCCTCACACGTACGCTCCCCCTAAAGCGTTGTCGTACCCTCACCTGGACCCTAAACCGTCCCCGTCCCCTAACCCTTACCCTAGCCCGAACCCTAACCCTAACCCTTCCCCGAAGCCTGACCCTCACCCGTCCCCTAATACTAACCCGTACGCTGACACTGACCCGCGCCCTCACACGTACGCTCCCCCTAAAGCGTTGTCGTACCCTCACCTGGACCCTAAACCGTCCCCGTCCCCTAACCCTAACCCTAGCCCGAACCCTAACCCTAACCCTTCCCCGAAGCCTGACCATCACCCATCCCCTAATCCTAACCCGTACGCTGACACTGACACGCGCCCTCACACGTACGCTCCCCCTAAAGCGTTGTCGTACACTCACTTGGACCCTAAACCGTCCCCGTCCCCTAACCCTAACCCTAGCCCGAACCCTAACCCTAACCCTTCCCCGAAGCCTGACCCTCACCCGTCCCCTAATCCTAACCCGTACGCTGACACTGACCCGCGCCCTCACACGTACGCTCCCCCTAAAGCGTTGTCGTACCCTCACCTGGACCCTAAACCGTCCCCGTCCCCTAAACCTAACCCTAACCCTAGCCCGAACCCTAACCCTAACCCTACCCCGAAGCCTGACCCTCACCCGTCCCCTAATCCTAACCCGTACGCTGACACTGACCCACGCCCTCACACGTACGCTCCCCCTAAAGCGTTGTCGTACCCTCACCTGGACCCTAAACCGTCCCCATCCCCTAACCCTAACCCTAGCCCGAACCCTAACCCTAACCCTTCCCCGAAGCCTGACCCTCACCCGTCCCCTAATCCTAACCCGTACGCTGACACTGACCCGCGCCCTCACACGTACGCTCCCCCTAAAGCGTTGTCGTACCCTCACCTGGACCCTAAACCGTCCCCGTCCCCTAACCCTAATCCTAGCCCGAACCCTAACCTTAACCCTTCCCCAAAGCCTGACCCTCACCCGTCCCCTAATCCTAACCCGTACGCTGACACTGACCCGCGCCCTCACACGTACGCTCCCCCTAAAGCATTGTCGTACCCTCACCTGGACCCTAAACCGTCCCCGTCCCCTAACCCTAACCCTAGACCGAACCCTAACCCTAACCCTTCCCCGAAGCCTGACCCTCACCCGTCCCCTAATCCTAACCTGTACGCTGACACTGACCCGCGCCCTCACACGTACGCTCCCCCTAAAGCGTTGTCGTACCCTCACCTGGACCCTAAACCGTCCCCGTCCCCTAACCCTTACCCTAGCCCGAACCCTAACCCTAACCCTTCCCCGAAGCCTGACCCTCACTCGTCCCCTAATCCTAACCCGTACGCTGACACTGACCCGCGCCCTCACACGTACGCTCCCCCTAAAGCGTTTTCGTACCCTCACCTGGACCCTAAACCGTCCCCGTCCCCTAACCCTAACCCTAGCCCGAACCCTAACCCTAACCCTTCCCCGAAGCCTGACCCTCACCCGTCCCCTAATCCTAACCCGTACGCTGACACTGACCCGCGCCCTCACACGTACGCTCGCCCTAAAGCGTTGTCGTACCGTCACCTGGACCCTAAACCGTCCCCGTCCCCTAACCCTAACCCTAGCCCGAACCCTAACCCTAACCCTTCCCCGTAGCCTGACCCTCACCCGTCCCCTAATCCTATCCCGTACGCTGACACTAACCCTCGCCCTCACACGTATGCTCCCCCTAAAGCGTTGTCGTACCCTCACCTGGACCCTAAACCGTCCCCGTCCCCTAACCCTAACCCTAGCCCGAACCCTAACCCTAACCCTTCCCCGAAGCCTGACCCTCACCCGTCACCTAATCCTAACCCGTACGCTGACACTAACCCGCGCCCTCACACGTACGCTCCCCCTAAAGCGTTGTCGTACCCTCACCTGGACCCTAAACCGTCCCCGTTCCCTAACCCTAACCCTAGCCCGAACCCTAACCCTAACCCTTCCCCGAAGGTGACCCTCACCCGTCCCCTAATCCTAAACCGTACGCTGACACTAACCCGCGCCCTCACACGTACGCTCCCCCTAAAGCTTTGTCGTACCCTCACCTGGACCCTAAACCGTCCCCGTCCCCTAACCCTAACACTAGCCCGAACCCTAACCCTAACCCTTCCCCGAAGCCTGACCCTCACCCGTCCCCTAATCCTAACACGTACGCTGACACTAACCCGCGCCCTCACACCTACGCTCCCCCTAAAGCGTTGTCGTACCCTCACCTGGACCCTAAACCGTCCCCGTCCCCTAACCCTAACCCTAGCCCGAACCCTAACCCTAACCCTTCCCCGAAGCCTGACCCTCACCCGTCCCCTAACCCTAAACCGTACGCTGACACTAACCCGCGCCCTCACACGTACGCTCCCCCTAAAGCGTTGTCGTACCCTCACCTGGACCCTAAACCGTCCCCGTCCCCTAACCCTAACCCTAGCCCGAACCCTAACCCTAACCCTTCCCCGAAGCCTGACCCTCACCCGTCCCCTAATCCTAACCCGTACGCTGACACTGACCCGCGCCCTCACACGTACGCTCCCCCTAAAGCGTTGTCGTACCCTCAGCTGGACCCTAAACCGTCCCCGTCCCCTAACCCTTACCCTAGCCCGAACCCTAACCCTAACCCTTCCCCGAAGCCTGACCCTCACCCGTCCCCTAATCCTAACCCGTACGCTGACACTGACCCGCGCCCTCACACGTACGCTCCCCCTAAAGCGTTGTCGTACCCTCACCTGGACCCTAAACCGTCCCCGTCCCCTAACCCTAACCCTAGCCCGAACCCTAACCCTAACACTTCCCCGAAGCCTGACCATCACCCATCCCCTAATCCTAACCCGTACGCTGACACTGACCCGCGCCCTAACACGTACGCTCCCCCTAAAGCGTTGTCGTACACTCACCTGCACCCTAAACCGTCCCCGTCCCCTAACCCTAACCCTAGCCCGAACCCTAACCCTAACCCTTCCCCGAAGCCTGACCCTCACCCGTCCCCTAATCCTAACCCGTACGCTGACACTGACCCGCGCCCTCACACGTACGCTCCCCCTAAAGCGTTGTCGTACCCTCACCTGGACCCTAAACCGTCCCCGTCCCCTAAACCTAACCCTAACCCTAGCCCGAACCCTAACCCTAACCCTACCCCGAAGCCTGACCCTCACCCGTCCCCTAATCCTAACCCGTACGCTGACACTGACCCACGCCCTCACACGTACGCTCCCCCTAAAGCGTTGTCGTACCCTCACCTGGACCCTAAACCGTCCCCATCCCCTAACCCTAACCCTAGCCCGAACCCTAACCCTAACCCTTCCCCGAAGCCTGACCCTCACCCGTCCCCTAATCCTAACCCGTACGCTGACACTGACCCGCGCCGTCACACGTACGCTCCCCCTAAAGCGTTGTTGTACCCTCACCTGGACCCTAAACCGTCCCCGTCCCCTAACCCTAACCCTAGCCCGAACCCTAACCCTAACCCTTCCCCGAAGCCTGACCCTCACCCGTCCCCTAATCCTAAACCGTACGCTGACACTGACCCGCGCCCTCACACGTACACACCCCCTAAAGCGTTGTCGTACCCTCACCTGGACCCTAAACCGTCCTCGTCCCCTAACCCTAACCCTAGCCCGAACCCTAACCCTAACCCTTCCCCGAAGCCTGACCCTCACCCGTCCCCTAATCCTAAACCGTACGCTGACACTGACCCGCGCCCTCACACGTACAAACCCCCTAAAGCGTTGTCGTACCCTCACCTGGATCCTAAACCGTCCTCGTCCCCTAACCCTAACCCTAGCCCGAACCCTAACCCTAACCCTTCCCCGAAGCCTGACCCTCACCCGTCCCCTAATCCTAACCCGTACGCTGACACTGACCCGCGCCCTCACACGTACGCTCCCCCTAAAGCGTTGTCGTACCCTCACCTGGACCCTAAACCGTCCCCGTCCCCTAACGCTAACCCTAGCCCGAACCCTAACCCTAACCCTTCCCCGAAGCCTGACCCTCACCCATCCCCTAATCCTAACCCGTACGCTGACACTGACCCGCGCCCTCACACGTACGCTCCCCCTAAAGCGTTGTCGTACCCTCACCTGGACCCTAAACCGTCCCCGTCCCCTAACCCTAACCCTAGACCGAAACCTAACCCTAACCCTTCCCCGAAGCCTGACCCTCATCCGTCCCCTAATCCTAACCCGTACGCTGACACTGACCCGCGCCCTCACACGTACGCTCGCCCTAAAGCGTTGTCGTACCGTCACCTGGACCCTAAACCGTCCCCGTCCCCTAACCCTAACCCTAGCCCGAACCCTAACCCTAACCCTTCCCCGTAGCCTAACCCTCACCCGTCCCCTAATCCTAACCCGTACGCTGACACTGACCCGCGCCCTCACACGTACGCTCCCCCTAAAGCGTTGTCGTACCCTCACCTGGACCCTAAACCGTCCCCGTCCCCTAACCCTAACCCTAGCCCGAACCCTAACCCTAACCCTTCCCCGAAGCCTGACCCTCACCCGTCACCTAATCCTAACCCGTACGCTGACACTAACCCGCGCCCTCACACGTACGCTCCCCCTAAAGCGTTGTCGTACCCTCACCTGGACCCTAAACCGTTCCCGTTCCCTAACCCTAACCCTAGCCCGAACCCTAACCCTAACCCTTCCCCGAAGGTGACCGTCAATCGTCCCCTAATCCTAAACCGTACGCTGACACTAACCCGCGCCCTCACACGTACGCTCCCCCTAAAGCGTTGTCGTAACCTCACCTCGACCCTAAACCGTCCCCGTCCCCTAACCCTAACACTAGCTCGAACCCTAACCCTAACCCTTCCCCGAAGCCTGACACTCACCCGTCCCCTAATCCTAACCCGTACGCTGACACTGACCCGCGCCCTCACACGTACGCTCCCCCTAAAGCGTTGTCGTACCCTCACCTGGACCCTAAACCGTCCCCGTCCCCTAACCTTAACCCTAGCCCGAACCGTAACCCTAACCCTTCCCCGAAGCCTGACCCTCACCCGTCCCCTAATCTTAACCAGTACGCTGACACTAACCCGCGCCCTCACACGTACGCTCCCCCTAAAGCGTTGTCGTACCCTCACCTGGACCCTAAACCATCCCCGTCCCCTAACCCTAACCCTAGCCCGAACCCTAACCCTAACCCTTCCCCGAAGCCTGACCCTCACCCGTCCCCTAATCCTAACCCGTACACTGACACTAACCCGCGCCCTCACACGTACACTCCCACTAAAGCGTTGTCGTACCCTCACCTGGACCCTAAACCGTCCCCGTCCCCTAACCCTAACCCTAGCCCGAACCCTAACCCTAACCCTTCCCCGAAGCCTGACCCTCACCCGTCCCCTAATCCTAACCCGTACGCTGACACTAACCCGCGCCCTCACACGTACGCTCCCCCTAAAGCGTTGTCGTACCCTCACCTGGACCCTAAACCGTCCCCGTCCCCTAACCCTATCCCTAGCCCGAACCCTAACCCTAACCCTTCCCCGAAGCCTGACCCTCACCCGTCCCCTAATCCTAACCCGTACGCTGACACTGACCCGCGCCCTCACACGTACGCTCCCCCTAAAACGTTGTCGTACCCTCACCTGGACCCTAAACCGTCCCCGTACCCTAACCCTAACCCTAGCCCGAACCCTAACCCTAACACTTCCCCGAAGCCTGACACTCACCCGTCCCCTAATCCTAACCCGTACGCTGACACTGACCCGCGCCCTCACACGTACGCTCCCCCTAAAGCGTTGTCGTACCCTCACCTCTACCCTAAACCGTCCCCGTCTCCTAACCCTAACCCTAGCCCGAACCCTAACCCTAACCCTTCCCCGAAGCCTGACCCTCACCCGTCCCCTAATCCTAACCCGTACGCTGACACTGACCCGCGCCCTCACACGTACGCTCCCCCTAAAGCGTTGTCGTACCCTCACCTGGACCCTAAACCGTCCCCGTCCCCTAACCCTAACCCTAGCCCGAACCCTAACCCTAACCCTTCCCCGAAGCCTGACCCTCAACCGTCCCCTAATCCTAAACCGTACGCTAACACTGACCCGCGCCCTCACACGTACACACCCTCTAAAGCGTTGTCGTACCCTCACCTGGACCCTAAACCGTCCGCGTCCCCTAACCCTAACCCTAGCCCGAACCCTAACCCTAACCCTTCCCCGAAGCCTTAAACTCACCCGTCCCCTAATCCTAACCCGTACGCTGACACTAACCAGCGCCCTCACACGTACGCTCCCCCTAAAGCGTTGTCGTACCCTCACCTGGACCCTAAACCGTCCCCGTCCCCTAACCCTAACCCTAGCCCGAACCCTAACCCTAACACTTCCCCGAAGCCTGACCCTCACCCGTCCCCTAATCCTAACCCGTACGCTGACACTAACCCACGCCCTCACACGTACGCTCCCCCTAAAGCGTTGTCGTACCCTCACCTGGACCCTAAACCGTCCCCGTCCCCTAACCCTAACCCTAGCCCGAACCCTAACCCTAACCCTTCCCCGAAGCCTGACCCTCACCCGTCCCCTAATCCTAACCCGTACGCTGACACTAACCCGCGCCCTCACACGTACGCTCCCCCTAAAGCGTTGTCGTACCCTCACCTGGACCCTAAGCAGTCCCCGTCCCCTAACCCTATCCCTAGCCCGAACCCTAACCCTAACCCTTCCCCGAAGCCTGACCCTCACCCGTCCCCTAATCCTAACCCGTACGCTGACACTGACCCGCGCCCTCACACGTACGCTCCCCCTAAAGCGTTGTCGTACCCTCACCTGGACCCTAAACCGTCCCCGTCCCCTAATCCTAACCCTAGCCCGAACCCTAACCCTAACACTTCCCCGAAGCCTGACCCTCACCCGTCCCCTAATCCTAACCCGTACGCTGACACTGACCCGCGCCCTCACACGTACGCTCCCCCTAAAGCGTTGTCGTACCCTCACCTGGACCCTAAACCGTCCCCGTCCCCTAACCCTAACCCTAGCCCGAACCCTAACCCTAACCCTTCCCCGAAGCCTGACCCTCACCCGTCCCCTAATCCTAAACCGTACGCTGACACTGACCCGCGCCCTCACACGTACGCTCCCCCTAAAGCGTTGTCGTACCCTCACCTGGACCCTAAACCGTCCCCGTCCCCTAACCCTAACCCTAGCCCGAACCCTAACCCTAACACTTCCCCGAAGCCTGACCCTCACCCGTCCCCTAATCCTAACCCGTACGCTGACACTAACCCGCGCCCTCACACGTACGCTCCCCCTAAAGCGTTGTCGTACCCTCACCTGGACCCTAAACCGTCCCCGTCCCCTAACCCTAACCCTAGCCCGAACCCTAACCCTAACCCTTCCCCGAAGCCTGACCCTCACCCGTCCCCTAATCCTAACCCGTACGCTGACACTGACCCGCGCCCTCACACGTACACTCCCCCTAAAGCGTTGTCGTACCCTCACCTGGACCCTAAACCGTCCCCGTCCCCTAACCCTAACCCTAGCCCGAACCCTAACCCTAACCCTTCCCCGAAGCCTGACCCTCACCCGTCCCCTAATCCTAACCCGTAAGCTGACACTGACCCTCGCCCTCACACTTACGCTCCCCCTAAAGCATTGTCGTACCCTCACCTGGACCCTAAACCGTCCCCGTCCCCTAACCCTAACTCTAGCCCGAAACCTAACCCTAACCATTCCCCGAAGCCTGACCCTCACCCGTCCCCTAATCCTAACCCGTACGCTGACACTGACCCACGCCCTCACACGTACGCTCCCCCTAAAGCGTTGTCGTACCCTCACCTGGACCCTAAACCGTCCCCGTCCCCTAACCCTAAACCTAGCCCGAACCCTAACCCTAACCCTTCCCCGAAGCCTGACCCTCACCCGTCCCCTAATCCTAACCCGTACGCTGACACTGACCCGCGCCCTCACACGTACGCTCCCCCTAAAGCGTTGTCGTACCCTCACCTGGACCCTAAACCGTCCCCGTCCCCTAACCCTAACCCTAGCCCGAACCCTAACCCTAACCCTTCCCCGAAGCCTGACCCTCACCCGTCCCCTAATCCTAACCCGTACGCTGACACTAACCCGCGCCCTCACACGTACGCTCCCCCTAAAGCGTTGTCGTACCCTCACCTGGACCCTAAACCGTCCCCGTCCCCTAACCCTAGCCCGAACCCTAACCCTAACCCTTCCCCGAAGGCTGACCCTCACCCGTCCCCTAATCCTAACCCGTACGCTGACACCAACCAGCGCCCTCACACGTACGCTCCCCCTAAAGCGTTGTCGTACCCTCACCTGGACCCTAAACCGTCCCCGTCCCCTAACCCTAACCCTAGTCCGAACCCTAACCCTAACCCTTCCCTGAAGCCTGACCCTCACCCGTCCCCTAATCCTAACCCGTACGCTGACACTGACCCGCGCCCTCACACGTACGCTCGCCCTAAAGCGTTGTCGTACCGTCACCTGGACCCTAAACCGTCCCCGTCCCCTAACCCTAACCCTAGCCCGAACCCTAACCCTAACCCTTCCCCGTAGCCTGACCCTCACCCGTCCCCTAATCCTAACCCGTACGCTGACACTGACCCGCGCCCTCACACGTACACTCCCCCTAAAGCGTTGTCGTACCCTCACCTGGACCCTAAACCGTCCCCGTCCCCTAACCCTAACCCTAGCCCGAACCCTAACCCTTCCCCGAAGCCTGACCCTCACCCGTCACCTAACCCTAACCCGTACGCTGACACTAACCCGCGCCCTCACACGTACGCTCCCCCTAAAGCGTTGTCGTACCCTCACCTGGACCCTAAACCGTCCCCGTTCCCTAACCCTAACCCTAGCCCGAACCCTAACCCTAACCCTTCCCCGAAGGTGACCCTCACCCGTCCCCTAATCCTAAACCGTACGCTGACACTAACCCGCGCCCTCACACGTACGCTCCCCCTAAAGCGTTGTCGTACCCTCACCTGGACCCTAAACCGTCCCCGTCCCCTAACCCTAACACTAGCCCGAACCCTAACCCTAACCCTTCCCCGAAGCCTGACCCTCACCCGTCCCCTAATCCTAACCCGTACGCTGACACTAACCCGCGCCCTCACACCTACGCTCCCCCTAAAGCGTTGTCGTACCCTCACCTGGACCCTAAACCGTCCCCGTCCCCTAACCCTAACCCTAGCCCGAACCCTAACCCTAACCCTTCCCCGAAGCCTGACCCTCACCCGTCCCCTAACCCTAAACCGTACGCTGACACTAACCCGCGCCCTCACACGTACGCTCCCCCTAAAGCGTTGTCGTACCCTCACCTGGACCCTAAACCGTCCCCGTCCCCTAACCCTAACCCTAGCCCGAACCCTAACCCTAACCCTTCCCCGAAGCCTGACCCTCACCCGTCCCCTAATCCTAACCCGTACGCTGACACTGACCCGCGCCCTCACACGTACGCTCCCCCTAAAGCGTTGTCGTACCCTCACCTGGACCCTAAACCGTCCCCGTCCCCTAACCCTTACCCTAGCCCGAACCCTAACCCTAACCCTTCCCCGAAGCCTGACCCTCACCCGTCCCCTAATCCTAACCCGTACGCTGACACTGACCCGCGCCCTCACACGTACGCTCCCCCTAAAGCGTTGTCGTACCCTCACCTGGACCCTAAACCGTCCCCGTCCCCTAACCCTAACCCTAGCCCGAACCCTAACCCTAACCCTTCCCCGAAGCCTGACCATCACCCATCCCCTAATCCTAACCCGTACGCTGACACTGACCCGCGCCCTCACACGTACGCTCCCCCTAAAGCGTTGTCGTACACTCACTTGGACCCTAAACCGTCCCCGTCCCCTAACCCTAACCCTAGCCCGAACCCTAACCCTAACCCTTCCCCGAAGCCTGACCCTCACCCGTCCCCTAATCCTAACCCGTACGCTGACACTGACCCGCGCCCTCACACGTACGCTCCCCCTAAAGCGTTGTCGTACCCTCACCTGGACCCTAAACCGTCCCCGTCCCCTAAACCTAACCCTAACCGTAGCCCGAACCCTAACCCTAACCCTACCCCGAAGCCTGACCCTCACCCGTCCCCTAATCCTAACCCGTACGCTGACACTGACCCACGCCCTCACACGTACGCTCCCCCTAAAGCGTTGTCGTACCCTCACCTGGACCCTAAACCGTCCCCATCCCCTAACCCTAACCCTAGCCCGAACCCTAACCCTAACCCTTCCCCGAAGCCTGACCCTCACCCGTCCCCTAATCCTAACCCGTACGCTGACACTGACCCGCGCCCTCACACGTACGCTCCCCCTAAAGCGTTGTGGTACCCTCACCTGGACCCTAAACCGTCCCCGTCCCCTAACCCTAACCCTAGCCCGAACCCTAACCCTAACCCTTCCCCGAAGCCTGACCCTCACCCGTCCCCTAATCCTAAACCGTACGCTGACACTGACCCGCGCCCTCACACGTACACACCCCCTAAAGCGTTGTCGTACCCTCACCTGGACCCTAAACCGTCCTCGTCCCCTAACCCTAACCCTAGCCCGAACCCTAACACTAACCCTTCCCCGAAGCCTGACCCTCACCCGTCCCCTAATCCTAACCCGTACGCTGACACTAACCCGCGCCCTCACACGTACGCTCCCCCTAAAGCGTTGTCGTACCCTCACCTGGACCCTAAACCGTCCCCGTTCCCTAACCCTAACCCTAGCCCAAACCCTAACCCTAACCCTTCCCCGAAGGTGACCCTCACCCGTCCCCTAATCCTAAACCGTACGCTGACACTAACCCGCGCCCTCACACGTACGCTCCCCCTAAAGCATTGTCGTACCCTCACCTGGACCCTAAACCGTCCCCATCCCCTAACCCTAACACTAGCCCGAACCCTAACCCTAACCCTTCCCCGAAGCCTGACCCTCACCCATCCCCTAATCCTAACCCGTACGCTGACACTAACCCGCGCCCTCACACCTACGCTCCCCCTAAAGCGTTGTCGTACCCTCACCTGGACCCTAAACCGTCCCCGTCCCCTAACCCTAACCCTAGCCCGAACCCTAACCCTAACCCTTCCCCGAAGCCTGACCCTCACCCGTCCCCTAACCCTAAACCGTACGCTGACACTAACCCGCGCCCTCACACGTACGCTCCCCCTAAAGCGTTGTCGTACCCTCACCTGGACCCTAAACCGTCCCCGTCCCCTAACCCTAACCCTAGCCCGAACCCTAACCCTAACCCTTCCCCGAAGCCTGACCCTCACCCGTCCCCTAATCCTAACCCGTACGCTGACACTGACCCGCGCCCTCACACGTACGCTCCCCCTAAAGCGTTGTCGTACCCTCACCTGGACCCTAAACCGTCCCCGTCCCCTAACCCTTACCCTAGCCCGAACCCTAACCCTAACCCTTCCCCGAAGCCTGACCCTCACCCGTCCCCTAATCCTAACCCGTACGCTGACACTGACCCGCGCCCTCACACGTACGCTCCCCCTAAAGCGTTGTCGTACCCTCACCTGGACCCTAAACCGTCCCCGTCCCCTAACGCTAACCCTAGCCCGAACCCTAACCCTAACCCTTCCCCGAAGCCTGACCATCACCCATCCCCTAATCCTAACCCGTACGCTGACACTGACCCGCGCCCTCACACGTACGCTCCCCCTAAAGCGTTGTCGTACACTCACCTGGACCCTAAACCGTCCCCGTCCCCTAACCCTAACCCTAGCCCGAACCCTAACCCTAACCCTTCCCCGAAGCCTGACCCTCACCCGTCCCCTAATCCTAACCCGTACGCTGACACTGACCCGCGCCCTCACACGTACGCTCCCCCTAAAGCGTTGTCGTACCCTCACCTGGACCCTAAACCGTCCCCGTCCCCTAAACCTAACCCTAACCCTAGCCCGAACCCTAACCCTAACCCTACCCCGAAGCCTGACCCTCACCCGTCCCCTAATCCTAACCCGTACGCTGACACTGACCCACGCCTTCACACGTACGCTCCCCCTAAAGCGTTGTCGTACCCTCACCTGGACCCTAAACCGTCCCCATCCCCTAACCCTAACCCTAGCCCGAACCCTCACCCTAACCCTTCCCCGAAGCCTGACCCTCACCCGTCCCCTAATCCTAACCCGTACGCTGACACTGACCCGCGCCCTCACACGTACGCTCCCCCTAAAGCGTTGTTGTACCCTCACCTGGACCCTAAACCGTCCCCGTCCCCTAACCCTAACCCTAGCCCGAACCCTAACCCTAACCCTTCCCCGAAGCCTGACCCTCACCCATCCCCTAATCCTAACCCGTACGCTGACACTAACCCGCGCCCTCACACCTACGCTCCCCCTAAAGCGTTGTCGTACCCTCACCTGGACCCTAAACCGTCCCCGTCCCCTAACCCTAACCCTAGCCCGAACCCTAACCCTAACCCTTCCCCGAAGCCTGACCCTCACCCGTCCCCTAACCCTAAACCGTACGCTGACACTAACCCGCGCCCTCACACATACGCTCCCCCTAAAGCGTTGTCGTACCCTCACCTGGACCCTAAACCGTCCCCGTTCCCTAACCCTAACCCTAGCCCGAACCCTAACCCTAACCCTTCCCCGAAGGTGACCCTCACCCGTTCCCTAATCCTAAACCGTACGCTGACACTAACCCGCGCCCTCACACGTACGCTCCCCCTAAAGCGTTGTCGTACCCTCACCTGGACCCTAAACCGTCCCCGTCCCCTAACCCTAACACTAGCCCGAACCCTAACCCTAACCCTTCCCCGAAGCCTGACCCTCACCCGTCCCCTAATCCTAACCCGTACGCTGACACTAACCCGCGCCCTCACACCTACGCTCCCCCTAAAGCGTTGTCGTACCCTCACCTGGACCCTAAACCGTCCCCGTCCCCTAACCCTAACCCTAGCCCGAACCCTAACCCTAACCCTTCCCCGAAGCCTGACCCTCACCCGTCCCCTAACCCTAAACCGTACGCTGACACTAACCCGCGCCCTCACACGTACGCTCCCCCTAAAGCGTTGTCGTACCCTCACCTGGACCCTAAACCGTCCCCGTCCCCTAACCCTAACCCTAGCCCGAACCCTAACCCTAACCCTTCCCCGAAGCCTGACCCTCACCCGTCCCCTAATCCTAACCCGTACGCTGACACTGACCCGCGCCCTCACACGTACGCTCCCCCTAAAGCGTTGTCGTACCCTCACCTGGACCCTAAACCGTCCCCGTCCCCTAACCCTTACCCTAGCCCGAACCCTAACCCTAACCCTTCCCCGAAGCCTGACCCTCACCCGTCCCCTAATCCTAACCCGTACGCTGACACTGACCCGCGCCCTCACACGTACGCTCCCCCTAAAGCGTTGTCGTACCCTCACCTGGACCCTAAACCGTCCCCGTCCCCTAACCCTAACCCTAGCCCGAACCCTAACCCTAACCCTTCCCCGAAGCCTGACCATCACCCATCCCCTAATCCTAACCCGTACGCTGACACTGACCCGCGCCCTCACACGTACGCTCCCCCTAAAGCGTTGTCGTACACTCACTTGGACCCTAAACCGTCCCCGTCCCCTAACCCTAACCCTAGCCCGAACCCTAACCCTAACCCTTCCCCGAAGCCTGACCCTCACCCGTCCCCTAATCCTAACCCGTACGCTGACACTGACCCGCGCCCTCACACGTACGCTCCCCCTAAAGCGTTGTCGTACCCTCACCTGGACCCTAAACCGTCCCCGTCCCCTAAACCTAACCCTAACCGTAGCCCGAACCCTAACCCTAACCCTACCCCGAAGCCTGACCCTCACCCGTCCCCTAATCCTAACCCGTACGCTGACACTGACCCACGCCCTCACACGTACGCTCCCCCTAAAGCGTTGTCGTACCCTCACCTGGACCCTAAACCGTCCCCATCCCCTAACCCTAACCCTAGCCCGAACCCTAACCCTAACCCTTCCCCGAAGCCTGACCCTCACCCGTCCCCTAATCCTAACCCGTACGCTGACACTGACCCGCGCCCTCACACGTACGCTCCCCCTAAAGCGTTGTGGTACCCTCACCTGGACCCTAAACCGTCCCCGTCCCCTAACCCTAACCCTAGCCCGAACCCTAACCCTAACCCTTCCCCGAAGCCTGACCCTCACCCGTCCCCTAATCCTAAACCGTACGCTGACACTGACCCGCGCCCTCACACGTACACACCCCCTAAAGCGTTGTCGTACCCTCACCTGGACCCTAAACCGTCCTCGTCCCCTAACCCTAACCCTAGCCCGAACCCTAACACTAACCCTTCCCCGAAGCCTGACCCTCACCCGTCCCCTAATCCTAACCCGTACGCTGACACTAACCCGCGCCCTCACACGTACGCTCCCCCTAAAGCGTTGTCGTACCCTCACCTGGACCCTAAACCGTCCCCGTTCCCTAACCCTAACCCTAGCCCAAACCCTAACCCTAACCCTTCCCCGAAGGTGACCCTCACCCGTCCCCTAATCCTAAACCGTACGCTGACACTAACCCGCGCCCTCACACGTACGCTCCCCCTAAAGCATTGTCGTACCCTCACCTGGACCCTAAACCGTCCCCGTCCCCTAACCCTAACACTAGCCCGAACCCTAACCCTAACCCTTCCCCGAAGCCTGACCCTCACCCATCCCCTAATCCTAACCCGTACGCTGACACTAACCCGCGCCCTCACACCTACGCTCCCCCTAAAGCGTTGTCGTACCCTCACCTGGACCCTAAACCGTCCCCGTCCCCTAACCCTAACCCTAGCCCGAACCCTAACCCTAACCCTTCCCCGAAGCCTGACCCTCACCCGTCCCCTAACCCTAAACCGTACGCTGACACTAACCCGCGCCCTCACACGTACGCTCCCCCTAAAGCGTTGTCGTACCCTCACCTGGACCCTAAACCGTCCCCGTCCCCTAACCCTAACCCTAGCCCGAACCCTAACCCTAACCCTTCCCCGAAGCCTGACCCTCACCCGTCCCCTAATCCTAACCCGTACGCTGACACTGACCCGCGCCCTCACACGTACGCTCCCCCTAAAGCGTTGTCGTACCCTCACCTGGACCCTAAACCGTCCCCGTCCCCTAACCCTTACCCTAGCCCGAACCCTAACCCTAACCCTTCCCCGAAGCCTGACCCTCACCCGTCCCCTAATCCTAACCCGTACGCTGACACTGACCCGCGCCCTCACACGTACGCTCCCCCTAAAGCGTTGTCGTACCCTCACCTGGACCCTAAACCGTCCCCGTCCCCTAACGCTAACCCTAGCCCGAACCCTAACCCTAACCCTTCCCCGAAGCCTGACCATCACCCATCCCCTAATCCTAACCCGTACGCTGACACTGACCCGCGCCCTCACACGTACGCTCCCCCTAAAGCGTTGTCGTACACTCACCTGGACCCTAAACCGTCCCCGTCCCCTAACCCTAACCCTAGCCCGAACCCTAACCCTAACCCTTCCCCGAAGCCTGACCCTCACCCGTCCCCTAATCCTAACCCGTACGCTGACACTGACCCGCGCCCTCACACGTACGCTCCCCCTAAAGCGTTGTCGTACCCTCACCTGGACCCTAAACCGTCCCCGTCCCCTAAACCTAACCCTAACCCTAGCCCGAACCCTAACCCTAACCCTACCCCGAAGCCTGACCCTCACCCGTCCCCTAATCCTAACCCGTACGCTGACACTGACCCACGCCTTCACACGTACGCTCCCCCTAAAGCGTTGTCGTACCCTCACCTGGACCCTAAACCGTCCCCATCCCCTAACCCTAACCCTAGCCCGAACCCTAACCCTAACCCTTCCCCGAAGCCTGACCCTCACCCGTCCCCTAATCCTAACCCGTACGCTGACACTGACCCGCGCCCTCACACGTACGCTCCCCCTAAAGCGTTGTTGTACCCTCACCTGGACCCTAAACCGTCCCCGTCCCCTAACCCTAACCCTAGCCCGAACCCTAACCCTAACCCTTCCCCGAAGCCTGACCCTCACCCGTCCCCTAATCCTAAACCGTACGCTGACACTGACCCGCGCCCTCACACGTACACACCCCCTAAAGCGTTGTCGTACCCTCACCTGGACCCTAAACCGTCCTCGTCCCCTAACCCTAACCCTAGCCCGAACCCTAACCCTAACCCTTCCCCGAAGCCTGACCCTCACCCGTCCCCTAATCCTAACCCGTACGCAGACACTAACCCGCGCCCTCACACGTACGCTCCCCCTAAAGCGTTGTCGTACCCTCACCTGGACCCTAAACCGTCCCCGTCCCGTAACCCTATCCCTAGCCCGAACCCTAACCCTAACCCTTCCCCGAAGCCTGACCCTCACCCGTCCCCTAATCCTAACCCGTACGCTGACACTGACCCGCGCCCTCACACGTACGCTCCCCCTAAAGCGTTGTCGTACCCTCACCTGGACCCTAAACCGTCCCCGTCCCCTAACCCTAATCCTAGCCCGAACCCTAACCTTAACCCTTCCCCAAAGCCTGACCCTCACCCGTCCCCTAATCCTAACCCGTACGCTGACACTGACCCGCGCCCTCACACGTACGCTCCCCCTAAAGCGTTGTCGTACCCTCACCTGGACCCTAAACCGTCCCCGTCCCCTAACCCTAACCCTAGCCCGAACCCTAACCCTAACCCTTCCCCGAAGCCTGACCCTCACCCGTCCCCTAATCCTAACCTATACGCTGACACTGACCCGCGCCCTCACACGTACGCTCCCCCTAAAGCGTTGTCGTACCCTCACCTGGACCCTAAACCGTCCCCGTCCCCTAACCCTTACCCTAGCCCGAACCCTAAACCTAACCCTTCCCCGAAGCCTGACCCTCACTCGTCCCCTAATCCTAACCCGTACGCTGACACTGACCCGCGCCCTCACACGTACGCTCCCCCTAAAGCGTTGTCGTACACTCACCTGGACCCTAAACCGTCCCCGTCCCCTAACCCTAACCCTAGCCCGAACCCTAACCCTAACCCTTCCCCGAAGCCTGACCCTCACCCGTCCCCTAATCCTAACCCGTACGCTGACACTGACCCGCGCCCTCACACTTACGCTCCCCCTAAAGCGTTGTCGTACCCTCACCTGGACCCTAAACCGTCCCCGTCCCCTAACCCTAACCCTAGCCCGAACCCTAACCCTAACCCTACCCCGAAGCCTGACCCTCACCCGTCCCCTAATCCTAACCCGTACGCTGACACTGACCCGCGCCCTCACACGTACGCTCCCCCTAAAGCGTTGTCGTACACTCACCTGGACCCTAAACCGTCCCCATCCCCTAACCCTAACCCTAGCCCGAACCCTAACCCTAACCCTTCCCCGAAGCCTGACCCTCACCCGTCCCCTATTCCTAACCCGTACGCTGACACTGACCCGCGCCCTCACACGTACGCTCCCCCTAAAGCGTTGTCGTACCCTCACCTGGACCCTAAACCGTCCCCGTCCCCTAATCCTAACCCTAGCCCGAACCCTAACCCTAACACTTCCCCGAAGCCTGACCCTCACCCGTCCCCTAATCCTAACCCGTACGCTGACACTGACCCGCGCCCTCACACGTACGCTCCCCCTAAAGCGTTGTCGTACCCTCACCTGGACCCTAAACCGTCCCCGTCCCCTAACCCTAACCCTAGCCCGAACCCTAACCCTAACCCTTCCCCGAAGCCTGACCCTCACCCGTCCCCTAATCCTAAACCGTACGCTGACACTGACCCGCGCCCTCACACGTACGCTCCCCCTAAAGCCTTGTCGTACCCTCACCTGGACCCTAAACCGTCCCCGTCCCCTAACCCTAACCCTAGCCCGAACCCTAACCCTAACACTTCCCCGAAGCCTGACCCTCACCCGTCCCCTAATCCTAACCCGTACGCTGACACTAACCCGCGCCCTCACACGTACGCTCCCCCTAAAGCGTTGTCGTACCCTCACCTGGACCCTAAACCGTCCCCGTCCCCTAACCCTAACCCTAGCCCGAACCCTAACCCTAACCCTTCCCCGAAGCCTGACCCTCACCCGTCCCCTAATCCTAACCCGTACGCTGACACTGACCCGCGCCCTCACACGTACACTCCCCCTAAAGCGTTGTCGTACCCTCACCTGGACCCTAAACCGTCCCCGTCCCCTAACCCTAACCCTAGCCCGAACCCTAACCCTAACCCTTCCCCGAAGCCTGACCCTCACCCGTCCCCTAATCCTAACCCGTAAGCTGACACTGACCCTCGCCCTCACACTTACGCTCCCCCTAAAGCATTGTCGTACCCTCACCTGGACCCTAAACCGTCCCCGTCCCCTAACCCTAACTCTAGCCCGAAACCTAACCCTAACCATTCCCCGAAGCCTGACCCTCACCCGTCCCCTAATCCTAACCCGTACGCTGACACTGACCCACGCCCTCACACGTACGCTCCCCCTAAAGCGTTGTCGTACCCTCACCTGGACCCTAAACCGTCCCCGTCCCCTAACCCTAACCCTAGCCCGAACCCTAACCCTAACCCTTCCCCGAAGCCTGACCCTCACCCGTCCCCTAATCCTAACCCGTACGCTGACACTGACCCGCGCCCTCACACGTACGCTCCCCCTAAAGCGTTGTCGTACCCTCACCTGGACCCTAAACCGTCCCCGTCCCCTAACCCTAACCCTAGCCCGAACCCTAACCCTAACCCTTCCCCGAAGCCTGACCCTCACCCGTCCCCTAATCCTAACCCGTACGCTGACACTAACCCGCGCCCTCACACGTACGCTCCCCCTAAAGCGTTGTCGTACCCTCACCTGGACCCTAAACCGTCCCCGTCCCCTAACCCTAGCCCGAACCCTAACCCTAACCCTTCCCCGAAGGCTGACCCTCACCCGTCCCCTAATCCTAACCCGTACGCTGACACCAACCAGCGCCCTCACACGTACGCTCCCCCTAAAGCGTTGTCGAACCCTCACCTGGACCCTAAACCGTCCCCGTCCCCTAACCCTAACCCTAGTCCGAACCCTAACCCTAACCCTTCCCTGAAGCCTGACCCTCACCCGTCCCCTAATCCTAACCCGTACGCTGACACTGACCCGCGCCCTCACACGTACGCTCGCCCTAAAGCGTTGTCGTACCGTCACCTGGACCCTAAACCGTCCCCGTCCCCTAACCCTAACCCTAGCCCGAACCCTAACCCTAACCCTTCCCCGTAGCCTGACCCTCACCCGTCCCCTAATCCTAACCCGTACGCTGACACTGACTCGCGCCCTCACACGTACACTCCCCCTAAAGCGTTGTCGTACCCTCACCTGGACCCTAAACCGTCCCCGTCCCCTAACCCTAACCCTAGCCCGAACCCTAACCCTAACCCTTCCCCGAAGCCTGACCCTCACCCGTCCCCTAATCCTAAACCGTACGCTGACACTGACCCGCGCCCTCACACGTACGCTCCCCCTAAAGCCTTGTCGTACCCTCACCTGGACCCTAAACCGTCCCCGTCCCCTAACCCTAACCCTAGCCCGAACCCTAACCCTAACACTTCCCCGAAGCCTGACCCTCACCCATCCCCTAATCCTAACCCGTACGCTGACACTAACCCGCGCCCTCACACGTACGCTCCCCCTAAAGCGTTGTCGTACCCTCACCTGGACCCTAAACCGTCCCCGTCCCCTAACCCTAACCCTAGCCCGAAACCTAACCCTAACCCTTCCCCGAAGCCTGACCCTCACCCGTCCCCTAATCCTAACCCGTACGCTGACACTGACCCGCGCCCTCACACGTACACTCCCCCTAAAGCGTTGTCGTACCCTCACCTGGACCCTAAACCGTCCCCGTCCCCTAACCCTAACCCTAGCCCGAACCCTAACCCTAACCCTTCCCCGAAGCCTGACCCTCACCCGTCCCCTAATCCTAACCCGTAAGCTGACACTGACCCTCGCCCTCACACTTACGCTCCCCCTAAAGCATTGTCGTACCCTCACCTGGACCCTAAACCGTCCCCGTCCCCTAACCCTAACTCTAGCCCGAAACCTAACCCTAACCATTCCCCGAAGCCTGACCCTCACCCGTCCCCTAATCCTAACCCGTACGCTGACACTGACCCACGCCCTCACACGTACGCTCCCCCTAAAGCGTTGTCGTACCCTCACCTGGACCCTAAACCGTCCCCGTCCCCTAACCCTAAACCTAGCCCGAACCCTAACCCTAACCCTTCCCCGAAGCCTGACCCTCACCCGTCCCCTAATCCTAACCCGTACGCTGACACTGACCCGCGCCCTCACACGTACGCTCCCCCTAAAGCGTTGTCGTACCCTCACCTGGACCCTAAACCGTCCCCGTCCCCTAACCCTAACCCTAGCCCGAACCCTAACCCTAACCCTTCCCCGAAGCCTGACCCTCACCCGTCCCCTAATCCTAACCCGTACGCTGACACTAACCCGCGCCCTCACACGTACGCTCCCCCTAAAGCGTTGTCGTACCCTCACCTGGACCCTAAACCGTCCCCGTCCCCTAACCCTAGCCCGAACCCTAACCCTAACCCTTTCCCGAAGGCTGACCCTCACCCGTCCCCTAATCCTAACCCGTACGCTGACACCAACCAGCGCCCTCACACGTACGCTCCCCCTAAAGCGTTGTCGTACCCTCACCTGGACCCTAAACCGTCCCCGTCCCCTAACCCTAACCCTAGTCCGAACCCTAACCCTAACCCTTCCCTGAAGCCTGACCCTCACCCGTCCCCTAATCCTAACCCGTACGCTGACACTGACCCGCGCCCTCACACGTACGCTCGCCCTAAAGCGTTGTCGTACCGTCACCTGGACCCTAAACCGTCCCCGTCCCCTAACCCTAACCCTAGCCCGAACCCTAACCCTAACCCTTCCCCGTAGCCTGACCCTCACCCGTCCCCTAATCCTAACCCGTACGCTGACACTGACCCGCGCCCTCACACGTACACTCCCCCTAAAGCGTTGTCGTACCCTCACCTGGACCCTAAACCGTCCCCGTCCCCTAACCCTAACCCTAGCCCGAACCCTAACCCTAACCCTTCCCCGAAGCCTGACCCTCACCCGTCACCTAACCCTAACCCGTACGCTGACACTAACCCGCGCCCTCACACGTACGCTCCCCCTAAAGCGTTGTCGTACACTCACCTGGACCCTAAACCGTCCCCGTTCCCTAACCCTAACCCTAGCCCGAACCCTAACCCTAACCCTTCCCCGAAGGTGACCCTCACCCGTCCCCTAATCCTAAACCGTACGCTGACACTAACCCGCGCCCTCACACGTACGCTCCCCCTAAAGCGTTGTCGTACCCTCACCTGGACCCTAAACCGTCCCCGTCCCCTAACCCTAACACTAGCCCGAACCCTAACCCTAACCCTTCCCCGAAGCCTGACCCTCACCCGTCCCCTAATCCTAACCCGTACGCTGACACTAACCCGCGCCCTCACACCTACGCTCCCCCTAAAGCGTTGTCGTACCCTCACCTGGACCCTAAACCGTCCCCGTCCCCTAACCCTAACCCTAGCCCGAACCCTAACCCTAACCCTTCCCCGAAGCCTGACCCTCACCCGTCCCCTAACCCTAAACCGTACGCTGACACTAACCCGCGCCCTCACACGTACGCTCCCCCTAAAGCGTTGTCGTACCCTCACCTGGACCCTAAACCGTCCCCGTCCCCTAACCCTAACCCTAGCCCGAACCCTAACCCTAACCCTTCCCCGAAGCCTGACCCTCACCCGTCCCCTAATCCTAACCCGTACGCTGACACTGACCCGCGCCCTCACACGTACGCTCCCCCTAAAGCGTTGTCGTACCCTCACCTGGACCCTAAACCGTCCCCGTCCCCTAACCCTTACCCTAGCCCGAACCCTAACCCTAACCCTTCCCCGAAGCCTGACCCTCACCCGTCCCCTAATCCTAACCCGTACGCTGACACTGACCCGCGCCCTCACACGTACGCTCCCCCTAAAGCGTTGTCGTACCCTCACCTGGACCCTAAACCGTCCCCGTCCCCTAACCCTAACCCTAGCCCGAACCCTAACCCTAACCCTTCCCCGAAGCCTGACCATCACCCATCCCCTAATCCTAACCCGTACGCTGACACTGACCCGCGCCCTCACACGTACGCTCCCCCTAAAGCGTTGTCGTACACTCACTTGGACCCTAAACCGTCCCCGTCCCCTAACCCTAACCCTAGCCCGAACCCTAACCCTAACCCTTCCCCGAAGCCTGACCCTCACCCGTCCCCTAATCCTAACCCGTATGCTGACACTGACCCGCGCCCTCACACGTACGCTCCCCCTAAAGCGTTGTCGTACCCTCACCTGGACCCTAAACCGTCCCCGTCCCCTAAACCTAACCCTAACCGTAGCCCGAACCCTAACCCTAACCCTACCCCGAAGCCTGACCCTCACCCGTCCCCTAATCCTAACCCGTACGCTGACACTGACCCACGCCCTCACACGTACGCTCCCCCTAAAGCGTTGTCGTACCCTCACCTGGACCCTAAACCGTCCCCATCCCCTAACCCTAACCCTAGCCCGAACCCTAACCCTAACCCTTCCCCGAAGCCTGACCCTCACCCGTCCCCTAATCCTAACCCGTACGCTGACACTGACCCGCGCCCTCACACGTACGCTCCCCCTAAAGCGTTGTGGTACCCTCACCTGGACCCTAAACCGTCCCCGTCCCCTAACCCTAACCCTAGCCCGAACCCTAACCCTAACCCTTCCCCGAAGCCTGACCCTCACCCGTCCCCTAATCCTAAACCGTACGCTGACACTGACCCGCGCCCTCACACGTACACACCCCCTAAAGCGTTGTCGTACCCTCACCTGGACCCTAAACCGTCCTCGTCCCCTAACCCTAACCCTAGCCCGAACCCTAACACTAACACTTCCCCGAAGCCTGACCCTCACCCGTCCCCTAATCCTAACCCGTACGCTGACACTAACCCGCGCCCTCACACGTACGCTCCCCCTAAAGCGTTGTCGTACCCTCACCTGGACCCTAAACCGTCCCCGTTCCCTAACCCTAACCCTAGCCCAAACCCTAACCCTAACCCTTCCCCGAAGGTGACCCTCACCCGTCCCCTAATCCTAAACCGTACGCTGACACTAACCCGCGCCCTCACACGTACGCTCCCCCTAAAGCATTGTCGTACCCTCACCTGGACCCTAAACCGTCCCCGTCCCCTAACCCTAACACTAGCCCGAACCCTAACCCTAACCCTTCCCCGAAGCCTGACCCTCACCCATCCCCTAATCCTAACCCGTACGCTGACACTAACCCGCGCCCTCACACCTACGCTCCCCCTAAAGCGTTGTCGTACCCTCACCTGGACCCTAAACCGTCCCCGTCCCCTAACCCTAACCCTAGCCCGAACCCTAACCCTAACCCTTCCCCGAAGCCTGACCCTCACCCGTCCCCTAACCCTAAACCGTACGCTGACACTAACCCGCGCCCTCACACGTACGCTCCCCCTAAAGCGTTGTCGTACCCTCACCTGGACCCTAAACCGTCCCCGTTCCCTAACCCTAACCCTAGCCCGAACCCTAACCCTAACCCTTCCCCGAAGGTGACCCTCACCCGTCCCCTAATCCTAAACCGTACGCTGACACTAACCCGCGCCCTCACACGTACGCTCCCCCTAAAGCGTTGTCGTACCCTCACCTGGACCCTAAACCGTCCCCGTCCCCTAACCCTAACACTAGCCCGAACCCTAACCCTAACCCTTCCCCGAAGCCTGACCCTCACCCGTCCCCTAATCCTAACCCGTACGCTGACACTAACCCGCGCCCTCACACCTACGCTCCCCCTAAAGCGTTGTCGTACCCTCACCTGGACCCTAAACCGTCCCCGTCCCCTAACCCTAACCCTAGCCCGAAGCCGAACCCTAACCCTTCCCCGAAGCCTGACCCTCACCCGTCCCCTAACCCTAAACCGTACGCTGACACTAACCCGCGCCCTCACACGTACGCTCCCCCTAAAGCGTTGTCGTACCCTCACCTGGACCCTAAACCGTCCCCGTCCCCTAACCCTAACCCTAGCCCGAACCCTAACCCTAACCCTTCCCCGAAGCCTGACCCTCACCCGTCCCCTAATCCTAACCCGTACGCTGACACTGACCCGCGCCCTCACACGTACGCTCCCCCTAAAGCGTTGTCGTACCCTCACCTGGACCCTAAACCGTCCCCGTCCCCTAACCCTTACCCTAGCCCGAACCCTAACCCTAACCCTTCCCCGAAGCCTGACCCTCACCCGTCCCCTAATCCTAACCCGTACGCTGACACTGACCCGCGCCCTCACACGTACGCTCCCCCTAAAGCGTTGTCGTACCCTCACCTGGACCCTAAACCGTCCCCGTCCCCTAACCCTAACCCTAGCCCGAACCCTAACCCTAACCCTTCCCCGAAGCCTGACCATCACCCATCCCCTAATCCTAACCCGTACGCTGACACTGACCCGCGCCCTCACACGTACGCTCCCCCTAAAGCGTTGTCGTACACTCACTTGGACCCTAAACCGTCCCCGTCCCCTAACCCTAACCCTAGCCCGAACCCTAACCCTAACCCTTCCCCGAAGCCTGACCCTCACCCGTCCCCTAATCCTAACCCGTACGCTGACACTGACCCGCGCCCTCACACGTACGCTCCCCCTAAAGCGTTGTCGTACCCTCACCTGGACCCTAAACCGTCCCCGTCCCCTAAACCTAACCCTAACCGTAGCCCGAACCCTAACCCTAACCCTACCCCGAAGCCTGACCCTCACCCGTCCCCTAATCCTAACCCGTACGCTGACACTGACCCACGCCCTCACACGTACGCTCCCCCTAAAGCGTTGTCGTACCCTCACCTGGACCCTAAACCGTCCCCATCCCCTAACCCTAACCCTAGCCCGAACCCTAACCCTAACCCTTCCCCGAAGCCTGACCCTCACCCGTCCCCTAATCCTAACCCGTACGCTGACACTGACCCGCGCCCTCACACGTACGCTCCCCCTAAAGCGTTGTGGTACCCTCACCTGGACCCTAAACCGTCCTCGTCCCCTAACCCTAACCCTAGCCCGAACCCTAACCCTAACCCTTCCCCGAAGCCTGACCCTCACCCGTCCCCTAATCCTAAACCGTACGCTGACACTGACCCGCGCCCTCACACGTACACACCCCCTAAAGCGTTGTCGTACCCTCACCTGGACCCTAAACCGTCCTCGTCCCCTAACCCTAACCCTAGCCCGAACCCTAACACTAACCCTTCCCCGAAGCCTGACCCTCACCCGTCCCCTAATCCTAACCCGTACGCTGACACTAACCCGCGCCCTCACACGTACGCTCCCCCTAAAGCGTTGTCGTACCCTCACCTGGACCCTAAACCGTCCCCGTTCCCTAACCCTAACCCTAGCCCAAACCCTAACCCTAACCCTTCCCCGAAGGTGACCCTCACCCGTCCCCTAATCCTAAACCGTACGCTGACACTAACCCGCGCCCTCACACGTACGCTCCCCCTAAAGCATTGTCGTACCCTCACCTGGACCCTAAACCGTCCCCGTCCCCTAACCCTAACACTAGCCCGAACCCTAACCCTAACCCTTCCCCGAAGCCTGACCCTCACCCATCCCCTAATCCTAACCCGTACGCTGACACTAACCCGCGCCCTCACACCTACGCTCCCCCTAAAGCGTTGTCGTACCCTCACCTGGACCCTAAACCGTCCCCGTCCCCTAACCCTAACCCTAGCCCGAACCCTAACCCTAACCCTTCCCCGAAGCCTGACCCTCACCCGTCCCCTAACCCTAAACCGTACGCTGACACTAACCCGCGCCCTCACACGTACGCTCCCCCTAAAGCGTTGTCGTACCCTCACCTGGACCCTAAACCGTCCCCGTCCCCTAACCCTAACCCTAGCCCGAACCCTAACCCTAACCCTTCCCCGAAGCCTGACCCTCACCCGTCCCCTAATCCTAACCCGTACGCTGACACTGACCCGCGCCCTCACACGTACGCTCCCCCTAAAGCGTTGTCGTACCCTCACCTGGACCCTAAACCGTCCCCGTCCCCTAACCCTTACCCTAGCCCGAACCCTAACCCTAACCCTTCCCCGAAGCCTGACCCTCACCCGTCCCCTAATCCTAACCCGTACGCTGACACTGACCCGCGCCCTCACACGTACGCTCCCCCTAAAGCGTTGTCGTACCCTCACCTGGACCCTAAACCGTCCCCGTCCCCTAACGCTAACCCTAGCCCGAACCCTAACCCTAACCCTTCCCCGAAGCCTGACCATCACCCATCCCCTAATCCTAACCCGTACGCTGACACTGACCCGCGCCCTCACACGTACGCTCCCCCTAAAGCGTTGTCGTACACTCACCTGGACCCTAAACCGTCCCCGTCCCCTAACCCTAACCCTAGCCCGAACCCTAACCCTAACCCTTCCCCGAAGCCTGACCCTCACCCGTCCCCTAATCCTAACCCGTACGCTGACACTGACCCGCGCCCTCACACGTACGCTCCCCCTAAAGCGTTGTCGTACCCTCACCTGGACCCTAAACCGTCCCCGTCCCCTAAACCTAACCCTAACCCTAGCCCGAACCCTAACCCTAACCCTACCCCGAAGCCTGACCCTCACCCGTCCCCTAATCCTAACCCGTACGCTGACACTGACCCACGCCTTCACACGTACGCTCCCCCTAAAGCGTTTTCGTACCCTCACCTGGACCCTAAACCGTCCCCATCCCCTAACCCTAACCCTAGCCCGAACCCTCACCCTAACCCTTCCCCGAAGCCTGACCCTCACCCGTCCCCTAATCCTAACCCGTACGCTGACACTGACCCGCGCCCTCACACGTACGCTCCCCCTAAAGCGTTGTTGTACCCTCACCTGGACCCTAAACCGTCCCCGTCCCCTAACCCTAACCCTAGCCCGAACCCTAACCCTAACCCTTCCCCGAAGCCTGACCCTCACCCGTCCCCTAATCCTAAACCGTACGCTGACACTGACCCGCGCCCTCACACGTACACACCCCCTAAAGCGTTGTCGTACCCTCACCTGGACCCTAAACCGTCCTCGTCCCCTAACCCTAACCCTAGCCCGAACCCTAACCCTAACCCTTCCCCGAAGCCTGACCCTCACCCGTCCCCTAATCCTAACCCGTACGCAGACACTAACCCGCGCCCTCACACGTACGCTCCCCCTAAAGCGTTGTCGTACCCTCACCTGGACCCTAAACCGTCCCCGTCCCCTAACCCTATCCCTAGCCCGAACCCTAACCCTAACCCTTCCCCGAAGCCTGACCCTCACCCGTCCCCTAATCCTAACCCGTACGCTGACACTGACCCGCGCCCTCACACGTACGCTCCCCCTAAAGCGTTGTCGTACCCTCACCTGGACCCTAAACCGTCCCCGTCCCCTAACTCTAATCCTAGCCCGAACCCTAACCTTAACCCTTCCCCAAAGCCTGACCCTCACCCGTCCCCTAATCCTAACCCGTACGCTGACACTGACCCGCGCCCTCACACGTACGCTCCCCCTAAAGCGTTGTCGTACCCTCACCTGGACCCTAAACCGTCCCCGTCCCCTAACCCTAACCCTAGCCCGAACCCTAACCCTAACCCTTCCCCGAAGCCTGACCCTCACCCGTCCCCTAATCCTAACCTATACGCTGACACTGACCCGCGCCCTCACACGTACGCTCCCCCTAAAGCGTTGTCGTACCCTCACCTGGACCCTAAACCGTCCCCGTCCCCTAACCCTAACCCTAGCCCGAACCCTAACCCTAACCCTTCCCCGAAGCCTGACCCTCACCCGTCCCCTAATCCTAACCCGTACGCTGACACTAACCCGCGCCCTCACACGTACGCTCCCCCTAAAGCGTTGTCGTACCCTCACCTGGACCCTAAACCGTCCCCGTCCCCTAACCCTATCCCTAGCCCGAACCCTAACCCTAACCCTTCCCCGAAGCCTGACCCTCACCCGTCCCCTAATCCTAACCCGTACGCTGACACTGACCCGCGCCCTCACACGTACGCTCCCCCTAAAGCGTTGTCGTACCCTCACCTGGACCCTAAACCGTCCCCGTCCCCTAACCCTAACCCTAGCCCGAACCCTAACCCTAACCCTTCCCCGAAGCCTGACCCTCACCCGTCCCCTAATCCTAACCCGTACGCTGACACTGACCCGCGCCCTCACACGTACGCTCCCCCTAAAGCGTTGTCGTACCCTCACCTGGACCCTAAACCGTCCCCGTCCCCTAACCCTAACCCTAGCCCGAACCCTAACCCTAACCCTTCCCCGAAGCCTGACCCTCACCCGTCCCCTAATCCTAACCCGTACGCTGACACTGACCCGCGCCCTCACACGTACGCTCCCCCTAAAGCGTTGTCGTACCCTCACCTGGACCCTAAACCGTCCCCGTCCCCTAACCCTAACCCTAGCCCGAACCCTAACCCTAACCCTTCCCCGAAGCCTGACCCTCACCCGTCCCCTAATCCTAACCCGTACGCTGACACTGACCCGCGCCCTCACACGTACGCTCCCCCTAAAGCGTTGTCGTACCCTCACCTGGACCCTAAACCGTCCCCGTCCCCTAACCCTAACCCTAGCCCGAACCCTAACCCTAACCCTTCCCCGAAGCCTGACCCTCACCCGTCCCCTAATCCTAACCCGTACGCTGACACTAACCCGCGCCCTCACACTTACGCTCCCCCTAAAGCGTTGTCGTACCCTCACCTGCACCCTAAACCGTCCCCGTCCCCTAACCCTAACCCTAGCCCGAACCCTAACCCTAACCCTTCCCCGAAGCCTGACCCTCACCCGTCCCCTAATCCTAACTCGTACGCTGACACTGACCCGCGCCCTCACACGTACGCTCCCCCTAAAGCGTTGTCATACCCTCACCTGGACCCTAAACCGTCCCCGTCCCCTAACCCTAACCCTAGCCCGAACCCTAACCCTAACCCTTCCCCGAAGCCTGACCCTCACCCGTCCCCTAATCCTAATCCGTACGCTGACACTGACCCGCGCCCTCACACGTACGCTCCCGCTAAAGCGTTGTCGTACCCTCACCTTGACCCTAAACCGTCCCCGTCCCCTAACCCTAACCCTAGCCCGAACCCTAACCCTAACCCTTCCCCGAAGCCTGACCCTCACCCGTCCCCTAATCCTAACCCGTACGCTGACACTAACCCGCGCCCTCACACGTACGCTCCCCCTAAAGCGTTGTCGTACCCTCACCTGGACCCTAAACCGTCCCCGTCCCCTAACCCTAACCCTAGCCCGAACCCTAACCCTAACCCTTCCCCGAAGCCTGACCCTCACCTGTCCCCTAATCCTAACTCGTACGCTGACACTGACCCGCGCCCTCACACGTACGCTCCCCCTAAAGCGTTGTCATACCCTCACCTGGACCCTAAACCGTCCCCGTCCCCTAACCCTAACCCTAGCCCGAACCCTAACCCTAACCCTTCCCCGAAGCCTGACCCTCACCCGTCCCCTAATCCTAATCCGTACGCTGACACTGACCCACGCCCTCACACGTACGCTCCCCCTAAAGCGTTGTCGTACCCTCACCTGGACCCTAAACCGTCCCCGTCACCTAACCCTAACCCTAGCCCGAACCCTAACCCTAACCCTTCCCCGAAGCCTGACCCTCACCCGTCCCCTAATCCTAAACCGTACGCTGACACTAACCCGCGCCCTCACACGTACGCTCCCCCTAAAGCGTTGTCGTACCCTCACCTGGACCCTAAACCATCCCCGTCCCCTAACCCTAACCCTAGCCCGAACCCTAACCCTAACCCTTCCCCGAAGCCTGACCCTCACCCGTCCCCTAATCCTAACCCGTACGCTGACACTGACCCGCGCCCTCACACGTACGCTCCCCCTAAAGCGTTGTCGTACCCTCACCTGGACCCTAAACCATCCCCGTCCCCTAACCCTAACCCTAGCCCGAACCCTAACCCTAACCCTTCCCCGAAGCCTGACCCTCACCCGTCCCCTAATCCTAACCCGTACGCTGACACTGACCCGCGCCCTCACACGTACGCTCCCCCTAAAGCGTTGTCGTACCCTCACCTGGACCCTAAACCGTCCCCGTCCCCTAACCCTAACCCTAGCCCGAACCCTAACCCTAACCCTTCCCCGAAGCCTGACCCTCACCCGTCCCCTAATCCTAACTCGTACGCTGACACTGACCCGCGCCCTCACACGTACGCTCCCCCTAAAGCGTTGTCGTACCCTCACCTGGACCCTAAACCGTCCCCGTCCCCTAACCCTAACCCTAGCCCGAACCCTAACCCTAACCCTTCCCCGAAGCCTGACCCTCACCCGTCCCCTAATCCTAACCCGTACGCTGACACTGACCCGCGCCCTCACACGTACGCTCCCCCTAAAGCGTTGTCATACCCTCACCTGGACCCTAAACCGTCCCCGTCCCCTAACCCTAACCCTAGCCCGAACCCTAAACCTAAACCTTCCCCGAAGCCTGACCATCACCCGTCACCTAATCCTAACCCGTACGCTGACACTGACCCGCGCCCTCACACGTACGCTACCCCTAAAGCGTTGTCGTACCCTCACCTGGACCCTAAACCGTCCCCATCCCCTAACCCTAACCCTAGCCCGAACCCTAACACTAACCCTTCCCCGAAGCCTGACCGTCACCCGTCCCCTAATCCTAACCCGTACGCTGACACTGACCCGCGCCCTCACACGTACGCTCCCCCTAAAGCGTTGTCGTACCCTCACCTGGACCCTAAACCATCCCCGTCCCCTAATCCTAACCCTAGCCCGAACCCTAACCCTAACCCTTCCCCGAAGCCTGACCCTCACCCGTCCCCTAATCCTAACCCGTACGCTGACACTGACCCGCGCCCTCACACGTACGCTCCCCCTAAAGCGTTGTCGTACCCTCACCTGGACCCTAAACCGTCCCCGTCCCCTAACAATAACCCTAGCCCGAACCCTAACCCTAACCCTTCCCCGAAGCCTGACCCTCACCCGTCCCCTAATCCTAACCCGTACGCTGACACTGACCCGCGCCCTCACACGTACGCTCCCCCTAAAGCGTTGTCGTACCCACACCTGGACCCTAAACCGTCCCCGTCCCCTAACCCTAACCCTAGCCCGAACCCTAACCCTAACCCTTCCCCGAAGCCTGACCCTCACCCGTCCCCTAATCCTAACCCGTACGCTGACACTGACCCGCGCCCTAACACGTACGCTCCCCCTAAAGCGTTGTCGTACCCTCACCTGGACCCTAAACCGTCCCCGTCCCCTAACCCTAACCCTAGCCCGAACCCTAACCCTAACCCTTCCCCGAAGCCAGACCCTCACCCGTCCCCTAATCCTAACCCGTACGATGACACTAACCCGCGCCCTCACACGTACGCTCCCCCTAAACCGTTGACGTACCCTCAACTGGACCCTAAACCGTCCCCGTCCCCTAACCCTAACCCTAGCCCGAACCCTAACCCTAACCCTTCCCCGAAGCCTGACCCTCACCCGTCCCCTAATCCTAACCCGTACGCTGACACTGACCCGCGCCCTCACACGTACGGTCCCCCTAAAGCGTTGTCGTACCCTCACCTGGACCCTAAACCGTCCCCGTCCCCTAACCCTAACCCTAGCCCGAACCCTAACCCCAACCCTTCCCCGAAGCCTGACCCTCACCCGTCCCCTAATCCTTACCCGTACGCTGACACTAACCCGCGCCCTCACACGTACGCTCCCCCTAAAGCGTTGTCGTACCCTCACCTGGACCCTAAACCGTTCCCGTCCCCTAACCCTAACTCTAGCCCGAACCCTAACCCTAACCCTTCCCCGAAGCCTGACCCTCACCCGTCCCCTAATCCTAACCCGTACGCTGACACTGACCCGCGCCCTCACACGTACGCTCCCCCTAAAGCGTTGTCGTACCCTCACCTGGACCCTAAACCGTCCCCGTCCCCTAACAATAACCCTAGCCCGAACCCTAACCCTAACCCTTCCCCGAAGCCTGACCCTCACCCGTCCCCTAATCCTAACCCGTACGCTGACACTGACCCGCGCCCTAACACGTACGCTGCCCCTAAAGCGTTGTCGTACCCTCACCTGGACCCTAAACCGTCCCCGTCCCCTAACCCTAACCCTAGCCCGAACCCTAACCCTAACCCTTCCCCGAAGCCTGACCCTCACCCGTCCCTTAATCCTAACCCGTACGCTGACACTAACCCGCGCCCTCACACGTACGCTCCCCCTAAAGCGTTGTCGTACCCTCACCTGGACCCTAAACCGTCCCCGTCCCCTAACCCTAACCCTAGCCCGAACCCTAACCCTAACCCTTCCCCGAAGCCAGACCCTCACCCGTCCCCTAATCCTAACCCGTACGATGACACTAACCCGCGCCCTCACACGTACGCTCCCCCTAAACCGTTGACGTACCCTCACCTGGACCCTAAACCGTCCCCGTCCCCTAACCCTAACCCTACCCCGAACCCTAACCCTAACCCTTCCCCGAAGCCTGACCCTCACCCGTCCCCTAATCCTAACCCGTACGCTGACACTAACCCGCGCCCTCACACGTACGCTCCCCCTAAAGCGTTGTCGTACCCTCACCGGGACCCTAAACTGTCCCCGTCCCCTAACCCTAACCCTAGCCCGAACCCTAACCCTAACCCTTCCCCGAAGCCTGACCCTCACCCGTCCCCTAATCCTAACCCGTACGCTGACACTGACCCGCGCCCTCACACGTACGCTCCCCCTAAAGCGTTGTCGTACCCTCACCTGGACCCTAAACCGTCCCCGTCCCCTAACCCTAACCCTAGCCCGAACCCTAACCCTAACCCTTCCCCGAAGCCTGACCCTCACCCGTCCCCTAATCCTAACCCGTACGCTGACACTAACCCGCGCCCTCACACGTACGCTCCCCCTAAAGCGTTGTCGTACCCTCACCTGGACCCTAAACCGTCCCCGTCCCCTAACCCTAACTCTAGCCCGAACCCTAACCCTAACCCTTCCCCGAAGCCTGACCCTCACCCGTCCCCTAATCCTAACCCGTACGCTGACACTGACCCGTGCCCTCCCACGTACGCTCCCCCTAAAGCGTTGTCGTACCCTCACGTGGACCCTAAACCGTCCCCGTCCCCTAACCCTAACCCTAGCCCGAACCCTAACGCTAACACTTCCCCGAAGCCTGACCCTCACCCGTCCCCTAATCCTAACCCGTACACTGACACTAACCCGCAACCTCACACGTACGCTCCCCCTAAAGCGTTGTCGTACCCTCACCTGGACCCTAAACCGTCCCCATCCCCTAACCCTAACCCTAGCCCGAACCCTAACCCTAACCCTTCCCCGAAGCCTGACCCTCACCCGTCCCCTAATCCTAACCCGTACGCTGACACTGACCCGCGCCCTCACACGTACGCTCCCCCTAAAGCGTTGTCGTACCCTCACCTGGACCCTAAACCGTCCCCGTCCCCTAACCCAAACCCTAGCCCGAACCCTAACCCTAACCCTTCCCCGAAGCCTGACCCTCACCCGTCCCCTAATCCTAACCCGTACGCTGACACTGACCCGCGCCCTCATATGTACGCTCCCCCTAAAGCGTTGTCGTACCCTCACCTGGACCCTAAACCGTCCCTGTCCCCTAACCCTAACACTAGCCCGAACACTAACCCTAACCCTTCCCCGAAACCTGACCCTCACCCGTCCCCTAATCCTAACCCGTACGCTGACACTGACCCGCGCCCTCACACGTACGCTCCCCCTAAAGCGTTGTCGTACCCTCACCTGGACCCTAAACCGTCCCCGTCCCCTAACCCTAACCCTAGCCCGAACCCTAACCCTAACCCTTCCCCGAAGCCAGACCCTCACCCGTCCCCTAATCCTAACCCGTACGCTGACACTGACCCGCGCCCTCACACGTACGCTGCCCCTAAAGCGTTGTCGTACCCTCACCTGGACCCTAAACCGTCCCCGTCCCCTAACCCTAACCCTAGCCCGAACCCTAACCCTAACCCTTCCCCGAAGCCTGACCCTCACCCGTCCCCTAATCCTAACCCGTACGCTGACACTGACCCGCGCCCTCACACGTACGCTGCCCCTAAAGCGTTGCCGTACCCTCACCTGGACCCTAAACCGTCCCCGTCCCCTAACCCTAACCCTAGCCCGAACCCTAACCCTAACCCTTCCCCGAAGCCTGAGCCTCACCCGTCCCCTAATCCTAACCCGTACGCTGACACTGACCCGCGCCCTCACAGGTACGATCCCCCTAAGGCGTTGTCGTACCCTCACCTGGACCCTAAACCGTCCCCATCCCCTAACCCTAACCCTAGCCCGAAACCTAACCCTAACCCTTCCCCGAAGCCTGACCCTCACCCGTCCCCTAATCCTAAACCGTACGCTGACACTGACCCGCGCCCTCACACGTACGCTCCCCTTAAAGCGTTGTCGTACCCTCACCTGGACCCTAAACCGTCCCCGTCCCCTAACCCTAACCCTAGCCCGAGCCCTAACCCTAACCCTTCCCCGAAGCCTGACCCTCACCCGTCCCCTAATCCTAACCCGTACGCTGACACTGACCCGCGCCCTCACACGTACGCTCCCCCTAAAGCGTTGTCGTACCCTCACCTGGACCCTAAACCGTCCCCGTCCCCTAACCCTAACCCTAGCCCGAACCCTAACCCTAACCCTTCCCCGAAGCCTGACCCTCACCCGTCCCCTAATCCTAACCCGTACGCTGACACTGACCCGCGCCCTCACACGTATGCTCCCCCTAAAGTGTTGTCGTACCCTCACCTGTACTCTAAACTGTCCCCATCCCCTAACCCTAACCCTAGCCCGAACCCTAACCCTAACCCTTCCCCGAAGCCTGACCCTCACCCGTCCCCTAATCCTAAACCGTACGCTGACACTGACCCACGCCCTCACACGTACGCTCCCCCTAAAGCCTTGTCGTACCCTCACCTGGACCCTAAACCGTCCCCGTCCCCTAACCCTAACCCTAGCCCAAACCCCAACCCTAACCCTTCCCCGAAGCCTGACCCTCACCCGTCCCCTAATCCTAACCCGTATACTGACACTAACCCGCGCCCTCACACGTACGCTCCCCCTAAAGCGTTGTCGTACCCTCACCTGGACCCTAAACCGTCCCCGTCCCCTAACCGTAACCCTAGCCCGAACCCTAACCCTATCCCTTCCCCGAAGCCTGACCCTCACCCGTCCCCTAATCCTAACCCGTACGCTGACACTGACCCGCGCCCTCAAACGTACACTCCCCCTAAAGCGTTGTCGTACCCTCACCTGGACCCTAAACCGTCCCCGTCCCCTAACCCTAACCCTAGCCCGAACCCTAACCCTAACCCTTCCCCGAAGCCTGACCCTCACCCGTCCCCTAATCCTAACCCGTAAGCTGACACTGACCCTCGCCCTCACACGTACGCTCCCCCTAAAGCGTTGTCGTACCCTCACCTGGACCCTAAACCGTCCCCGTCCCCTAACCCTAACTCTAGCCCGAACCCTAACCCTAACCCTTCCCCGAAGCCTGACCCTCACCCGTCCCCTAATCCTAACCCGTACGCTGACACTGACCCGCGCCCTCACACGTACGCTCCCCCTAAAGCGTTGTCGTACCCTCACCTGGACCCTAAACCGTCCCCGTCCCCTAACCCTAACCCTAGCCCGAACCCTAAACCTAACCCTTCCCCGAAGCCTGACCCTCACCCGTCCCCTAATCCTAACCCGTACGCTGACACTGACCCGCGCCCTCACACGTACGCTCCCCCTAAAGCGTTGTCGTACCCTCACCTGGACCGTAAACCGTCCCCGTCCCCTAACCCTAACTCTAGCCCGAACCCTAACCCTAACCCTTCCCCGAAGCCTGAGACTCACCCGTCCCCTAATCCTAACCCGTACGCTGACACTGACCCGCGCCCTCACACGTACGATCCCCCTAAAGCGTTGTCGTACCCTCACCTGGACCCTAAACCGTCCCCGTCCCCTAATCCTAACCCTAGCCCGAAACCTAACCCTAACACTTCCCCGAAGCCTGACCCTCTCCCGTCCCCTAATCCTAACCCGTACGCTGACACTGACCCGCGCCCTCACACGTACGCTCCCCCTAAAGCGTTGTCGTACCCTCACCTGGACCCTAAACCGTCCCCGTCCCCTAACCCTAACCCTAGCCCGAACCCTAACCCTAACCCTTCCCCGAAGCCTGACCCTCACCCGTCCCCTAATCCTAACCCGTACGCTGACACTCACCCGCGCCCTCACACGTACGCTCCCCCTAAAGCGTTGTCGTACCCTCACCTGGACCCTAAACCGTCCCCGTCCCCTAACCCTAACCCTAGCCCGAACCCTAACCCTAACCCTTCCCCGAAGCCTGACCCTCACCCGTCCCCTAATCCTAACCCGTACGCTGACACTGACCCACGCCCTCACACGTATGCTCCCCCTAAAGTGTTGTCGTACCCTCACCTGGACTCTAAACTGTCCCCGTCCCCTAACCCTAACCCTAGCCCGAACCCTAACCCTAACCCTTCCCCGAAGCCTGACCCTCACCCGTCCCCTAATCCTAAACCGTACGCTGACACTGACCCGCGCCCTCACACGTACGCTCCCCCTAAAGCCTTGTCGTACCCTCACCTGGACCCTAAACCGTCCCCGTCCCCTAACCCTAACCCTAGCCCGAACCCCAACCCTAACCCTTCCCCGAAGCCTGACCCTCACCCGTCCCCTAATCCTAACCCGTATGCTGACACTAACCCGCGCCCTCACACGTACGCTCCCCCTAAAGCGTTGTCGTACCCTCACCTGGACCCTAAACCGTCCCCGTCCCCTAACCCTAACCCTAGACCGAACCCTAACCCTAACCCTTCCCCGAAGCCTGACCCTCACCTGTCCCCTAATCCTAACCCGTACGCTGACACTGACCCGCGCCCTCACACGTACGCTCCCCCTAAAGCGTTGTCGTACCCTCACCTGGACCCTAAACCGTCCCCGTCCCCTAACCCTAACCCTAGCCCGAAACCTAACCCTAACCCTTCCCCGAAGCCTGACCCTCACCCGTCCCCTAATCCTAACCCGTACGCTGACACTGACCCGCGCCCTCACACGTATGCTCCCCCTAAAGCGTTGTCGTACCCTCACCTGGACCCTAAACCGTCCCCGTCCCCTAACCCTAACCCTACCCCGAACCCTAACCCTAACCCTTCCCCGAAGGTGACCCTCACCCGTCCCCTAATCCTAACCCGTACGCTGACACTAACCCGCGCCCTCACACGTACGCTCCCCCTAAAGCGTTGTCGTACCCTCACCTGGACCCTAAACCGTCCCCGTCCCCTAACCCTAACACTAGCCCGAACCCTAACCCTAACCCTTCCCCGAAGCCTGACACTCACCCGTTCCCTAATCCTAACCCGTACGCTGACACTAACCCGCGCCCTCACACGTACGCTCCCCCTAAAGCGTTGTCGTACCCTCACCTGGACCCTAAACCGTCCCCTAACCCTAACCCTAACCCTAGCCCGAAAACTAACCCTAACCCTTCCCCGAAGCCTGACCCTCACCCGTCCCCTAATCCTAACCCGTACGCTGACACTGACCCGCGCCCTCACACGTACGCTCCCCCTAAAGCGTTGTCGTACCCTCACCTGGACCCTAAACCGTCCCCGTCCCCTAACCCTAACCCTAGCCCGAACCCTAACCCTAACCCTTCCCCGAAGCCTGACCCTCACCCGTCCCCTAATCCTAACCCGTACGCTGACACTGACCCGTGCCCTCACACGTACGCTCCCCCTAAAGCGTTGTCGTACCCTCACCTGGACCCTAAACCGTCCCCGTCCCCTAACCCTAACCCTAGCCCGAACCCTAACCCTAACCCTTCCCCGAAGCCTGACCCTCACCCGTCCCCTAATCCTAACCCGTACGCTGACACTGACCCGCGCCCTCACACGTATGCTCCCCCTAAAGTGTTGTCGTACCCTCACCTGGACCCTAAACCGTCCCCGTCCCCTAACCCTAACCCTAGGCAGAACCCTAACCCTAACCCTTCCCCGAAGCCTGACCCTCACCCTTCCCCTAATCCTAAACCGTACGCTGACACTGACCCGCGCCCTCACACGTACGCTCCCCCTAAAGCGTTGTCGTACCCTCACCTGGACCCTAAACCGTCCCCGTCCCCTAACCCTAACCCTAGCCTGAACCCTAACCCTAACCCTTCCCCGAAGACTGACCCTCACCCGTCCCCTAATCCTAGCCCGTACGCTGACACTGACCCGCGCCCTCACACGTACACTCCCCCTAAAGCGTTGTCGTACCTTCACCTGGACCCTAAACCGTCCCCGTACCCTAACCCTAACCCTAGCCCGAACACTAACCCTAACCCTTCCCCGAAGCCTGACCCTCACCCGTCCCCTAATCCTAACCCGTAAGCTGACACTGACCCTCGCCCTCACACGTACGCTCCCCCTAAAGCATTGTCGTACCCTCACCTGGACCCTAAACCGTCCCCGTCCCCTAACCCTAACTCTAGCCCGAACCCTAACCCTAACCCTTCCCCGAAGCCTGACCCTCACCCGTCCCCTAATCCTAACCCGTACGCTGACACTGACCCGCGCCCTCACACGTACGCTCCCCCTAAAGCGTTGTCGTACCCTCACCTGGACCCTAAACCGTCCCCGTCCCCTAACCCTAACCCTAGCCCGAACCCTAACCCTAACCCTTCCCCGAAGCCTGACCCTCACCCGTCCCCTAATCCTAACCCGTACGCTGACACTGACACGCGCCCTCACACGTACGCTCCCCCTAAAGCGTTGTCGTACCCTTACCTGGACCCTAAACCGTCCCCGTCCCCTAACCCTAACCCTAGCCCGAACCCTAACCCTAACCCTTCCCCGAAGCCTGACCCTCACCCGTCCCCTAATCCTAACCCGTACGCTGACACTGACCCGCGCCCTCACACGTACGCTCCCCCTAAAGCGTTGTCGTACCCTCACCTGGACCCTAAACCGTCCCCGTCCCCTAACCCTAACCCTAGCCCGAACCCTAACCCTAACCCTTCCCCGAAGCCTGACCCTCACCCGTCCCCTAATCCTAACCCGTACGCTGACACTGACACGCGCCCTCACACGTACGCTCCCCCTAAAGCGTTGTCGTACCCTTACCTGGACCCTAAACCGTCCCCGTCCCCTAACCCTAACCCTAGCCCGAACCCTAACCCTAACCCTTCCCCGAAGCCTGACCCTCACCCGTCCCCTAATCCTAACCCGTACGCTGACACTAACCAGCGCCCTCACACGTACGCTCCCCCTAAAGCGTTGTCGTACCCTCACCTGGACCCTAAACCGTCCCCGTCCCCAACCCTAAACCTAGCCCGAACCCTAACCCTAACCCTTCCCCGAAGCCTGACCCTCACCCGTCCCCTAATCCTAACCCGTATGCTGACACTAACCCGCGCCCTCACACGTACGCTCCCCCTAAAGCGTTGTCGTACCCTCACCTGGACCCTAAACCGTCCCCGTCCCCTAACCCTAACCCTAGCCCGAACCCTAACCCTAACCCTTCCCCGAAGCCTGACCCTCACCCGTCCCCTAATCCTAACCCGTACGCTGACACTGACCCGCGCCCTCACACGTACGCTCCCCCTAAAGCGTTGTCGTACCCTCACCTGGACCCTAAACCGTCCCCGTCCCCTAACCCTAACCCTAGCCCGAAACCTAACCCTAACCCTTCCCCGAAGCCTGACCCTCACCCGTCCCCTAATCCTAACCCGTACGCTGACACTGACCCGCGCCCTCACACGTATGCTCCCCCTAAAGCGTTGTCGTACCCTCACCTGGACTCTAAACCGTCCCCGTCCCCTAACCCTAACCCTAGCCCGAACCCTAACCCTAAACCTTCCCCGAAGGTGACCCTCACCCGTCCCCTAATCCTAACCTGTACGCTGACACTAACCCGCGCCCTCACACGTACGCTCCCCCTAAAGCGTTGTCGTACCCTCACCTGGACCCTAAACCGTCCCCGTCCCCTAACCCTAACCCTAGCCCGGACCCTAACCCTAACCCTTCCCCGAAGCCTGACCCTCACCCGTCCCCTAATCCTAACCCGTACGCTGACACTGACCCGCGCCCTCACACGTATGCTCCCCCTAAAGTGTTGTCGTACCCTCACCTGGACCCTAAACCGTCCCCGTCCCCTAACCCTAACCCTAGGCCGAACCCTAACCCTAACCCTTCCCCGAAGCCTGACCCTCACCCTTCCCCTAATCCTAAACCGTACGCTGACACTGACCCGCGCCCTCACACGTACGCTCCCCCTAAAGCCTTGTCGTACCCTCACCTGGACCCTAAACCGTCCCCGTCCCCTAACCCTAACCCTAGCCCGAACCCTAACCCTAACCCTTCCCCGAAGCCTGACCCTCACCCGTCCCCTAATCCTAACCCGTATGCTGACACTAACCCGCGCCCTCACACGTACGCTCCCCCTAAAGCGTTGTCGTACCCTCACCTGGACCCTAAACCGTCCCCGTCCCCTAACCCTAACCCTAGCCTGAACCCTAACCCTAACCCTTCCCCGAAGCCTGACCCTCACCCGTCCCCTAATCCTAACCCGTACGCTGACACTGACCCGCGCCCTCACACGTACACTCCCCCTAAAGCGTTGTCGTACCTTCACCTGGACCCTAAACCGTCCCCGTACCCTAACCCTAACCCTAGCCCGAACCCTAAACCTAACCCTTCCCCGAAGCCTGACCCTCACCCGTCCCCTAATCCTAACCCGTAAGCTGACACTGACCCTCGCCCTCACACGTACGCTCCCCCTAAAGCATTGTCGTACTCTCACCTGGACCCTAAACCGTCCCCGTCCCCTAACCCTAACTCTAGCCCGAACCCTAACCCTAACCCTTCCCCGAAGCCTGACCCTCACCCGTCCCCTAATTCTAACCCGTACGCTGACACTGACCCGCGCCCTCACACGTACGCTCCCCCTAAAGCGTTGTCGTACCCTCACCTGGACCCTAAACCGTCCCCATCCCCTAACCCTAACCCTAGCCCGAACCCTAACCCTAACCCTTCCCCGAAGCCTGACCCTCACCCGTCCCCTAATCCTAACCCGTACGCTGACACTGACCCGCGCCCTCACACGTACGCTCCCCCTAAAGCGTTGTCGTACCCTCACCTGGACCCTAAACCGTCCCCGTCCCCTAACCCTAACCCTAGCCCGAACCCTAACCCTAACCCTTCCCCGAAGCCTGACCCTCACCCGTCCCCTAATCCTAACCCGTACGCTGACACTAACCCGCGCCCTCACACGTACGCTCCCCCTAAAGCGTTGTCGTACCCTCACCTGGACCCTAAACCGTCCCCGTCCCCTAACCCTAACCCTAGCCCGAACCCTAACCCTAACACTTCCCCGAAGGCTGACCCTCACCCGTCCCCTAATCCTAACCCGTACGCTGACACTAACCAGCGCCCTCACACGTACGCTCCCCCTAAAGCGTTGTCGTACCCTCACCTGGACCCTAAACCGTCCCCGTCCCCTAACCCTAACCCTAGCCCGAACCCTAACCCTAAACCTTCCCCGAAGCCTGACCCTCACCCGTCCCCTAATCATAACCCGTATGCTGACACTAACCCGCACCCTCACACGTACGCTCCCCCTAAAGCGTTGTCGTACCCTCACCTGGACCCTAAACCGTCCCCGTCCCCTAACCCTAACCCTAGCCCGAACCCTAACCCTAACCCTTCCCCGAAGCCTGACCCTCACCCGTCCCCTAATCCTAACCCGTACGCTGACACTGACCCGCGCCCTCACACGTACGCTCCCCCTAAAGCGTTGTCGTACCCTCACATGGACCCTAAACCATCCCCGTCCCCTAACCCTAACCCTAGCCCGAACCCTAACCCTAACCCTTCCCCGAAGGTGACCCTCACCCGTCCCCTAATCCTAACCCGTACGCTGACACTAACCCGCGCCCACACACGTACGCTCCCCCTAAAGCGTTGTCGTACCCTCACCTGGACCCTAAACTGTCCCCGTCCCCTAACCCTAACCCTAGCCCGAACCGTAACCCTAACCCTTCCCCGAAGCCTGACACTCACCCGTCCCCTAATCCTAACCCGTACGCTGACACCAACCCGCGCCCTCACACGTACGCTCCCCCTAAAGCGTTGTCGTATCCTCACCTGGACTCTAAACCATCCCCGTCCCCTAACCCTAACCCTAGCCCGAACCCTAACCCTAACCCTTCCCCGAAGCCTGACCCTCACCCGTCCCCTAATCCTAACCCGTACGCTGACACTAACCCGCACCCTCACACCTACGCTCCCCCTAAAGCGTTGTCGTACCCTCACCTGGACCCTAAACCGTCCCCGTCCCCTAACCCTAACCCTAGCCCGAACCCTAACCCTAACCCTTCCCCGAAGCCTGACCCTCACCCGTCCCCTAATCCTAACCCGTACGCTGACACTACCCCGCGCCCTCACACGTACGCTCCCCCTAAAGCGTTGTCGTACCCTCACCTGGACCCTAAACCGTCCCCGTCCCCTAACCCTAACCCTAGCCCGAACCCTAACCCTAACCCTTCCCCGAAGCCTGACCCTCACCCGTCCCCTAATCCTAACCCGTACGCTGACACTAACCCGCGCCCTCACACGTACGCTCCCCCTAAAGCGTTGTCGTACCCTCACCTGGACCCTAAACCGTCCCCGTCCCCTAACCCTATCCTTAGCCCGAACCCTAACCCTAACCCTTCCCCGAAGCCTGACCCTCACCCGTCCCCTAATCCTAACCCGTACGCTGACACTGACCCGCGCCCTCACACGTACGCTCCCCCTAAAGCGTTGTCATACCCTCACCTGGACCCTAAACCGTCCCCGTCCCCTAACCCTAACCCTAGCCCGAACCCTAACCCTAACCCTTCCCCGAAGCCTGACCCTCACCCCTCCCCTAATCCTAACCCGTACGCTGACACTGACCCGCGCCCTCACACGTACGCTCCCCCTAAAGCGTTGTCGTACCCTCACCTGGACCCTAAACCGTCCCCGTCCCCTAACCCTAACCCTAGCCCGAACCCTAACCCTAACCCTTCCCCGAAGCCTGACACTCACCCGTCCCCTAATCCTAACCCGTACGCTGACACTGACCCGCACCCTCACATGTACGCTCCCCCTAAAGCGTTGTCGTACCCTCACCTGGACCCTAAACCGTCCCCGTCCTCTAACCCTAACCCTAGCCCGAACCCTAACCCTAACCCTTCCCCGAAGGTGACCCTCACCCGTCCCCTAATCCTAACCCGTACGCTGACACTAACCCGCGCCCTCACACGTACGCTCCCCCTAAAGCGTTGTCGTACCCTCACCTGGACCCTAAACCGTCCCCGTCCCCTAACCCTAACCCTAGCCCGAACCGTAACCCTAACCCTTCCCCGAAGCCTGACACTCATCCGTCCCCTAATCCTAACCCGTACGCTGACACCAACCCACGCCCTCACACGTACGCTCCCCCTAAAGCGTTGTCGTACCCTCACCTGGACCCTAAACCATCCCCGTCCCCTAACCCTAACCCTAGCCCGAACCCTAACCCTAACCCTTCCCCGAAGCCTGACCCTCACCCGTCCCCTAATCCTAACCCGTACGCTGACACTAACCCGAACCCTCACACCTACGCTCCCCCTAAAGCGTTGTCGTACCCTCACCTGGACCCTAAACCGTCCCCGTCCCCTAACCCTAACCCTAGCCCGAACCCTAACCCTAACCCTTCCCCGAAGCCTGACCCTCACCCGTCCCCTAATCCTAACCCGTACGCTGACACTAACCCGCGCCCTCACACGTACGCTCCCCCTAAAGCATTGTCGTACCCTCACCTGGACCCTAAACCGTCCCCGTCCCCTAACCCTAACCCTAGCCCGAACCCTAACCCTAACACTTCCCCGAAGCCTGACCCTCACCCGTCCCCTAATCCTAACCCGTACGCTGACACTAACCCGCGCCCTCACACGTACGCTCCCCCTAAAGCGTTGTCGTACCCTCACCTGGACCCTAAACCGTCCCCGTCCCCTAACCCTATCCCTAGCCCGAACCCTAACCCTAACCCTTCCCCGAAGCCTGACCCTCACCCGTCCCCTAATCCTAACCCGTACGCTGACACTGACCCGCGCCCTCACACGTACGCTCCCCCTAAAGCGTTGTCGTACCCTCACCTGGACCCTAAACCGTCCCCGTCCCCTAACCCTATCCCTAGCCCGAACCCTAACCCTAACCCTTCCCCGAAGCCTGACCCTCACCCGTCCCCTAATCCTAACCCGTACGCTGACACTGACCCGCGCCCTCACACGTATGCTCCCCCTAAAGCGTTGTCGTACCCTCACCTGGACCCTAAACCGTCCCCGTCCCCTAACCCTAACCCTAGCCCGAACCCTAACCCTAACCCTTCCCCGAAGCCTGACCCTCACCCGTCCCCTAATCCTAACCCGTACGCTGACACTGACCCGCGCCCTCACACGTACGCTCCCCCTAAAGCGTTGTCGTACCCTCACCTGGACCCTAAACCGTCCCCGTCCCGTAACCCTATCCCTAGCCCGAACCCTAACCCTAACCCTTCCCCGAAGCCTGACCCTCACCCGTCCCCTAATCCTAACCCGTACGCTGACACTGACCCGCGCCCTCACACGTACGCTCCCCCTAAAGCGTTGTCGTACCCTCACCTGGACCCTAAACCGTCCCCGTCCCCTAACCCTAACCCTAGCCCGAACCCTAACCCTAACCCTTCCCCGAAGCCTGACCCTCACCCGTCCCCTAATCCTAACCCGTACGCTGACACTGACCCGCGCCCTCACACGTACGCTCCCCCTAAAGCGTTGTCGTACCCTCATCTGGACCCTAAACCGTCCCCATCCCCTAACCCTAACCCTAGCCCGAACCCTAACCCTAACCCTTCCCCGAAGCCTGACCCTCACCCGTCCCCTAATCCTAACCCGTACGCTGACACTGACCCGCGCCCTCACACGTACGCTCCCCCTAAAGCGTTGTCGTACCCTCACCTGGACCCTAAACCGTCCCCGTCCTCTAACCCTAACCCTAGCCCGAACCCTAACCCTAACCCTTCCCCGAAGCCTGACCCTCACCCGTCCCCTAATCCTAACCCGTACGCTGACACTGACCCGCGCCCTCACACGTACGCTCCCCCTAAAGCGTTGTCGTACCCTCACCTGGACCCTAAACCGTCCCCGTCCTCTAACCCTAACCCTAGCCCGAACCCTAACCCTAACACTTCCCCGAAGCCTGACCCTCACCCGTCCCCTAATCCTAACCCGTACGCTGACACTGACCCACGCCCTCACACGTACGCTCCCCCTAAAGCCTTGTCGTACCCTCACCTGGACCCTAAACCGTCCCCGTCCCCTAACCCTAACCCTAGCCCGAACCCTAACCCTAACCCTTCCCCGAAGCCTGACCCTCACCCGTCCCCTAATCCTAACCCGTACGCTGACACTGACCCGCGCCCTCACACGTACGCTCCCCCTAAAGCGTTGTCGTACCCTCACCTGGACCCTAAACCGTCCCCGTCCCCTAACCCTAACCCTAGCCCGAACCCTAACCCTAACCCTTCCCCGAAGCCTGACCCTCACCCGTCCCCTAATCCTAACCCGTACGCTGACACTGACCCGCGCCCTCACACGTACGCTCCCCCTAAAGCGTTGTCGTACCCTCACCTGGACCCTAAACCGTCCCCGTCCCCTAACCCTAACCCTAGCCCGAACCCTAACCCTAACCCTTCCCCGAAGCCTGACCCTCACCCGTCCCCTAATCCTAACCCGTACGCTGACACTGACCCACGCCCTCACACGTACGCTCCCCCTAAAGCGTTGTCGTACCCTCACCTGGACCCTAAACCGTCCCCGTCCCCTAACCCTAAACCTAGCCCGAACCCTAACCCTAACCCTTCCCCGAAGCCTGACCCTCACCCGTCCCCTAATCCTAACCCGTACGCTGACACTGACCCGCGCCCTCACACGTACGCTCCCCCTAAAGCGTTGTCGTACCCTCACCTGGACCCTAAACCGTCCCCATCCCCTAACCCTAACCCTAGCCCGAAACCTAACCCTAACCCTTCCCCGAAGCCTGACCCTCACCCGTCCCCTAATCCTAACCCGTACGCTGACACTGACCCGCGCCCTCACACGTATGCTCCCCCTAAAGCGTTGTCGTACCCTCACCTGGACTCTAAACCGTCCCCGTCCCCTAACCCTAACCCTAGCCCGAACCCTAACCCTAACCCTTCCCCGAAGGTGACCCTCACCCGTCCCCTAATCCTAACCTGTACGCTGACACTAACCCGCGCCCTCACACGTACGCTCCCCCTAAAGTGTTGTCGTACCCTCACCTGGACCCTAAACCGTCCCCGTCCCCTAACCCTAAACCTAGCCCGAACCCTAACCCTAACCCTTCCCCGAAGCCTGACCCTCACCCGTCCCCTAATCCTAACCCGTACGCTGACACTGACCCGCGCCCTCACACGTATGCTCCCCCTAAAGTGTTGTCGTACCCTCACCTGGACCCTAAACCGTCCCCGTCCCCTAACCCTAACCCTAGGCCGAACCCTAACCCTAACCCTTCCCCGAAGCCTGACCCTCACCCTTCCCCTAATCCTAAACCGTACGCTGACACTGACCCGCGCCCTCACACGTACGCTCCCCCTAAAGCCTTGTCGTACCCTCACCTGGACCCTAAACCGTCCCCGTCCCCTAACCCTAACCCTAGCCCGAACCCTAACCCTAACCCTTCCCCGAAGCCTGACCCTCACCCGTCCCCTAATCCTAACCCGTATGCTGACACTAACCCGCGCCCTCACACGTACGCTCCCCCTAAAGCGTTGTCGTACCCTCACCTGGACCCTAAACCGTCCCCGTCCCCTAACCCTAACCCTAGCCTGAACCCTAACCCTAACCCTTCCCCGAAGCCTGACCCTCACCCGTCCCCTAATCCTAACCCGTACGCTGACACTGACCCGCGCCCTCACACGTACACTCCCCCTAAAGCGTTGTCGTACCTTCACCTGGACCCTAAACCGTCCCCGTACCCTAACCCTAACCCTAGCCCGAACCCTAAACCTAACCCTTCCCCGAAGCCTGACCCTCACCCGTCCCCTAATCCTAACCCGTAAGCTGACACTGACCCTCGCCCTCACACGTACGCTCCCCCTAAAGCATTGTCGTACTCTCACCTGGACCCTAAACCGTCCCCGTCCCCTAACCCTAACTCTAGCCCGAACCCTAACCCTAACCCTTCCCCGAAGCCTGACCCTCACCCGTCCCCTAATTCTAACCCGTACGCTGACACTGACCCGCGCCCTCACACGTACGCTCCCCCTAAAGCGTTGTCGTACCCTCACCTGGACCCTAAACCGTCCCCATCCCCTAACCCTAACCCTAGCCCGAACCCTAACCCTAACCCTTCCCCGAAGCCTGACCCTCACCCGTCCCCTAATCCTAACCCGTACGCTGACACTGACCCGCGCCCTCACACGTACGCTCCCCCTAAAGCGTTGTCGTACCCTCACCTGGACCCTAAACCGTCCCCGTCCCCTAACCCTAACCCTAGCCCGAACCCTAACCCTAACCCTTCCCCGAAGCCTGACCCTCACCCGTCCCCTAATCCTAACCCGTACGCTGACACTAACCCGCGCCCTCACACGTACGCTCCCCCTAAAGCGTTGTCGTACCCTCACCTGGACCCTAAACCGTCCCCGTCCCCTAACCCTAACCCTAGCCCGAACCCTAACCCTAACACTTCCCCGAAGGCTGACCCTCACCCGTCCCCTAATCCTAACCCGTACGCTGACACTAACCAGCGCCCTCACACGTACGCTCCCCCTAAAGCGTTGTCGTACCCTCACCTGGACCCTAAACCGTCCCCGTCCCCTAACCCTAACCCTAGCCCGAACCCTAACCCTAAACCTTCCCCGAAGCCTGACCCTCACCCGTCCCCTAATCATAACCCGTATGCTGACACTAACCCGCACCCTCACACGTACGCTCCCCCTAAAGCGTTGTCGTACCCTCACCTGGACCCTAAACCGTCCCCGTCCCCTAACCCTAACCCTAGCCCGAACCCTAACCCTAACCCTTCCCCGAAGCCTGACCCTCACCCGTCCCCTAATCCTAACCCGTACGCTGACACTGACCCGCGCCCTCACACGTACGCTCCCCCTAAAGCGTTGTCGTACCCTCACATGGACCCTAAACCATCCCCGTCCCCTAACCCTAACCCTAGCCCGAACCCTAACCCTAACCCTTCCCCGAAGGTGACCCTCACCCGTCCCCTAATCCTAACCCGTACGCTGACACTAACCCGCGCCCTCACACGTACGCTCCCCCTAAAGCGTTGTCGTACCCTCACCTGGACCCTAAACTGTCCCCGTCCCCTAACCCTAACCCTAGCCCGAACCGTAACCCTAACCCTTCCCCGAAGCCTGACACTCACCCGTCCCCTAATCCTAACCCGTACGCTGACACCAACCCGCGCCCTCACACGTACGCTCCCCCTAAAGCGTTGTCGTATCCTCACCTGGACTCTAAACCATCCCCGTCCCCTAACCCTAACCCTAGCCCGAACCCTAACCCTAACCCTTCCCCGAAGCCTGACCCTCACCCGTCCCCTAATCCTAACCCGTACGCTGACACTAACCCGCACCCTCACACCTACGCTCCCCCTAAAGCGTTGTCGTACCCTCACCTGGACCCTAAACCGTCCCCGTCCCCTAACCCTAACCCTAGCCCGAACCCTAACCCTAACCCTTCCCCGAAGCCTGACCCTCACCCGTCCCCTAATCCTAACCCGTACGCTGACACTACCCCGCGCCCTCACACGTACGCTCCCCCTAAAGCGTTGTCGTACCCTCACCTGGACCCTAAACCGTCCCCGTCCCCTAACCCTAACCCTAGCCCGAACCCTAAACCTAACCCTTCCCCGAAGCCTGACCCTCACCCGTCCCCTAATCCTAACCCGTACGCTGACACTAACCCGCGCCCTCACACGTACGCTCCCCCTAAAGCGTTGTCGTACCCTCACCTGGACCCTAAACCGTCCCCGTCCCCTAACCCTATCCTTAGCCCGAACCCTAACCCTAACCCTTCCCCGAAGCCTGACCCTCACCCGTCCCCTAATCCTAACCCGTACGCTGACACTGACCCGCGCCCTCACACGTACGCTCCCCCTAAAGCGTTGTCATACCCTCACCTGGACCCTAAACCGTCCCCGTCCCCTAACCCTAACCCTAGCCCGAACCCTAACCCTAACCCTTCCCCGAAGCCTGACCCTCACCCCTCCCCTAATCCTAACCCGTACGCTGACACTGACCCGCGCCCTCACACGTACGCTCCCCCTAAAGCGTTGTCGTACCCTCACCTGGACCCTAAACCGTCCCCGTCCCCTAACCCTAACCCTAGCCCGAACCCTAACCCTAACCCTTCCCCGAAGCCTGACACTCACCCGTCCCCTAATCCTAACCCGTACGCTGACACTGACCCGCACCCTCACATGTACGCTCCCCCTAAAGCGTTGTCGTACCCTCACCTGGACCCTAAACCGTCCCCGTCCTCTAACCCTAACCCTAGCCCGAACCCTAACCCTAACCCTTCCCCGAAGGTGACCCTCACCCGTCCCCTAATCCTAACCCGTACGCTGACACTAACCCGCGCCCTCACACGTACGCTCCCCCTAAAGCGTTGTCGTACCCTCACCTGGACCCTAAACCGTCCCCGTCCCCTAACCCTAACCCTAGCCCGAACCGTAACCCTAACCCTTCCCCGAAGCCTGACACTCACCCGTCCCCTAATCCTAACCCGTACGCTGACACCAACCCACGCCCTCACACGTACGCTCCCCCTAAAGCGTTGTCGTACCCTCACCTGGACCCTAAACCATCCCCGTCCCCTAACCCTAACCCTAGCCCGAACCCTAACCCTAACCCTTCCCCGAAGCCTGACCCTCACCCGTCCCCTAATCCTAACCCGTACGCTGACACTAACCCGAACCCTCACACCTACGCTCCCCCTAAAGCGTTGTCGTACCCTCACCTGGACCCTAAACCGTCCCCGTCCCCTAACCCTAACCCTAGCCCGAACCCTAACCCTAACCCTTCCCCGAAGCCTGACCCTCACCCGTCCCCTAATCCTAACCCGTACGCTGACACTAACCCGCGCCCTCACACGTACGCTCCCCCTAAAGCATTGTCGTACCCTCACCTGGACCCTAAACCGTCCCCGTCCCCTAACCCTAACCCTAGCCCGAACCCTAACCCTAACACTTCCCCGAAGCCTGACCCTCACCCGTCCCCTAATCCTAACCCGTACGCTGACACTAACCCGCGCCCTCACACGTACGCTCCCCCTAAAGCGTTGTCGTACCCTCACCTGGACCCTAAACCGTCCCCGTCCCCTAACCCTATCCCTAGCCCGAACCCTAACCCTAACCCTTCCCCGAAGCCTGACCCTCACCCGTCCCCTAATCCTAACCCGTACGCTGACACTGACCCGCGCCCTCACACGTACGCTCCCCCTAAAGCGTTGTCGTACCCTCACCTGGACCCTAAACCGTCCCCGTCCCCTAACCCTATCCCTAGCCCGAACCCTAACCCTAACCCTTCCCCGAAGCCTGACCCTCACCCGTCCCCTAATCCTAACCCGTACGCTGACACTGACCCGCGCCCTCACACGTACGCTCCCCCTAAAGCGTTGTCGTACCCTCACCTGGACCCTAAACCGTCCCCGTCCCCTAACCCTAACCCTAGCCCGAACCCTAACCCTAACCCTTCCCCGAAGCCTGACCCTCACCCGTCCCCTAATCCTAACCCGTACGCTGACACTGACCCGCGCCCTCACACGTACGCTCCCCCTAAAGCGTTGTCGTACCCTCACCTGGACCCTAAACCGTCCCCGTCCCGTAACCCTATCCCTAGCCCGAACCCTAACCCTAACCCTTCCCCGAAGCCTGACCCTCACCCGTCCCCTAATCCTAACCCGTACGCTGACACTGACCCGCGCCCTCACACGTACGCTCCCCCTAAAGCGTTGTCGTACCCTCACCTGGACCCTAAACCGTCCCCGTCCCCTAACCCTAACCCTAGCCCGAACCCTAACCCTAACCCTTCCCCGAAGCCTGACCCTCACCCGTCCCCTAATCCTAACCCGTACGCTGACACTGACCCGCGCCCTCACACGTACGCTCCCCCTAAAGCGTTGTCGTACCCTCACCTGGACCCTAAACCGTCCCCGTCCCCTAACCCTAACCCTAGCCCGAACCCTAACCCTAACCCTTCCCCGAAGCCTGACCCTCACCCGTCCCCTAATCCTAACCCGTACGCTGACACTGACCCGCACCCTCACACGTACGCTCCCCCTAAAGCGTTGTCGTACCCTCACCTGGACCCTAAACCGTCCCCGTCCTCTAACCCTAACCCTAGCCCGAACCCTAACCCTAACCCTTCCCCGAAGCCTGACCCTCACCCGTCCCCTAATCCTAACCCGTACGCTGACACTGACCCGCGCCCTCACACGTACGCTCCCCCTAAAGCGTTGTCGTACCCTCATCTGGACCCTAAACCGTCCCCATCCCCTAACCCTAACCCTAGCCCGAACCCTAACCCTAACCCTTCCCCGAAGCCTGACCCTCACCCGTCCCCTAATCCTAACCCGTACGCTGACACTGACCCGCGCCCTCACACGTACGCTCCCCCTAAAGCGTTGTCGTACCCTCACCTGGACCCTAAACCGTCCCCGTCCTCTAACCCTAACCCTAGCCCGAACCCTAACCCTAACCCTTCCCCGAAGCCTGACCCTCACCCGTCCCCTAATCCTAACCCGTACGCTGACACTGACCCGCGCCCTCACACGTACGCTCCCCCTAAAGCGTTGTCGTACCCTCACCTGGACCCTAAACCGTCCCCGTCCTCTAACCCTAACCCTAGCCCGAACCCTAACCCTAACACTTCCCCGAAGCCTGACCCTCACCCGTCCCCTAATCCTAACCCGTACGCTGACACTGACCCACGCCCTCACACGTACGCTCCCCCTAAAGCCTTGTCGTACCCTCACCTGGACCCTAAACCGTCCCCGTCCCCTAACCCTAACCCTAGCCCGAACCCTAACCCTAACCCTTCCCCGAAGCCTGACCCTCACCCGTCCCCTAATCCTAACCCGTACGCTGACACTGACCCGCGCCCTCACACGTACGCTCCCCCTAAAGCGTTGTCGTACCCTCACCTGGACCCTAAACCGTCCCCGTCCCCTAACCCTAACCCTAGCCCGAACCCTAACCCTAACCCTTCCCCGAAGCCTGACCCTCACCCGTCCCCTAATCCTAACCCGTACGCTGACACTGACCCGCGCCCTCACACGTACGCTCCCCCTAAAGCGTTGTCGTACCCTCACCTGGACCCTAAACCGTCCCCGTCCCCTAACCCTAACCCTAGCCCGAACCCTAACCCTAACCCTTCCCCGAAGCCTGACCCTCACCCGTCCCCTAATCCTAACCCGTACGCTGACACTGACCCACGCCCTCACACGTACGCTCCCCCTAAAGCGTTGTCGTACCCTCACCTGGACCCTAAACCGTCCCCGTCCCCTAACCCTAAACCTAGCCCGAACCCTAACCCTAACCCTTCCCCGAAACCTGACCCTCACCCGTCCCCTAATCCTAACCCGTACGCTGACACTGACCCGCGCCCTCACACGTACGCTCCCCCTAAAGCGTTGTCGTACCCTCACCTGGACCCTAAACCATCCCCGTCCCCTAACACTAACCCTAGCCCGAACCCTAACCCTAACACTTCCCCGAAGCCTGACCCTCACCCGTCCCCTAATCCTAACCCGTACGCTGACACTGACCCGCGCCCTCACACATACGCTCCCCCTAAAGCGTTGTCGTACCCTCACCTGGACCCTAAACCGTCCCCGTCCCCTAACCCTAACCCTAGCCCGAACCCTAACCCTAACCCTTCCCCGAAGCCTGACCCTCACCCGGCCCCTAATCCTAACCCGTACGCTGACACTGACCCACGCCCTCACACGTACGCTCCCCCTAAAGCGTTGTCGTACCCTCACCTGGACCCTAAACCGTCCCCGTCCCCTAACCCTAAACCTAGCCCGAACCCTAACCCTAACCCTTCCCCGAAACCTGACCCTCACCCGTCCCCTAATCCTAACCCGTACGCTGACACTGACCCGCGCCCTCACACGTACGCTCCCCCTGAAGCGTTGTCGTACCCTCACCTGGACCCTAAACCATCCCCGTCCCCTAACCCTAACCCTAGCCCGAACCCTAACCCTAACACTTCCCCGAAGCCTGACCCTCACCCGTCCCCTAATCCTAACCCGTACGCTGACACTGACCCGCGCCCTCACACGTACGCTCCCCCTGAAGCGCTGTCGTACCCTCCCCTGGACCCTAAACCGTCCCCGTCCCCTAACCCTAACCCTAGCCCGAACCCTAACCCTAAACCTTCCCCGAAGCCTGACCCTCACCCGTCCCCTAATCCTAACCCGTACGCTAACACGAACCCGCGCCCTGACACGTACGCTCCCCCTAAAGCGTTGTCGTACCCTCCCCTGGACCCGAAACCATCCCCATCCCCTAAACCTAACCCTAGTCCGAACCCTAACCCTAAACCTTCAGTAATACACGGAATGTAAACTTGGCTACACAGGAACTGAATTACAGAACAGAACAGGGTCTCAAATTTAGAAAACCAACTTATGCTTGCTTAAGGGGAAAGGTGAGTTGGGGTCCTGCATAAAACCAGAGATTGAAATGAGCACAGATAAAGTTCCTTAAGCCACATATGGAATAGACAAGAGCTACACCTTGCTCAACGAAATGGACTCAACACCGCATATGAAATGCCTAAGAATGTACCTGACTAGTAAGTATCTTAAAACGTATGGAGTGCTATGTCTCCGAAAGAGAATCAAGCGTGTGTACAGGGGCATAAAAGCAGCAGTGATAGGATTGGAGAGGTTCAGTGAGCAAATGAAGACCCTTTGAAGTCATATTGCATGGTACCCATTCCACGGGTTTCAACTACCCAGGTTTAAGGTATTCTTCCTTCAGCTAAAACATGCATGTGGAACCCAGAGTATGATCAACCATGTGAACGGGAGACGTGTTCAAATATGTCTCAGGTTTCCTCCCCTGGTACTCGGGTGCAACATTCCAGACGCTTTACTAAAACTCTCCCCACTTGGACAGTCGGCGCCTTTAACCTCCTGTTTGGCCCAGTTTGCAATTTCTGCGGAAGATGAACAGGAATAGGGAGAACCAATGAAAGACTAGCTGGAGGTGTCTGGACGGGCAAATTTAACTCTCATTTCCCACCAGGAAGAGGAAATAACCAAAGGCTCAGCGTGCCGTGCCGGAACCAGATTAGGGCCTGAAGCCATCCTGCGGTGTTGCGGCCAGGTCACAAGAAAGCGAGTTGAAGAAAGGAGCTCAGGGGCACTGTAATTCACAAACCTGCAGAGTTATAAATGACAGCTATCGTCCAAAAATATACTGAAGTAAGGCTACCAAGAGGACTTGAAAGCGGGGCAGAATTACAGGAAACCGATTTCAGGAGGTAGACTGGAATTGCATTGAAAGCATAGGAAAAGAGGCAGAACGTCCACAATGATGCACTTGGCCAAAAAGGGCGTATGCGTTTTTTCCTGAATATATTCAGGAAAAAACGCATACGCCCTTTTTGGCCAACCAAGCAAGCTTGCAAAGGAAATCTGCACTACAATGAAGTCTCACTTCCCCCCGGTCAAAAGGGCCATCTGAAAAAAGTGTAAAATCCAGAAAGGCAGGACAGGCCATGGAGAACTGGGAGCCTTGTTATGCTGATGGGTGGGATGTAAATTGCCAACAGACACTCGGGAGAAGTGTATGGTGTTTCCTGAAACATCTAAAAAACAAAGCAACAGAGCCTAGGGCACTTCCACTTATGGTCCTATAGCTTAGGGAAATTAAAATCAAAAAGACACAGCCACCCCAAAGTTTGGGACGCCTCTGTTTACAAGAACCTCGTTTACCGTACAAGTTCAATATCACAGAAAGTGAAAAATGGATAAAGAACTTGTGGTACTTATGTACAATGCAGTATCACTCAGCAATGAGATCTATGTCATCAGGCCCGTAGCAGCATAATGAGTGGATTCAGGTACGATGATTCTAACTGAAATAAGTAACACAGAAAAAGAAACATCATAAGATATCACTAATACACGGAATGTAAACTTGGCTACACAGGAACTGAATTCCAAAACAGAACAGGGTCTCAAATTTAGAAAACCAACTTATGCTTGCTTAAGGGGAAAGGTGAGTTGGGGTGCTGCATAAAACCAGAGATTGAAATGAGCACAGATAAAGTTCCTTAAGCCAAATCTGGAATAGACAAGAGCTACTCCTTGCTCAACGAAATTGACTCAACACCGCATATTAAATGCCTAAGAATGTACCTGACTAGTAAGTATCTTAAAACCTATGGATTGCTATGTCTCCGAAAGAGAATCAAGCATGTGTTCAGGGGCATAAACGCAGCAGTGATAGGATTGGAGAGGTTCGGTGAGCAAATGAAGACCCTTTGAAGTCATATTGCATGGTACCCATTCCACGGGTTTCAACTACCCAGGTTTAAGGTATTCTTCCTTCAGCTAAAACATGCATGTGGAACCCAGAGTATGATCAACCGTGTGAATGGGAGACGAGTTCAAATATGTCTCAGTTTTCCTCCCCTGGTACTCGGGTGCAACATTCCAGACGCTTTACTAACACCCTCCCGACTTGGAGAGTCAGTCCCCTTAACCTCCTGTTTGGCCCAGTTTGCAATTTCTGCGGAAGATGAACAGGAATAGCGAGAACCAATGAGAGACTAGCTGGAGGTGTCTGGACGGGCAAATTTAACTCTCATTTCCCACCAGGAAGAGGAATTAACCAAAGGCTCAGCGTGCCAAGCAGGAACCAGATTAGGGCCTGAAGCCATCCTGCGGTGTTGCGGCCAGGTCACAAGAAAACGAGTTGAAGAAAGGAGCTCAGGGGCACGGTAATTCACAAACCTGCAGAGTTATAAATGACAGCTATCGTCCAAAAATATACTGAAGTAAGGCTACCAAGAGGACTTGAAAGCGGGGCAGAATTACAGGAAACTGATTTCAGGAGGTAGACTGGAATTGCACTGAAAGCACAGGAAAACAGGAAGAACGTCCACAATGATGCACTTGGCCAAAAAGGGCGTATGCGTTTTTTTCTGAATATATTCAGGAAAAAACGCATACGCCCTTTTTGGCCAACCAAGCAAACTTGCAAAGGAAATCTGCACTACAATGAAGTCTCACTTCCCCCCGGTCAAAAGGGCCATCTGAAAAAAGTGTAAAATCCAGAAAGGCAGGACAGGCCCTGGAGAACTGGGAGCCTTGTTATGCTGATGGGCGGGACGTAAATTGCCAACAGACACTCGGGAGAAGTGTATGGTGTTTCCTGAAACATCTAAAAAACAAAGCAACAGAGCCTAGGGCAATTCCACTTATGGTCCTATAGCTTAGGGAAATTAAAATCAAAAAGACACAGCCACCCCAAAGTTTGGGACGCCTCTGTTTACAAGAACCTCGTTTACCATACAAGTTCAATATCACAGAAAGTGAAAAATGGATAAAGAACTTGTGGTACTTACGTACAATGCAGTATCACTCAGCAATGAAATCTATGTCATCAAGCCCGTAGCAGCATAATGAGTGGATTCAGGTACGATGATTCTAACTGAAATAAGTCACACAGAAAAAGAAACATCATAAGATATCACTAATACACGGAATGTAAACTTGGCTACACAGGAACTGAATTCCAAAACAGAACAGGGTCTCAAATTTAGAAAACCAACTTATGCTTGCTTAAGGGGAAAGGTGAGTTGGGGTGCTGCATAAAACCAGAGATTGAAATGAGCACAGATAAAGTTCCTTAAGCCAAATATGGAATAGACAAGAGCTACTCCTTGCTCAACGAAATGGACTCAACACCCCATATTAAACGCCTAAGAATGTACCTGACTAGTAAGTATCTTAAAACCTATGGATTGCTATGTCTCCAAAAGAGAATCAAGTGTGTGTACAGGGGCATAAACGCAGCAGTGATAGGATTGGAGAGGTTCGGTGAGCAAATGAAGACCCTTTGAAGTCATATTGCATGGTACCCATTCCACGGGTCTCAACTCTCCAGGTTTAAGGTATTCTTCCTTCAGCTAAAACATGCATGTGGAACCTAGAGTATGATCAACCATGTGATCGGGAGACGTGTTCAAATATGTCTCAGTTTTCGTACCCTGGTACTCGGGTGCAACATTCCAGACGCTTTACTAACACTCTCCCGACTTGGAGAGTCAGTCCCTTTAACCTCCTGTTTGGCCCAGTTTGCAATTTCTGCGGAAGATGAACAGGAATAGCGAGAACCAATGAGAGACTAGCTGGAGGTGTCTGGACGGGCAAATTTAACTCTCATTTCCCACCAGGAAGAGGAATTAACCAAAGGCTGAGCGTGCCGTGCCGGAACCAGATTAGGGCCGGAAGCCATCCTGGGGTGTTGCGGACAGCTCACAAGAAAGCGAGTTGAAGAAAGGAGCTCAGGGGCACTGTAATTCACAAACCTGCAGAGTTATAAATGACAGCTATCGTCCAAAAATATACTAAAGTAAGGCTGCCAAGAGGACTTGAAAGCGGGGCAGAACTGCAGGAAACCGATTTCAGGAGGTAGACTGGAATTGCATTGAAAGCATAGGAAAAGAGGCAGAACGTCCACAATGATGCACTTGGCCAAAAAGGGCCTATGCGTTTTTTCCTGAATATATTCAGGAAAAAACGCATACGCCCTTTTTGGCCAACCAAGCAAGCTTGCAAAGGAAATCTGCACTACAATGAAGTCTCACTTCCCCCCGGTCAAAAGGGCCATCTGAAAAAAGTGTAAAATCCAGAAAGGCAGGACAGGCCATGGAGAACTGGGAGCCTTGTTATGCTGATGGGCGGGATGTAAATTGCCAACAGACACTCGGGAGAAGTGTATGGTGTTTCCTGAAACATCTAAAAAACAAAGCAACAGAGCCTAGGGCACTTCCACTTATGGTCCTATAGCTTAGGGAAATTAAAATCAAAAAGATACAGCCACCCCAAAGTTTGGGACGCCTCTGTTTACAAGAACCTCGTTTACCGTACAAGTTCAATATCACAGAAAGTGAAAAATGGATAAAGAACTTGTGGTACTTACGTACAATGCAGTATCACTCAGCAATGAAATCTATGTCATGAGGCCCGTAGCAGCATAATGAGTGGATTCAGGTACGATGATTCTAACTGAAATAAGTCACACAGAAAAAGAAACATCATAAGATATCACTAATACACGGAATGTAAACTTGGCTACACAGGAACTGAATTCCAAAACAGAACAGGGTCTCAAATTTAGAAAACCAACTTATGCTTGCTTAAGGGGAAAGGTGAGTTGGGGTGCTGCATAAAACCAGAGATTGAAATGAGCACAGATAAAGTTCTATAAGGCAAATATGGAATAGACATGAGCAACTCCTTGCTCAACGAAATGGACTCAACACCCCATATTCAACGCCTAGGAATATACCTGCCTAGTAAGAATCATAAAAGCAATGGATTTATATATCTCTGTAAGAGAATGAAGAGTGTGTACAGCGGCATTAAAGCAGTGAAAATCAGCTAAATCCCATATTAAAAATAAATTTCTTAAACAAAACACAATGACAGTGAAATAGAGAGCAATACTTAAGTAATTCATTCAAGGCTTCTGATGCAACCTGCATTTACCATATCTACACCCAGAGCTGGGTGACACATAAGGCTGGACACTTGGGGCTCATAAGATTGGTGAGGTTCGGTGAGCAAATGCAGACCCTTTGAAGTCATATTGCATGGTACCCATTCCATGGGTCTCAACTCTCCAGATTTAAGGGATTCTTCCTTCAGCTAAAACATGCATGTGGAACCTAGAGTATGATCCACCGTGTGATCGGGAGACGTGTTCAAATATGTCTCAGTTTTCGTACCCTGGTACTCGGGTGCAACATTCCAGACGCTTTACTAACACTCTCCCGACTTGGAGAGTCAGTCCCTTTAACCTCCTGTTTGGCCCAGTTTGCAATTTCTGCGGAAGATGAACAGGAATAGGGAGAACCAATGAGAGACTAGCTGGAGGTGTCTGGACGGGCAAATTTAACTCTCATTTCCCACAGGGAAGAGGAATAAACCAAAGGCTCAGCATGCCGTGCCGGAACCAGATTAGGGCCTGAAGCAATCCTGCGGTGTTGTGGCCAGCTCACAAGAAAGCGAGTTGAAGAAAGGAGCTCAGGGACACTGTAATTCACAAACCTGCAGATTTATAAATGACAGCTATTGTCCGAAAATATACTGAAGTAGGGCTGCCAAGAGGACTTGAATGCGGAGCAGAATTGCAGGAAACCGATTTCAGGAGGAATCGGAATTGGATTGCATTTAAAACACAGGAAAAGAGGCAGAATGTCGACAATGATGCACTTGGCCAAAAAGGGCGTATGTGTTTTTTCCTGAATATATTCAGGAAAAAACTCATACGCCCTTTTTGGCCAACCAAGCAAGCTTGCAAAGGAAATCTGCACTACAATTAAGTCTCACTTCCCTCCGGTCAAAAGGGCCATCTGAAAAAAGTGTAAAATCCAGAAAGGTAGAACAGGCCATGGAGAACTGGGAGCCTTGTTATGCTGATGGGCGGGATGTAAATTGCCAACAGCCGCTCTGTAGAAGTGTATGGTGTTTCCTGAAACATCTAAAAAACAAAGCAACAGAGCCTAGGGCACTTCCACTTATGGTCCTATAGCTTAGGGAAATTAAAATCAAAAAGACACAGCCACCCCAAAATTTGGGACGGCTCTTTTTACAGGAATCTCTTCTGCGGCACAAGTTAAATATCCCAGAGAGCAAATAATGGATAAAGAAGTTGCGGTACTTATGTACAACAGAATACCACTCAGCAATGAAATCTATGTCACCAGGCCCGTACCAGCATAATGAGTGGATTGAGGCACGATGATTCTAAGTGAAATAAGTCACACAGAAAAAGAAACATCATAAGGTATCACTAATATACGGAATGTGAACTTGGCTACAGATGAACTGAATTACAAAACAGAACAGGGTCTCAAATTTAGAAAACCAACTTATGCTTGCTTAAGGGGGAAGGTGAGTTGGGGTGCTGCATAAAAGCAGAGTTTGAAATTAGCACAGATACCGTTCCATAAGCCAAATATGTAATAGACAAGACCTACCCCTTGCTCAACGAAATGGATTCAACAATGAGGTATCACCTCACACCTGGTAGAATAGGCATCATAGAAAATCTACAAACAAAAAATGCTGGAAAGGGTGTGGAGAAAAGGAACCCTCTTCCACTATTGTTGGGAATATAAATTGATACAGTCATTATGGAGAACAATATGGAATTTCTTAAGAAACTAACAATAGAATTACCATATGATACAGCAATCCCAGTACTGGACATATACGCAGACAAAACCATAAATCAAAAAGAGTCATTCACCGCAATGTTCATTGCATCACTATTTACAATATCGAGGTAATGGAAGCAACCTAAATGCCCACAGACAGACGAATGCATAAAGCTGTGGTACATATATAAAATGGAATATTACTAAGCCATGAAAAGGAATGAAATTGGGTCATTTGTAGAGACGTCGATGGATCTAGAGACTGTCATACAGAGTGAAGTAAGTCAGAAAGAGAAAAACAAATCTTGTATATTCATGCATATATGTAGAACCTAGAAAAACTGTACAGATTAAGCATTTTGCAAGGCATAAATAGAGCAACAGATGTAGACAACAAACGTATGGACAACAAGGGGGGAAAGCTGTTGGGGTGGTGGTGGTGGGAGGAGTTGAGAGACTGGGATTGGCATGTATACATTTATATGTATAAAATAGATAACCAATAAGAACCTGCTGTATAAAAATATAAAATAAAATTCAAAATTAAAAAATAAAATTTAAAAAATAAAACAGAAAAAACAATTATTCCCTGCACATACATGTATTTATATGAATAAATTATTTCCATGCTTATATCTGTAAATACAAAAAAGAGGAATAAAATCTACCTTGAACCAAAAACGAAAAAGAGAAAAAAACACAGAACCCACCAGTTACACAGAGGAAAACCGTATCAGGGCACTTGCTCCAGTTGTAAACAATTCTGAAGTTGGTCAGTGGTGGGGAATCGTCTCCCATTCAGCCAGCAGCCCCCACGCAACAAGCGTCCTCATTGCAAAGCTGGGGCACCGTGCCGAGGCATCTGTGAGTAAACGTGAGCTGAGCCCCAGGCCAGTTGCTGCTGAACTATTCCCACCCGTCCCAGGTAAAACACCTGAATATATACAAGGACTTGAAAGCCTAGAGGAAGGGCCATAGAGCCACACGAGTGACAGCATGCCAGCCGACTTGGTGCCTGCAGGCCAGCCAGGACGGTCCTGGCCCTGGGTGCTCTTCTGGAAGATTTCCATTTCCCTGCCTGAGATACCCGTCCTGTCCCTGCCCCCACTGCTTTTTTCCTTCCTCACCTCTGCCCAGGGAGAAATTCCAGCAGCAGGTATGGGTGACACATCCTCTTCTTTAGCAGGTGGCAGCCTGGCAACTGCTGCAGAAAGTCCAGCAGAGCCCCACTCACACTGGGCCACCCACAAAGCCGTGGCCTCTCACTCCCTCCCACCAGCCCAGCCCCGAGACTGCTGACAGGGCAGAGAAAATGGTGTCAGGCACGGCTGCAGGGGCTCTTGCTGCCTGGAGTGGTATTTATATTGATCTCAACCCAGGCACACCTGGGGAGGGCTGGCTGGCATGGTAAGGCTGCCCAGGTCAGCCAATCATCACCCCTCAGGGGCTCACAGTTGCAGAAAATGGAACTTGCTGAACCGGCCAGGTCCAAGGAACAGGTGTGGGCTCCTGAGAGTCAGGATAGACAAGGGGCTGCAGCTTTGGCTTGTTTTCTAATCATTTTATCTGGCCCATGAGTGGGAGACAACTTCAAGAAAACCCTCTCCTAATGAGAGGAACCCAGGAGTCAGGGAGAGGAGGGGTGGGTGGTGGTTGGAGACAGAGGCCTGGTGCCCTGGGTGCAGTGGAAGTCTCTGGAAGACCAGGTGGAGGGAGACCTCACAGAGTGATGCCCACGGTCACAGACCTGTTGCAGCTGCTGTTTGTTAGTTCAAGTCCTGCTCTGAGGTGCTCTGTGTCAGCTCTGAGCGACAGGTGAGCTGGGGGTGCTCTGCAATGAGGGCTATGTGCACGGTTCCTGTGTGCCCAGCCCTGCCACGGTACCTGCAAGGGTAACTCTGTATCCTGGGAGGGGCCTGACCACGAGAGCCCCGTGGGCTGGAGTGGGGGTGGGGTACCTGCCCAGGTGAGCTCCATATTCTGGGATTGGTCTGACCACGAGAGCCCCATGGGCTGCTGGGGACCTGGTAAAGGATGTCAGGACAGTCAGTGAAGCCACCGAGGATATACCTCCAGTTGCTCCTAATTCCTACACCCTGCTGGTCATTCTACCAACCACCAGGACATGGTATTCTGTATTAGTCTTCAATGATGCCTTTTTTTGTATTCCATTAGTCCCAGAGTCACAAGAAATTTTGGCTTGTGAGTGGCAGGACTCAACATACAACTAAAACAATACTTCCGGGCCGTCTGGCCCCAAGGGTGCAAAAATTCCCACACCGTCTTTGGGGAAAGCTTAGCTAAAGACCTAAAAGTTCTACCTCTGGAAAAGGAAACCCTCCTTCAATATGCAGACGACATTCTGATCGCCAGCCCTACTAAGGAGGCCTCTGAACTACCAAGCCAATAAAGGATAGAAGTTGTCCAAGAAAAAGCTCAAATATCACAGACTGCGGTGACCTGCCTGGGCTTCATTCTCACAGAAGGTCAGAGAAGCCCATCCCAGGAAAGGGAAGAAACCATTTTCAGCCTTACCCCTTTCTAAAACTAGAAGACAGCTTAGGGGTTCCTGGGGAGGCCAGGGTTTGCTGCTTCTGGATCCCTAACTACAGTCTACTAGCTGGGCCTCTATATGAAACACTGAAAGGAAAAGATGATGATCCTTTTGAATAGAATCCAGAAGTGGCCTTTCAAGAATAGAAAGAGCAGTCAATTCAGACCCTTGCCCTGGAACTCCCTAATTTAGCTAAACCCTTTGACCTTTACATTCCCGGTGAAAGGTGAATCGCCATTGGAGAATTAGTGCAAAAACTGGGACCACTTGAAATGGAACAATGCAAGAATGCCATCCAGGTAGGATAAACTACGGTCACCAAGGGGCTTGGCCCACTGCCGCATCTGGCCAAGATACTGGCAGTATCTAAAAACCTGGAAATCAGCAGCCCAAAAGGCCACCTCCCTCCTAAGGGAAAAGGACCCCACGTGGTGATCCTAACCACCAACCATGCCCTGAAGTTGCAGGGTTCGCTCCGTGGGCACACCGACCTCGAGTGAGGAGGCCCTCCAACTCCAACATCCAGAGAGATAACCGGGGGCAACAGGGCACCATGACGACTCGTGTGAACATCACTTGACCTGGAGTTTCTCTCATAAAACAACAAGAGTGTGTCCCAAAAGAGTAGACTACTGCTTGCAGGACTTACTGCACCCAGAGGGGAGCTAATAATCTTGGCGGAGGAACAGTATACCACACTGTCACCATAGAAAAGCCTACAGACACCATGATGATGGTGGCCAATAAGACCGGCTGGACTCCTGTTTACTTCAAAAGGCTGTTGACTCAGTAGCCATCATGGTCCTTATCACCACTGACCCTGGACTGTCTGGGAGTTGAGCGGGCAGGGCTCTGACACCTGGTGCTGTTTGTACGTTAATTCAGGGGCCTAATTGAAGAAAGCGCAGACTACTGGTCAGAGCATCTAGGCTGGCAGAAACGGTCAGCCTAAGGTGGCCGAACAAATGTGGGGCGGGGTGAAACCGGCCCTCACAGCGTCTCTGCACATCTCTTTCCTGGACCCTTAAAGGTCATTAGAATCTATAACACTTCCAATGCTGGTGCTCAGGTGGACGAGCAGGGAGGCAGGGGTCCTGGGGACAATCAACGTCACCGGGAGGCTGCTGGGGAGAAGATCTGACCCTCGCCCTAGGTATGAGGGCTCCCAACTCAGCACTCAGCAGTTACAGAAGAAGGGTCTGCACACTCAGCACTCCAAGAATGAGGAACGGGACAAAAGGCAGAGGAGGGGTTTGTCCCCAGCAAAGCCCATTAAAAATCCCTGGGAGATAAAAATAGAATCTGGGCAATAAAGTCAAGTCTAACCTTTTTTATCCTTTGTGCTTTGTCTAATTTCATGTGCTCCTAGGGTCCCGCATGCAGAGGTTCCACACCCAGCACTTCAGACCAGATTTCCTAGTGCAGAATGGCTGGGTCGACACCTCAGCTCCTGGGGCCCAGTGCAGACTCCACGATATAGAGCCTGAGCTACAGCCAACCCGGCCCTCGAGAGCTCCGCCGCCTCCCTCCCTCCCACTGACTCTGACAGGATCTCTACACAGCAGCCCAGCCCACAGCCCACGGGGTAGTGCATGCTCTCACCTCTCCATTCTCTGATCAAAATATAAAGTTTCCTTTGCTTGTGAACCAAACTCAGTCTCGATCTGTTGGCCCCAATGACACTGGGCAGGGGGACACTTGTTGGGGTCCACTCTGGAGGATCAGTAACAGAAATTGAGACTATTGTAACCTCAATGAACAGATGTGTGAGCCAAACTGTAGTTAACATAGAACAGTGTATAAGGCTCGGGTAAAATAAGATGTTTCTAACACTTCCATTTGATATTTCCATCACTTTTTATAAGCAAGTTCAGTGAAAAGGTTTGTCTTATTTGTCAGGTCAATATTAGAGAAACGAAGTGATTTCTTTCCAAGGATGTACATCTAATAATCTTGGTTAAACCTTCAATCTTGTTTTAAATGCTTTTCCATTGAAAATGATACCTCTCTTTCAGCTCCCCCATTTCTGAGAAGTATAAAATCTTATAATTTATTATTACCAAAGGGGAAAGGTGGGAGGAGGGATAAATTAACAGTTTGGAATTAACACATACACACTGCTATGTATAAAATAGATCATCAACAAGGAACTACTGTATAGCACAGGGAACTACACTCAACATTTTACAATAACCTATAAGGGGAAATAATCTGAAAAAGAATAGATATTTTTATTGACATCATCTATCAATGATAGTTAAAGTGTAGCCTAAGGGAAGCTGGTGGTGAGTGCTTCTGACCCTGAAGACTTCAATCATCTAAAGTTTGGACTCTGCCTACTTCCCAAGGCCCTTAATGAACATATGTGTAGCCGTAGCTTAAAAAATTCCCCAGTTTGGGTTTCGGGGAGACACTGATTTTGAAAAAGCCCTGGTGTTCTCCTTACATGAATGGGACTCTTCCTACTGCTAAAACATGTCTGTCACACCCAGAGGATGGTATACCGTCTGATCGGGAAGAGTTTGGAAAAGGCATCTCATCTCCTCATCTCCTGGTGCTCGGGTTCACCCCTCCAGCGTCTTTACTAACAGTCTCCCCACTTGGAGATGTCAGCACTGTCAACATCCTGTTGCGTACAGTTTGGAATTTGTCCAGAGGATGAAGCGGAAGGATGAGGAACAATGAGAGACAAGTCCTAGGTGTTCAGACAGGCACATGTCACTCTAATTTCCAATCAGGAAGACGAATTGACCAAAGGCTAGGGTTGCCCATGGAAACAGTATAGGGCTTGAGGAAATCCCGCTGCTTTGTGGCCAGTTCCCATAAACACAAGTTGAACAATGGAACTCAGGGGCAGTAAAATTCACAAAACTGCAGAGTTGAAAATATCCATCACTGACAAATGTCTTGAGGAAAGTCAGAGAAAAGGACTTGTAAGCAAGGGAGAATGGCAGGAAAGGGATTTGAGGAGGTAGAAAGGACTCGCCATTAAGCACAAGAAAAGGAGCTGAACATTGCCAACATTGCAGTTGGCCAAAAAGGGTGTATGCGTTTTTTTCTGTATATATTCAAGAAAAGGGCATACACTTTTTTAGCCAACCAAACAGGTGGGCACTGGAAGTCAATACTACAAAAGATATCACTTCGCATCAGTCAGAAGAGCCATCCTCATAAAGCGTAAACAACAGAAATGCAGGACAGGGCAACGAGAAGAGGGAGCCCTGTGAGACTTATAGTGGAAATGTATATTGCCAACGGCCATTCTGGAGAAGTGTATTGTGTTTACTAAAGCATCTAAAAAATGAGCTACAGAGCATAGGGCACTTGCACTCATGGGCGTATATCTTGGGAAAAACAAAAATCGAGAGGACACAGGCACCCCAATGTTTACCCCCTCTCTGTTTAAAAGATCCTCGACTAGGATATAACTTAAATGTCTCTGGAGGGAAAAAATGGATAGAGATGTGGTACTTAGGTAGAGTGGAATATTATTCAGCCTGGAAATCAATGAAATATGGCCAGTTGTAACAACTCCGGAGGAGTTACGTATGATCATTCTAAGTGACAGAATTCAAAAAGAAAAAGACACATATCATAAGATATCACTTAAAGGTGGAATCCAAAATGGCTACACATGAAATAAATTACAAAACAAAAACATAGTCAAATATGTAGAAAACACGCATAAGGCTGCTAAATGGGAAAGGTGGGGAGGGGTGAGGCATCATCCAGGAGGTTGAAATTAGCAAAGATACCATTCCAAATACCAAACTGATAATCAACAAGGCCTACACGGTAGCTAAAAGAACTGCACTCAGCACACTCAAGTCACCGGAAAAGAATATATACGACTGGTAAGAATCTGAAAAAGAATTTATTGATGTCTCTCTGTACGTGAATCAAGTGGATGTACAGCAGCAAGAAACAGAGCTTTGAAAATCAGCTGTAACCAATATAGTAATAAATTGAAAAAAATAAATGACAGAGAGACAGAGAAAACCTCTTACAACTTTTCCTCAGGGACGGTGATGCAACATGGATTGAACACATCTAGACCCACAGCAGGATGAGACATAAGGCTGGAAACTGTTTGCGCTAAGAGAAATGTGAGGTTGGGTGAGGAAATGCACACCCTTTAAAGTAATACTACCTGGTACCCATTCAATGGGTCCCAAATCTGCAGGTTCAAGGGATCTTCCTACAGCTAAAACATGCATGGAAAACCCAGAGGACTGTACACCATGTGATCGGGAGATGTGTCTAAAATGCACCTCATTTATCCTCTCCTGGTGCTCCTGTTCACCATTCCAGCCACGTTACTTAGAATCTCCCCACTTGGAGAATCAGCACATTTCAACTTCTGTTTCACACATTTTGCAAATTGTGAGGAGGATGAACGGGAAGAGGGGGAACCAATGAGAGAATAGTTGTAGGGGTTTGGACGGGCACATATCACTCTAATTTCCCATTAAGAATAAGAATTAAAGAAAGGCTCAGCCTGCCTCGCCGGAGCCAAAATAGGGCCTGAAGCAATCCTGCGGGTTTGAGGCCAGCTCACAAAAGAGCAACTTAAAAAATGGAGCTCAGGGTCACTGCAATTCACAAACCTGCAGAGTTATAAATGAAAACTAACGTCCAAAAATATGTTGAGGTAAGGCAAAGAAGAGGATCTGAATGCAAGACAGAATTGCAAGAAACAGATTTCAAGAGATAGATTGGACTCGTCTTTAACGCACATGAAAAGCGGCAGAATTTCAACAATGATGCAGTTGGCCCAAAAGGGCGTATGTGTTTTTTCCTGATTATATCCAGGAAAAAACGCATACGCATTTTATGGGCAACGAAGCAAGCAAGCAATGCAAATGTGCACAACAAAGAAGTCTCACTTCCCACCAGTCAAAAGGGCCATCCTAAAAAATTGTAAAAACCAGAAATGCAGGACAGGCCATGGAGAACAGGGAGCCTTTATACGCTGATGGGCAGTGTGTGAACTGCCGAGAGCCACTCTGGAGAAGTGTATGGTGGTTCCTAAATCATCTAAAAAACAGAGCTACAGAGCATAGGACACTTCCAATCATGGGAGTATATCTAGGGAAGTCTAAAAATCAACAAGACACAAGCACACCACAGTTTAGGGCTACTCTGTTTACAAGAACCTCAACTTCAGTACACCTTAAATATCCCAGGAAAGAGAACAATGGATAAAGAAGATGTGGTACTTATGTACAATGGAATATCTCTTCACCATGAAATCAATATAATAAGGCTAGTAGAAGGATAAAGAGTGGATTTAGGTCCGATAATACTACTTGAAATAAGTCAAACAGAAAAAGAAACATATCATAAGATATCACTTATAGAGGGAGGGTAAATATGGCTGCACAAGAAATGCATTACAGAACAGAACAGTGTCTCACATTTAGAAAACACACTTATGTCAGCTTAAGGGGAAAGGAGAGGTGGGGTGATGCATAAAACCAGAGTTTGAAATTAGCACAGATACCATTCAATAAACCAAATAGGTATTAGACAAGATCTGCACCTTGCTCAATGAACTGGCCTCAACACACCCTATACACCGCAGAGAAATATATCTGAGTAATAAGAATCTTAAAACCCATGTATTGATATATCTCCATAAGGGAATCAAGTGTGTGCAGAGCGGCACAAACACAGCAGTGAAAATGAGCTAAACCCCATTATAGAAATAAATTTTAAAAACAAAACGCTGAAACAATGAAAGAGAGAAAAATTCTTACAAAATTCGCTCAGGGGATGTGATGCAACCTGGATTGACCACATATAAACCCACAGCTGGATAAGACATAAGGCTGGACACTTGGGGCTGAGAGGATTGGTGAGCTTTGGTGAGCAACTGCCGAAAGTTTAATGCAATACTTCATGCTACTCAGTACAAGGGTCCCAACACTCCAGGTTGAAGGGAATCTTCCTACAGCTAAACCATGCTTGGGAACCCCAGTGACTGGTATACCATATGATCGGGAAAGGTTTCTAAGACGCACCTCATTTTTCCTCTCCTGGGGCTCCGGATCGACATTCCAGCCGCTTTACTAACAACATCCCCACATGGAGTCAATGCCTATAAGTTCTGGTATCTCACAGTCTGCAGTTAGTGCAGAGGATGAATGGGAATGGGGGAACCAGTGAGAAACTAGCTGTAGCGGTTTCAATGGGCACATGTCACTCTAATGTCACATCAGTAAGAAGAATTAACCAAAGGCACAGCAAGGTGCCCCAGAAGAAAAATACGGCTTCAAGGAATCCTGTGGTTATGGGGCAAGACCACAAAAATAAGAGCTGAAAAATGGAGCTAAGGGCCACTGCAATTCAAAAACCTGCAGAGTTATAAAGGCCAACTATTTTCAAAAAATATATTGAGGTAAGGCTATGAAGAGGCAATGAAAGCAAGGCAGAATTGCAGGAAACCAATTTCAGGACGTAGACTGCAATTGCATTGAAAATATATGAAGAGAGTCAGAACCTCGACAATGATGCACTTGGAAAAAGGGCGTATGCGTTTTTTCCTGAATATATTCAGGAAAAAACGCATACGCACTTTTTGGCCAACCAAGCAAGCTTGCAAAGGAAATCGGCACTACAATGAAGTATCACTTCCCCCTGGTCAAAAGGGCCATCTGAAAAAAGTGTAAAATCCAGAAAGGCAGGACAGGCCATGGAGAACTGGGAGCCTTGTTATGCTGATGGGCGGGATGTAAATTGCCAACAGACACTCGGGAGAAGTGTATGGTGTTTCCTGAAACATCTAAAAAACAAAGCAACAGAGCCTAGGGCACTTCACTTATGGTCCTATAGCTTAGGGAAATTAAAATCAAAAAGACACAGCCACCCCAAAGTTTGGGACGCCTCTGTTTACAAGAACCTCATTTATAGTACAAGTTCAATATCACAGAAAGTGAAAAATGGATAAAGAACTTGTGGTACTTACGTACAATGCAGTCTCACTCAGCAATGAAATCTATGTCACCAGGCTCTTAGCAGCACAATGAGTGGATTCGGGTATGGTGATTCTAAATGAAATAAGTCACACAGAAAAAGAAACATCAAAAAATATCACTAATACATGGAATGTAAACTGGGCTACAGAGGAACTGAATTACAAAACAGAACAGGGTCTCAAATTTAGAAAACCAACTTATGCTTGCTTAAGGGGAAAGGTGAGTTGGGGTGCTGCATAAAACCAGAGATTGAAATGAGCACAGATAAAGTTCCTTAAGCCAAATATGGAATAGACAACAGCTACTCCTTGCTCAACGAAATGGACTCAACACCCCATATTAAACGCCTAAGAATGTACCTGACTAGTAAGTATCTTAAAACCGATGGATTGCTATGTCTCCAAAAGAGAATCAAGCATGTGTACAGGGGCATAAACGCAGCAGTGATAGGATTGGAGAGGTTCGGTGAGCAAATGAAGACCCTTTGAAGTCATATTGCATGGTACCCATTCCACGGGTCTCAACTATCCAGGTTTAAGGTATTCTTCCTTCAGCTAAAACATGCATGTGGAACCCAGAGTATGATCAACCGTGTGATCGTGAGATGTGTTCAGATATGTCTCAGTTTTCGTCCCCTGGTACTTGGGTGCAACATTCCAGACGCTTTACTAACACTCTCCCCACTTGGAGAGTCAGTGCCTTTAACCTCCTGTTTGGCCCAGTTTGCAATTTCTGCGGAAGATGAACAGGAATAGGGAGAACCAATGAGAGACTAGCTGGAGGTGTCTGGACGGGCAAATTTAACTCTCATTTCCCACCAGGAAGAGGAATTAACCAAAGGTTCAGCGTGCCGTGCCGGAACCAGATTAGGGCCTGAAGCCATCCTGCGGTGTTGCGGCCAGCTCACAAGAAAGCGAGTTGAAGAAAGGAGCTCAGGGGCACTGTAATTCACAAACCTGCAGAGTTATAAATGACAGCTATCGTCCAAAAATATACTGAAGTAAGGCTGCCTAGAGGAGTTGAAAGCGGGGCAGAATTGCAGGAAACCGATTTCAGGAGGTAGACTGGAATTGCATTTCAAGCATAGGAAAAGAGGCAGAACGTCCACAATGATGCACTTGGCCAAAAAGGGCGTATGCGTTTCTTCCTGAATATATTCAGGAAAAAACGCATACGCCCTTTTTGGCCAACCAAGCAAGCTTGCAAAGGAAATCTGCACTACAATGAAGTCTCACTTCCCCCCGGTCAAAAGGGCCATCTGAAAAAAGTGTAAAATCCAGAAAGGGAGGACAGGCCATGGAGAACTGGGAGCCTTGTTATGCTGATGGGCGGGATGTAAATTGCCAACAGACACTCGGGAGAAGTGTATGGTGTATCCTGAAACACCTAAAAACCAAAGCAACAGAGCCTAGGGCACTTCCACTTATGGTCCTATAGCTTAGGGAAATTAAAATCAAAAAGACACAGCCACCCCAAAGTTTGGGACGCCTCTGTTTACAAGAACCTCGTTTACAGTACAAGTTCAATATCGCAGAAAGTGAAAAATGGATAAAGAAGTTGTGGTATTTACTTACAAAGCAATATCACTCAGCAATGAAATCTATGTCATCAGGCCCTTAGCAGCACAATGAGTGTATTCAGGTATGGTGATTCTAACTGAAATAAGTCACACAGAAAAAGAAACATCAAAAAATATCACTAACAAACTGAATGTAAACTGGGCTACAGAGGAACTGAATTACAAAACAGAACAGGGTCTCAAATTTAGAAAACCAACTTATGCTTGCTTAAGGGGAAAGGTGAGTTGGGGTGCTGCATAAAACCAGAGATTGAAATGAGCACAGATAAAGTTCCTTAAGCCAAATATGGAATAGACAAGAGCTACTCCTTGCTCAACGAAATGGACTCAACACCCCATATTAAACGCCTAAGAATGTACCTGACTAGTAAGTATCTTAAAACCGATGGATTGCTATGTCTCCGAAAGAGAACCAAGCATGTGTACAGCGGCATAAACGCAGCAGTGATAGGATTGGAGAGGTTCGGTGAGCAAATGAAGACCCTTTGAAGTCATATTGCATGGTACCCATTCCCCGGGTCTCAACTCTCCAGGTTTAAGGTATTCTTCCTTCAGCTAAAACATGATGTGGAACCCAGAGTATGATCAACCGTGTGAACGGGAGACGTGTTCAAATATGTCTCAGATTTCCTCCCCTGATACTCGGGTGCAACATTCCAGACGCTTTACTAACACTCTCCCCACTTGGAGAGTCAGCGCCTTTAACCTCCTGTTTGGCCCAGTTTGCAATTTCTGCGGAAGATGAACAGGAATAGGGAGAACGAATGAGAGACTAGCTGGAGGTGTCTGGACGGGCAAATTTAACTCTCATTTCCCACCAGGAAGAGGAAATAACCAAAGGCTCAGCGTGCCGTGCCGGAACCAGATTAGGGCCTGAAGCCATCCTGCGGTGTTGCGGCCAGCTCAAAAGAAAGCGAGTTGAAGAAAGGAGCTCAGGGGCACTGTAATTCACAAACCTGCAGAGTTATAAATGACAGCTATCTTCTAAAAATATACTGAAGTAAGGCTGCCAAGAGGACTTGAAAGCGGGGCAGAATTGCAGGAAACCGATTTCACGAGGTAGACTGGAATTGCATTGAAAGCATAGGAAAAGAGGCAGAACGTCCACAATGATGCACTTGGCCAAAAAGGGCGTATGCGTTTTTTCCTGAATATATTCAGGAAAAAACGCATACGCACTTTTTGGCCAACCAAGCAAGCTTGCAAAGGAAATCTGCACTACAATGAAGTCTCACTTCCCCCCGGTCAAAAGGGCCATCTGAAAAAAGTGTAAAATCCAGAAAGGGAGGACAGGCCATGGAGAACTGGGAGCCTTGTTATGCTGATGGGCGGGATGTAAATTGCCAACAGACACTCGGGAGAAGTGTATGGTGTATCCTGAAACACCTAAAAACCAAAGCAACAGAGCCTAGGGCACTTCCACTTATGGTCCTATAGCTTAGGGAAATTAAAATCAAAAAGACACAGCCACCCCAAAGTTTGGGACGCCTCTGTTTACAAGAACCTCGTTTACAGTACAAGTTCAATATCGCAGAAAGTGAAAAATGGATAAAGAAGTTGTGGTATTTACTTACAAAACAATATCACTCAGCAATGAAATCTATGTCATCAGGCCCTTAGCAGCACAATGAGTGTATTCAGGTATGGTGATTCTAACTGAAATAAGTCACACAGAAAAAGAAACATCAAAAAATATCACTAACAAACTGAATGTAAACTGGGCTACAGAGGAACTGAATTACAAAACAGAACAGGGTCTCAAATTTAGAAAACCAACTTATGCTTGCTTAAGGGGAAAGGTGAGTTGGGGTGCTGCATAAAACCAGAGATTGAAATGAGCACAGATAAAGTTCCTTAAGCCAAATATGGAATAGACAAGAGCTACTCCTTGCTCAACGAAATGGACTCAACACCCCATATTAAACGCCTAAGAATGTACCTGACTAGTAAGTATCTTAAAACCGATGGATTGCTATGTCTCCAAAAGAGAATCAAGCATGTGTACAGGGGCATACACGCAGCAGTGATAGGATTGGAGAGGTTCGGTGAGCAAATGAAGACCCTTTGAAGTCATATTGCATGGTACCCATTCCACGGGTCTCAACTCTCCAGGTTTAAGGTATTCTTCCTTCAGCTAAAACATGCATGTGGAACCCAGAGTATGATCAACCGTGTGATAGGGAGACGTGTTCAGATATGTCTCAGTTTTCGTCCCCTGGTACTTGGGTGCAACATTCCAGACGCTTTACTAACACTCTCCCGATTTGGAGAGTCAGTGCCTTTAACCTCCTGTTTGGCCCAGTTTACAATTTCTGCGGAAGATGAACAGGAATAGGGAGAACCAATGAGAGACTAGCTGGAGGTGTCTGGACGGGCAAATTTAACTCTCATTTCCCACCAGGAAGAGGAATTAACCAAAGGCTCAGCGTGCCGTGCCGGAACCAGATTAGTGCCTGAAGCCATCCTGCGGTGTTGCGGCCAGGTCACAAGAAAGCGAGTTGAAGAAAGGAGCTCAGGGGCACTGTAATTCACAAACCTGCAGAGTTATAAATGACAGCTATCATCCAAAAATATACTGAAGTAAGGCTGCCAAGAGGACTTGAAAGCGGGGCAGAATTGCAGGAAACTGATTTCAGGAGGTAGACTGGAATTGCATTTCAAGCATAGGAAATGAGGCAGAACGTCCACAATGATGCACTTGGCCAAAAAGGGCGCATGCGTTTTTTCCTGAATATATTCAGGAAAAAACGCATACGCACTTTTTGGCCAACCAAGCAAGCTTGCAAAGGAAATCTGCACTACAATGAAGTCTCACTTCCCCCCGGTCAAAAGGGCCATCTGAAAAAAGTGTAAAATCCAGAAAGGGAGGACAGGCCATGCAGAACTGGGAGCTTTGTTATGCTGATGGGCGGGATGTAAATTGCCAACAGCCACTCGGGAGAAGTGTATGATGTTTCCTGAAACACCTAAAAAACAAAGCAACAGAGCCTAGGGCACTTCCACTTATGGTCCTATAGCTTAGGTAAATTAAAATCAAAAAGACACAGCCACCCCAAAGTTTGGGACGCCTCTGTTTACAAGAACCTCGTTTACAGTACAAGTTCAATATCGCAGAAAGTGAAAAATGGATAAAGAAGTTGTGGTATTTACTTACAAAGCAATATCACTCAGCAATGAAATCTATGTCATCAGGCCCTTAGCAGCACAATGAGTGGATTCAGGTATGATGATTCTAACTGAAATAAGTCACACAGAAAAAGAAACATCAATAAATATCACTAATACATGGAATGTAAACTTGGCTACAGAGGAACTGAATTACAAAACAGAACAGGCTCTCAAATTGAGAAAACCAACTTATGCTTGCTTAAGGGGAAAGTTGAGTTGGGGTGCTGCATAAAACCAGAGATTGAAATGAGCACAGATAAAGTTCCTTAAGCCAAATATGGAATAGACAAGAGCTACACCTTGCTCAACGAAATGACTCAACACCCCATATTAAACAACTAAGAATGTACCTGACTAGTAAGTATCTTACAACCGATGGATTGCTATGTCTCCGAAAGAGAATCAAGCGTGTGTACAGGGGCATAAACGCAGCAGTGATAGGATTGGAGAGGTTCGGTGAGCAAATAAAGACCCTTTGAAGTCATATTGCATGGTACCCATTCCACGGGTCTCAACTCTCCAGGTTTAAGGTATTCTTTCTTCAGCTAAAACATGCATGTGGAACCCAGAGTATGATCAACCGTGTGAACGGGAGACGTGTTCAAATATGTCTCAGTTTTCCTCCCCTGGTACTCGGGTGCAACATTCCAGACGCTTTACTAACACTCTCCCCACTTGGAGAGTCAGCGCCTTTAACCTCCTGTTTGGCCCAGTTTGCAATTTCTGCGGAAGATGAACAGGAATAGGGAGAACCAATGAGAGACTAGCTGGAGGTGTCTGGACGGGCAAATTTAACTCTCATTTCCCACTAGGAAGAGGAAATAACCAAAGGCTCAGCGTGCCGTGCCGGAACCAGATTAGGGCCTGAAGCCATCCTGCGGTGTTGTGGCCAGGTCACAAGAAAGCGAGTTGTAGAAAGGAGCTCAGGGGCACTGTAATTCACAAACCTGCAGAGTTATAAATGACAGCTATCGTCCAAAAATATACTGAAGTAAGGCTGCCAAGAGGACTTGAAAGCGGGGCAGAATTGCAGGAAACGGATTTCAGGAGGTAGACTGGAATTGCATTTCAAGCATAGGAAAAGAGGCAGAACGTCCACAATGATGCACTTGGCCAAAAAGGGCGTATGCGTTTTTTTCTGAATATATTCAGGAAAAAACGCATACGCCCTTTTTGGCCAACCAAGCAAGCTTGCAAAGGAAATCTGCACTACAATGAAGTCTCACTTCCCCCTGGTCAAAAGGGCCATCTGAAAAAAGTGTAAAATCCAGCAAGTCAGGACAGGCCATGGAGAACTGGGAGCCTTGTTATGCTGATGGGCGGGATGTAAATTGCCAACAGACACTCGGGAGAAGTGTATGGTGTTTCCTGAAACATCTAAAAAACAAAGCAACAGAGCCTAGGGCACTTCCACTTACGGTCCTATAGCTTAGGGAAATTAAAATCAAAAAGACACAGCCACCCCAAAGTTTGGGACGCCTCTGTTTACAAGAACCTCGTTTACCGTAAAGTTCAATATCACGGAAAGTGAAAAATGGATAAAGAACTTGTGGTACTTACGTACAATGCAGTATCACTCAGCAATGAAATCTATGTCATCAGGCCCGTAGCAGCATAATGAGTGGATTCAGGTACGATGATTCTAACTGAAATAAGTCACACAGAAAAAGAAACATCATAAGATATCACTAATACACGGAATGTAAACTTGGCTACAGAGGAACTGAATTCCAAAACAGAACAGGGTCTCAAATTTAGAAAACCAACTTATGCTTGCTTAAGGGGAAAGGTGAGTTGGGGTGCTGCATAAAACCAGAGATTGAAATGAGCACAGATAAAGTTCCTTAAGCCAAATATGGAATAGACAAGAGCTACTCCTTGCTCAACGAAATGGACTCAACACCCCATATTAAACGCCAAAGAATGTACCTGACTAGTAAGTATCTTAAAACCTATGGATTGCTATGTGTCCAAAAGAGAATCAAGCGTGTTTACAGGGGCATAAACGCAGCAGTGATAGGATTGGAGAGGTTCGGTGAGCAAATGAAGACCCTTTGAAGTCATATTGCATGGTACCCATTCCACGGGTCTCAACTCTCCAGGTTTAAGGTATTCTTCCTTCAGCTAAAACATGCATGTGGAACCCAGAGTATGATCAACCATGTGAACGGGAGACGTGTTCAAATATGTCTCAGTTTTCCTCCCCTGGTACTCGGGTGCAACATTCCAGACGCTTTACTAACACTCTCCCCACTTGGAGAGTCAGCGCCTTTAACCTCCTGTTTGGCCCAGTTTGCAATTTCTGCGGAAGATGAACAGGAATAGGGAGAACCAATGAGAGACTAGCTGGAGGTGTCTGGACGGGCAAATTTAACTCTCATTTCCCACCAGGAAGAGGAAATAACCAAAGGCTCAGCGTGCCGTGCCGGAACCAGATTAGTGCCTGAAGCCATCCTGCGGTGTTGCGGCCAGGTCACAAGAAAGCGAGTTGAAGAAAGGAGCTCAGGGGCACTGTAATGCACAAACCTGCAGAGTTATAAATGACAGCTATCGTCCAAAAATATACTGAAGTAAGGCTGCCAAGAGGACTTGAAAGTGGGGCAGAATTGCAGGAAACCGATTTCAGGAGGTAGACTGGAATTGCATTGAAAGCATAGGAAAAGAGGCAGAACGTCCACAATGATGCACTTGGCCAAAAAGGGCGTATGCGTTTTTTCCTGAATATATTCAGGAAAAAACGCATACGCCCTTTTTGGCCAACCAAGCAAGCTTGCAAAGGAAATCTGCACTACAATGAAGTCTCAATTCCCCCTGGTCAAAAGGGCCATCTGAAAAAAGTGTAAAATCCAGAAAGGCAGGACAGGCCATGGAGAACTGGGAGCCTTGTTATGCTGATGGGCGGGATGTAAATTGCCAACAGACACTCGGGAGAAGTGTATGGTGTTTCCTGAAACATCTAAAAAACAAAGCAACAGAGCCTAGGGCACTTCCACTTATGGTCCTATAGCATAGGGAAATTAAAATCAAAAAGACACAGCCACCCTAAAGTTTGGGACGCCTCTGTTTACAAGAACCTCATTTACAGTACAAGTTCAACATCGCAGAAAGTGAAAAATGGATAAAGAAGTTGTGGTATTTACTTAGAAAGCAATATCACTCAGCAATGAAATCTATGTCATCAGGCCCTTAGCAGCACAATGAGTGGATTCAGGTATGATGATTCTAACTGAAATAAGTCACACAGAAAAAGAAACATCATAAGATATCAGTAATACACGGAATGTAAACTTGGCTATACAGGAACTGAATTCCAAAACAGAACAGGGTCTCAAATTTAGAGAACCAACTTATGCTTGCTTAAGGGGGAAGGTGAGTTGGGGTGCTGCATAAAACCAGAGATTGAAATGAGCACAGATAAAGTTCATTAAGCCAAATATGGAATAGACAACAGCTACTCCTTGCTCAATGAAATGGACTCAACACCGCATATTAAACGCCTAAGAATGTACCTGACTAGTAAGTATCTTAAAACCTATGGATTGCTATGTCTCCGAAAGAGAACCAAGCATGTGTACAGCGGCATAAACGCAGCAGTGATAGGATTGGAGATGTTCGGTGAGCAAATGAAGACCCTTTGAAGTCATATTGCATGGTACCCATTCCACGGGTCTCAACTCTCCAGGTTTAAGGTATTCTTCCTTCAGCTAAAACATGCATGTGGAACCCAGAGTATGATCAACCATGTGATCGGGAGACGTGTTCAAATATGTCTCAGTTTTCCTCCCCTGGTACTCGGGTGCAACATTCCAGACGCTTTACTAACACTCTCCCGACTTGGAGAGTCAGTCCCTTTAACCTCCTGTTTGGCCCAGTTTGCAATTTCTGCGGAAGATAAACAGGAATAGGGAGAACCAATGAGAGACTAGCTGGAGGTGTCTGGACGGGCAAATTTAACTCTCATTTCCCACCAGGAAGAGGAAATAACCAAAGGCTCAACGTGCCGTGCCGGAACCAGATTAGGGCCTGAAGCCATCCTGCGGTGTTGCGGCCAGGTCACAAGAAAGCGAGTTGTAGAAAGGAGCTCAGGGGCACTGTAATTCACAAACCTGCAGAGTTATAAATGACAGCTATCGTCCAAAAATATACTGAAGTAAGGCTGCCAAGAGGACTTGAAAGCGGGGCAGAATTGCAGGAAACCGATTTCAGGAGGTAGACTGGAATTGCATTGAAAGCATAGGAAAAGAGGCAGAACGTCCACAATGATGCACTTGGCCAAAAAGGGCGTATGCGTTTTTTCCTGAATATATTCAGGAAAAAACGCATACGCCCTTTTTGGCCAACCAAGCAAGCTTGCAAAGGAAATCTGCACTACAATGAAGTCTCACTTCCCCCTGGTCAAAAGGGCCATCTGAAAAAAGTGTAAAATCCAGAAAGGCAGGACAGGCCATGGAGAACTGGGAGCCTTGTTATGCTGATGGGCGGGATGTAAATTGCCAACAGACACTCGGGAGAAGTGTATGGTGTTTCCTGAAACATCTAAAAAACAAAGCAACAGAGCCTAGGGCACTTCCACTTATGGTCCTATAGCTTAGGGAAATTAAAATCAAAAAGACACAGCCACCCCAAAGTTTGGGACGCCTCTGTTTACAAGAACCTCGTTTACAGTACAAGTTCAACATCGCAGAAAGTGAAAAATGGATAAAGAAGTTGTGGTATTTACTTACAAAGCAATATCACTCAGCAATGAAATCTATGTCATCAGGCCCTTAGCAGCACAATGAGTGGATTCAGGTATGATGATTCTAACTGAAATAAGTCACACAGAAAAAGAAACATCATAAGATATCAGTAATACACGGAATGTAAACTTGGCTATAGAGGAACTGAATTCCAAAACAGAACAGGGTCTCAAATTTAGAAAACCAACTTATGCTTGCTTAAGGGGAAAGGTGAGTTGGGGTGCTGCATAAAACCAGAGATTGAAATGAGCACAGATAAAGTTCCTTAAGCCAAATATGGAATAGACAACAGCTACTCCTTGCTCAATGAAATGGACTCAACACCGCATATTAAACGCCTAAGAATGTACCTGACTAGTAAGTATCTTAAAACCTATGGATTGCTATGTCTCCGAAAGAGAACCAAGCATGTGTACAGCGGCATAAACGCAGCAGTGATAGGATTGGAGACGTTCGGTGAGCAAATGAAGACCCTTTGAAGTCATATTGCATGGTACCCATTCCACGGGTCTCAACTCTCCAGGTTTAAGGTATTCTTCCTTCAGCTAAAACACGCATGTGGAACCCAGAGTATGATCAACAATGTGATCGGGAGACGTGTTCAAATATGTCTCAGTTTTCCTCCCCTGGTACTCGGGTGCAACATTCCAGATGCTTTACTAACACTCTCCCGACTTGGAGAGTCAGTCCCTTTAACCTCCTGTTTGGCCCAGTTTGCAATTTCTGCGGAAGATGAACAGGAATAGCGAGAACCAATGAGAGACTAGCTGGAGGTGTCTGGACGGGCAAATTTAACTCTCATTTCCCACCAGGAAGAGGAATTGACCAAAGGCTCAGCATACCGTGCCAGAACCAGATTAGGGCCTGAAGCCATCCTGTGGTGTTGCGGCCAGGTCACAAGAAAGCGAGTTGAAGAAAGGAGCTCAGGGGCACTGTAATGCACAAAACTGCAGAGTTATAAATGACAGCTATCGTCCAAAAATATACTGAAGTAAGGCTGCCAAGAGGACTTGAAAGCGGGGCAGAATTGCATTAAACCAATTTCAGGAGGTAGACTGGAATTGCATTGAAAGCATAGGAAAAGAGGCAGAACGTCCACAATGATGCACTTGGCCAAAAAGTGCGTATGCGTTTTTTCCTGAATATATTCAGGAAAAAACGCATACGCCCTTTTTGGCCAACGAAGCAAGCTTGCAAAGGAAATCTGCACTACAATGAAGTCTCACTTCCCCCTGGTCAAAAGGGCCATCTGAAAAAAGTGTAAAATCCAGAAAGGCAGGACAGGCCATTGAGAACTGGGAGCCTTGTTATGCTGATGGGCGGGATGTAAATTGCCAACAGACACTCGGGAGAAGTGTATGGTGTTTCCTGAAACATCTAAAAAACAAAGCAACAGAGCCTAGGGCACTTCCACTTATGGTCCTATAGCTTAGGGAAATTAAAATCAAAAAGACACAGCCACCCCAAAGTTTGGAATGGCTCTGTTTACAAGAACCTCGTTTACAGTACAAGTTCAACATCGCAGAAAGTGAAAAATGGATAAAGAAGTTGTGGTATTTACTTACAAAGCAATATCACTCAGCAATGAAATCTATGTCATCAGGCCCTTAGCAGCACAATGAGTGGTTTCAGGTATGATGATTCTAACTGAAATAAGTCACACAGAAAAAGAAACATCATAAGATATCAGTAATACACGGAATGTAAACTTGGCTATACAGGAACTGAATTCCAAAACAGAACAGGGTCTCAAATTTAGAAAACCAACTTATGCTTGCTTAAGGGGAAAGGTGAGTTGGGGTGTTGCATAAAACCAGAGATTGAAATGAGCACAGATAAAGTTCCTTAAGCCAAATATGGAATAGACAACAGCTACTCCTTGCTCAGTGAAATGGACTCAACACCGCATATTAAACGCCTAAGAATGTACCTGACTAGTAAGTATCTTAAAACCTATGGATTGCTATGTCTCCGAAAGAGAACCAAGCATGTGTACAGTGGCATAAAAGTAGCAGTGATAGGATTGGAGACGTTCGGTGAGCAAATGAAGAGCCTTTGAAGTCATATTGCATGGTACCCATTCCACGGGTTTCAACTACCCAGGTTTAAGGTATTCTTCCTTCAGCTAAAACATGCATGTGGAACCTAGAGTATGATCAACCATGTGATCGGGAGACGTGTTCAAATATGTCTCAGTTTTCGTACCCTGGTACTCGGGTGCAACATTCCAGACGCTTTACTAACACTCTCCCGACTTGGAGAGTCAGTCCCTTTAACCTCCTGTTTGGCCCAGTTTGCAATTTCTGCGGAAGATGAACAGGAATAGGGAGAACCAATGAGAGACTAGCTGGAGGTGTCTGGACGGGCAAATTTAACTCTCATTTCCCACCAGGAAGAGGAATTAACCAAAGGCTCAGTGTGCCGTGCTGGAACCAGATTAGGGCCTGAAGCCATCCTGCGGTGTTGCGGCCAGCTCAAAAGAAAGCGAGTTGAAGAAAGGAGCTCAGGGGCACTGTAATTCACAAACCTGCAGAGTTATAAATGACAGCTATCGTCCAAAAATATACTGAAGTAAGGCTGCCAAGAGGACTTGAAAGCGGGGCAGAATTGCAGGAAACCGATTTCAGGAGGTAGACTGGAATTGCATTGAAAGCATAGGAAAAGAGGCAGAACGTCCACAATGATGCACTTGGCCAAAAAGGGCGTATGCGTTTTTTCCTGAATATATTCAGGAAAAAACGCATACGCCCTTTTTGGCCAACCAAGCAAACTTGCAAAGGAAATCTGCACTACAATGAAGTCTCACTTCCCCCCGGTCAAAAGGGCCATCTGAAAAAAGTGTAAAATCCAGAAAGGCAGGACAGGCCATGGAGAACTGGGAGCCTTGTTATGCTGATGGGCGGGATGTAAATTGCCAACAGACACTCGGGAGAAGTGTATGGTGTTTCCTGAAACATCTAAAAAACAAAGCAACAGAGCCTAGGGCACTTCCACTTATGGTCCTATAGCTTAGGGAAATTAAAATAAAAAAGACACAGCCACCCCAAAGTTTGGGACGCCTCTGTTTACAAGAACCTCGTTTACCGTACAAGTTCAATATCACAGAAAGTGAAAAATGGATAAAGAACTTGTGGTACTTACGTACAATGCAGTATCACTCAGCAATGAAATCTATGTCATCAGGCCCGTAGCAGCATAATGAGTGGATTCAGGTACGATGATTCTAAATGAAATAAGTCACACAGAAAAAGAAACATCATAAGATATCACTAATACACGGAATGTAAACTTGGCTACACAGGAACTGAATTCCAAAACAGAACAGGGTCTCAAATTTAGAAAACCAACTTATGCTTGCTTAAGGGGAAAGGTGAGTTGGGGTGATGCATAAAACCAGAGATTGAAATGAGCACAGATAAAGTTCCTTAAGCCAAATATGGAATAGACAAGAGCTACTGCTTGCTCAACGAAATGGACTCAACACCCCATATTAAACGCCTAAGAATGTACCTGACTAGTAAGTATCTTAAAACCTATGGATTGCTATGTGTCCAAAAGAGAATCAAGCGTGTGTACAGGGGCATAAACGCAGCAGTGATAGGATTGGAGAGGTTCGGTGAGCAAATGAAGACCCTTTGAAGTCATATTGCATGGTACCCATTCCACGGGTCTCAACTCTCCAGGTTTAAGGTATTCTTCCTTCAGCTAAAACATGCATGTGGAACCCAGAGTATGATCAACCATGTGAACGGGAGACGTGTTCAAATATGTCTCAGTTTTCCTCCCCTGGTACTCGGGTGCAACATTCCAGACGCTTTACTAACACTCTCCCCACTTGGAGAGTCAGCGCCTTTAACCTCCTGTTTGGCCCAGTTTGCAATTTCTGCGGAAGATGAACAGGAATAGGGAGAACCAATGAGAGACTAGCTGGAGGTGTCTGGACGGGCAAATTTAACTCTCATTTCCCACCAGGAAGAGGAAATAACCAAAGGCTCAGCGTGCCGTGCCGGAACCAGATTAGTGCCTGAAGCCATCCTGCGGTGTTGCGGCCAGGTCACAAGAAAGCGAGTTGAAGAAAGGAGCTCAGGGGCACTGTAATGCACAAACCTGCAGAGTTATAAATGACAGCTATCGTCCAAAAATATACTGAAGTAAGGCTGCCAAGAGGCCTTGAAAGTGGGGCAGAATTGCAGGAAACCGATTTCAGGAGGTAGACTGGAATTGCATTGAAAGCATAGGAAAAGAGGCAGAACGTCCACAATGATGCACTTGGCCAAAAAGGGCGTATGCGTTTTTTCCTGAATATATTCAGGAAAAAACGCATACGCCCTTTTTGGCCAACCAAGCAAGCTTGCAAAGGAAATCTGCACTACAATGAAGTCTCAATTCCCCCTGGTCAAAAGGGCCATCTGAAAAAAGTGTAAAATCCAGAAAGGCAGGACAGGCCATGGAGAACTGGGAGCCTTGTTATGCTGATGGGCGGGATGTAAATTGCCAACAGACACTCGGGAGAAGTGTATGGTGTTTCCTGAAACATCTAAAAAACAAAGCAACAGAGCCTAGGGCACTTCCACTTATGGTCCTATAGCATAGGGAAATTAAAATCAAAAAGACACAGCCACCCCAAAGTTTGGGACGCCTCTGTTTACAAGAACCTCATTTACAGTACAAGTTCAACATCGCAGAAAGTGAAAAATGGATAAAGAAGTTGTGGTATTTACTTAGAAAGCAATATCACTCAGCAATGAAATCTATGTCATCAGGCCCTTAGCAGCACAATGAGTGGATTCAGGTATGATGATTCTAACTGAAATAAGTCACACAGAAAAAGAAACATCATAAGATATCACTAATACACGGAATGTAAACTTGGCTATACAGGAACTGAATTCCAAAACAGAACAGGGTCTCAAATTTAGAGAACCAACTTATGCTTGCTTAAGGGGGAAGGTGAGTTGGGGTGCTGCATAAAACCAGAGATTGAAATGAGCACAGATAAAGTTCATTAAGCCAAATATGGAATAGACAACAGCTACTCCTTGCTCAATGAAATGGACTCAACACCGCATATTAAACGCCTAAGAATGTACCTGACTAGTAAGTATCTTAAAACCTATGGATTGCTATGTCTCCGAAAGAGAACCAAGCATGTGTACAGCGGCATAAACGCAGCAGTGATAGGATTGGAGATGTTCGGTGAGCAAATGAAGACCCTTTGAAGTCATATTGCATGGTACCCATTCCACGGGTCTCAACTCTCCAGGTTTAAGGTATTCTTCCTTCAGCTAAAACATGCATGTGGAACCCAGAGTATGATCAACCATGTGATCGGGAGACGTGTTCAAATATGTCTCAGTTTTCCTCCCCTGGTACTCGGGTGCAACATTCCAGACGCTTTACTAACACTCTCCCGACTTGGAGAGTCAGTCCCTTTAACCTCCTGTTTGGCCCAGTTTGCAATTTCTGCGGAAGATAAACAGGAATAGGGAGAACCAATGAGAGACTAGCTGGAGGTGTCTGGACGGGCAAATTTAACTCTCATTTCCCAGCAGGAAGAGGAAATAACCAAAGGCTCAGCGTGCCGTGCCGGAACCAGATTAGGGCCTGAAGCCATCCTGCGGTGTTGCGGCCAGGTCACAAGAAAGCGAGTTGTAGAAAGGAGCTCAGGGGCACTGTAATTCACAAACCTGCAGAGTTATAAATGACAGCTATCGTCCAAAAATATACTGAAGTAAGGCTGCCAAGAGGACTTGAAAGCGGGACAGAATTGCAGGAAACCGATTTCAGGAGGTAGACTGGAATTGCATTGAAAGCATAGGAAAAGAGGCAGAACGTCCACAATGATGCACTTGGCCAAAAAGGGCGTATGCGTTTTTTCCTGAATATATTCAGGAAAAAACGCATACGCCCTTTTTGGCCAACCAAGCAAGCTTGCAAAGGAAATCTGCACTACAATGAAGTCTCACTTCCCCCCGGTCAAAAGGGCCATCTGAAAAAAGTGTAAAATCCAGAAAGGGAGGACAGGCCATGCAGAACTGGGAGCCTTGTTATGCTGATGGGCGGGATGTAAATTGCCAACAGAGACTCGGGAGAAGTGTATGGTGTATCCTGAAACACCTAAAAACCAAAGCAACAGAGCCTAGGGCACTTCCACTTATGGTCCTATAGCTTAGGGAAATTAAAATCAAAAAGACACAGCCACCCCAAAGTTTGGGACGCCTCTGTTTACAAGAACCTCGTTTACAGTACAAGTTCAATATCGCAGAAAGTGAAAAATGGATAAAGAAGTTGTGGTATTTACTTACAAAGCAATATCACTCAGCAATGAAATCTATGTCATCAGGCCCTTAGCAGCACAATGAGTGTATTCAGGTATGGTGATTCTAACTGAAATAAGTCACACAGAAAAAGAAACATCAAAAAATATCACTAACAAACTGAATGTAAACTGGGCTACAGAGGAACTGAATTACAAAACAGAACAGGGTCTCAAATTTAGAAAACCAACTTATGCTTGCTTAAGGGGAAAGGTGAGTTGGGGTGCTGCATAAAACCAGAGATTGAAATGAGCACAGATAAAGTTCCTTAAGCCAAATATGGAATAGACAAGAGCTACTCCTTGCTCAACGAAATGGACTCAACACCCCATATTAAACGCCTAAGAATGTACCTGACTAGTAAGTATCTTAAAACCGATGGATTGCTATGTCTCCGAAAGAGAACCAAGCATGTGTACAGCGGCATAAACGCAGCAGTGATAGGATTGGAGAGGTTCGGTGAGCAAATGAAGACCCTTTGAAGTCATATTGCATGGTACCCATTCCCCGGGTCTCAACTCTCCAGGTTTAAGGTATTCTTCCTTCAGCTAAAACATGATGTGGAACCCAGAGTATGATCAACCGTGTGAACGGGAGACGTGTTCAAATATGTCTCAGATTTCCTCCCCTGATACTCGGGTGCAACATTCCAGACGCTTTATTAACACTCTCCCCACTTGGAGAGTCAGCGCCTTTAACCTCCTGTTTGGCCCAGTTTGCAATTTCTGCGGAAGATGAACAGGAATAGGGAGAACGAATGAGAGACTAGCTGGAGGTGTCTGGACGGGCAAATTTAACTCTCATTTCCCACCAGGAAGAGGAAATAACCAAAGGCTCAGCGTGCCGTGCCGGAACCAGATTAGGGCCTGAAGCCATCCTGCGGTGTTGCGGCCAGCTCAAAAGAAAGCGAGTTGAAGAAAGGAGCTCAGGGGCACTGTAATTCACAAACCTGCAGAGTTATAAATGACAGCTATCTTCTAAAAATATACTGAAGTAAGGCTGCCAAGAGGACTTGAAAGCGGGGCAGAATTGCAGGAAACCGATTTCACGAGGTAGACTGGAATTGCATTGAAAGCATAGGAAAAGAGGCAGAACGTCCACAATGATGCACTTGGCCAAAAAGGGCGTATGCGTTTTTTCCTGAATATATTCAGGAAAAAACGCATACGCCCTTTTTGGCCAACCAAGCAAGCTTGCAAAGGAAATCTGCACTACAATGAAGTCTCACTTCCCCCTGGTCAAAAGGGCCATCTGAAAAAAGTGTAAAATCCAGAAAGGCAGGACAGGCCATGGAGAACTGGGAGCCTTGTTATGCTGATGGGCGGGATGTAAATTGCCAACAGACACTCGGGAGAAGTGTATGGTGTTTCCTGAAACATCTAAAAAACAAAGCAACAGAGCCTAGGGCACTTCCACTTATGGTCCTATAGCTTAGGGAAATTAAAATCAAAAAGACACAGCCACCCCAAAGTTTGGGACGCCTCTGTTTACAAGAACCTTGTTTACAGTACAAGTTCAACATCGCAGAAAGTGAAAACTGGATAAAGAAGTTGTGGTATTTACTTACAAAGCAATATCACTCAGCAATGAAATCTATGTCATCAGGCCCTTAGCAGCACAATGAGTGGATTCAGGTATGATGATTCTAACTGAAATAAGTCACACAGAAAAAGAAACATCATAAGATATCAGTAATACACGGAATGTAAACTTGGCTATACAGGAACTGAATTCCAAAACAGAACAGGGTCTCAAATTTAGAAAACCAACTTATGCTTGCTTAAGGGGAAAGGTGAGTTGGGGTGCTGCATAAAACCAGAGATTGAAATGAGCACAGATAAAGTTCCTTAAGCCAAATATGGAATAGACAACAGCTACTCCTTGCTCAATGAAATGGACTCAACACCGCATATTAAACGCCTAAGAATGTACCTGACTAGTAAGTATCTTAAAACCTATGGATTGCTATGTCTCCGAAAGAGAACCAAGCATGTGTACAGCGGCATAAACGCAGCAGTGATAGGATTGGAGAGGTTCGGTGAGCAAATGAAGACCCTTTGAAGTCATATTGCATGGTACCCATTCCACGGGTCTCAACTCTCCAGGTTTAAGGTATTCTTCCTTCAGCTAAAACATGCATGTGGAACCCAGAGTATGATCAACCATGTGATCGGGAGACGTGTTCAAATATGTCTCAGTTTTCCTCCCCTGGTACTCGGGTGCAACATTCCAGACGCTTTACTAACACTCTCCCGACTTGGAGAGTCAGTCCCTTTAACCTCCTGTTTGGCCCAGTTTGCAATTTCTGCGGAAGATAAACAGGAATAGGGAGAACCAATGAGAGACTAGCTGGAGGTGTCTGGACGGGCAAATTTAACTCTCATTTCCCACCAGGAAGAGGAATTAACCAAAGGCTCAGCGTGCCGTGCCGGAACCAGATTAGGGCCTGAAGCCATCCTGCGGTGTTGCGGCCAGGTCACAAGAAAGCGAGTTGTAGAAAGGAGCTCAGGGGCACTGTAATTCACAAACCTGCAGAGTTATAAATGACAGCTATCGTCCAAAAATATACTGAAGTAAGGCTGCCAAGAGGACTTGAAAGCGGGGCAGAATTGCAGGAAACCGATTTCAGGAGGTAGACTGGAATTGCATTGAAAGCATAGGAAAAGAGGCAGAACGTCCACAATGATGCACTTGGCCAAAAAGGGCGTATGCGTTTTTTCCTGAATATATTCAGGAAAAAACGCATACGCCCTTTTTGGCCAACCAAGCAAGCTTGCAAAGGAAATCTGCACTACAATGAAGTCTCACTTCCCCCTGGTCAAAAGGGCCATCTGAAAAAAGTGTAAAATCCAGAAAGGCAGGACAGGCCATGGAGAACTGGGAGCCTTGTTATGCTGATGGGCGGGATGTAAATTGCCAACAGACACTCGGGAGAAGTGTATGGTGTTTCCTGAAACATCTAAAAAACAAAGCAACAGAGCCTAGGGCACTTCCACTTATGGTCCTATAGCTTAGGGAAATTAAAATCAAAAAGACACAGCCACCCCAAAGTTTGGGACGCCTCTGTTTACAAGAACCTTGTTTACAGTACAAGTTCAACATCGCAGAAAGTGAAAACTGGATAAAGAAGTTGTGGTATTTACTTACAAAGCAATATCACTCAGCAATGAAATCTATGTCATCAGGCCCTTAGCAGCACAATGAGTGGATTCAGGTATGATGATTCTAACTGAAATAAGTCACACAGAAAAAGAAACATCATAAGATATCAGTAATACACGGAATGTAAACTTGGCTATACAGGAACTGAATTCCAAAACAGAACAGGGTCTCAAATTTAGAAAACCAACTTATGCTTGCTTAAGGGGAAAGGTGAGTTGGGGTGCTGCATAAAACCAGAGATTGAAATGAGCACAGATAAAGTTCCTTAAGCCAAATATGGAATAGACAACAGCTACTCCTTGCTCAATGAAATGGACTCAACACCGCATATTAAACGCCTAAGAATGTACCTGACTAGTAAGTATCTTAAAACCTATGGATTGCTATGTCTCCGAAAGAGAACCAAGCATGTGTACAGCGGCATAAACGCAGCAGTGATAGGATTGGAGAGGTTCGGTGAGCAAATGAAGACCCTTTGAAGTCATATTGCATGGTACCCATTCCACGGGTCTCAACTCTCCAGGTTTAAGGTATTCTTCCTTCAGCTAAAACATGCATGTGGAACCCAGAGTATGATCAACCATGTGATCGGGAGACGTGTTCAAATATGTCTCAGTTTTCCTCCCCTGGTACTCGGGTGCAACATTCCAGACGCTTTACTAACACTCTCCCGACTTGGAGAGTCAGTCCCTTTAACCTCCTGTTTGGCCCAGTTTGCAATTTCTGCGGAAGATAAACAGGAATAGGGAGAACCAATGAGAGACTAGCTGGAGGTGTCTGGACGGGCAAATTTAACTCTCATTTCCCACCAGGAAGAGGAAATAACCAAAGGCTCAGCGTGCCGTGCCGGAACCAGATTAGGGCCTGAAGCCATCCTGCGGTGTTGCGGCCAGGTCACAAGAAAGCGAGTTGTAGAAAGGAGCTCAGGGGCACTGTAATTCACAAACCTGCAGAGTTATAAATGACAGCTATCGTCCAAAAATATACTGAAGTAAGGCTGCCAAGAGGACTTGAAAGCGGGGCAGAATTGCAGGAAACCGATTTCAGGAGGTAGACTGGAATTGCATTGAAAGCATAGGAAAAGAGGCAGAACGTCCACAATGATGCACTTGGCCAAAAAGGGCGTATGCGTTTTTTCCTGAATATATTCAGGAAAAAACGCATACGCCCTTTTTGGCCAACCAAGCAAGCTTGCAAAGGAAATCTGCACTACAATGAAGTCTCACTTCCCCCTGGTCAAAAGGGCCATCTGAAAAAAGTGTAAAATCCAGAAAGGCAGGACAGGCCATGGAGAACTGGGAGCCTTGTTATGCTGATGGGCGGGATGTAAATTGCCAACAGACACTCGGGAGAAGTGTATGGTGTTTCCTGAAACATCTAAAAAACAAAGCAACAGAGCCTAGGGCACTTCCACTTATGGTCCTATAGCTTAGGGAAATTAAAATCAAAAAGACACAGCCACCCCAAAGTTTGGGACGCCTCTGTTTACAAGAACCTTGTTTACAGTACAAGTTCAACATCGCAGAAAGTGAAAACTGGATAAAGAAGTTGTGGTATTTACTTACAAAGCAATATCACTCAGCAATGAAATCTATGTCATCAGGCCCTTAGCAGCACAATGAGTGGATTCAGGTATGATGATTCTAACTGAAATAAGTCACACAGAAAAAGAAACATCATAAGATATCAGTAATACACGGAATGTAAACTTGGCTATACAGGAACTGAATTCCAAAACAGAACAGGGTCTCAAATTTAGAAAACCAACTTATGCTTGCTTAAGGGGAAAGGTGAGTTGGGGTGCTGCATAAAACCAGAGATTGAAATGAGCACAGATAAAGTTCCTTAAGCCAAATATGGAATAGACAACAGCTACTCCTTGCTCAATGAAATGGACTCAACACCGCATATTAAACGCCTAAGAATGTACCTGACTAGTAAGTATCTTAAAACCTATGGATTGCTATGTCTCCGAAAGAGAACCAAGCATGTGTACAGCGGCATAAACGCAGCAGTGATAGGATTGGAGAGGTTCGGTGAGCAAATGAAGACCCTTTGAAGTCATATTGCATGGTACCCATTCCACGGGTCTCAACTCTCCAGGTTTAAGGTATTCTTCCTTCAGCTAAAACATGCATGTGGAACCCAGAGTATGATCAACCATGTGATCGGGAGACGTGTTCAAATATGTCTCAGTTTTCCTCCCCTGGTACTCGGGTGCAACATTCCAGACGCTTTACTAACACTCTCCCGACTTGGAGAGTCAGTCCCTTTAACCTCCTGTTTGGCCCAGTTTGCAATTTCTGCGGAAGATAAACAGGAATAGGGAGAACCAATGAGAGACTAGCTGGAGGTGTCTGGACGGGCAAATTTAACTCTCATTTCCCACCAGGAAGAGGAAATAACCAAAGGCTCAGCGTGCCGTGCCGGAACCAGATTAGGGCCTGAAGCCATCCTGCGGTGTTGCGGCCAGGTCACAAGAAAGCGAGTTGTAGAAAGGAGCTCAGGGGCACTGTAATTCACAAACCTGCAGAGTTATAAATGACAGCTATCGTCCAAAAATATACTGAAGTAAGGCTGCCAAGAGGACTTGAAAGCGGGGCAGAATTGTAGGAAACCGATTTCAGGAGGTAGACTGGAATTGCATTGAAAGCATAGGAAAAGAGGCAGAACGTCCACAATGATGCACTTGGCCAAAAAGGGCGTATGCGTTTTTTCCTGAATATATTCAGGAAAAAACGCATACGCCCTTTTTGGCCAACCAAGCAAGCTTGCAAAGGAAATCTGCACTACAATGAAGTCTCACTTCCCCCTGGTCAAAAGGGCCATCTGAAAAAAGTGTAAAATCCAGAAAGGCAGGACAGGCCATGGAGAACTGGGAGCCTTGTTATGCTGATGGGCGGGATGTAAATTGCCAACAGACACTCGGGAGAAGTGTATGGTGTTTCCTGAAACATCTAAAAAACAAAGCAACAGAGCCTAGGGCACTTCCACTTATGGTCCTATAGCTGAGGGAAATTAAAATCAAAAAGACACAGCCACCCCAAAGTTTGGGACGCCTCTGTTTACAAGAACCTCGTTTACAGTACAAGTTCACCATCGCAGAAAGTGAAAAATGGATAAAGAAGTTGTGGTATTTACTTACAAAGCAATATCACTCAGCAATGAAATCTATGTCATCAGGCCCTTAGCAGCACAATGAGTGGATTCAGGTATGATGATTCTAACTGAAATAAGTCACACAGAAAAAGAAACATCATAAGATATCAGTAATACACGGAATGTAAACTTGGCTATACAGGAACTGAATTCCAAAACAGAACAGGGTCTCAAATTTAGAAAACCAACTTATGCTTGCTTAAGGGGAAAGGTGAGTTGGGGTGCTGCATAAAACCAGAGATTGAAATGAGCACAGATAAAGTTCCTTAAGCCAAATATGGAATAGACAACAGCTACTCCTTGCTCAATGAAATGGACTCAACACCGCATATTAAACGCCTAAGAATGTACCTGACTAGTAAGTATCTTAAAACCTATGGATTGCTATGTCTCCGAAAGAGAACCAAGCATGTGTACAGCGGCATAAACGCAGCAGTGATAGGATTGGAGAGGTTCGGTGAGCAAATGAAGACCCTTTGAAGTCATATTGCATGGTACCCATTCCACGGGTCTCAACTCTCCAGGTTTAAGGTATTCTTCCTTCAGCTAAAACATGCATGTGGAACCCAGAGTATGATCAACCATGTGATCGGGAGACGTGTTCAAATATGTCTCAGTTTTCCTCCCCTGGTACTCGGGTGCAACATTCCAGACGCTTTACTAACACTCTCCCGACTTGGAGAGTCAGTCCCTTTAACCTCCTGTTTGGCCCAGTTTGCAATTTCTGCGGAAGATAAACAGGAATAGGGAGAACCAATGAGAGACTAGCTGGAGGTGTCTGGACGGGCAAATTTAACTCTCATTTCCCACCAGGAAGAGGAAATAACCAAAGGCTCAGCGTGCCGTGCCGGAACCAGATTAGGGCCTGAAGCCATCCTGCGGTGTTGCGGCCAGGTCACAAGAAAGCGAGTTGTAGAAAGGAGCTCAGGGGCACTGTAATTCACAAACCTGCAGAGTTATAAATGACAGCTATCGTCCAAAAATATACTGAAGTAAGGCTGCCAAGAGGACTTGAAAGCGGGGCAGAATTGCAGGAAACCGATTTCAGGAGGTAGACTGGAATTGCATTGAAAGCATAGGAAAAGAGGCAGAACGTCCACAATGATGCACTTGGCCAAAAAGGGCGTATGCGTTTTTTCCTGAATATATTCAGGAAAAAACGCATACGCCCTTTTTGGCCAACCAAGCAAGCTTGCAAAGGAAATCTGCACTACAATGAAGTCTCACTTCCCCCTGGTCAAAAGGGCCATCTGAAAAAAGTGTAAAATCCAGAAAGGCAGGACAGGCCATGGAGAACTGGGAGCCTTGTTATGCTGATGGGCGGGATGTAAATTGCCAACAGACACTCGGGAGAAGTGTATGGTGTTTCCTGAAACATCTAAAAAACAAAGCAACAGAGCCTAGGGCACTTCCACTTATGGTCCTATAGCTTAGGGAAATTAAAATCAAAAAGACACAGCCACCCCAAAGTTTGGGACGCCTCTGTTTACAAGAACCTTGTTTACAGTACAAGTTCAACATCGCAGAAAGTGAAAACTGGATAAAGAAGTTGTGGTATTTACTTACAAAGCAATATCACTCAGCAATGAAATCTATGTCATCAGGCCCTTAGCAGCACAATGAGTGGATTCAGGTATGATGATTCTAACTGAAATAAGTCACACAGAAAAAGAAACATCATAAGATATCAGTAATACACGGAATGTAAACTTGGCTATACAGGAACTGAATTCCAAAACAGAACAGGGTCTCAAATTTAGAAAACCAACTTATGCTTGCTTAAGGGGAAAGGTGAGTTGGGGTGCTGCATAAAACCAGAGATTGAAATGAGCACAGATAAAGTTCCTTAAGCCAAATATGGAATAGACAACAGCTACTCCTTGCTCAATGAAATGGACTCAACACCGCATATTAAACGCCTAAGAATGTACCTGACTAGTAAGTATCTTAAAACCTATGGATTGCTATGTCTCCGAAAGAGAACCAAGCATGTGTACAGCGGCATAAACGCAGCAGTGATAGGATTGGAGAGGTTCGGTGAGCAAATGAAGACCCTTTGAAGTCATATTGCATGGTACCCATTCCACGGGTCTCAACTCTCCAGGTTTAAGGTATTCTTCCTTCAGCTAAAACATGCATGTGGAACCCAGAGTATGATCAACCATGTGATCGGGAGACGTGTTCAAATATGTCTCAGTTTTCCTCCCCTGGTACTCGGGTGCAACATTCCAGACGCTTTACTAACACTCTCCCGACTTGGAGAGTCAGTCCCTTTAACCTCCTGTTTGGCCCAGTTTGCAATTTCTGCGGAAGATAAACAGGAATAGGGAGAACCAATGAGAGACTAGCTGGAGGTGTCTGGACGGGCAAATTTAACTCTCATTTCCCACCAGGAAGAGGAAATAACCAAAGGCTCAGCGTGCCGTGCCGGAACCAGATTAGGGCCTGAAGCCATCCTGCGGTGTTGCGGCCAGGTCACAAGAAAGCGAGTTGTAGAAAGGAGCTCAGGGGCACTGTAATTCACAAACCTGCAGAGTTATAAATGACAGCTATCGTCCAAAAATATACTGAAGTAAGGCTGCCAAGAGGACTTGAAAGCGGGGCAGAATTGCAGGAAACCGATTTCAGGAGGTAGACTGGAATTGCATTGAAAGCATAGGAAAAGAGGCAGAACGTCCACAATGATGCACTTGGCCAAAAAGGGCGTATGCGTTTTTTCCTGAATATATTCAGGAAAAAACGCATACGCCCTTTTTGGCCAACCAAGCAAGCTTGCAAAGGAAATCTGCACTACAATGAAGTCTCACTTCCCCCTGGTCAAAAGGGCCATCTGAAAAAAGTGTAAAATCCAGAAAGGCAGGACAGGCCATGGAGAACTGGGAGCCTTGTTATGCTGATGGGCGGGATGTAAATTGCCAACAGACACTCGGGAGAAGTGTATGGTGTTTCCTGAAACATCTAAAAAACAAAGCAACAGAGCCTAGGGCACTTCCACTTATGGTCCTATAGCTTAGGGAAATTAAAATCAAAAAGACACAGCCACCCCAAAGTTTGGGACGCCTCTGTTTACAAGAACCTTGTTTACAGTACAAGTTCAACATCGCAGAAAGTGAAAACTGGATAAAGAAGTTGTGGTATTTACTTACAAAGCAATATCACTCAGCAATGAAATCTATGTCATCAGGCCCTTAGCAGCACAATGAGTGGATTCAGGTATGATGATTCTAACTGAAATAAGTCACACAGAAAAAGAAACATCATAAGATATCAGTAATACACGGAATGTAAACTTGGCTATACAGGAACTGAATTCCAAAACAGAACAGGGTCTCAAATTTAGAAAACCAACTTATGCTTGCTTAAGGGGAAAGGTGAGTTGGGGTGCTGCATAAAACCAGAGATTGAAATGAGCACAGATAAAGTTCCTTAAGCCAAATATGGAATAGACAACAGCTACTCCTTGCTCAATGAAATGGACTCAACACCGCATATTAAACGCCTAAGAATGTACCTGACTAGTAAGTATCTTAAAACCTATGGATTGCTATGTCTCCGAAAGAGAACCAAGCATGTGTACAGCGGCATAAACGCAGCAGTGATAGGATTGGAGAGGTTCGGTGAGCAAATGAAGACCCTTTGAAGTCATATTGCATGGTACCCATTCCACGGGTCTCAACTCTCCAGGTTTAAGGTATTCTTCCTTCAGCTAAAACATGCATGTGGAACCCAGAGTATGATCAACCATGTGATCGGGAGACGTGTTCAAATATGTCTCAGTTTTCCTCCCCTGGTACTCGGGTGCAACATTCCAGACGCTTTACTAACACTCTCCCGACTTGGAGAGTCAGTCCCTTTAACCTCCTGTTTGGCCCAGTTTGCAATTTCTGCGGAAGATAAACAGGAATAGGGAGAACCAATGAGAGACTAGCTGGAGGTGTCTGGACGGGCAAATTTAACTCTCATTTCCCACCAGGAAGAGGAAATAACCAAAGGCTCAGCGTGCCGTGCCGGAACCAGATTAGGGCCTGAAGCCATCCTGCGGTGTTGCGGCCAGGTCACAAGAAAGCGAGTTGTAGAAAGGAGCTCAGGGGCACTGTAATTCACAAACCTGCAGAGTTATAAATGACAGCTATCGTCCAAAAATATACTGAAGTAAGGCTGCCAAGAGGACTTGAAAGCGGGGCAGAATTGCAGGAAACCGATTTCAGGAGGTAGACTGGAATTGCATTGAAAGCATAGGAAAAGAGGCAGAACGTCCACAATGATGCACTTGGCCAAAAAGGGCGTATGCGTTTTTTCCTGAATATATTCAGGAAAAAACGCATACGCCCTTTTTGGCCAACCAAGCAAGCTTGCAAAGGAAATCTGCACTACAATGAAGTCTCACTTCCCCCTGGTCAAAAGGGCCATCTGAAAAAAGTGTAAAATCCAGAAAGGCAGGACAGGCCATGGAGAACTGGGAGCCTTGTTATGCTGATGGGCGGGATGTAAATTGCCAACAGACACTCGGGAGAAGTGTATGGTGTTTCCTGAAACATCTAAAAAACAAAGCAACAGAGCCTAGGGCACTTCCACTTATGGTCCTATAGCTGAGGGAAATTAAAATCAAAAAGACACAGCCACCCCAAAGTTTGGGACGCCTCTGTTTACAAGAACCTCGTTTACAGTACAAGTTCAACATCGCAGAAAGTGAAAAATGGATAAAGAAGTTGTGGTATTTACTTACAAAGCAATATCACTCAGCAATGAAATCTATGTCATCAGGCCCTTAGCAGCACAATGAGTGGATTCAGGTATGATGATTCTAACTGAAATAAGTCACACAGAAAAAGAAACATCATAAGATATCAGTAATACACGGAATGTAAACTTGGCTATAGAGGAACTGAATTCCAAAACAGAACAGGGTCTCAAATTTAGAAAACCAACTTATGCTTGCTTAAGGGGAAAGGTGAGTTGGGGTGCTGCATAAAACCAGAGATTGAAATGAGCACAGATAAAGTTCCTTAAGCCAAATATGGAATAGACAACAGCTACTCCTTGCTCAACGAAATGGACTCAACACCGCATATTAAACGCCTAAGAATGTACCTGACTAGTAAGTATCTTAAAACCTATGGATTGCTATGTCTCTGAAAGAGAACCAAGCATGTGTACAGCGGCATAAACGCAGCAGTGATAGGATTGGAGACGTTCGGTGAGCAAATGAAGACCCTTTGAAGTCATATTGCATGGTACCCATTCCACGGGTCTCAACTCTCCAGGTTTAAGGTATTCTTCCTTCAGCTAAAACACGCATGTGGAACCCAGAGTATGATCAACAATGTGATCGGGAGACGTGTTCAAATATGTCTCAGTTTTCCTCCCCTGGTACTCGGGTGCAACATTCCAGATGCTTTACTAACACTCTCCCGACTTGGAGAGTCAGTCCCTTTAACCTCCTGTTTGGCCCAGTTTGCAATTTCTGCGGAAGATGAACAGGAATAGCGAGAACCAATGAGAGACTAGCTGGAGGTGTCTGGACGGGCAAATTTAACTCTCATTTCCCACCAGGAAGAGGAATTAACCAAAGGCTCAGCGTACCGTGCCAGAACCAGATTAGGGCCTGAAGCCATCCTGTGGTGTTGCGGCCAGGTCACAAGAAAGCGAGTTGAAGAAAGGAGCTCAGGGGCACTGTAATGCACAAAACTGCAGAGTTATAAATGACAGCTATCGTCCAAAAATATACTGAAGTAAGGCTGCCAAGAGGACTTGAAAGCGGGGCAGAATTGCATTAAACCAATTTCAGGAGGTAGACTGGAATTGCATTGAAAGCATAGGAAAAGAGGCAGAACGTCCACAATGATGCACTTGGCCAAAAAGTGCGTATGCGTTTTTTCCTGAATATATTCATGAAAAAACGCATACGCCCTTTTTGGCCAACGAAGCAAGCTTGCAAAGGAAATCTGCACTACAATGAAGTCTCACTTCCCCCTGGTCAAAAGGGCCATCTGAAAAAAGTGTAAAATCCAGAAAGGCAGGACAGGCCATTGAGAACTGGGAGCCTTGTTATGCTGATGGGCGGGATGTAAATTGCCAACAGACACTCGGGAGAAGTGTATGGTGTTTCCTGAAACATCTAAAAAACAAAGCAACAGAGCCTAGGGCACTTCCACTTATGGTCCTATAGCTTAGGGAAATTAAAATCAAAAAGACACAGCCACCCCAAAGTTTGGAACGGCTCTGTTTACAAGAACCTCGTTTACAGTACAAGTTCAACATCGCAGAAAGTGAAAAATGGATAAAGAAGTTGTGGTATTTACTTACAAAGCAATATCACTCAGCAATGAAATCTATGTCATCAGGCCCTTAGCAGCACAATGAGTGGTTTCAGGTATGATGATTCTAACTGAAATAAGTCACACAGAAAAAGAAACATCATAAGATATCAGTAATACACGGAATGTAAACTTGGCTATAGAGGAACTGAATTCCAAAACAGAACAGGGTCTCAAATTTAGAAAACCAACTTATGCTTGCTTAAGGGGAAAGGTGAGTTGGGGTGTTGCATAAAACCAGAGATTGAAATGAGCACAGATAAAGTTCCTTAAGCCAATTATGGAATAGACAACAGCTACTCCTTGCTCAGTGAAATGGACTCAACACCGCATATTAAACGCCTAAGAATGTACCTGACTAGTAAGTATCTTAAAACCTATGGATTGCTATGTCTCCGAAAGAGAACCAAGCATGTGTACAGTGGCATAAAAGCAGCAGTGATAGGATTGGAGACGTTCGGTGAGCAAATGAAGACCCTTTGAAGTCATATTGCATGGTACCCATTCCACGGGTTTCAACTACCCAGGTTTAAGGTATTCTTCCTTCAGCTAAAACATGCATGTGGAACCCAGAGTATGATCAACCATGTGATCGGGAGACGTGTTCAAATATGTCTCAGTTTTCGTACCCTGGTACTCGGGTGCAACATTCCAGACGCTTTACTAACACTCTCCCGACTTGGAGAGTCAGTCCCTTTAACCTCCTGTTTGGCCCAGTTTGCAATTTCTGCGGAAGATGAACAGGAATAGGGAGAACCAATGAGAGACTAGCTGGAGGTGTCTGGACGGGCAAATTTAACTCTCATTTCCCACCAGGAAGAGGAATTAACCAAAGGCTCAGTGTGCCGTGCTGGAACCAGATTAGGGCCTGAAGCCATCCTGCGGTGTTGCGGCCAGCTCAAAAGAAAGCGAGTTGAAGAAAGGAGCTCAGGGGCACTGTAATTCACAAACCTGCAGAGTTATAAATGACAGCTATCGTCCAAAAATATACTGAAGTAAGGCTGCCAAGAGGACTTGAAAGCGGGGCAGAATTGCAGGAAACCGATTTCAGGAGGTAGACTGGAATTGCATTGAAAGCATAGGAAAAGAGGCAGAACGTCCACAATGATGCACTTGGCCAAAAAGGGCGTATGCGTTTTTTCCTGAATATATTCAGGAAAAAACGCATACGCCCTTTTTGGCCAACCAAGCAAGCTTGCAAAGGAAATCTGCACTACAATGAAGTCTCACTTCCCCCTGGTCAAAAGGGCCATCTGAAAAAAGTGTAAAATCCAGAAAGGCAGGACAGGCCATGGAGAACTGGGAGCCTTGTTATGCTGATGGGCGGGATGTAAATTGCCAACAGACACTCGGGAGAAGTGTATGGTGTTTCCTGAAACATCTAAAAAACAAAGCAACAGAGCCTAGGGCACTTCCACTTATGGTCCTATAGCTTAGGGAAATTAAAATCAAAAAGACACAGCCACCCCAAAGTATGGAACGGCTCTGTTTACAAGAACCTCGTTTACAGTACAAGTTCAACATCGCAGAAAGTGAAAAATGGATAAAGAAGTTGTGGTATTTACTTACAAAGCAATATCACTCAGCAATGAAATCTATGTCATCAGGCCCTTAGCAGCACAATGAGTGGATTCAGGTATGATGATTCTAACTGAAATAAGTCACACAGAAAAAGAAACATCATAAGATATCAGTAATACACGGAATGTAAACTTGGCTATACAGGAACTGAATTCCAAAACAGAACAGGGTCTCAAATTTAGAAAACCAACTTATGCTTGCTTAAGGGGAAAGGTGAGTTGGGGTGCTGCATAAAACCAGAGATTGAAATGAGCACAGATAAAGTTCCTTAAGCCAAATATGGAATAGACAACAGCTACTCCTTGCTCAACGAAATGGACTCAACACCGCATATTAAACGCCTAAGAATGTACCTGACTAGTAAGTATCTTAAAACCTATGGATTGCTATGTCTCCGAAAGAGAACCAAGCATGTGTACAGCGGCATAAACGCAGCAGTGATAGGATTGGAGACGTTCGGTGAGCAAATGAAGACCCTTTGAAGTCATATTGCATGGAACCCATTCCACGGGTCTCAACTCTCCAGGTTTAAGGTATTCTTCCTTCAGCTAAAACATGCATGTGGAACCCAGAGTATGATCAACCATGTGATCGGGAGACGTGTTCAAATATGTCTCAGTTTTCCTCCCCTGGTACTCGGGTGCAACATTCCAGATGCTTTACTAACACTCTCCCGACTTGGAGAGTCAGTCCCTTTAACCTCCTGTTTGGCCCAGTTTGCAATTTCTGCGGAAGATGAACAGGAATAGCGAGAACCAATGAGAGACTAGCTGGAGGTGTCTGGACGGGCAAATTTAACTCTCATTTCCCACCAGGAAGAGGAATTAACCAAAGGCTCAGCGTACCGTGCCAGAACCAGATTAGGGCCTGAAGCCATCCTGCGGTGTTGCGGCCAGGTCACAAGAAAGCGAGTTGAAGAAAGGAGCTCAGGGGCACTGTAATGCACAAAACTGCAGAGTTATAAATGACAGCTATCGTCCAAAAATATACTGAAGTAAGGCTGCCAAGAGGACTTGAAAGCGGGACAGAATTGCAGGAAACCGATTTCAGGAGGTAGACTGGAATTGCATTGAAAGCATAGGAAAAGAGGCAGAACGTCCACAATGATGCACTTGGCCAAAAAGGGCGTATGCGTCTTTTCCTGAATATATTCAGGAAAAAACGCATACGCCCTTTTTGGCCAACCAAGCAAGCTTGCAAAGGAAATCTGCACTACAATGAAGTCTCACTTCCCCCTGGTCAAAAGGGCCATCTGAAAAAAGTGTAAAATCCAGAAAGGCAGGACAGGCCATGGAGAACTGGGAGCCTTGTTATGCTGATGGGCGGGATGTAAATTGCCAACAGACACTCGGGAGAAGTGTATGGTGTTTCCTGAAACATCTAAAAAACAAAGCAACAGAGCCTAGGGCACTTCCACTTATGGTCCTATAGCTTAGGGAAATTAAAATCAAAAAGACACAGCCACCCCAAAGTATGGAACGGCTCTGTTTACAAGAACCTCATTTACAGTACAAGTTCAACATCGCAGAAAGTGAAAAATGGATAAAGAAGTTGTGGTATTTACTTACAAAGCAATATCACTCAGCAATGAAATCTATGTCATCAGGCCCTTAGCAGCACAATGAGTGGATTCAGGTATGATGATTCTAACTGAAATAAGTCACACAGAAAAAGAAACATCATAAGATATCAGTAATACACGGAATGTAAACTTGGCTATACAGGAACTGAATTCCAAAACAGAACAGGGTCTCAAATTTAGAAAACCAACTTATGCTTGCTTAAGGGGAAAGGTGAGTTGGGGTGCTGCATAAAACCAGAGATTGAAATGAGCACAGATAAAGTTCCTTAAGCCAAATATGGAATAGACAACAGCTACTCCTTGCTCAACGAAATGGACTCAACACCGCATATTAAACGCCTAAGAATGTACCTGACTAGTAAGTATCTTAAAACCTATGGATTGCTATGTCTCCGAAAGAGAACCAAGCATGTGTACAGCGGCATAAACGCAGCAGTGATAGGATTGGAGACGTTCGGTGAGCAAATGAAGACCCTTTGAAGTCATATTGCATGGAACCCATTCCACGGGTCTCAACTCTCCAGGTTTAAGGTATTCTTCCTTCAGCTAAAACATGCATGTGGAACCCAGAGTATGATCAACCATGTGATCGGGAGACGTGTTCAAATATGTCTCAGTTTTCCTCCCCTGGTACTCGGGTGCAACATTCCAGATGCTTTACTAACACTCTCCCGACTTGGAGAGTCAGTCCCTTTAACCTCCTGTTTGGCCCAGTTTGCAATTTCTGCGGAAGATGAACAGGAATAGCGAGAACCAATGAGAGACTAGCTGGAGGTGTCTGGACGGGCAAATTTAACTCTCATTTCCCACCAGGAAGAGGAATTAACCAAAGGCTCAGCGTACCGTGCCAGAACCAGATTAGGGCCTGAAGCCATCCTGCGGTGTTGCGGCCAGGTCACAAGAAAGCGAGTTGAAGAAAGGAGCTCAGGGGCACTGTAATGCACAAAACTGCAGAGTTATAAATGACAGCTATCGTCCAAAAATATACTGAAGTAAGGCTGCCAAGAGGACTTGAAAGCGGGACAGAATTGCAGGAAACCGATTTCAGGAGGTAGACTGGAATTGCATTGAAAGCATAGGAAAAGAGGCAGAACGTCCACAATGATGCACTTGGCCAAAAAGGGCGTATGCGTCTTTTCCTGAATATATTCAGGAAAAAACGCATACGCCCTTTTTGGCCAACCAAGCAAGCTTGCAAAGGAAATCTGCACTACAATGAAGTCTCACTTCCCCCTGGTCAAAAGGGCCATCTGAAAAAAGTGTAAAATCCAGAAAGGCAGGACAGGCCATGGAGAACTGTGAGCCTTGTTATGCTGATGGGCGGGATGTAAATTGCCAACAGACACTCGGGAGAAGTGTATGGTGTTTCCTGAAACATCTAAAAAACAAAGCAACAGAGCCTAGGGCACTTCCACTTATGGTCCTATAGCTTAGGGAAATTAAAATCAAAAAGACACAGCCACCCCAAAGTATGGAACGGCTCTGTTTACAAGAACCTCGTTTACAGTACAAGTTCAACATCGCAGAAAGTGAAAAATGGATAAAGAAGTTGTGGTATTTACTTACAAAGCAATATCACTCAGCAATGAAATCTATGTCATCAGGCCCTTAGCAGCACAATGAGTGGATTCAGGTATGATGATTCTAACTGAAATAAGTCACACAGAAAAAGAAACATCATAAGATATCAGTAATACACGGAATGTAAACTTGGCTATACAGGAACTGAATTCCAAAACAGAACAGGGTCTCAAATTTAGAAAACCAACTTATGCTTGCTTAAGGGGAAAGGTGAGTTGGGGTGCTGCATAAAACCAGAGATTGAAATGAGCACAGATAAAGTTCCTTAAGCCAAATATGGAATAGACAACAGCTACTCCTTGCTCAACGAAATGGACTCAACACCGCATATTAAACGCCTAAGAATGTACCTGACTAGTAAGTATCTTAAAACCTATGGATTGCTATGTCTCTGAAAGAGAACCAAGCATGTGTACAGCGGCATAAACGCAGCAGTGATAGGATTGGAGACGTTCGGTGAGCAAATGAAGACCCTTTGCAGTCATATTGCATGGAACCCATTCCACGGGTCTCAACTCTCCAGGTTTAAGGTATTCTTCCTTCAGCTAAAACATGCATGTGGAACCCAGAGTATGATCAACCATGTGATCGGGAGACGTGTTCAAATATGTCTCAGTTTTCCTCCCCTGGTACTCGGGTGCAACATTCCAGATGCTTTACTAACACTCTCCCGACTTGGAGAGTCAGTCCCTTTAACCTCCTGTTTGACCCAGTTTGCAATTTCTGCGGAAGATGAACAGGAATAGTGAGAACCAATGAGAGACTAGCTGGAGGTGTCTGGACGGGCAAATTTAACTCTCATTTCCCACCAGGAAGAGGAATTAACCAAAGGCTCAGCGTACCGTGCCAGAACCAGATTAGGGCCTGAAGCCATCCTGCGGTGTTGCGGCCAGGTCACAAGAAAGCGAGTTGAAGAAAGGAGCTCAGGGGCACTGTAATGCACAAAACTGCAGAGTTATAAATGACAGCTATCGTCCAAAAATATACTGAAGTAAGGCTGCCAAGAGGACTTGAAAGCGGGGCAGAATTGCATTAAACCAATTTCAGGAGGTAGACTGGAATTGCATTGAAAGCATAGGAAAAGAGGCAGAACGTCCACAATGATGCACTTGGCCAAAAAGTGCGTATGCGTTTTTTCCTGAATATATTCAGGAAAAAACGCATACGCCCTTTTTGGCCAACCAAGCAAGCTTGCAAAGGAAATCTGCACTACAATGAAGTCTCACTTCCCCCTGGTCAAAAGGGCCATCTGAAAAAAGTGTAAAATCCAGAAAGGCAGGACAGGCCATTGAGAACTGGGAGCCTTGTTATGCTGATGGGCGGGATGTAAATTGCCAACAGACACTCGGGAGAAGTGTATGGTGTTTCCTGAAACATCTAAAAAACAAAGCAACAGAGCCTAGGGCACTTCCACTTATGGTCCTATAGCTTAGGGAAATTAAAATCAAAAAGACACAGCCACCCCAAAGTTTGGGACGCCTCTGTTTACAAGAACCTCGTTTACAGTACAAGTTCAACATCGCAGAAAGTGAAAAATGGATAAAGAAGTTGTGGTATTTACTTACAAAGCAATATCACTCAGCAATGAAATCTATGTCATCAGGCCCTTAGCAGCACAATGAGTGGTTTCAGGTATGATGATTCTAACTGAAATAAGTCACACAGAAAAAGAAACATCATAAGATATCAGTAATACACGGAATGTAAACTTGGCTATACAGGAACTGAATTCCAAAACAGAACAGGGTCTCAAATTTAGAAAACCAACTTATGCTTGCTTAAGGGGAAAGGTGAGTTGGGGTGCTGCATAAAACCAGAGATTGAAATGAGCACAGATAAAGTTCCTTAAGCCAAATATGGAATAGACAACAGCTACTCCTTGCTCAGTGAAATGGACTCAACACCGCATATTAAACGCCTAAGAATGTACCTGACTAGTAAGTATCTTAAAACCTATGGATTGCTATGTCTCCGAAAGAGAACCAAGCATGTGTACAGTGGCATAAAAGCAGCAGTGATAGGATTGGAGACGTTCGGTGAGCAAATGAAGACCCTTTGAAGTCATATTGCATGGTACCCATTCCACGGGTTTCAACTACCCAGGTTTAAGGTATTCTTCCTTCAGCTAAAACATGCATGTGGAACCCAGAGTATGATCAACCATGTGATCGGGAGACGTGTTCAAATATGTCTCAGTTTTCCTCCCCTGGTACTCGGGTGCAACATTCCAGACGCTTTACTAACACTCTCCCGACTTGGAGAGTCAGTCCCTTTAACCTCCTGTTTGGCCCAGTTTGCAATTTCTGCGGAAGATGAACAGGAATAGGGAGAACCAATGAGAGACTAGCTGGAGGTGTCTGGACGGGCAAATTTAACTCTCATTTCCCACCAGGAAGAGGAATTAACCAAAGGCTCAGTGTGCCGTGCTGGAACCAGATTAGGGCCTGAAGCCATCCTGCGGTGTTGCGGCCAGCTCAAAAGAAAGCGAGTTGAAGAAAGGAGCTCAGGGGCACTGTAATTCACAAACCTGCAGAGTTATAAATGACAGCTATCGTCCAAAAATATACTGAAGTAAGGCTGCCAAGAGGACTTGAAAGCGGGGCAGAATTGCAGGAAACCGATTTCAGGAGGTAGACTGGAATTGCATTGAAAGCATAGGAAAAGAGGCAGAACGTCCACAATGATGCACTTGGCCAAAAAGGGCGTATGCGTTTTTTCCTGAATATATTCAGGAAAAAAAGCATACGCCCTTTTTGGCCAACCAAGCAAACTTGCAAAGGAAATCTGCACTACAATGAAGTCTCACTTCCCCCCGGTCAAAAGGGCCATCTGAAAAAAGTGTAAAATCCAGAAAGGCAGGACAGGCCATGGAGAACTGGGAGCCTTGTTATGCTGATGGGCGGGATGTAAATTGCCAACAGACACTCGGGAGAAGTGTATGGTGTTTCCTGAAACATCTAAAAAACAAAGCAACAGAGCCTAGGGCACTTCCACTTATGGTCCTATAGCTTAGGGAAATTAAAATCAAAAAGACACAGCCACCCCAAAGTTTGGGACGCCTCTGTTTACAAGAACCTCGTTTACCGTACAAGTGCAATATCACAGAAAGTGAAAAATGGATAAAGAACTTGTGGTACTTACGTACAATGCAGTATCACTCAGCAATGAAATCTATGTCATCAGGCCCGTAGCAGCATAATGAGTGGATTCAGGTACGATGATTCTAAATGAAATAAGTCACACAGAAAAAGAAACATCATAAGATATCACTAATACACGGAATGTAAACTTGGCTACACAGGAACTGAATTCCAAAACAGAACAGGGTCTCAAATTTAGAAAACCAACTTATGCTTGCTTAAGGGGAAAGGTGAGTTGGGGTGCTGCATAAAACCAGAGATTGAAATGAGCACAGATAAAGTTCCTTAAGCCAAATATGGAATAGACAAGAGCTACTCCTTGCTCAACGAAATGGACTCAACACCCCATATTAAACGCCTAAGAATGTACCTGACTAGTAAGTATCTTAAAACCTATGGATTGCTATGTCTCCGAAAGAGAACCAAGCATGTGTACAGCGGCATAAATGCAGCAGTGATAGGATTGGAGATGTTCGGTGAGCAAATGAAGACCCTTTGAAGTCATATTGCATGGTACCCATTCCACGGGTCTCAACTCTCCAGGTTTAAGGTATTCTTCCTTCAGCTAAAACATGCATGTGGAACCCAGAGTATGATCAACCATGTGATCGGGAGACGTGTTCAAATATGTCTCAGTTTTCCTCCCCTGGTACTCGGGTGCAACATTCCAGACGCTTTACTAACACTCTCCCGACTTGGAGAGTCAGTCCCTTTAACCTCCTGTTTGGCCCAGTTTGCAATTTCTGCGGAAGATAAACAGGAATAGGGAGAACCAATGAGAGACTAGCTGGAGGTGTCTGGACGGGCAAATTTAACTCTCATTTCCCACCAGGAAGAGGAAATAACCAAAGGCTCAGCGTGCCGTGCCGGAACCAGATTAGGGCCTGAAGCCATCCTGCGGTGTTGCGGCCAGGTCACAAGAAAGCGAGTTGTAGAAAGGAGCTCAGGGGCACTGTAATTCACAAACCTGCAGAGTTATAAATGACAGCTATCGTCCAAAAATATACTGAAGTAAGGCTGCCAAGAGGACTTGAAAGCGGGGCAGAATTGCAGGAAAACGATTTCACGAGGTAGACTGGAATTGCATTGAAAGCATAGGAAAAGAGGCAGAACGTCCACAATGATGCACTTGGACAATTGAGGAAAAAACGCATACGCCCTTTTTGGCCAACCAAGCAAGCTTGCAAAGGAAATCTGCACTACAATGAAGTCTCACTTCCCCCCGGTCAAAAGGGCCATCTGAAAAAAGTGTAAAATCCAGAAAGGCAGGACAGGCCATGGAGAACTGGGAGCCTTGTTATGCTGATGGGCGAGATGTAAATTGCCAACAGACACTCGGGAGAAGTGTATGGTGTTTCCTGAAACATCTAAAAAACAAAGCAACAGAGCCTAGGGCACTTCCACTTATGGTCCTATAGCTTAGGGAAATTAAAATAAAAAAGACACAGCCACCCCAAAGTTTGGGACGCCTCTGTTTACAAGAACCTCGTTTACCGTACAAGGTCAATATCACAGAAAGTGAAAAATGGATAAAGAAGTTGTGGTACTTACGTACAATGCAGTAGCACTCAACAATGAAATCTATGTCATCAGGCCCGTAGCAGCATAATGAGTGGATTCAGGTACGATGATTCTAACTGAAATAAGTCACACAGAAAAAGAAACATCATAAGATATCACTAATACACGGAATGTAAACTTGGCTACACAGGAACTGAATTCCAAAACAGAACAGGGTCTCAAATTTAGAAAACCAACTTATGCTTGCTTAAGGGGAAAGGTGAGTTGGGGTGCTGCATAAAACCAGAGATTGAAATGAGCACAGATAAAGTTCCTTAAGCCAAATATGGAATAGACAAGAGCTACTCTTTGCTCAACGAAATGGAGTCAACACCCCATATTAAACGCCTAAGAATGTACCTGACTAGTAAGTATCTTAAAACCTATGGATTGCTATGACTCCAAAAGAGAATCAAGTGTGTGTACAGGGGCATAAACATAGCAGTGATAGGATTGGAGAGGTTCGGTGAGCAAATGAAGACCCTTTGAAGTCATATTGCATGGTACCCATTACACGGGTCTCAAATCTCCAGGTTTAAGGTATTCTTCCTTCAGTAAAAACATGCATGTGGAACCCAGAGTATGATCAACCATGTGAACGGGAGACGTGTTCAAATATGTCTCAGTTTTCCTCCCCTGGAACTCGGGTGCAACATTCCAGACGCTTTACTAACACTCTCCCCACTTGGAGAGTCAGCGCCTTTAACCTCCTGTTTGGCCCAGTTTGCAATTTCTGCGGAAGATGTACAGGAATAGGGAGAACCAATTAGAGACTAGCTGGAGGTGTCTGGACGGGCAAATTTAACTCTCATTTTCCACCAGGAAGAGGAAATAATCAAAGGCTCAGCATGCCGTGCCGGAACCAGATTAGGGCCTGAAGCCATCCTGCAGTGTTGCGGCCAGCTCACAAGAAAGCGAGTTGAAGAAAGGAGCTCAGGGGCACTGTAATTCACAAACCTGCAGAGTTATAAATGACAGCTATCGTCCAAAAATATACTGAAGTAAGGCTGCCAAGAGGACTTGAAAGCGGGGCAGAATTGCAGGAAACCGATTTCAGGAGGTAGACTGGAATTGCATTGAAAGCATAGGAAAAGAGGCAGAACGTCCACAATGATGCACTTGGCCAAAAAGGGCGTATGCGTTTTTTCCTGAATATATTCAGGAAAAAACGCATACGCCCTTTTTGGCCAACCAAGCAAGCTTGCAAAGGAAATCTGCACTACAATGAAGTCTCACTTCCCCCCGGTCAAAAGGGCCATCTGAAAAAAGTGTAAAATCCAGAAAGGCAGGACAGGCCATGGAGAACTGGGAGCCTTGTTATGCTGATGGGCGGGATGTAAATTGCCAACAGACACTCGGGAGAAGTGTATGGTGTTTCCTGAAACATCTAAAAAACAAAGCAACAGAGCCTAGGGCACTTCCACTTATGGTCCTATAGCTTAGGGAAATTAAAATCAAAAAGACACAGCCACCCCAAAGTTTGGGACGTCTCTGTTTACAAGAACCTCGTTTACTGTACAAGTTCAATATCACAGAAAGTGAAAAATGGATAAAGAAATTGTGGTACTTACGTACAATGCAGTATCACTCAGCAATGAAATCTATGTCATCAGGCCCGTAGCAGCATAATGAGTGGATTCAGGTACGATGATTCTAACTGAAATAAGTCACACAGAAAAAGAAACATCATAAGATATCTCTAATACACGGAATGTAACCTTGGCTACACAGGAACTGAATACCAAAACAGAACAGGGTCTCAAATTTAGAAAACCAACTTATGCTTGCTTAAGGGGAAAGGTGATTTGGGGTGCTGCATAAAACCAGAGATTGAAATGAGCACAGATAAAGTTCCTTAAGCCAAATATGGAATAGAGAAAAGCTACTCCTTGTTCAACGAAATGGACTCAACACCGCATATTAAACGCCTAAGAATGTACCTGACTAGTAAGTATCTTAAAACCTATGCATTGCTATGTCTCCGAAAGAGAATCAAGCATGTGTACAGGGGCATAAACGCAGCAGTGATAGGATTGGAGAGGTTCGGTGAGCAAATGAAGACCCTTTGAAGTCATATTGCATGGTACCCATTCCACGGGTTTCAACTACCCAGGTTTAAGGTATTCTTCCTTCAGCTAAAACATGCATGTGGAACCTAGAGTATGATCAACCATGTGATCGGGAGACGTGTTCAAATATGTCTCAGTTTTCGTGCCCTGGTACTCGGGTGCAACATTCCAGACGCTTTACTAACACTCTCCCGACTTGGAGAGTCAGTCCCTTTAACCTCCTGTTTGGCCCAGTTTGCAATTTCTGTGGAAGATGAACAGGAATAGCGAGAACCAATGAGAGACTAGCTGCAGGTTTCTGGACGGGCAAATTTAACTCTCATTTCCCACCAGGAAGAGGAAATAACCAAAGGTTCTGCGTACCGTGCCGGAAACAGATTAGGGCCTGAAGCCATCCTGCGGTGTTGCGGCCAGCTCAAAAGAAAGGGAGTTGAAGAAAGGAGCTCAGGGGCACTGTAATTCACAAACCTGCAGAGCTATAAATGAGAGCTATCGTCCAAAAATATACTGAAGTAAGGCTGCCAAGAGGACTTGAAAGCGGGGCAGAATTGCAGGAAACCGATTTCAGGAGGTAGACTGGAATTGCATTGAAAGCATAGGAAAAGAGGCAGAACGTCCACAATGATGCACTTGGCCAAAAAGGGCGTATGCGTTTTTTCCTGAATATATTCAGGAAAAAACGCATACGCCCTTTTTGGCCAACCAAGCAAGCTTGCAAAGGAAATCTGCACTACAATGAAGTCTCACTTCCCCCCGGTCAAAAGGGCCATCTGAAAAAAGTGTAAAATCCAGAAAGGCAGGACAGGCCATGGAGAACTGGGAGCCTTGTTATGCTGATGGGCGGGATGTAAATTGCCAACAGACACTCGGGAGAAGTGTATGGTGTTTCCTGAAACATCTAAAAAACAAAGCAACAGAGCCTAGGGCACTTCCACTTATGGTCCTATAGCTTAGGGAAATTAAAATCAAAAAGACACAGCCACCCCAAAGTTTGGGACGCCTCTGTTTACAAGAACCTCGTTTACAGTAGAAGCTCAACATCGCAGAAAGTGAAAAATGGATAAAGAAGTTGTGGTATTTACTTACAAAGCAATATCACGCAGCAATGAAATCTATGTCATCAGGCCCTTAGCAGCACAATGAGTGGATTCAGGTATGATGATTCTAACTGAAATAAGTCACACAGAAAAAGAAACATCATAAGATATCAGTAATACACGGAATGTAAACTTGGCTACACAGGAACTGAATTACAGAACAGAAAAGGGTCTCAAATTTAGAAAACCAACTTATGCTTGCTTAAGGGGAAAGGTGAGTTGGGGTGCTGCATAAAACCAGAGATTGAAATGAGCACAGATAAAGTTAGTTAAGACAAATATGGAATAGACAAGAGCTACTCCTTGCTCAACGAAATGGACTCAACACCCCATATTAAACGCCTAAGAATGTACCTGACTAGTAAGTATCTTAAAACCGATGGATTGCTATGTCTCCGAAAGAGAATCAAGCATGTGTACAGGGGGAAAAACGCAGCAGTGATAGGATTGGAGAGGTTCGGTGAGCAAATGAAGACCCTTTGAAGTCATATTGCATGGTACCCATTCCACGGGTTTCAACTACCCAGGTTTAAGGTATTCTTCCTTCAGCTAAAACATGCATGTGGAATCCAGAGTATGATCAACCATGTGAACGGGAGACGTGTTCAAATATGTCTCAGTTTTCGTACCCTGGTACTCGGGTGCAACATTCCAGACGCTTTACTAACACTCTCCCGACTTGGAGAGTCAGTCCCTTTAACCTCCTGTTTGGCCCAGTTTGCAATTTCTGTGGAAGATGAACAGGAATAGCAAGAACCAATGAGAGACTAGCTGGAGGTGTCTGGACGGGCAAATTTAACTCTCATTTCCCACCAGGAAGAGGAATTAACCAAAGGCTCAGCGTGCCGTGCCGGAAACAGATTAGGGCCTGAAGCCATCCTGCGGTGTTGCGGCCAGCTCAAAAGAAAGCGAGTTGAAGAAAGGAGCTCAGGGGCACTGTAATTCACAAACCTGCATAGTTATAAATGACAGCTATCGTCAAAAAATATACTGAAGTAAGGCTGCCAAGAGGACTTGAAAGCAGGGCAGAATTGCAGGAAACCGATTTCAGGAGGTAGACTGGAATTGCATTGAAAGCATAGGAAAAGAGGCAGAACGTCCACAATGACGCACTTGGTCAAAAAGGGCGTATGCGTTTTTACCTGAATATATTCAGGAAAAAACGCATACGCCCTTTTTGGCCAACCAAGCAAGCTTGCAAAGGAAATCTGCACTACAATGAACTCTCACTTCCTCCTGGTCAAAAGGGCCATCTGAAAAAAGTGTAAAATCCAGAAAGGCAGGACAGGCCATGGAGAACTGGGAGCCTTGTTATGCTGATGGGCGGGATGTAAATTGCCAACAGACACTCGGGAGAAGTGTATGGTGTTTCCTGAAACATCTAAAAAACAAAGCAACAGAGCCTAGGGCACTTCCACTTATGGTCCTATAGCTTAGGGAAATTAAAATCAAAAAGACACAGCCACCCCAAAGTTTGGAATGGCTCTGTTTACAAGAACCTCGTTTACCGTACAAGTTCAACATCGCAGAAAGTGAAAAATGGATAAAGAAGTTGTGGTATTTACTTACAAAGCAATATCACTCAGCAATGAAATCTATGTCATCAGGCCCTTAGCAGCACAATGAGTGGATTCAGGTATGATGATTCTAACTGAAATAAGTCACACAGAAAACGAAACATCATAAGATATCAGTAATACATGGAATGTAAACTTGGCTACACAGGAACTGAATTACAGAACAGAACAGGGTCTCAAATTTAGAAAACCAACTTATGCTTGCTTAAGGGGAAAAGTGAGTTGGGGTGCTGCATAAAACCAGAGATTGAGATGAGCACAGATAAAGTTCCTTAAGCCAAATATGGAATAGACAAGAGCTACTCCTTGCTCAACGAAATGGACTCAACACCGCATATTAAACGCCTAAGAATGTACCTGACTAGTAAGTATCTTAAAACCTATGCATTGCTATGTCTCCGAAAGAGAATCAAGCTTGTGTACAGGGGCATAAACGCAGCAGTGATAGGATTGGAGAGGTTCGGTGAGCAAATGAAGACCCTTTGAAGTCATATTGCATGGTACCCATTCCACGGGTTTCAACTACCCAGGTTTAAGGTATTCTTCCTTCAGCTAAAACATGCATGTGGAACCTAGAGTATGATCAACCATGTGATCGGGAGACGTGTTCAAATATGTCTCAGTTTTCGTACCCTGGAACTCGGGTGCAACATTCCACACGCTTTACTAACACTCTCCCCAGTTGGAGAGTCAGTCCCTTTAACCTCCTGTTTGGTCCAGTTTGAAATTTCTGCGGAAGATGAACAGGAATAGCGAGAACCAATGAGAGACTAGCTGGAGGTGTCTGGACGGGCAAATTTAACTTTCATTTCCCACCAGAAAGAGGAATTTACCAAAGGCTCAGCGTGCCGTGCCGGAAACAGATTAGGGCCTGAAGCCATCCTGCGGTGTTGCGGCCAGCTCAAAAGAAAGCGAGTTGAAGAAAGGAGCTCAGGGGCACTGTAATTCACAAACCTGCAGAGTTATAAATGACAGCTATCGTCCAAAAATATACTGAAGTAAGGCTGCCAAGAGGACTTGAAAGCGGGGCAGAATTGCAGGAAACCGATTTCAGGAGGTAGACTGGAATTGCATTGAAAGCATAGGAAAAGAGGCAGAACGTCCACAATGATGCACTTGGCCAAAAAGGGCGTATGCGTTTTTTCCTGAATATATTCAGGAAAAAACGCATACGCCCCTTTTGGCCAACCAAGCAAGATTGCAAAGGAAATCTGCACTACAATGAAGTCTCACTTCCCCCCGTTAAAGGGCCATCTGAAAAAAGTGTAAAATCCAGAAAGGCAGGACAGGCCATGGAGAACTGGGAGCCTTGTTATGCTGATGGGCGGGATGTAAATTGCCAACAGACACTCGGGAGAAGTGTATGGTGTTTCCTGAAACATCTAAAAAACAAAGCAACAGAGCCTAGGGCACTTCCACTTATGGTCCTATAGCTTAGGGAAATTAAAATCAAAAAGACACAGTCACCCCAAAGTTTGGGACGCCTCTGTTTACAAGAACCTCGTTTACCGTACAAGTTCAATATCACAGAAAGTGAAAAATGGATAAAGAAGTTGTGGTACTTACGTACAATGCAGTATAACTCAGCAATGAAATCTATGTCATCAGGCCCTTAGCAGCATAATGAGTGGATTCAGGTACGATGATTCTAACTGAAATACGTCACACAGAAAAAGAAACATCATAAGATATCACTAATACACGGAATGTAAACTTGTCTACACAGGAACTGAATTCCAAAACAGAACAGGGTCTCAAATTTAGAAAACCAACTTATGCTTGCTTAAGGGGAAAGGTGAGTTTGGGTGTTGCATAAAACCAGAGATTGAAATGAGCACAGATAAAGTTCCTTAAACCAAATATGGAATAGACAAGAGCTACTCCTTGCTCAACGAAATGGACTCAACACCCCATATTAAACGCCTAAGAATGTACCTGACTAGTAAGTATCTTAAAACCTATGGATTGCTATGTCTCCAAAAGAGAATCAAGCGTGTGTACAGGGGCATAAACGCAGCAGTGATAGGATTGGAGAGGTTCGGTGAGCAAATGAAGACCCTTTGAAGTCATATTGCATGGTACCCATTCAACGGGTCTCAACTCTCCAGGTTTAAGGTATTCTTCCTTCAGCTAAAACATGCATGTGGAACCCAGAGTATGATCAACCGTGTGAACGGGAGACGTGTTCAAATATGTCTCAGTTTTCCTCCCCTGGTACTCGGGTGCAACATTCCAGACGCTTTACTAACACTCTCCCCACTTGGAGAGTCAGCGCCTTTAACCTCCTGTTTGGTCCAGTTTGCAATTTCTGCGGAAGATGAACAGGAATAGGGAGAACCAATGAGAGACTAGCTGGAGGTGTCTGGACGGGCAAATTTAACTCTCATTTCCCACCAGGAAGAGGAAATAACCAAAGGCTCTGCGTGCCGTGCCGGAAACAGATTAGGGCCTGAAGCCATCCTGCGGTGTTGCGGCCAGCTCAAATGAAAGGGAGTTGAAGAAAGGAGCTCAGGGGCACTGTAATTCACAAACCTGCAGAGTTATAAATGACAGCTATCGTCCAAAAATATACTGAAGTAAGGCTGCCAAGTGGACTTGAAAGCAGGGCAGAATTGCAGGAAACCGATTTCAGGAGGTAGACTGGAATTGCATTGAAAGCCTAGGAAAAGAGGCAGAACGTCCACAATGATGCACTTGGCCAAAAAGGGCGTATGCGTTTTTTCCTGAATATATTCAGGAAAAAACACATATGCCCTTTTTGGCCAACCAAGCAAGCTTGCAAAGGAAATCTGCACTACAATGAAGTCTCACTTCCCCCCGGTCAAAAGGGCCATCTGCAAAAAGTGTAAATTCCAGAAAGGCAGGACAGGCCATGGAGAACTGGGAGCCTTGTTATGCTGATGGGTGGGATGTAAATTGCCAACAGACACTCGGGAGAAGTGTATGGTGTTTCCTGAAACATCTAAAAAACAAAGCAACAGAGCCTAGGGCACTTCCACTTATGGTCCTATAGCTTAGGGAAATTAAAATCAAAAAGACACAGCGGAGAGGAAGGCGGAAGATGGCGGAAGAGTAAGACGCGGAGATCACCTTCCTCCCCACAGATACACCAGAAATACATCTACACGTGGAACAACTCCTACAGAACACCTACTGAAGGCTGGCAGAAGACCTCAGACCTCCCAAAAGGCAAGAAACTCCCCACGTACCTGGGTAGGGCAAAAGAAAAAACAGAGACAAAAGAATAGGGACGGCACCTGCGCCAGTGGGAGGGAGCTGTGAAGGAGGAAAAGTTTCCACACTCTAGGAAGCCCCTTCGCGGGCGGAGACTGCGGGAGGCAGAGGGGGGAGCTTCGAAGTTGCGGAGGAGTGCACAGCAACGGGTGCGGAGGGCAAAGCGGGGAGATTCCCGCACAGAGGATCGGTGCCGACCGGCACTCACCAGCCCGAGAGGCTTGTCTGCTCACCCGCCGGGGCGGGCGGGGCTGAGAGCTGAGGCCGGAGCGCAGGGAGAGGACTGGGGTTGGCGGCTTGAACATAGCCTGAAGGGGTTAGTGCACCACAGCTAGCCGGGAGGGAGTCCGGGGAAAAGCCTGCACCAGCAGAAGAGGCAGGAGACTTTTCCTTCCCTCTTTGTTTCCTGGGGCGTGAGGAGAGGGGTTTAAGAACGCTGCTTAAAGGAACTCCAGAGACGGGCGCAAGCCGCGGCTAAAAGCGCGAACCCCAGAGACGGGCGCGAGCCGCGGCTGAGGACCCCAGAGACGGGCGCGAGCCGCGGCTGAAAGCGCGGAATCCAGAGACGGGCGGGAGATGTTAAGGCTGCTGCTGCCGCCACCAAGGGGCCTGTGTGCGAGCACAGGTCACTCTCCACACCCCTCTTCCGCGGAGCCTGTGCAGCCCGCCACTGCCGGGTTCCCGGGATCCAGGGACAACTTCCCCGGGAGAGCGCACAGCGCACCTCAGGCTGGAGCAAAGTCACGCCGGCCTTTGCCACCGCAGGCCCGCCCCGCACTCTGTGCCCCTCCGTCCCCGCCGGCCTGAGTGCGCCAGAGCCCCCAATCAGCGGCTCTTTTAACCCCATCCTGTCTGAGCAAAAAACAGACGCCCTCCAGCGATCTACACACAGTGGCAGGGCCAAATCCAAAGCTTAGCCCTGGGAGCTGTGAGAACAAAGAAGAGAAAGGGAAATCCCTCCCAGCAGCCTCAGAAGCAGCGGATTAAAGCTCCACAATCAACTTGATGTACCCTGCATCTGTGGAATACCTGAATAGACAACCAATCATCCCCAATTAAGGAAGTGGACTTTAGGAGCAAGATCTATGATTTTTTCCCCTTTCCTCTTTTTGTGAATGTGTATGTGTATGCTTCTGTGTGAGATCTTGTCTGTATAGTCTTGCTTCCACCATTTGTCCTAGGGTTCTATCCGTCCATGTTTTTTTTTTTAATTTTTTTTCTTAATAATTAATTTTAATAACCTTATTATACTTTACCTTCGTTCTTTCTTTCTTTCTTTCCATCCTTCCTTCCCTCCTTTAGACAACGAATCATCCCAAATTGAGGAGGTGGTCTCTGACAGCAAGATTTAGGATTTTTCCCCATTTACCTCTTTTAGTGAGGGTGTATGTGTATGCTTCTGTGTAAGATTTTGTCTGTATAGCTTTGCTTCCAACATTTGTCCTAGGTTCTTTCCGTCCCTTTTTTTTTTTTTCTAAATAAGAAGTTTTTAATTCAATAACTTTATTATACTGTATTTTATTTTTACTGTATCTTCTTTCTTTCTGTCTTTTTTCCTTCTTTCCCTCCTTCCTTCCTTCCTCCCTCCCTCCCTCCCTCCTTTCTTTCCTTCTTGCCTTCTTTCCTTCTTTGCTTCTTTCTTTCTTTCTTCCTTCCTTCCTACCCTCCTTTCCTTCTTTCTTTCCTCATACTTCTACTAATTCCCTCTACTTTTTCTCCCTTTTATCCTGAGCCTGTGGATGAAAAGCTTTTGGTGCTCCAGCCAGGAGGCAGGGCTCTGCCTCTGAGGTAGGACAGCCAACTTCAGGACACTGATCAACAAGAGACCTCCCAGCTCCACATAATATCAAACGGCGAAAATCTCCCAGAGACCTCCATCTTAACACCAGCACCCAGCTTCACTCAACGACCAGCAAGCCACAGTGCTGGAAAACCTATGCCAAACAACTAGCAAAACAGGAACACAACCCCACCCATTAGCAGAGAGGCTGCCTAAAATCATAATAAGGCCACAGACACCCCCAAACACACCACCAGACGTGAACCTGCCCACTAGAGAGACAAGATCCAGCCTCATCCACCACAACACAGGCACTAGCCCCCTCCACCAGGAAGCCTACACAACCCACTGAACCAACCTTAGCCACTAGAGACAGACATCAAAAACAGGAGGAACCACAAACCTGCAGCCTGCAAAAAGGAGACCCCAAACACAGTAAGATAAGCAAAATGAGAAGACAGAAAAACACACAGCAGATAAAGGAGCAAGATAAAAATGCACCAGACCTAACAAATGAAGAGGAAATAGGCAGTCTACCTGAAAGAGAATTCAGAATAATGATAGTAAGATTGATCCGAAATCTTGGAGATAGAATGGACAATAGATTGGACAAAATGCAAGAATCAGTTAACAAGGACCTAGAAGAACTAAAGATGAAACAAGCAACGATGAACAACACAATAAATGAAATTAAAAGTACTCTAGATGGGATCAATAGCAGAATAACTGAGGCAGAAGAACGGATAAGTGACCTGGAAGATAAAATAGTGGAAATAACTACTGCAGAGCAGAATAAAGAAAAAAGAATGAAAAGAACTGAGGACAGTCTCAGAGACCTCTGGGACAACATTAAACGCACCAACATTCGAATTATAGGGGTTCCAGAAGAAGAAGAGAAAAAGAAAGGGACTGAGAAAATATTTGAAGAGATTATAGTTGAAAACTTCCCTAATATGGGAAAGGAAATAGTTAATCAAGTCCAGGAAGCACAGAGAGTCCCATACAAGATAAATACAAGGAGAAATACGCCAAGACACATATTAATCAAACTGTCAAAAATTAAATACAAAGAAAGCATATTAAAAGCAGCAAGGGAAAAACAACAAATAACACATAAGGGAATCCCCATAAGGTTAACAGCTGATCTCTCAGCAGAAACCCTACAAGCCAGAAGGGAGTGGCAGGACATACTGAAAGTGATGAAGGAGAAAAACATGCAGCCAAGACTACTCTACCCAGCAAGGATCTCATTCAGATTTGATGGAGAAATTAAAACCTTTACAGACAAGCAAAAGCTGAGAGAGTTCAGCACCACCAAACCAGCTTTACAACAAATGCTAAAAGATCTTCTCTAGGCAAGAAACACAAGAGAAGGAAAAGACCTATAATAACGAACCCAAAACAATTTAGAAAATGGGAATAGGAACATACATATCGATAATTACCTTAAATGTAAATGGACTAAATGCTCCCACCAAAAGACACAGATTAGCTGAATGGATACAAAAACAAGACCCTTATATATGCTGTCTACAAGAGACCCACTTCAGACCTAGAGACACATACAGACTGAAAGTAAGGGGATGGAAAAAGATATTCCATGCAAATGGAAGCCAAAAGAAAGCTGGAGTAGCAATTCTCATATCAGACAAAATAGACTTTAAAATAAGGACTATTAAAAGAGACAAAGAAGGACACTACATAATGATCAAGGGATCGATCCAAGAAGAAGATATAACAATTGTAAATATTTATGCACCCAACATAGGAGCACCTCAATACATAAGGCAAATACTAACAGCCATAAAAGGGGAAATCGACAGTAACACATTCATAGTAGGGGACTTAAACACCCCACTTTCACCCATGGACAGATCATCCAAAATGAAAATAAATAAGGAAACACAAGCTTTAAATGATACATTAAACAAGATGGACTTAATTGATATTTATAGGACACTCCATCCAAAAACAACAGAATACACATTTTTCTCAAGTGCTCATGGAACATTCTCCAGGATAGATCATATCTTAGGTCACAAATCAAGCCTTGGGAAATTTAAGAAAATTGAAATTGTATCAAGTATCTTTTCTGACCACAACGCCATGAGACTAGATATCAATTACAGGAAAAGATCTGTAAAAAATACAAACACATGGAGGCTAAACAATACACTACTTAATAATGAAGAGATCACTGAAGAAATCAAAGAGGAAATCAAAAAATACCTAGAAACAAATGACAATGGAGACACAACGACCCAAAACCTGTGGGATGCAGCAAAAGCAGTTCTAAGGGGGAAGTTTATAGCAATACAAGCCCACCTTAAGAAGCAGGAAACATCTCGAATAAACAACCTAACCTTGCACCTCAAGCAATTAGAGAAAGAAGAACAAAAAAACCCCAAAGCTAGCAGAAGGAAAGAAATCATAAAAATCAGATCAGAAATAAATGAAAAAGAAATGAAGGAAACAATAGCAAAGATCAATAAAACTAAAAGCTGGTTCTTTGAGAAGATAAACAAAATAGATAAACCACTAGCCAGACTCATCAAGAAAAAAAGGGAGAAGACTCAAATCAATAGAATTAGAAATGAAAAAGGAGAGGTAACAACTGACACTGCAGAGATAAAAGAGATCATGAGAGATTACTACAAGCAACTCTATGCCAATAAAATGGACAATCTGGAAGAAATGGACAAATTCTTAGAAATGCACAACCTGCCAAGACTGAATCAGGAAGAAATAGAAAATATGAACAGACCAATCACAAGCACTGAAATTGAAACTGTGATTAAAAATCTTCCAACAAAGAAAAGCCCAGGACCAGATGGCTTCACAGGCGAATTCTATCAAACATTTAGAGAAGAGCTAACACCTATCCTTCTCAAACTCTTCCAAAATATAGCAGAGGGAGGACCACTCCCTAACTCCTTCTACGAGGCCACCATCACCTTGATACCAAAACCAGACAAGGATGTCACAAAGAAAGAAAACTACAGGCCAATATCACTGATGAACATAGATGCAAAAATCCTCAACAAAATACTAGCAAACAGAATCCAACAGCACATTAAAAGGATCATACACCATGATCAAGTGGGGTTTATTCCAGGAATGCAAGGATTCTTCAATATACGCAAATCTATCAATGTGATAAACCATATTAACAAATTGAAGGAGAAAAACCATATGATCATCTCAATAGATGCAGAGAAAGCTTTTGACAAAATTCAACACCCATTTATGATAAAAACCCTGCAGAAAGTAGGCATAGAGGGAACTTTCCTCAACATAATAAAGGCCATATATGACAAGCCCACAGCAAACATCATCCTCAATGGTGAAAAACTGAAAGCATTTCCACTAAGATCAGGAACAAGACAAGGTTGCCCACTCTCACCACTATTATTCAACATTGTTTTGGAAGTTTTAGCCACAGCAATCAGAGAAGAAAAGGAAATAAAAGGAATCCAAATTGGAAAAGAAGAAGTAAAGCTGTCACTGTTTGCAGATGACATGATCCTATACATAGAGAACCCTAAAGATGCTACCAGAAAACTACTAGAGCTAATCAATGAATTTGGTAAAGTGGCAGGATACAAAATTAATGCACAGAAATCTCTGGCATTCCTATATACTAATGATGAAAAATCTGAAAGTGAAATCAAGAAAACACTCCCATTTACCATTGCAACAAAAAGAATAAAATATCTAGGAATAAACCTACCTAAGGAGACAAAAGACCTGTATGCAGAAAATTATAAGACACTGATGAAAGAAATTAAAGATGATATAAATAGATGGAGAGATATACCATGTTCTTGGATTGGAAGAATCAACATTGTGAAAATGACTCTACTACCCAAAGCAATCTATAGATTCAATGCAATCCCTATCAAACTACCACTGGCATTTTTCACAGAACTAGAACAAAAACTTTCACAATTTGTATGGAAACACAAAAGATCCCGAATAGCCAAAGCAATCTTGAGAACGAAAGAAGGAACTGGAGGAATCAGGCTCCCTGACTTCAGACTATACTACAAAGCTACAGTCATCAAGACAGTATGGTACTGGCACAAAAACAGAAAGATAGATCAATGGAACAGGATAGAAAGCCCAGAGATAAACCCATGCACATATGGACACCTTATCTTTGATAAAGGTGGCAGTAATGTACAATGGAGAAAGGACACCCTCTTCAATAAGTGGTGCTGGGAAAACTGGACAGGTACATGTAAAAGTATGAGATTAGATCACTCCCTAACACCATACACAAAAATAAGCTCAAAATGGATTAAAGACCTAAATGTAAGGCCAGAAACTATCAAACTCTTAGAGGAAAACATAGGCAGAACACTCTATGACATAAATCAAAGCAAGATCCTTTCTGACCCACCTCCTAGAGTAATGGAAATAAAAACAAAAATAAACAAATGGGACCTAATGAAACTTCAAAGCTTTTGCACAGCAAAGGAAACCGTAAACAAGACCAAAAGACAACCCTCAGAATGGGAGAAAATATTTGCAAATGAAGCAACCGACAAAGGATTAATCTCCAAAATTTACAAGCAGCTCATGCAGCTCAATAACAAGAAAACAAACAACCCAATCCAAAAATGGGCAGAAGACCTAAATAGACATTTCTCCAAAGAAGATATACAGACTGCCAACAAACACATGAAAGAATGCTCAACATCACTAATCATTAGAGAAATGCAAATCAAAACTACAATGAGATATCATCTCACACCAGTCAGAATGGCCATCATCAAAAAATCTAGAAACAATAAATGCTGGAGAGGGTGTGGAGAAAAGGGAACACTCTTGCACTGCTGGTGGGAATGTGAATTGGTTCAGCCACTATGGAGAACAGTATGGAGGTTCCTTAAAAAACTACAAATAGAACTACCATATGACCCAGCAATCCCACTACTGGGCATATACCCTGAGAAAACCAAAATTCAAAAAGAGTCATGTACCAAAATGTTCATTGCAGCTCTATTTACAATAGCCCGGAGATGGAAACAACCTAAGTGCCCGTCATCGGATGAATGGATAAAGAAGACGTGGCACATATATACAATGGAATATTACTCAGCCATAAAAAGAAACGAAATTGAGCTATTTGTAATGAGGTGGATAGACCTAGAGTCTGTCATACAGAGTGAAGTAAGTCAGAAAGAAAAAGACAAATACCGTATGCTAACACATATATATGGAATTTAAGAAAAAAATGTCATGAAGAACCTAGGGGTAAAGCAGGAATAAAGATGCAGACCTCCTAGAGAACGGACTTGAGGTTATGGGGAGGGGGAAGGGTGAGCTGTGACAGGGTGAGAGAGAGTCATGGGCATATACACACTAACAAACGCAGTAAGGTAGATAGCTAGTGGGAAGCAGCCGCATGGCACAGGGATATTGGCTCGGTGCTTTGTGACAGCCTGGAGGGGTGGGATGGGGAGGGTGGGAGGGAGGGAGACGCAACAGGGAAGACATATGGGAACATATGTTTATGTATGACTGATTCACTTTGTTATAAAGCAGAAACTAACACACCATTGTAAAGCAATTATACCCCAATAAAGATGTTAAAAAAAAAAAAAAAAGACACAGCCACCCCAAAGTTTGGGAAGCCTCTGTTTACAAGAACCTCTTTTACAGAAGAAGTTCAACATCGCAGAAAGTGAAAAATGGATAAAGAAGTTGTGGTATTTACTTACAAAGCAATATCACTCAGCAATGAAATCTATGTCATCAGGCCCTTAGCAGCACAATGAGTGGATTCAGGTATGATGATTCTAACTGAAATAAGTCACACAGAAAAAGAAACATCATAAGATATCAGTAATACACGGAATGTAAACTTGGCTACACAGGAACTGAATTACAGAACAGAACAGGGTCTCAAATTTAGAAAACCAACTTATGCTTGCTTAAGGGGAAAGGTGAGTTGGGATGCTGCATAAAACCAGAGATTGAAACGAGCACAGATAAAGTTCCTTAAGCCAAATATGGAATAGACAAGAGCTACTCCTTGCTCAACGAAATGGACTCAACACCGCATATTAAACGCCTAAGAATGTACCTGACTAGTAAGTATCTTAAAACCTATGGATTGCTATGTCTCTGAAAGAGAATCAAACATGTGTACAGGGGCATAAACGCAGCAGTGATAGGATTGGAGAGGTTCGGTGAGCAAATGAAGACCCTTTGAAGTCATATTACATGGTACCCATTCCACGGGTTTCAACTACCCAGTTTTAAGGTATTCTTCCTTCAGCTAAAACATGCATGTGGAACCTAGAGTATGATCAACCATGTGATCGGGAGACGTGTTCAAATATGTCTCAGTTTTCGTACCCTGGTACTCGGGTGCAACATTCCAGACGCTTTACTAACACTCTCCCGACTTGGAGAGTCAGTCCCTTTAACCTCCTGTTTGGCCCAGTTTGCAATTTCTGCGGAAGATGAACAGGAATAGCGAGAACCAATGAGAGACTAGCTGGAGGTGTCTGCACGGGCAAATTTAACTCTCATTTCCCACCAGGAAGAGGAATTAACCAAAGGCTCAGCGTGCCGTGCCAGAACCGGATTAGGGCCTGAAGCCATCCTGCGGTGTTGCGGCCAGCTCACAAGAAAGCGAGTTGAAGAAAGGAGCTCAGGGGCACTGTAATTCACAAACCTGCAGAGTTATAAATGACAGCTATCGTCCAAAAATATACTGAAGTAAGGCTGCCAAGAGGACTTGAAAGCGGGGCAGAATTGCAGGAAACCGATTTCAGGAGGTAGACTGGAATTGCATTGAAAGCATAGGAAAAGAGGCAGAACGTCCACAATGATGCACTTGGCCAAAAAGGGCGTATGCGTTTTTTCCTGAATATATTCAGGAAAAAACGCATATGCCATTTTTGGCAAACCAAGCAAACTTGCAAAGGAAATCTGCACTACAATGAAGTCTCACTTCCCCCCAGTCAAAAGGGCCATCTGAAAAAAGTGTAAAATCCAGAAAGGCAGGACAGGCCATGGAGAACTGGGAGCCTTGTTATGCTGATGGGCGGGATGTAAATTGCCAACAGACACTCGGGAGAAGTGTATGGTGTTTCCTGAAACATCTAAAAAACAAAGCAACAGAGCCTAGGGCACTTCCACTTATGGTCCTATAGCTTAGGGAAATTAAAATGAAAAAGACACAGCCACCCCAAAGTTTGGGACGCCTCTGTTTACAAGAACCTCGTTTACCGTAGAAGTTCAATATCACAGAAAGTGAAAAATGGATAAAGAACTTGTGGTACTTACGTACAATGCAGTATCACTCAGCAATGAAATCTATGTCATCAGGCCCGTAGCAGCGTAATGAGTGGATTCAGGTACGATGATTCTAACTGAAATAAGTCACACAGAAAAAGAAACATCATAAGATATCAGTAATACACGGAATGTAAACTTGGCTACACAGGAACTGAATTACAGAACAGAACAGGGTCTCAAATTTAGAAAACCAACTTATGCTTGCTTAAGGGGAAAGGTGAGTTGGGGTGCTGCATAAAACCAGAGATTGAAATGAGCACAGATAAAGTTCCTTAAGCCAAATATGGAATAGACAAGAGCTACTCCTTGCTCAACGAAAAGGACTCAACACCGCATATTAAACGCCTAAGAATGTACCTGACTAGTAAGTATCTTAAAACCTATGGATTGCTATGTCTCTGAAAGAGAATCAAGCATGTGTACAGGGGCATAAACGCAGCAGTGATAGGATTGGAGAGGTTCGGTGAGCAAATGAAGACCCTTTGAAGTCATATTTCATGGTACCCATTCCACGGGTTTCAACTACCCAGGTTTAAGGTATTCTTCCTTCAGTTAAAACATGCATGTGGAACCTAGAGTATGATCAACCATGTGATCGGGAGACGTGTTCAAATATGTCTCAGTTTTCGTACCCTGGTACTCGGGTGCAACATTCCAGACGCTTTACTAACACTCTCCCGACTTGGAGAGTCAGTCCCTTTAACCTCCTGTTTGGCCCAGTTTGCAATTTCTGCGGAAGATGATCAGGAATAGCGAGAACTAATGAGAGACTAGCTGGAGGTGTCTGGACGGGCAAATTTAACTCTTATTTCCCACCAGGAAGAGGAATTAACCAAAGGCTCAGCGTGCCGAGCCGGAACCAGATTAGGGCCTGAAGCCATCCTGCGGTGTTGCGGCCAGCTCACAAGAATGCGAGTTGAAGAAAGGAGCTCAGGGACACTGTAATTCACAAACCTGCAGAGTTATAAATGACAGCTATTGTCCAAAAATATACTGAAGTAAGGCTGCCAAGAGGACTTGAAAGCGGGGCAGAATTGCAGGAAACCGATTTCAGGAGGTAGACTGGAATTGCATTGAAAGCATAGGAAAAGAGGCAGAACGTCCACAATGATGCACTTGGCCAAAAAGTGCGTATGCGTTTTTTCCTGAATATATTCAGGAAAAAACGCATACGCCCTTTTTGGCCAACCAAGCAAGCTTGCAAAGGAAATCTGCACTACAATGAAGTCTCACTTCCCCCCGGTCAAAAGGGCCATCTGAAAAAAGTGTAAAATCCAGAAAGGCAGGACAGGCCATGGAGAACTGGGAGCCTTGTTATGCTGATGGGCGGGATGTAAATTGCCAACAGACACTCGGGAGAAGTGTATGGTGTTTCCTGAAACATCTAAAAAACAAAGCAACAGAGCCTAGGGCACTTCCACTTATGGTCCTATAGCTTAGGGAAATTAAAATCAAAAAGACACAGCCACCCCAAAGTTTGGGATGCCTCTGTTTACAAGAACCTCATTTACAGTAGAAGTTCAACATCGCAGAAAGTGAAAAATGGATAAAGAAGTTGTGGTATTTACGTACAATGCAGTATCACTCAGCAATGAAATCTATGTCATCAGGCCCGTAGCAGCATAATGAGTGGATTCAGGTACGATGATTCTAACTGAAATAAGTCACACACAAAAAGAAACATCATAAGATATCACTGATACACGGAATGTAAACTTGGCTACACAGGAACTGAATTCCAAAACAGAACAGGGTCTCAAATTTAGAAAACCAACTTATGCTTGCTTAAGGGGAAAGGTGAGTTGGGGTGCTGCATAAAACCAGAGATTGAAATGAGCACAGATAAAGTTCCTTAAGCCAAATATGGAATAGACAAGAGCTACTCCTTGCTCAACGAAATGGACTCAACACCCCATATTAAACGCCTAAGAATGTACCTGACTAGTAAGTATCTTAAAACCTATGGATTGCTATGTCTCCAAAAGAGAATCAAGCGTGTGTACAGGAGCATAAACGCAGCAGTGATAGGATTGGAGAGGTTCGGTGAGCAAATGAAGACCCTTTGAAGTCATATTGCATGGTACCCATTCAACGGGTCTCAACTCTCCAGGTTTAAGGTATTCTTCCTTCAGCTAAAACATGCATGTGGAACCCAGAGTATGATCAACCGTGTGAACGGGAGACGTGTTCAAATATGTCTCAGTTTTCCTCCCCTGGTACTCGGGTGCAACATTCCAGACGCTTTACTAACACTCTCCACACTTGGAGAGTCAGCGCCTTTAACCTCCTGTTTGGCCCAGTTTGCAATTTCTGCGGAAGATGAACAGGAATAGGGAGAACCAATGAGAGACTAGCTGGAGGTGTCTGGACGGGCAAATTTAACTCTCATTTCCCACCAGGAAGAGGAAATAACCAAAGGCTCTGCGTGCCGTGCCAGAACCAGATTAGGGCCTGAAGCCATCCTGCGGTGTTGCGGCCAACTCAAAAGAAAGGGAGTTGAAGAAAGGAGCTCAGGGGCACTGTAATTCACAAACCTGCAGAGTTATAAATGACAGCTATCGTCCAAAAATATACTGAAGTAATGCTGCCAAGTGGACTTGAAAGCAGGGCAGAATTGTAGGAAACCGATTTCAGGAGGTAGACTGGAATTGCATTGAAAGCATAGGAAAAGAGGCAGAACGTCCACAATGATGCACTTGGCCAAAAAGGGCGTATGCGTTTTTTCCTGAATATATTCAGGAAAAAACGCATACGCCCTTTTTGGCCAACCAAGCAAGCTTGCAAAGGAAATCTGCACTACAATGAAGTCTCACTTCCCCCTGGTCAAAAGGGCCATCTGCAAAAAGTGTAAAATCCAGAAAGGCAGGACAGGCCATGGAGAACTGGGAGCCTTGTTATGCTGATGGGCGGGATGTAAATTGCCAACAGACACTCGGGAGAAGTGTATGGTGTTTCCTGAAACATCTAAAAAACAAAGCAACAGAGCCTAGGGCACTTCCACTTATGGTCCTATAGCTTAGGGAAATTAAAATCAAAAAGACACAGCCACCCCAAAGTTTGGGACGCCTCTGTTTACAAGAACCTCGTTTACAGTAGAAGTTCAACATCGCAGAAAGTGAAAAATGGATAAAGAAGTTGTGGTATTTACTTACAAAGCAATATCACTCAGCAATGAAATCTATGTCATCAGGCCCTTAGCAGCACAATGAGTGGATTCAGGTATGATGATTCTAACTGAAATAAGTCACACAGAAAAAGAAACATCATAAGATATCAGTAATACACGGAATGTAAACTTGGCTACACAGGAACTGAATTACAGAACAGAACAGGGTCTCAAATTTAGAAAACCAACTTATGCTTGCTTAAGGGGAAAGGTGAGTTGGGGTGCTGCATAAAACCAGAGATTGAAATGAGCACAGATAAAGTTCCTTAAGCCAAATATGGAATAGACAAGAGCTACTCCTTGCTCAACGAAATGGACTCAACACCGCATATTAAACGCCTAAGAATGTACCTGACTAGTAAGTATCTTAAAACCTATGGATTGCTATGTCTCTGAAAGAGAATCAAGCGTGTGTACAGGGGCATAAATGCAGCAGTGATAGGATTGGAGAGGTTCGGTGAGCAAATGAAGACCCTTTGAAGTCATATTGCATGGTACCCATTCCACGGGTTTCAACTACCCAGGTTTAAGGTATTCTTCCTTCAGCTAAAACATGCATGTGGAACCTAGAGTATGATCAACCATGTGATCGGGAGACGTGTTCAAATATGTCTCAGTTTTCCTCCCCTGGAACTCGGGTGCAACATTCCAGACGCTTTACTAACACTCTCCCCACTTGGAGAGTCAGCGCCTTTAACCTCCTGTTTGGCCCAGTTTGCAATTTCTGCGGAAGATGTACAGGAATAGGGAGAACCAATGAGAGACTAGCTGGAGGTGTCTGGACGGGCAAATTTAACTCTCATTTTCCACCAGGAAGAGGAAATAATCAAAGGCTCAGCATGCCGTGCCGGAACCAGATTAGGGCCTGAAGCCATCCTGCAGTGTTGCGGCCAGCTCACAAGAAAGCGAGTTGAAGAAAGGAGCTCAGGGGCACTGTAATTCACAAACCTGCAGAGTTATAAATGACAGCTATCGTCCAAAAATATACTGAAGTAAGGCTGCCAAGAGGACTTGAAAGCGGGGCAGAATTGCAGGAAACCGATTTCAGGAGGTAGACTGGAATTGCATTGAAAGCATAGGAAAAGAGGCAGAACGTCCACAATGATGCACTTGGCCAAAAAGGGCGTATGCGTCTTTTCCTGAATATATTCAGGAAAAAACGCATACGCCCTTTTTGGCCAACCAAGCAAGCTTGCAAAGGAAATCTGCACTACAATGAAGTCTCACTTCCCCCCGGTCAAAAGGGCCATCTGAAAAAAGTGTAAAATCCAGAAAGGCAGGACAGGCCATGGAGAACTGGGAGCCTTGTTATGCTGATGGGCGGGATGTAAATTGCCAACAGACACTCGGGAGAAGTGTATGGTGTTTCCTGAAACATCTAAAAAACAAAGCAACAGAGCCTAGGGCACTTCCACTTATGGTCCTATAGCTTAGGGAAATTAAAATCAAAAAGACACAGCCACCCCAAAGTTTGGGACGTCTCTGTTTACAAGAACCTCGTTTACTGTACAAGTTCAATATCACAGAAAGTGAAAAATGGATAAAGAAATTGTGGTACTTACGTACAATGCAGTATCACTCAGCAATGAAATCTATGTCATCAGGCCCGTAGCAGCATAATGAGTGGATTCAGGTACGATGATTCTAACTGAAATAAGTCACACAGAAAAAGAAACATCATAAGATATCTCTAATACACGGAATGTAACCTTGGCTACACAGGAACTGAATACCAAAACAGAACAGGGTCTCAAATTTAGAAAACCAACTTATGCTTGCTTAAGGGGAAAGGTGATTTGGGGTGCTGCATAAAACCAGAGATTGAAATGAGCACAGATAAAGTTCCTTAAGCCAAATATGGAATAGAGAAAAGCTACTCCTTGTTCAACGAAATGGACTCAACACCGCATATTAAACGCCTAAGAATGTACCTGACTAGTAAGTATCTTAAAACCTATGCATTGCTATGTCTCCGAAAGAGAATCAAGCATGTGTACAGGGGCATAAACACAGCAGTGATAGGATTGGAGAGGTTCGGTGAGCAAATGAAGACCCTTTGAAGTCATATTGCATGGTACCCATTCCACGGGTTTCAACTACCCAGGTTTAAGGTATTCTTCCTTCAGCTAAAACATGCATGTGGAACCTAGAGTATGATCAACCATGTGATCGGGAGACGTGTTCAAATATGTCTCAGTTTTCGTGCCCTGGTACTCGGGTGCAACATTCCAGACGCTTTACTAACACTCTCCCGACTTGGAGAGTCAGTCCCTTTAACCTCCTGTTTGGCCCAGTTTGCAATTTCTGTGGAAGATGAACAGGAATAGCGAGAACCAATGAGAGACTAGCTGCAGGTGTCTGGACGGGCAAATTTAACTCTCATTTCCCACCAGGAAGAGGAAATAACCAAAGGTTCTGCGTACCGTGCCGGAAACAGATTAGGGCCTGAAGCCATCCTGCGGTGTTGCGGCCAGCTCAAAAGAAAGGGAGTTGAAGAAAGGAGCTCAGGGGCACTGTAATTCACAAACCTGCAGAGCTATAAATGAGAGCTATCGTCCAAAAATATACTGAAGTAAGGCTGCCAAGAGGACTTGAAAGCGGGGCAGAATTGCAGGAAAACGATTTCAGGAGGTAGACTGGAATTGCATTGAAAGCATAGGAAAAGAGGCAGAACGTCCACAATGATGCACTTGGCCAAAAAGGGCGTATGCGTTTTTTCCTGAATATATTCAGGAAAAAACGCATACGCCCTTTTTGGCCAACCAAGCAAGCTTGCAAAGGAAATCTGCACTACAATGAAGTCTCACATCCCCCCGGTCAAAAGGGCCATCTGAAAAAAGTGTAAAATCCAGAAAGGCAGGACAGGCCATGGAGAACTGGGAGCCTTGTTATGCTGATGGGCGGGATGTAAATTGCCAACAGACACTCGGGAGAAGTGTATGGTGTTTCCTGAAACATCTAAAAAACAAAGCAACAGAGCCTAGGGCACTTCCACTTATGGTCCTATAGCTTAGGGAAATTAAAATCAAAAAGACACAGCCACCCCAAAGTTTGGGACGCCTCTGTTTACAAGAACCTCGTTTACAGTAGAAGCTCAACATCGCAGAAAGTGAAAAATGGATAAAGAAGTTGTGGTATTTACTTACAAAGCAATATCACGCAGCAATGAAATCTATGTCATCAGGCCCTTAGCAGCACAATGAGTGGATTCAGGTATGATGATTCTAACTGAAATAAGTCACACAGAAAAAGAAACATCATAAGATATCAGTAATACACGGAATGTAAACTTGGCTACACAGGAACTGAATTACAGAACAGAAAAGGGTCTCAAATTTAGAAAACCAACTTATGCTTGCTTAAGGGGAAAGGTGAGTTGGGGTGCTGCATAAAACCAGAGATTGAAATGAGCACAGATAAAGTTAGTTAAGACAAATATGGAATAGACAAGAGCTACTCCTTGCTCAACGAAATGGACTCAACACCCCATATTAAACGCCTAAGAATGTACCTGACTAGTAAGTATCTTAAAACCGATGGATTGCTATGTCTCCGAAAGAGAATCAAGCATGTGTACAGGGGGAAAAACGCAGCAGTGATAGGATTGGAGAGGTTCGGTGAGCAAATGAAGACCCTTTGAAGTCATATTGCATGGTACCCATTCCACGGGTTTCAACTACCCAGGTTTAAGGTATTCTTCCTTCAGCTAAAACATGCATGTGGAACCTAGAGTATGATCAACCATGTGATCGGGAGACGTGTTCAAATATGTCTCAGTTTTCGTACCCTGGAACTCGGGTGCAACATTCCACACGCTTTACTAACACTCTCCCCAGTTGGAGAGTCAGTCCCTTTAACCTCCTGTTTGGTCCAGTTTGAAATTTCTGCGGAAGATGAACAGGAATAGCGAGAACCAATGAGAGACTAGCTGGAGGTGTCTGGACGGGCAAATTTAACTTTCATTTCCCACCAGAAAGAGGAATTTACCAAAGGCTCAGCGTGCCGTGCCGGAAACAGATTAGGGCCTGAAGCCATCCTGCGGTGTTGCGGCCAGCTCAAAAGAAAGCGAGTTGAAGAAAGGAGCTCAGGGGCACTGTAATTCACAAACCTGCAGAGTTATAAATGACAGCTATCGTCCAAAAATATACTGAAGTAAGGCTGCCAAGAGGACTTGAAAGCGGGGCAGAATTGCAGGAAACCGATTTCAGGAGGTAGACTGGAATTGCATTGAAAGCATAGGAAAAGAGGCAGAACGTCCACAATGATGCACTTGGCCAAAAAGGGCGTATGCGTTTTTTCCTGAATATATTCAGGAAAAAACGCATACGCCCCTTTTGGCCAACGAAGCAAGATTGCAAAGGAAATCTGCACTACAATGAAGTCTCACTTCCCCCCGTTAAAGGGCCATCTGAAAAAAGTGTAAAATCCAGAAAGGCAGGACAGGCCATGGAGAACTGGGAGCCTTGTTATGCTGATGGGCGGGATGTAAATTGCCAACAGACACTCGGGAGAAGTGTATGGTGTTTCCTGAAACATCTAAAAAACAAAGCAACAGAGCCTAGGGCACTTCCACTTATGGTCCTATAGCTTAGGGAAATTAAAATCAAAAAGACACAGTCACCCCAAAGTTTGGGACGCCTCTGTTTACAAGAACCTCGTTTACCGTACAAGTTCAATATCACAGAAAGTGAAAAATGGATAAAGAAGTTGTGGTACTTACGTACAATGCAGTATAACTCAGCAATGAAATCTATGTCATCAGGCCCTTAGCAGCATAATGAGTGGATTCAGGTACGATGATTCTAACTGAAATACGTCACACAGAAAAAGAAACATCATAAGATATCACTAATACACGGAATGTAAACTTGTCTACACAGGAACTGAATTCCAAAACAGAACAGGGTCTCAAATTTAGAAAACCAACTTATGCTTGCTTAAGGGGAAAGGTGAGTTTGGGTGTTGCATAAAACCAGAGATTGAAATGAGCACAGATAAAGTTCCTTAAACCAAATATGGAATAGACAAGAGCTACTCCTTGCTCAACGAAATGGACTCAACACCCCATATTAAACGCCTAAGAATGTACCTGACTAGTAAGTATCTTAAAACCTATGGATTGCTATGTCTCCAAAAGAGAATCAAGCGTGTGTACAGGGGCATAAACGCAGCAGTGATAGGATTGGAGAGGTTCGGTGAGCAAATGAAGACCCTTTGAAGTCATATTGCATGGTACCCATTCAACGGGTCTCAACTCTCCAGGTTTAAGGTATTCTTCCTTCAGCTAAAACATGCATGTGGAACCCAGAGTATGATCAACCGTGTGAACGGGAGACGTGTTCAAATATGTCTCAGTTTTCCTCCCCTGGTACTCGGGTGCAACATTCCAGACGCTTTACTAACACTCTCCCCACTTGGAGAGTCAGCGCCTTTAACCTCCTGTTTGGTCCAGTTTGCAATTTCTGCGGAAGATGAACAGGAATAGGGAGAACCAATGAGAGACTAGCTGGAGGTGTCTGGACGGGCAAATTTAACTCTCATTTCCCACCAGGAAGAGGAAATAACCAAAGGCTCTGCGTGCCGTGCCGGAAACAGATTAGGGCCTGAAGCCATCCTGCGGTGTTGCGGCCAGCTCAAATGAAAGGGAGTTGAAGAAAGGAGCTCAGGGGCACTGTAATTCACAAACCTGCAGAGTTATAAATGACAGCTATCGTCCAAAAATATACTGAAGTAAGGCTGCCAAGTGGACTTGAAAGCAGGGCAGAATTGCAGGAAACCGATTTCAGGAGGTAGACTGGAATTGCATTGAAAGCCTAGGAAAAGAGGCAGAACGTCCACAATGATGCACTTGGCCAAAAAGGGCGTATGCGTTTTTTCCTGAATATATTCAGGAAAAAACACATATGCCCTTTTTGGCCAACCAAGCAAGCTTGCAAAGGAAATCTGCACTACAATGAAGTCTCACTTCCCCCCGGTCAAAAGGGCCATCTGCAAAAAGTGTAAATTCCAGAAAGGCAGGACAGGCCATGGAGAACTGGGAGCCTTGTTATGCTGATGGGTGGGATGTAAATTGCCAACAGACACTCGGGAGAAGTGTATGGTGTTTCCTGAAACATCTAAAAAACAAAGCAACAGAGCCTAGGGCACTTCCACTTATGGTCCTATAGCTTAGGGAAATTAAATTCAAAAAGACACAGCGGAGAGGAAGGCGGAAGATGGCGGAAGAGTAAGACGCGGAGATCACCTTCCTCCCCACAGATACACCAGAAATACATCTACACGTGGAACAACTCCTACAGAACACCTACTGAAGGCTGGCAGAAGACCTCAGACCTCCCAAAAGGCAAGAAACTCCCCACGTACCTGGGTAGGGCAAAAGAAAAAACAGAGACAAAAGAATAGGGACGGCACCTGCACCAGTGGGAGGGAGCTGTGAAGGAGGAAAAGTTTCCACACTCTAGGAAGCCCCTTCGCGGGCGGAGACTGCGGGAGGCAGAGGGGGGAGCTTCGAAGTTGCGGAGGAGTGCACAGCAACGGGTGCGGAGGGCAAAGCGGGGAGATTCCCGCACAGAGGATCGGTGCCGACCGGCACTCACCAGCCCGAGAGGCTTGTCTGCTCACCCGCCGGGGCGGGCGGGGCTGAGAGCTGAGGCCGGAGCGCAGGGAGAGGACTGGGGTTGGCGGCTTGAACATAGCCTGAAGGGGTTAGTGCACCACAGCTAGCCGGGAGGGAGTCCGGGGAAAAGCCTGCACCAGCAGAAGAGGCAGGAGACTTTTCCTTCCCTCTTTGTTTCCTGGGGCGTGAGGAGAGGGGTTTAAGAACGCTGCTTAAAGGAACTCCAGAGACGGGCGCAAGCCGCGGCTAAAAGCGCGAACCCCAGAGACGGGCGCGAGCCGCGGCTGAGGACCCCAGAGACGGGCGCGAGCCGCGGCTGAAAGCGCGGAATCCAGAGACGGGCGGGAGATGTTAAGGCTGCTGCTGCCGCCACCAAGGGGCCTGTGTGCGAGCACAGGTCACTCTCCACACCCCTCTTCCGCGGAGCCTGTGCAGCCCGCCACTGCCGGGTTCCCGGGATCCAGGGACAACTTCCCCGGGAGAGCGCACAGCGCACCTCAGGCTGGAGCAAAGTCACGCCGGCCTTTGCCACCGCAGGCCCGCCCCGCACTCTGTGCCCCTCCGTCCCCGCCGGCCTGAGTGCGCCAGAGCCCCCAATCAGCGGCTCTTTTAACCCCATCCTGTCTGAGCAAAAAACAGACGCCCTCCAGCGATCTACACACAGTGGCAGGGCCAAATCCAAAGCTTAGCCCTGGGAGCTGTGAGAACAAAGAAGAGAAAGGGAAATCCCTCCCAGCAGCCTCAGAAGCAGCGGATTAAAGCTCCACAATCAACTTGATGTACCCTGCATCTGTGGAATACCTGAATAGACAACCAATCATCCCCAATTAAGGAAGTGGACTTTAGGAGCAAGATCTATGATTTTTTCCCCTTTCCTCTTTTTGTGAATGTGTATGTGTATGCTTCTGTGTGAGATCTTGTCTGTATAGTCTTGCTTCCACCATTTGTCCTAGGGTTCTATCCGTCCATGTTTTTTTTTTTAATTTTTTTTCTTAATAATTAATTTTAATAACCTTATTATACTTTACCTTCGTTCTTTCTTTCTTTCTTTCCATCCTTCCTTCCCTCCTTTAGACAACGAATCATCCCAAATTGAGGAGGTGGTCTCTGACAGCAAGATTTAGGATTTTTCCCCATTTACCTCTTTTAGTGAGGGTGTATGTGTATGCTTCTGTGTAAGATTTTGTCTGTATAGCTTTGCTTCCAACATTTGTCCTAGGTTCTTTCCGTCCCTTTTTTTTTTTTTCTAAATAAGAAGTTTTTAATTCAATAACTTTATTATACTGTATTTTATTTTTACTGTATCTTCTTTCTTTCTGTCTTTTTTCCTTCTTTCCCTCCTTCCTTCCTTCCTCCCTCCCTCCCTCCCTCCTTTCTTTCCTTCTTGCCTTCTTTCCTTCTTTGCTTCTTTCTTTCTTTCTTCCTTCCTTCCTACCCTCCTTTCCTTCTTTCTTTCCTCATACTTCTACTAATTCCCTCTACTTTTTCTCCCTTTTATCCTGAGCCTGTGGATGAAAAGCTTTTGGTGCTCCAGCCAGGAGGCAGGGCTCTGCCTCTGAGGTAGGACAGCCAACTTCAGGACACTGATCAACAAGAGACCTCCCAGCTCCACATAATATCAAACGGCGAAAATCTCCCAGAGACCTCCATCTTAACACCAGCACCCAGCTTCACTCAACGACCAGCAAGCCACAGTGCTGGAAAACCTATGCCAAACAACTAGCAAAACAGGAACACAACCCCACCCATTAGCAGAGAGGCTGCCTAAAATCATAATAAGGCCACAGACACCCCCAAACACACCACCAGACGTGAACCTGCCCACTAGAGAGACAAGATCCAGCCTCATCCACCACAACACAGGCACTAGCCCCCTCCACCAGGAAGCCTACACAACCCACTGAACCAACCTTAGCCACTAGAGACAGACATCAAAAACAGGAGGAACCACAAACCTGCAGCCTGCAAAAAGGAGACCCCAAACACAGTAAGATAAGCAAAATGAGAAGACAGAAAAACACACAGCAGATAAAGGAGCAAGATAAAAATGCACCAGACCTAACAAATGAAGAGGAAATAGGCAGTCTACCTGAAAGAGAATTCAGAATAATGATAGTAAGATTGATCCGAAATCTTGGAGATAGAATGGACAATAGATTGGACAAAATGCAAGAATCAGTTAACAAGGACCTAGAAGAACTAAAGATGAAACAAGCAACGATGAACAACACAATAAATGAAATTAAAAGTACTCTAGATGGGATCAATAGCAGAATAACTGAGGCAGAAGAACGGATAAGTGACCTGGAAGATAAAATAGTGGAAATAACTACTGCAGAGCAGAATAAAGAAAAAAGAATGAAAAGAACTGAGGACAGTCTCAGAGACCTCTGGGACAACATTAAACGCACCAACATTCGAATTATAGGGGTTCCAGAAGAAGAAGAGAAAAAGAAAGGGACTGAGAAAATATTTGAAGAGATTATAGTTGAAAACTTCCCTAATATGGGAAAGGAAATAGTTAATCAAGTCCAGGAAGCACAGAGAGTCCCATACAAGATAAATACAAGGAGAAATACGCCAAGACACATATTAATCAAACTGTCAAAAATTAAATACAAAGAAAGCATATTAAAAGCAGCAAGGGAAAAACAACAAATAACACATAAGGGAATCCCCATAAGGTTAACAGCTGATCTCTCAGCAGAAACCCTACAAGCCAGAAGGGAGTGGCAGGACATACTGAAAGTGATGAAGGAGAAAAACATGCAGCCAAGACTACTCTACCCAGCAAGGATCTCATTCAGATTTGATGGAGAAATTAAAACCTTTACAGACAAGCAAAAGCTGAGAGAGTTCAGCACCACCAAACCAGCTTTACAACAAATGCTAAAAGATCTTCTCTAGGCAAGAAACACAAGAGAAGGAAAAGACCTATAATAACGAACCCAAAACAATTTAGAAAATGGGAATAGGAACATACATATCGATAATTACCTTAAATGTAAATGGACTAAATGCTCCCACCAAAAGACACAGATTAGCTGAATGGATACAAAAACAAGACCCTTATATATGCTGTCTACAAGAGACCCACTTCAGACCTAGAGACACATACAGACTGAAAGTAAGGGGATGGAAAAAGATATTCCATGCAAATGGAAGCCAAAAGAAAGCTGGAGTAGCAATTCTCATATCAGACAAAATAGACTTTAAAATAAGGACTATTAAAAGAGACAAAGAAGGACACTACATAATGATCAAGGGATCGATCCAAGAAGAAGATATAACAATTGTAAATATTTATGCACCCAACATAGGAGCACCTCAATACATAAGGCAAATACTAACAGCCATAAAAGGGGAAATCGACAGTAACACATTCATAGTAGGGGACTTAAACACCCCACTTTCACCCATGGACAGATCATCCAAAATGAAAATAAATAAGGAAACACAAGCTTTAAATGATACATTAAACAAGATGGACTTAATTGATATTTATAGGACACTCCATCCAAAAACAACAGAATACACATTTTTCTCAAGTGCTCATGGAACATTCTCCAGGATAGATCATATCTTAGGTCACAAATCAAGCCTTGGGAAATTTAAGAAAATTGAAATTGTATCAAGTATCTTTTCTGACCACAACGCCATGAGACTAGATATCAATTACAGGAAAAGATCTGTAAAAAATACAAACACATGGAGGCTAAACAATACACTACTTAATAATGAAGAGATCACTGAAGAAATCAAAGAGGAAATCAAAAAATACCTAGAAACAAATGACAATGGAGACACAACGACCCAAAACCTGTGGGATGCAGCAAAAGCAGTTCTAAGGGGGAAGTTTATAGCAATACAAGCCCACCTTAAGAAGCAGGAAACATCTCGAATAAACAACCTAACCTTGCACCTCAAGCAATTAGAGAAAGAAGAACAAAAAAACCCCAAAGCTAGCAGAAGGAAAGAAATCATAAAAATCAGATCAGAAATAAATGAAAAAGAAATGAAGGAAACAATAGCAAAGATCAATAAAACTAAAAGCTGGTTCTTTGAGAAGATAAACAAAATAGATAAACCACTAGCCAGACTCATCAAGAAAAAAAGGGAGAAGACTCAAATCAATAGAATTAGAAATGAAAAAGGAGAGGTAACAACTGACACTGCAGAGATAAAAGAGATCATGAGAGATTACTACAAGCAACTCTATGCCAATAAAATGGACAATCTGGAAGAAATGGACAAATTCTTAGAAATGCACAACCTGCCAAGACTGAATCAGGAAGAAATAGAAAATATGAACAGACCAATCACAAGCACTGAAATTGAAACTGTGATTAAAAATCTTCCAACAAAGAAAAGCCCAGGACCAGATGGCTTCACAGGCGAATTCTATCAAACATTTAGAGAAGAGCTAACACCTATCCTTCTCAAACTCTTCCAAAATATAGCAGAGGGAGGACCACTCCCTAACTCCTTCTACGAGGCCACCATCACCTTGATACCAAAACCAGACAAGGATGTCACAAAGAAAGAAAACTACAGGCCAATATCACTGATGAACATAGATGCAAAAATCCTCAACAAAATACTAGCAAACAGAATCCAACAGCACATTAAAAGGATCATACACCATGATCAAGTGGGGTTTATTCCAGGAATGCAAGGATTCTTCAATATACGCAAATCTATCAATGTGATAAACCATATTAACAAATTGAAGGAGAAAAACCATATGATCATCTCAATAGATGCAGAGAAAGCTTTTGACAAAATTCAACACCCATTTATGATAAAAACCCTGCAGAAAGTAGGCATAGAGGGAACTTTCCTCAACATAATAAAGGCCATATATGACAAGCCCACAGCAAACATCATCCTCAATGGTGAAAAACTGAAAGCATTTCCACTAAGATCAGGAACAAGACAAGGTTGCCCACTCTCACCACTATTATTCAACATTGTTTTGGAAGTTTTAGCCACAGCAATCAGAGAAGAAAAGGAAATAAAAGGAATCCAAATTGGAAAAGAAGAAGTAAAGCTGTCACTGTTTGCAGATGACATGATCCTATACATAGAGAACCCTAAAGATGCTACCAGAAAACTACTAGAGCTAATCAATGAATTTGGTAAAGTGGCAGGATACAAAATTAATGCACAGAAATCTCTGGCATTCCTATATACTAATGATGAAAAATCTGAAAGTGAAATCAAGAAAACACTCCCATTTACCATTGCAACAAAAAGAATAAAATATCTAGGAATAAACCTACCTAAGGAGACAAAAGACCTGTATGCAGAAAATTATAAGACACTGATGAAAGAAATTAAAGATGATATAAATAGATGGAGAGATATACCATGTTCTTGGATTGGAAGAATCAACATTGTGAAAATGACTCTACTACCCAAAGCAATCTATAGATTCAATGCAATCCCTATCAAACTACCACTGGCATTTTTCACAGAACTAGAACAAAAACTTTCACAATTTGTATGGAAACACAAAAGATCCCGAATAGCCAAAGCAATCTTGAGAACGAAAGAAGGAACTGGAGGAATCAGGCTCCCTGACTTCAGACTATACTACAAAGCTACAGTCATCAAGACAGTATGGTACTGGCACAAAAACAGAAAGATAGATCAATGGAACAGGATAGAAAGCCCAGAGATAAACCCATGCACATATGGACACCTTATCTTTGATAAAGGTGGCAGTAATGTACAATGGAGAAAGGACACCCTCTTCAATAAGTGGTGCTGGGAAAACTGGACAGGTACATGTAAAAGTATGAGATTAGATCACTCCCTAACACCATACACAAAAATAAGCTCAAAATGGATTAAAGACCTAAATGTAAGGCCAGAAACTATCAAACTCTTAGAGGAAAACATAGGCAGAACACTCTATGACATAAATCAAAGCAAGATCCTTTCTGACCCACCTCCTAGAGTAATGGAAATAAAAACAAAAATAAACAAATGGGACCTAATGAAACTTCAAAGCTTTTGCACAGCAAAGGAAACCGTAAACAAGACCAAAAGACAACCCTCAGAATGGGAGAAAATATTTGCAAATGAAGCAACCGACAAAGGATTAATCTCCAAAATTTACAAGCAGCTCATGCAGCTCAATAACAAGAAAACAAACAACCCAATCCAAAAATGGGCAGAAGACCTAAATAGACATTTCTCCAAAGAAGATATACAGACTGCCAACAAACACATGAAAGAATGCTCAACATCACTAATCATTAGAGAAATGCAAATCAAAACTACAATGAGATATCATCTCACACCAGTCAGAATGGCCATCATCAAAAAATCTAGAAACAATAAATGCTGGAGAGGGTGTGGAGAAAAGGGAACACTCTTGCACTGCTGGTGGGAATGTGAATTGGTTCAGCCACTATGGAGAACAGTATGGAGGTTCCTTAAAAAACTACAAATAGAACTACCATATGACCCAGCAATCCCACTACTGGGCATATACCCTGAGAAAACCAAAATTCAAAAAGAGTCATGTACCAAAATGTTCATTGCAGCTCTATTTACAATAGCCCGGAGATGGAAACAACCTAAGTGCCCGTCATCGGATGAATGGATAAAGAAGACGTGGCACATATATACAATGGAATATTACTCAGCCATAAAAAGAAACGAAATTGAGCTATTTGTAATGAGGTGGATAGACCTAGAGTCTGTCATACAGAGTGAAGTAAGTCAGAAAGAAAAAGACAAATACCGTATGCTAACACATATATATGGAATTTAAGAAAAAAATGTCATGAAGAACCTAGGGGTAAAGCAGGAATAAAGATGCAGACCTCCTAGAGAACGGACTTGAGGTTATGGGGAGGGGGAAGGGTGAGCTGTGACAGGGTGAGAGAGAGTCATGGGCATATACACACTAACAAACGCAGTAAGGTAGATAGCTAGTGGGAAGCAGCCGCATGGCACAGGGATATTGGCTCGGTGCTTTGTGACAGCCTGGAGGGGTGGGATGGGGAGGGTGGGAGGGAGGGAGACGCAACAGGGAAGACATATGGGAACATATGTTTATGTATGACTGATTCACTTTGTTATAAAGCAGAAACTAACACACCATTGTAAAGCAATTATACCCCAATAAAGATGTTAAAAAAAAAAAAAAAAGACACAGCCACCCCAAAGTTTGGGAAGCCTCTGTTTACAAGAACCTCTTTTACAGAAGAAGTTCAACATCGCAGAAAGTGAAAAATGGATAAAGAAGTTGTGGTATTTACTTACAAAGCAATATCACTCAGCAATGAAATCTATGTCATCAGGCCCTTAGCAGCACAATGAGTGGATTCAGGTATGATGATTCTAACTGAAATAAGTCACACAGAAAAAGAAACATCATAAGATATCAGTAATACACGGAATGTAAACTTGGCTACACAGGAACTGAATTACAGAACAGAACAGGGTCTCAAATTTAGAAAACCAACTTATGCTTGCTTAAGGGGAAAGGTGAGTTGGGATGCTGCATAAAACCAGAGATTGAAACGAGCACAGATAAAGTTCCTTAAGCCAAATATGGAATAGACAAGAGCTACTCCTTGCTCAACGAAATGGACTCAACACCGCATATTAAACGCCTAAGAATGTACCTGACTAGTAAGTATCTTAAAACCTATGGATTGCTATGTCTCTGAAAGAGAATCAAACATGTGTACAGGGGCATAAACGCAGCAGTGATAGGATTGGAGAGGTTCGGTGAGCAAATGAAGACCCTTTGAAGTCATATTACATGGTACCCATTCCACGGGTTTCAACTACCCAGTTTTAAGGTATTCTTCCTTCAGCTAAAACATGCATGTGGAACCTAGAGTATGATCAACCATGTGATCGGGAGACGTGTTCAAATATGTCTCAGTTTTCGTACCCTGGTACTCGGGTGCAACATTCCAGACGCTTTACTAACACTCTCCCGACTTGGAGAGTCAGTCCCTTTAACCTCCTGTTTGGCCCAGTTTGCAATTTCTGCGGAAGATGAACAGGAATAGCGAGAACCAATGAGAGACTAGCTGGAGGTGTCTGCACGGGCAAATTTAACTCTCATTTCCCACCAGGAAGAGGAATTAACCAAAGGCTCAGCGTGCCGTGCCAGAACCGGATTAGGGCCTGAAGCCATCCTGCGGTGTTGCGGCCAGCTCACAAGAAAGCGAGTTGAAGAAAGGAGCTCAGGGGCACTGTAATTCACAAACCTGCAGAGTTATAAATGACAGCTATCGTCCAAAAATATACTGAAGTAAGGCTGCCAAGAGGACTTGAAAGCGGGGCAGAATTGCAGGAAACCGATTTCAGGAGGTAGACTGGAATTGCATTGAAAGCATAGGAAAAGAGGCAGAACGTCCACAATGATGCACTTGGCCAAAAAGGGCGTATGCGTTTTTTCCTGAATATATTCAGGAAAAAACGCATATGCCATTTTTGGCAAACCAAGCAAACTTGCAAAGGAAATCTGCACTACAATGAAGTCTCACTTCCCCCCAGTCAAAAGGGCCATCTGAAAAAAGTGTAAAATCCAGAAAGGCAGGACAGGCCATGGAGAACTGGGAGCCTTGTTATGCTGATGGGCGGGATGTAAATTGCCAACAGACACTCGGGAGAAGTGTATGGTGTTTCCTGAAACATCTAAAAAACAAAGCAACAGAGCCTAGGGCACTTCCACTTATGGTCCTATAGCTTAGGGAAATTAAAATGAAAAAGACACAGCCACCCCAAAGTTTGGGACGCCTCTGTTTACAAGAACCTCGTTTACCGTAGAAGTTCAATATCACAGAAAGTGAAAAATGGATAAAGAACTTGTGGTACTTACGTACAATGCAGTATCACTCAGCAATGAAATCTATGTCATCAGGCCCGTAGCAGCGTAATGAGTGGATTCAGGTACGATGATTCTAACTGAAATAAGTCACACAGAAAAAGAAACATCATAAGATATCAGTAATACACGGAATGTAAACTTGGCTACACAGGAACTGAATTACAGAACAGAACAGGGTCTCAAATTTAGAAAACCAACTTATGCTTGCTTAAGGGGAAAGGTGAGTTGGGGTGCTGCATAAAACCAGAGATTGAAATGAGCACAGATAAAGTTCCTTAAGCCAAATATGGAATAGACAAGAGCTACTCCTTGCTCAACGAAAAGGACTCAACACCGCATATTAAACGCCTAAGAATGTACCTGACTAGTAAGTATCTTAAAACCTATGGATTGCTATGTCTCTGAAAGAGAATCAAGCATGTGTACAGGGGCATAAACGCAGCAGTGATAGGATTGGAGAGGTTCGGTGAGCAAATGAAGACCCTTTGAAGTCATATTTCATGGTACCCATTCCACGGGTTTCAACTACCCAGGTTTAAGGTATTCTTCCTTCAGTTAAAACATGCATGTGGAACCTAGAGTATGATCAACCATGTGATCGGGAGACGTGTTCAAATATGTCTCAGTTTTCGTACCCTGGTACTCGGGTGCAACATTCCAGACGCTTTACTAACACTCTCCCGACTTGGAGAGTCAGTCCCTTTAACCTCCTGTTTGGCCCAGTTTGCAATTTCTGCGGAAGATGATCAGGAATAGCGAGAACTAATGAGAGACTAGCTGGAGGTGTCTGGACGGGCAAATTTAACTCTTATTTCCCACCAGGAAGAGGAATTAACCAAAGGCTCAGCGTGCCGTGCCGGAACCAGATTAGGGCCTGAAGCCATCCTGCGGTGTTGCGGCCAGCTCACAAGAATGCGAGTTGAAGAAAGGAGCTCAGGGACACTGTAATTCACAAACCTGCAGAGTTATAAATGACAGCTATTGTCCAAAAATATACTGAAGTAAGGCTGCCAAGAGGACTTGAAAGCGGGGCAGAATTGCAGGAAACCGATTTCAGGAGGTAGACTGGAATTGCATTGAAAGCATAGGAAAAGAGGCAGAACGTCCACAATGATGCACTTGGCCAAAAAGTGCGTATGCGTTTTTTCCTGAATATATTCAGGAAAAAACGCATACGCCCTTTTTGGCCAACCAAGCAAGCTTGCAAAGGAAATCTGCACTACAATGAAGTCTCACTTCCCCCCGGTCAAAAGGGCCATCTGAAAAAAGTGTAAAATCCAGAAAGGCAGGACAGGCCATGGAGAACTGGGAGCCTTGTTATGCTGATGGGCGGGATGTAAATTGCCAACAGACACTCGGGAGAAGTGTATGGTGTTTCCTGAAACATCTAAAAAACAAAGCAACAGAGCCTAGGGCACTTCCACTTATGGTCCTATAGCTTAGGGAAATTAAAATCAAAAAGACACAGCCACCCCAAAGTTTGGGATGCCTCTGTTTACAAGAACCTCATTTACAGTAGAAGTTCAACATCGCAGAAAGTGAAAAATGGATAAAGAAGTTGTGGTATTTACGTACAATGCAGTATCACTCAGCAATGAAATCTATGTCATCAGGCCCGTAGCAGCATAATGAGTGGATTCAGGTACGATGATTCTAACTGAAATAAGTCACACACAAAAAGAAACATCATAAGATATCACTGATACACGGAATGTAAACTTGGCTACACAGGAACTGAATTCCAAAACAGAACAGGGTCTCAAATTTAGAAAACCAACTTATGCTTGCTTAAGGGGAAAGGTGAGTTGGGGTGCTGCATAAAACCAGAGATTGAAATGAGCACAGATAAAGTTCCTTAAGCCAAATATGGAATAGACAAGAGCTACTCCTTGCTCAACGAAATGGACTCAACACCCCATATTAAACGCCTAAGAATGTACCTGACTAGTAAGTATCTTAAAACCTATGGATTGCTATGTCTCCAAAAGAGAATCAAGCGTGTGTACAGGAGCATAAACGCAGCAGTGATAGGATTGGAGACGTTCGGTGAGCAAATGAAGACCCTTTGAAGTCATATTGCATGGTACCCATTCAACGGGTCTCAACTCTCCAGGTTTAAGGTATTCTTCCTTCAGCTAAAACATGCATGTGGAACCCAGAGTATGATCAACCGTGTGAACGGGAGACGTGTTCAAATATGTCTCAGTTTTCCTCCCCTGGTACTCGGGTGCAACATTCCAGACGCTTTACTAACACTCTCCACACTTGGAGAGTCAGCGCCTTTAACCTCCTGTTTGGCCCAGTTTGCAATTTCTGCGGAAGATGAACAGGAATAGGGAGAACCAATGAGAGACTAGCTGGAGGTGTCTGGACGGGCAAATTTAACTCTCATTTCCCACCAGGAAGAGGAAATAACCAAAGGCTCTGCGTGCCGTGCCAGAACCAGATTAGGGCCTGAAGCCATCCTGCGGTGTTGCGGCCAACTCAAAAGAAAGGGAGTTGAAGAAAGGAGCTCAGGGGCACTGTAATTCACAAACCTGCAGAGTTATAAATGACAGCTATCGTCCAAAAATATACTGAAGTAATGCTGCCAAGTGGACTTGAAAGCAGGGCAGAATTGTAGGAAACCGATTTCAGGAGGTAGACTGGAATTGCATTGAAAGCATAGGAAAAGAGGCAGAACGTCCACAATGATGCACTTGGCCAAAAAGGGCGTATGCGTTTTTTCCTGAATATATTCAGGAAAAAACGCATACGCCCTTTTTGGCCAACCAAGCAAGCTTGCAAAGGAAATCTGCACTACAATGAAGTCTCACTTCCCCCTGGTCAAAAGGGCCATCTGCAAAAAGTGTAAAATCCAGAAAGGCAGGACAGGCCATGGAGAACTGGGAGCCTTGTTATGCTGATGGGCGGGATGTAAATTGCCAACAGACACTCGGGAGAAGTGTATGGTGTTTCCTGAAACATCTAAAAAACAAAGCAACAGAGCCTAGGGCACTTCCACTTATGGTCCTATAGCTTAGGGAAATTAAAATCAAAAAGACACAGCCACCCCAAAGTTTGGGACGCCTCTGTTTACAAGAACCTCGTTTACAGTAGAAGTTCAACATCGCAGAAAGTGAAAAATGGATAAAGAAGTTGTGGTATTTACTTACAAAGCAATATCACTCAGCAATGAAATCTATGTCATCAGGCCCTTAGCAGCACAATGAGTGGATTCAGGTATGATGATTCTAACTGAAATAAGTCACACAGAAAAAGAAACATCATAAGATATCAGTAATACACGGAATGTAAACTTGGCTACACAGGAACTGAATTACAGAACAGAACAGGGTCTCAAATTTAGAAAACCAACTTATGCTTGCTTAAGGGGAAAGGTGAGTTGGGGTGCTGCATAAAACCAGAGATTGAAATGAGCACAGATAAAGTTCCTTAAGCCAAATATGGAATAGACAAGAGCTACTCCTTGCTCAACGAAATGGACTCAACACCGCATATTAAACGCCTAAGAATGTACCTGACTAGTAAGTATCTTAAAACCTATGGATTGCTATGTCTCTGAAAGAGAATCAAGCATGTGTACAGGGGCATAAACGCAGCAGTGATAGGATTGGAGAGGTTCGGTGAGCAAATGAAGACCCTTTGAAGTCATATTACATGGTACCCATTCCACGGGTTTCAACTACCCAGTTTTAAGGTATTCTTCCTTCAGCTAAAACATGCATGTGGAACCTAGAGTATGATCAACCATGTGATCGGGAGACGTGTTCAAATATGTCTCAGTTTTCGTACCCTGGTACTCGGGTGCAATATTCCAGACGCTTTACTAACACTCTCCCGACTTGGAGAGTCAGTCCCTTTAACCTCCTGTTTGGCCCAGTTTGCAATTTCTGCGGAAGATGAACAGGAATAGCGAGAACCAATGAGAGACTAGCTGGAGGTGTCTGCACGGGCAAATTAAACTCTCATTTCCCACCAGGAAGAGGAATTAACCAAAGTCTCAGCGTGCTGTGCCGGAACCAGATTAGGGCCTGAAGCCATCCTGCGGTGTTGCGGCCAGCTCAAAAGAAAGCGAGTTGAAGAAAGGAGCTCAGGGGCACTGTAATGCACAAACCTGCAGAGTTATAAATGACAGCTATCGTCCAAAAATATACTGAAGTAAGGCTGCCAAGAGGACTTGAAAGCGGAGCAGAATTGCAGGAAACCGATTTCAGGAGGTAGACTGGAATTGCATTGAAAGCATAGGAAAAGAGGCAGAACGTCCACAATGATGCACTTGGACAAAAAGGGCGTATGCGTTGTTTCCTGAATATATTCAGGAAAAAACGCATACGCCCTTTTTGGCCAACCAAGCAAGCTTGCAAAGGAAATCTGCACTACAATGAAGGCTCACTTCCCCCTGGTCAAAAGGGCCATCTGAAAAAAGTGTAAAATCCAGAAAGGCAGGACAGGCCATGGAGAACTGGGAGCCTTGTTATGCTGATGGGCGGGATGTAAATTGCCAACAGACACTCGGGAGAAGTGTATGGTGTTTCCTGAAACATCTAAAAAACAAAGCAACAGAGCCTAGGGCACTTCCACTTATGGTCCTATAGATTAGGGAAATTAAAATCCAAAAGACACAGCCACCCGAAAGTTTGGGACACCTCTGTTTACAAGAACCTCGTTTACCGTACAAATTCAATATCACAGAAAGTGAAAAATGGATAAAGAAGTTGTGGTATTTACTTACAAAGCAATATCACTCAGCAATGAAATCTATGTCATCAAGCCCTTAGCAGCATAATGAGTGGATTCAGGTACGATGATTCTAACTGAAATAAGTCACACAGAAAAAGAAACATCATAAGATATCAGTAATACATGGAATGTAAACTTGGCTACACAGGAACTGAATTCCAAAACAGAACAGGGTCTCAAATTTAGAAAACCAACTTATGCTTGCTTAAGGGGAAAGGTGAGTTGGGGTGCTGCATAAAACCAGAGATTGAAATGAGCACAGATAATGTTCCTTAAGCCAAATATGGAATAGACAAGAGCTACTCCTTGCTCAACGAAATGGACTCAACACCCCATATTAAACGCCTAAGAATGTACCTGACTAGTAAGTATGTTAAAACCTATGGATTGCTATGTCTCCAAAAGAGAATCAAGCATATGTACAGGGGCATAAACGCAGCAGTGATAGGATTGGAGACGTTCGGTGAGCAAATGAAGACCCTTTGAAGTCATATTGCATGGTACCCATTCCACGGGTCTCAACTCTCCAGGTTTAGGGTATTCTTCCTTCAGCTAAAACATGCATGTGGAACCCAGAGTATGATCAACCGTGTGAACGGGAGATGTGTTCAAATATGTCTCAGTTTTCCTCCCCTGGTACTCGGGTGCAACATTCCAGACGCTTTACTAACACTCTCCCCACTTGGAGAGTCAGCGCCTTTAACCTCCTGTTTGGCCCAGTTTGCAATTTCTGCGGAAGATGAACAGGAATAGCGAGAACCAATGAGAGACTAGCTGGAGGTGTCTGGACGGGCAAATTTAACTCTCATTTCCCACCAGGAAGAGGAATTAACCAAAGGCTCAGCGTGCCGTGCCGGAACCAGATTAGGGCCTGAAGCCATCCTGCGGTGTTGCGGCCAGGTCACAAGAAAGAGAGTTGAAGAAAGGAGCTCAGGGGCACTGTAATTCACAAACCTGCAGAGTTATAAATGACAGCTATCGTCCAAAAATATACTGAAGTAAGGCTGCCAAGAGGACTTGAAAGCGGGGCAGAATTGCAGGAAACCGATTTCAGGAGGTAGACTGGAATTGCATTGAAAGCATAGGAAAAGAGGCAGAACGTCCACAATGATGCACTTGGCCAAAAAGGGCGTATGCGTTGTTTCCTGAATATATTCAGGAAACAACGCATACGCCCTTTTTGGCCAACCAAGCAAGCTTGCAAAGGAAATCTGCACTACAATGAAGTCTCACTTCCCCCCGGTCAAAAGGGCCATCTGAAAAAAGTGTAAAATCCAGAAAGGCAGGACAGGCCATGGAGAACTGGGAGCCTTGTTATGCTGATGGGCGGGATGTAAATTGCCAACAGACACTCGGGAGAAGTGTATGGTGTTTCCTGAAACATCTAAAAAACAAAGCAACAGAGCCTAGGGCACTTCCACTTATGGTCCTATAGCTTAGGGAAATTAAAATCAAAAAGACACAGCCACCCCAAAGTTTGGAACGGCTCTGTTTACAAGAAGCTCGTTTACAGTACAAGTTCAACATCGCAGAAAGTGAAAAATGGATAAAGAAGTTGTGGTATTTACTTACAAAGCAATATCACTCAGCAATGAAATCTATGTCATCAGGCCCTTAGCATCACAATGAGTGGATTCAGGTATGATGATTCTAACTGAAATAAGTCACACAGAAAAAGAAACATCATAAGATATCAGTAATACACGGAATGTAAACTTGGCTACATAGTAACTGAATTACAGAACAGAACAGGGTCTCAAATTTAGAAAACCAACTTATGCTTGCTTAAGGGGAAAGGTGAGTTGGGGTGCTGCATAAAACCAGAGATTGAAATGAGCACAGATAAAGTTCCTTAAGCCAAATATAGAATAGACAAGAGCTACTCCTTGCTCAACGAAAAGGACTCAACATCCCATATTAAACGCCTAAGAATGTACCTGACTAGTAAGTATCTTAAAACCTATGGATTGCTATGTCTCCGAAAGAGAATCAAGCATGTGTACAGGGGCATAAACGCAGCAGTGATAGGATTGGAGAGGTTCGGTGAGCAAATGAAGACCCTTTGAAGTCATATTGCATGGTACCCATTCCACGGGTTTCAACTACCCAGGTTTAAGGTATTCTTCCTTCAGCTAAAACATGCATGTGGAACCTAGAGTATGATCAACCATGTGATCGGGAGACGTGTTCAAATATGTCTCAGTTTTTGTACCCTGGTACTCGGGTGCAACATTCCAGACGCTTTACTAACACTCTCCCGACTTGGAGAGTCAGTCCCTTTAACCTCCTGTTTGGCCCAGTTTGCAATTTCTGCAGAAGATGAACAGGAATAGCGAGAACCAATGAGAGACTAGCTGGAGGTGTCTGGACGGGTAAATTTAACTCCCATTTCCCACCAGGAAGAGGAATTAACCAAAGGCTTAGCGTGCCGTGCCGGAACCAGATTAGGGCCTGAAGCCATCCTGCGGTGTTGCGGTTAGCTCACAAGAAAGCGAGTTGAAGAAAGGAGCTCAGGGGCACTGTAATTCACAAACCTGCAGAGTTATAAATGACAGCTATCGTCCAAAAATATACTGAAGTAAGGCTGCCAAGTGGACTTGAAAGCGGGGCAGAATTGCAGGAAACCGATTTCAGGAGGTAGACTGGAATTGCATTGAAAGCATAGGAAAAGAGGCAGAACGTCCACAATGATGCACTTGGCCAAAAAGGGCGTATGCGTTTTTTCCTGAATATATTCAGGAAAAAACGCATACGCTCTTTTTGGCCAACCAAGCAAGCTTGCAAAGGAAATCTGCACTACAATGAAGTCTCACTTCCCCCCGGTCAAAAGGGCCATCTGAAAAAAGTGTAAAATCCAGAAAGGCAGGACAGGCCATGGAGAACTGGGAGCCTTGTTATGCTGATGGGCGGGATGTAAATTGCCAACAGACACTCGGGAGAAGTGTATGGTGTTTCCTGAAACATCTAAAAAACAAAGCAACAGAGCCTAGGGCACTTCCACTTATGGTCCTATAGCTTAGGGAAATTAAAATCAAAAAGACACAGCCACCCCAAAGTTTGGGATGCCTCTGTTTACAAGAACCTCATTTACAGTACAAGTTCAACATCGCAGAAAGTGAAAAATGGATAAAGAAGTTGTGGTATTTACGTACAATGCAGTATCACTCAGCAATGAAATCTATGTCATCAGGCCCGTAGCAGCATAATGAGTGGATTCAGGTACGATGATTCTAACTGAAATAAGTCACACACAAAAAGAAACATCATAAGATATCACTGATACACGGAATGAAAACTTGGCTACACAGGAACTGAATTCCAAAACAGAACAGGGTCTCAAATTTAGAAAACCAACTTATGCTTGCTTAAGGGGAAAGGTGAGTTGGGGTGCTGCATAAAACCAGAGATTGAAATGAGCACAGATAAAGTTCCTTAAGCCAAATATGGAATAGACAAGAGCTACTCCTTGCTCAACGAAATGGACTCAACACCCCATATTAAACGCCTAAGAATGTACCTGACTAGTAAGTATCTTAAAACCTATGGATTGCTATGTCTCCAAAAGAGAATCAAGCGTGTGTACAGGAGCATAAACGCAGCAGTGATAGGATTGGAGAGGTTCGGTGAGCAAATGAAGACCCTTTGAAGTCATATTGCATGGTACCCATTCAACGGGTCTCAACTCTCCAGGTTTAAGGTATTCTTCCTTCAGCTAAAACATGCATGTGGAACCCAGAGTATGATCAACCGTGTGAACGGGAGACGTGTTCAAATATGTCTCAGGTTTCCTCCCCTGGTACTCGGGTGCAACATTCCAGACGCTTTACTAACACTCTCCCCACTTGGAGAGTCAGCGCCTTTAACCTCCTGTTTGGCCCAGTTTGCAATTTCTGCGGAAGATGAACAGGAATAGGGAGAACCAATGAGAGACTAGCTGGAGGTGTCTGGACGGGCAAATTTAACTCTCATTTCCCACCAGGAAGAGGAAATAACCAAAGGCTCTGCGTGCCGTGCCAGAACCAGATTAGGGCCTGAAGCCATCCTGCGGTGTTGCGGCCAACTCAAAAGAAAGGGAGTTGAAGAAAGGAGCTCAGGGGCACTGTAATTCACAAACCTGCAGAGTTATAAATGACAGCTATCGTCCAAAAATATACTGAAGTAATGCTGCCAAGTGGACTTGAAAGCAGGGCAGAATTGTAGGAAACCGATTTCAGGAGGTAGACTGGAATTGCATTGAAAGCATAGGAAAAGAGGCAGAACGTCCACAATGATGCACTTGGCCAAAAAGGGCGTATGCGTTTTTTCCTGAATATATTCAGGAAAAAACGCATACGCCCTTTTTGGCCAACCAAGCAAGCTTGCAAAGGAAATCTGCACTACAATGAAGTCTCACTTCCCCCTGGTCAAAAGGGCCATCTGCAAAAAGTGTAAAATCCAGAAAGGCAGGACAGGCCATGGAGAACTGGGAGCCTTGTTATGCTGATGGGCGGGATGTAAATTGCCAACAGACACTCGGGAGAAGTGCATGGTGTTTCCTGAAACATCTAAAAAACAAAGCAACAGAGCCTAGGGCACTTCCACTTATGGTCCTATAGCTTAGGGAAATTAAAATCAAAAAGACACAGCCACCCCAAAGTTTGGGACGCCTCTGTTTACAAGAACCTCGTTTACAGTACAAGTTCAACATCGCAGAAAGTGAAAAATGGATAAAGAAGTTGTGGTATTTACTTACAAAGCAATATCACTCAGCAATGAAATCTATGTCATCAGGCCCTTAGCAGCACAATGAGTGGATTCAGGTATGATGATTCTAACTGAAATAAGTCACACAGAAAAAGAAACATCATAAGATATCAGTAATACACGGAATGTAAACTTGGCTACACAGGAACTGAATTACAGAACAGAACAGGGTCTCAAATTTAGAAAACCAACTTATGCTTGCTTAAGGGGAAAGGTGAGTTGGGGTGCTGCATAAAACCAGAGATTGAAATGAGCACAGATAAAGTTCCTTAAGCCAAATATGGAATAGACAAGAGCTACTCCTTGCTCAACGAAATGGACTCAACACCGCATATTAAACGCCTAAGAATGTACCTGACTAGTAAGTATCTTAAAACCTATGGATTGCTATGTCTCTGAAAGAGAATCAAGCATGTGTACAGGGGCATAAACGCAGCAGTGATAGGATTGGAGAGGTTCGGTGAGCAAATGAAGACCCTTTGAAGTCATATTACATGGTACCCATTCCACGGGTTTCAACTACCCAGTTTTAAGGTATTCTTCCTTCAGCTAAAACATGCATGTGGAACCTAGAGTATGATCAACCATGTGATCGGGAGACGTGTTCAAATATGTCTCAGTTTTCGTACCCTGGTACTCGGGTGCAACATTCCAGACGCTTTACTAACACTCTCCCGACTTGGAGAGTCAGTCCCTTTAACCTCCTGTTTGGCCCAGTTTGCAATTTCTGCGGAAGATGAACAGGAATAGCGAGAACCAATGAGAGACTAGCTGGAGGTGTCTGCACGGGCAAATTAAACTCTCATTTCCCACCAGGAAGAGGAATTAACCAAAGTCTCAGCGTGCTGTGCCGGAACCAGATTAGGGCCTGAAGCCATCCTGCGGTGTTGCGGCCAGCTCACAAGAAAGCGAGTTGAAGAAAGGAGCTCAGGGGCACTGTAATGCACAAACCTGCAGAGTTATAAATGACAGCTATCGTCCAAAAATATACTGAAGTAAGGCTGCCAAGAGGACTTGAAAGCGGAGCAGAATTGCAGGAAACCGATTTCAGGAGGTAGACTGGAATTGCATTGAAAGCATAGGAAAAGAGGCAGAACGTCCACAATGATGCACTTGGACAAAAAGGGCGTATGCGTTTTTTCCTGAATATATTCAGGAAAAAACGCATACGCCCTTTTTGGCCAACCAAGCAAGCTTGCAAAGGAAATCTGCACTACAATGAAGGCTCACTTCCCCCTGGTCAAAAGGGCCATCTGAAAAAAGTGTAAAATCCAGAAAGGCAGGACAGGCCATGGAGAACTGGGAGCCTTGTTATGCTGATGGGCGGGATGTAAATTGCCAACAGACACTCGGGAGAAGTGTATGGTGTTTCCTGAAACATCTAAAAAACAAAGCAACAGAGCCTAGGGCACTTCCACTTATGGTCCTATAGCTTATGGAAATTAAAATCAAAAAGACACAGCCACCCCAAAGTTTGGGACGCCTCTGTTTACAAGAACCTCGTTTACCGTACAAGTTCAATATCACAGAAAGTGAAAAATGGATAAAGAACTTGTGGTACTTACGTACAATGCAGTATCACTCAGCAATGAAATCTATGTCATCAGGCCCGTAGCAGCGTAATGAGTGGATTCAGGTATGATGATTCTAACTGAAATAAGTCACACAGAAAAAGAAACATCATAAGATATCACTAATACACGGAATGTAAACTTGTCTACACATGAACTGAATTCCAAAACAGAACAGGGTCTCAAATTTAGAAAACCAACTTATGCTTGCTTAAGGGGAAAGGTGAGTTGGGGTGCTGCATAAAACCAGAGATTGAAATGAGCACAGATAAAGTTCCTTAAGCCAAATATGGAATAGAAAAGAGCTACTCCTTGCTCAACGAAAAGGACTCAACACCCCATATTAAACGCCTAAGAATGTACCTGACTAGTAAGTATCTTAAAACCTATGGATTGCTATGTCTCCGAAAGAGAATCAAGCATGTGTACAGGGGCATAAACGCAGCAGTGATAGGATTGGAGAGGTTCGGTGAGCAAATGAAGACCCTTTGAAGTCATATTGCATGGTACCCATTCCACGGGTCTCAACTCTCCAGGTTTAAGGTATTCTTCCTTCAGCTAAAACATGCATGTGGAACCCAGAGTATGATCAACCGTGTGAACGGGAGACGTGTTCAAATATGTCTCAGTTTTCCTCCCCTGGTACTCGGGTGCAACATTCCAGAAGCTTTACTAACACTCTCCCCACTTGGAGAGTCAGCGCCTTTAACCTCCTGTTTGGCCCAGTTTGCAATTTCTGTGGAAGATGAACAGGAATAGGGAGAACCAATGAGAGACTAGCTGGAGGTGTCTGGACGGGCAAATTTAACTCTCATTTCCCACCAGGAAGAGGAAATAACCAAAGGCTCTGCATGCCGTGCCAGAACTAGATTAGGGCCTGAAGCCATCCTGCGGTGTTGCGGCCAGATCAAAAGAAAGCGAGTTGAAGAAAGGAGCTCAGGGGAACTGTAATTCACAAACCTGCAGAGTAATAAATGACAGCTATCGTCCAAAAATATACTGAAGTAAGGCTGCCAAGAGGACTTGAAAGTGGGGCAGAATTGCAGGAAACCGATTTCAGGAGGTAGACTGGAATTGCATTGAAAGCATAGGAAAAGAGACAGAACGACCACAATGATGCACTTGGCCAAAAAGGGCGTATGCGTTTTTTCCTGAATATATTCATGAAAAAACGCATACGCCCTTTTTGGCCAACCAAGCATGCTTGCAAAGGAAATCTGCACTACAATGAAGTCTCACTTCCCCCCGGTCAAAAGGGACATCTGAAAAAAGTGTAAAATCCAGAAAGACAGGACAGGCCATGGAGAACTGGGAGCCTTGTTATGCTGATGGGCGGGATGTAAATTGCCAACAGACACTCGGGAGAAGTGTATGGTGTTTCCTGAAACATCTAAAAAACAAAGCAACAGAGCCTAGGGCACTTCCACTTATGGTCCTATAGCCTAGGGAAATTAAAATCCAAAAGACACAGCCACCCCAAAGTTTGGGACACCTCTGTTTACAAGAACCTCGTTTACCGTACAAATTCAATATCACAGAAAGTGAAAAATGGATAAAGAAGTTGTGGTATTTACTTACAAAGCAATATCACTCAGCAATGAAATCTATGTCATCAAGCCCTTAGCAGCATAATGAGTGGATTCAGGTACGATGATTCTAACTGAAATAAGTCACACAGAAAAAGAAACATCATAAGATATCAGTAATACACGGAATGTAAACTTGGCTACATAGGAACTGAATTACAGAACAGAACAGGGTCTCAAATTTAGAAAACCAACTTATGCTTGCTTAAGGGGAAAGGTGAGTTGGGGTGCTGCATAAAACCAGAGATTGAAATGAGCACAGATAAAGTTCCTTAAGCCAAATATGGAATAGACAAGAGCTACTCCTTGCTCAACGAAAAGGACTCAACATCCCATATTAAACGCCTAAGAATGTACCTGACTAGTAAGTATCTTAAAACCTATGGATTGCTATGTCTCCGAAAGAGAATCAAGCATGTGTACAGGGGCATAAACGCAGCAGTGATAGGATTGGAGAGGTTCGGTGAGCAAATGAAGACCCTTTGAAGTCATATTGCATGGTACCCATTCCACGGGTTTCAACTACCCAGGTTTAAGGTATTCTTCCTTCAGCTAAAACATGCATGTGGAACCTAGAGTATGATCAACCATGTGATCGGGAGACGTGTTCAAATATGTCTCAGTTTTTGTACCCTGGTACTCGGGTGCAACATTCCAGACGCTTTACTAACACTCTCCGGACTTGGAGAGTCAGTCCCTTTAACCTCCTGTTTGGCCCAGTTTGCAATTTCTGCAGAAGATGAACAGGAATAGCGAGAACCAATGAGAGACTAGCTGGAGGTGTCTGGACGGGTAAATTTAACTCCCATTTCCCACCAGGAAGAGGAATTAACCAAAGTCTCAGCGTGCCGTGCCGGAACCAGATTAGGGCCTGAAGCCATCCTGCGGTGTTGCGGTTAGCTCACAAGAAAGCGAGTTGAAGAAAGGAGCTCAGGGGCACTGTAATTCACAAACCTGCAGAGTTATAAATGACAGCTATCGTCCAAAAATATACGGAAGTAAGGCTGCCAAGTGGACTTGAAAGCGGGGCAGAATTGCAGGAAACCGATTTCAGGAGGTAGACTGGAATTGCATTGAAAGCATAGGAAAAGAGGCAGAACGTCCACAATGATGCACTTGGCCAAAAAGGGCGTATGCGTTTTTTCCTGAATATATTCAGGAAAAAACGCATACGCCCTTTTTGGCCAACCAAGCAAGCTTGCAAAGGAAATCTGCACTACAATGAAGTCTCACTTCCCCCCGGTCAAAAGGGCCATCTGAAAAAAGTGTAAAATCCAGAAAGGCAGGACAGGCCATGGAGAACTGGGAGCCTTGTTATGCTGATGGGCGGGATGTAAATTGCCAACAGACACTCGGGAGAAGTGTATGGTGTTTCCTGAAACATCTAAAAAACAAAGCAACAGAGCCTAGGGCACTTCCACTTATGGTCCTATAGCTTAGGGAAATTAAAATCAAAAAGACACAGCCACCCCAAAGTTTGGGATGCCTCTGTTTACAAGAACCTCATTTACAGTACAAGTTCAACATCGCAGAAAGTGAAAAATGGATAAAGAAGTTGTGGTATTTACGTACAATGCAGTATCACTCAGCAATGAAATCTATGTCATCAGGCCCGTAGCAGCATAATGAGTGGATTCAGGTACGATGATTCTAACTGAAATAAGTCACACACAAAAAGAAACATCATAAGATATCACTGATACACGGAATGAAAACTTGGCTACACAGGAACTGAATTCCAAAACAGAACAGGGTCTCAAATTTAGAAAACCAACTTATGCTTGCTTAAGGGGAAAGGTGAGTTGGGGTGCTGCATAAAACCAGAGATTGAAATGAGCACAGATAAAGTTCCTTAAGCCAAATATGGAATAGACAAGAGCTACTCCTTGCTCAACGAAATGGACTCAACACCCCATATTAAACGCCTAAGAATGTACCTGACTAGTAAGTATCTTAAAACCTATGGATTGCTATGTCTCCAAAAGATAATCAAGCGTGTGTACAGGGGCATAAACGCAGCAGTGATAGGATTGGAGAGGTTCGGTGAGCAAATGAAGACCCTTTGAAGTCATATTGCATGGTACCCATTCAACGGATCTCAACTCTCCAGGTTTAAGGTATTCTTCCTTCAGCTAAAACATGCATGTGGAACCCAGAGTATGATCAACCGTGTGAACGGGAGACGTGTTCAAATATGTCTCAGTTTTCCTCCCCTGGTACTCGGGTGCAACATTCCAGACGCTTTACTAACACTCTCCACACTTGGAGAGTCAGCGCCTTTAACCTCCTGTTTGGCCCAGTTTGCAATTTCTGCGGAAGATGAACAGGAATAGGGACAACGAATGAGAGACTAGCTGGAGGTGTCTGGACGGGCAAATTTAACTCTCATTTCCCACCAGGAAGAGGAAATAACCAAAGGCTCTGCGTGCCGTGCCAGAACCAGATTAGGGCCTGAAGCCATCCTGCGGTGTTGCGGCCAACTCAAAAGAAAGGGAGTTGAAGAAAGGAGCTCAGGGGCACTGTAATTCACAAACCTGCAGAGTTATAAATGACAGCTATCGTCCAAAAATATACTGAAGTAATGCTGCCAAGTGGACTTGAAAGCAGGGCAGAATTGCAGGAAACCGATTTCAGGAGGTAGACTGGAATTGCATTGAAAGCATAGGAAAAGAGGCAGAACGTCCACAATGATGCACTTGGACAAAAAGGGCGTATGCGTTTTTTCCTGAATATATTCAGGAAAAAACGCATACGCCCTTTTTGGCCAACCAAGCAAGCTTGCAAAGGAAATCTGCACTACAATGAAGTCTCACTTCCCCCTGGTCAAAAGGGCCATCTGCAAAAAGTGTAAAATCCAGAAAGGCAGGACAGGCCATGGAGAACTGGGAGCCTTGTTATGCTGATGGGCGGGATGTAAATTGCCAACAGACACTCGGGAGAAGTGTATGGTGTTTCCTGAAACATCTAAAAAACAAAGCAACAGAGCCTAGGGCACTTCCACTTATGGTCCTATAGCTTAGGGAAATTAAAATCAAAAAGACACAGCCACCCCAAAGTTTGGGACGCCTCTGTTTACACGAACCTCGTTTACAGTAGAAGTTCAACATCGCAGAAAGTGAAAAATGGATAAAGAAGTTGTGGTATTTACTTACAAAGCAATATCACTCAGCAATGAAATCTATGTCATCAGGCCCTTAGCAGCACAATGAGTGGATTCAGGTATGATGATTCTAACTGAAATAAGTCACACAGAAAAAGAAACATCATAAGATATCAGTAATACACGGAATGTAAACTTGGCTACACAGGAACTGAATTACAGAACAGAACAGGGTCTCAAATTTAGAAAACCAACTTATGCTTGCTTAAGGGGAAAGGTGAGTTGGGGTGCTGCATAAAACCAGAGATTGAAATGAGCACAGATAAAGTTCCTTAAGCCAAATATGGAATAGACAAGAGCTACTCCTTGCTCAACGAAATGGACTCAACACCGCATATTAAACGCCTAAGAATGTACCTGACTAGTAAGTATCTTAAAACCTATGGATTGCTATGTCTCTGAAAGAGAATCAAGCATGTGTACAGGGGCATAAACGCAGCAGTGATAGGATTGGAGAGGTTCGGTGAGCAAATGAAGACCCTTTGAAGTCATATTACATGGTACCCATTCCACGGGTTTCAACTACCCAGTTTTAAGGTATTCTTCCTTCAGCTAAAACATGCATGTGGAACCTAGAGTATGATCAACCATGTGATCGGGAGACGTGTTCAAATATGTCTCAGTTTTCGTGCCCTGGTACTCGGGTGCAACATTCCAGACGCTTTACTAACACTCTCCCGACTTGGAGAGTCAGTCCCTTTAACCTCCTGTTTGGCCCAGTTTGCAATTTCTGCGGAAGATGAACAGGAATAGCGAGAACCAATGAGAGACTAGCTGGAGGTGTCTGCACGGGCAAATTTAACTCTCATTTCCCACCAGGAAGAGGAATTAACCAAAGTCTCAGCGTGCCGTGCCGGAACCAGATTAGGGCCTGAAGCCATCCTGCGGTGTTGCGGCCAGCTCACAAGAAAGCGAGTTGAAGAAAGGAGCTCAGGGGCACTGTAATGCACAAACCTGCAGAGTTATAAATGACAGCTATCGTCCAAAAATATACTGAAGTAAGGCTGCCAAGAGGACTTGAAAGCGGAGCAGAATTGCAGGAAACCGATTTCAGGAGGTAGACTGGAATTGCATTGAAAGCCTAGGAAAAGAGGCAGAACGTCCACAATGATGCACTTGGCCAAAAAGGGCGTATGCGTTTTTTCCTGAATATATTCAGGAAAAAACGCATACGCCCTTTTTGGCCAACCAAGCAAGCTTGCAAAGGAAATCTGCACTACAATGAAGGCTCACTTCCCCCTGGTCAAAAGGGCCATCTGAAAAAAGTGTAAAATCCAGAAAGGCAGGACAGGCCATGGAGAACTGGGAGCCTTGTTATGCTGATGGGCGGGATGTAAATTGCCAACAGACACTCGGGAGAAGTGTATGGTGTTTCCTGAAACATCTAAAAAACAAAGCAACAGAGCCTAGGGCACTTCCACTTATGGTCCTATAGCTTAGGGAAATTAAAATGAAAAAGACACAGCGGAGAGGAAGGCGGAAGATGGCGGAAGAGTAAGACGCGGAGATCACCTTCCTCCCCACAGATACACCAGAAATACATCTACACGTGGAACAACTCCTACAGAACACCTACTGAAGGCTGGCAGAAGACCTCAGACCTCCCAAAAGGCAAGAAACTCCCCACGTACCTGGGTAGGGCAAAAGAAAAAACAGAGACAAAAGAATAGGGACGGCACCTGCACCAGTGGGAGGGAGCTGTGAAGGAGGAAAAGTTTCCACACTCTAGGAAGCCCCTTCGCGGGCGGAGACTGCGGGAGGCAGAGGGGGGAGCTTCGAAGTTGCGGAGGAGTGCACAGCAACGGGTGCGGAGGGCAAAGCGGGGAGATTCCCGCACAGAGGATCGGTGCCGACCGGCACTCACCAGCCCGAGAGGCTTGTCTGCTCACCCGCCGGGGCGGGCGGGGCTGAGAGCTGAGGCCGGAGCGCAGGGAGAGGACTGGGGTTGGCGGCTTGAACATAGCCTGAAGGGGTTAGTGCACCACAGCTAGCTGGGAGGGAGTCCGGGGAAAAGCCTGCACCAGCAGAAGAGGCAGGAGACTTTTCCTTCCCTCTTTGTTTCCTGGGGCGTGAGGAGAGGGGTTTAAGAACGCTGCTTAAAGGAACTCCAGAGACGGGCGCAAGCCGCGGCTAAAAGCGTGAACCCCAGAGACGGGCGCGAGCCGCGGCTGAGGACCCCAGAGACGGGCGCGAGCCGCGGCTGAAAGCGCGGAATCCAGAGACAGGCGCGAGCCGCGGATGAAAGCGCGGAATCCAGAGACGGGCGCGAGCCGCGGCTGAAAGCGCGGAATCCAGAGACGGGCGCGAGCCGCGGCTGAAAGCGCGGAATCCAGAGACGGGCGCGAGCCGCGGCTGAGGGCGCGGACTCCAGAGACGGGCGCAAGCCGCGGCTAAAAGCGCGGACCCCAGAGGCGGGCGGGAGATGTTAAGGCTGCTGCTGCCGCCACCAAGGGGCCTGTGTGCGAGCACAGGTCACTCTCCACACCCCTCTTCCGCGGAGCCTGTGCAGCCCGCCACTGCCGGGTTCCCGGGATCCAGGGACAACTTCCCCGGGAGAGCGCACAGCGCACCTCAGGCTGGAGCAAAGTCACGCCGGCCTTTGCCACCGCAGGCCCGCCCCGCACTCTGTGCCCCTCCGTCCCCGCCGGCCTGAGTGCGCCAGAGCCCCCAATCAGCGGCTCTTTTAACCCCATCCTGTCTGAGCAAAAAACAGACGCCCTCCAGCGATCTACACACAGTGGCAGGGCCAAATCCAAAGCTTAGCCCTGGGAGCTGTGAGAACAAAGAAGAGAAAGGGAAATCCCTCCCAGCAGCCTCAGAAGCAGCGGATTAAAGCTCCACAATCAACTTGATGTACCCTGCATCTGTGGAATACCTGAATAGACAACCAATCATCCCCAATTAAGGAAGTGGACTTTAGGAGCAAGATCTATGATTTTTTCCCCTTTCCTCTTTTTGTGAATGTGTATGTGTATGCTTCTGTGTGAGATCTTGTCTGTATAGTCTTGCTTCCACCATTTGTCCTAGGGTTCTATCCGTCCATGTTTTTTTTTAAATTTTTTTTCTTAATAATTAATTTTAATAACCTTATTATACTTTACCTTCGTTCTTTCTTTCTTTCTTTCCATCCTTCCTTCCCTCCTTTAGACAACGAATCATCCCAAATTGAGGAGGTGGTCTCTGACAGCAAGATTTAGGATTTTTCCCCATTTACCTCTTTTAGTGAGGGTGTATGTGTATGCTTCTGTGTAAGATTTTGTCTGTATAGCTTTGCTTCCAACATTTGTCCTAGGTTCTTTCCGTCCCTTTTTTTTTTTTCTAAATAAGAAGTTTTTAATTCAATAACTTTATTATACTGTATTTTATTTTTACTGTATCTTCTTTCTTTCTGTCTTTTTTCCTTCTTTCCCTCCTTCCTTCCTTCCTCCCTCCCTCCCTCCCTCCTTTCTTTCCTTCTTGCCTTCTTTCCTTCTTTGCTTCTTTCTTTCTTTCTTCCTTCCTTCCTACCCTCCTTTCCTTCTTTCTTTCCTCATACTTCTACTAATTCCCTCTACTTTTTCTCCCTTTTATCCTGAGCCTGTGGATGAAAAGCTTTTGGTGCTCCAGCCAGGAGGCAGGGCTCTGCCTCTGAGGTAGGACAGCCAACTTCAGGACACTGATCAACAAGAGACCTCCCAGCTCCACATAATATCAAACGGCGAAAATCTCCCAGAGACCTCCATCTTAACACCAGCACCCAGCTTCACTCAACGACCAGCAAGCCACAGTGCTGGAAAACCTATGCCAAACAACTAGCAAAACAGGAACACAACCCCACCCATTAGCAGAGAGGCTGCCTAAAATCATAATAAGGCCACAGACACCCCCAAACACACCACCAGACGTGAACCTGCCCACTAGAGAGACAAGATCCAGCCTCATCCACCACAACACAGGCACTAGCCCCCTCCACCAGGAAGCCTACACAACCCACTGAACCAACCTTAGCCACTAGAGACAGACATCAAAAACAGGAGGAACCACAAACCTGCAGCCTGCAAAAAGGAGACCCCAAACGCAGTAAGATAAGCAAAATGAGAAGACAGAAAAACACACAGCAGATAAAGGAGCAAGATAAAAATGCACCAGACCTAACAAATGAAGAGGAAATAGGCAGTCTACCTGAAAGAGAATTCAGAATAATGATAGTAAGGTTGATCCGAAATCTTGGAGATAGAATGGACAATAGATTGGACAAAATGCAAGAATCAGTTAACAAGGACCTAGAAGAACTAAAGATGAAACAAGCAACGATGAACAACACAATAAATGAAATTAAAAGTACTCTAGATGGGATCAATAGCAGAATAACTGAGGCAGAAGAACGGATAAGTGACCTGGAAGATAAAATAGTGGAAATAACTACTGCAGAGCAGAATAAAGAAAAAAGAATGAAAAGAACTGAGGACAGTCTCAGAGACCTCTGGGACAACATTAAACGCACCAACATTCGAATTATAGGGGTTCCAGAAGAAGAAGAGAAAAAGAAAGGGACTGAGAAAATATTTGAAGAGATTATAGTTGAAAACTTCCCTAATATGGGAAAGGAAATAGTTAATCAAGTCCAGGAAGCACAGAGAGTCCCATACAAGATAAATACAAGGAGAAATACGCCAAGACACATATTAATCAAACTGTCAAAAATTAAATACAAAGAAAGCATATTAAAAGCAGCAAGGGAAAAACAACAAATAACACATAAGGGAATCCCCATAAGGTTAACAGCTGATCTCTCAGCAGAAACCCTACAAGCCAGAAGGGAGTGGCAGGACATACTGAAAGTGATGAAGGAGAAAAACATGCAGCCAAGACTACTCTACCCAGCAAGGATCTCATTCAGATTTGATGGAGAAATTAAAACCTTTACAGACAAGCAAAAGCTGAGAGAGTTCAGCACCACCAAACCAGCTTTACAACAAATGCTAAAAGATCTTCTCTAGGCAAGAAACACAAGAGAAGGAAAAGACCTATAATAACGAACCCAAAACAATTTAGAAAATGGGAATAGGAACATACATATCGATAATTACCTTAAATGTAAATGGACTAAATGCTCCCACCAAAAGACACAGATTAGCTGAATGGATACAAAAACAAGACCCTTATATATGCTGTCTACAAGAGACCCACTTCAGACCTAGAGACACATACAGACTGAAAGTAAGGGGATGGAAAAAGATATTCCATGCAAATGGAAGCCAAAAGAAAGCTGGAGTAGCAATTCTCATATCAGACAAAATAGACTTTAAAATAAGGACTATTAAAAGAGACAAAGAAGGACACTACATAATGATCAAGGGATCGATCCAAGAAGAAGATATAACAATTGTAAATATTTATGCACCCAACATAGGAGCACCTCAATACATAAGGCAAATACTAACAGCCATAAAAGGGGAAATCGACAGTAACACATTCATAGTAGGGGACTTAAACACCCCACTTTCACCCATGGACAGATCATCCAAAATGAAAATAAATAAGGAAACACAAGCTTTAAATGATACATTAAACAAGATGGACTTAATTGATATTTATAGGACACTCCATCCAAAAACAACAGAATACACATTTTTCTCAAGTGCTCATGGAACATTCTCCAGGATAGATCATATCTTAGGTCACAAATCAAGCCTTGGGAAATTTAAGAAAATTGAAATTGTATCAAGTATCTTTTCTGACCACAACGCCATGAGACTAGATATCAATTACAGGAAAAGATCTGTAAAAAATACAAACACATGGAGGCTAAACAATACACTACTTAATAATGAAGAGATCACTGAAGAAATCAAAGAGGAAATCAAAAAATACCTAGAAACAAATGACAATGGAGACACAACGACCCAAAACCTGTGGGATGCAGCAAAAGCAGTTCTAAGGGGGAAGTTTATAGCAATACAAGCCCACCTTAAGAAGCAGGAAACATCTCGAATAAACAACCTAACCTTGCACCTCAAGCAATTAGAGAAAGAAGAACAAAAAAACCCCAAAGCTAGCAGAAGGAAAGAAATCATAAAAATCAGATCAGAAATAAATGAAAAAGAAATGAAGGAAACAATAGCAAAGATCAATAAAACTAAAAGCTGGTTCTTTGAGAAGATAAACAAAATAGATAAACCACTAGCCAGACTCATCAAGAAAAAAAGGGAGAAGACTCAAATCAATAGAATTAGAAATGAAAAAGGAGAGGTAACAACTGACACTGCAGAGATAAAAGAGATCATGAGAGATTACTACAAGCAACTCTATGCCAATAAAATGGACAATCTGGAAGAAATGGACAAATTCTTAGAAATGCACAACCTGCCAAGACTGAATCAGGAAGAAATAGAAAATATGAACAGACCAATCACAAGCACTGAAATTGAAACTGTGATTAAAAATCTTCCAACAAAGAAAAGCCCAGGACCAGATGGCTTCACAGGCGAATTCTATCAAACATTTAGAGAAGAGCTAACACCTATCCTTCTCAAACTCTTCCAAAATATAGCAGAGGGAGGACCACTCCCTAACTCCTTCTACGAGGCCACCATCACCTTGATACCAAAACCAGACAAGGATGTCACAAAGAAAGAAAACTACAGGCCAATATCACTGATGAACATAGATGCAAAAATCCTCAACAAAATACTAGCAAACAGAATCCAACAGCACATTAAAAGGATCATACACCATGATCAAGTGGGGTTTATTCCAGGAATGCAAGGATTCTTCAATATACGCAAATCTATCAATGTGATAAACCATATTAACAAATTGAAGGAGAAAAACCATATGATCATCTCAATAGATGCAGAGAAAGCTTTTGACAAAATTCAACACCCATTTATGATAAAAACCCTGCAGAAAGTAGGCATAGAGGGAACTTTCCTCAACATAATAAAGGCCATATATGACAAGCCCACAGCAAACATCATCCTCAATGGTGAAAAACTGAAAGCATTTCCACTAAGATCAGGAACAAGACAAGGTTGCCCACTCTCACCACTATTATTCAACATTGTTTTGGAAGTTTTAGCCACAGCAATCAGAGAAGAAAAGGAAATAAAAGGAATCCAAATTGGAAAAGAAGAAGTAAAGCTGTCACTGTTTGCAGATGACATGATCCTATACATAGAGAACCCTAAAGATGCTACCAGAAAACTACTAGAGCTAATCAATGAATTTGGTAAAGTGGCAGGATACAAAATTAATGCACAGAAATCTCTGGCATTCCTATATACTAATGATGAAAAATCTGAAAGTGAAATCAAGAAAACACTCCCATTTACCATTGCAACAAAAAGAATAAAATATCTAGGAATAAACCTACCTAAGGAGACAAAAGACCTGTATGCAGAAAATTATAAGACACTGATGAAAGAAATTAAAGATGATATAAATAGATGGAGAGATATACCATGTTCTTGGATTGGAAGAATCAACATTGTGAAAATGACTCTACTACCCAAAGCAATCTATAGATTCAATGCAATCCCTATCAAACTACCACTGGCATTTTTCACAGAACTAGAACAAAAACTTTCACAATTTGTATGGAAACACAAAAGACCCCGAATAGCCAAAGCAATCTTGAGAACGAAAGAAGGAACTGGAGGAATCAGGCTCCCTGACTTCAGACTATACTACAAAGCTACAGTCATCAAGACAGTATGGTACTGGCACAAAAACAGAAAGATAGATCAATGGAACAGGATAGAAAGCCCAGAGATAAACCCATGCACATATGGACACCTTATCTTTGATAAAGGTGGCAGTAATGTACAATGGAGAAAGGACACCCTCTTCAATAAGTGGTGCTGGGAAAACTGGACAGGTACATGTAAAAGTATGAGATTAGATCACTCCCTAACACCATACACAAAAATAAGCTCAAAATGGATTAAAGACCTAAATGTAAGGCCAGAAACTATCAAACTCTTAGAGGAAAACATAGGCAGAACACTCTATGACATAAATCAAAGCAAGATCCTTTCTGACCCACCTCCTAGAGTAATGGAAATAAAAACAAAAATAAACAAATGGGACCTAATGAAACTTCAAAGCTTTTGCACAGCAAAGGAAACCGTAAACAAGACCAAAAGACAACCCTCAGAATGGGAGAAAATATTTGCAAATGAAGCAACCGACAAAGGATTAATCTCCAAAATTTACAAGCAGCTCATGCAGCTCAATAACAAGAAAACAAACAACCCAATCCAAAAATGGGCAGAAGACCTAAATAGACATTTCTCCAAAGAAGATATACAGACTGCCAACAAACACATGAAAGAATGCTCAACATCACTAATCATTAGAGAAATGCAAATCAAAACTACAATGAGATATCATCTCACACCAGTCAGAATGGCCATCATCAAAAAATCTAGAAACAATAAATGCTGGAGAGGGTGTGGAGAAAAGGGAACACTCTTGCACTGCTGGTGGGAATGTGAATTGGTTCAGCCACTATGGAGAACAGTATGGAGGTTCCTTAAAAAACTACAAATAGAACTACCATATGACCCAGCAATCCCACTACTGGGCATATACCCTGAGAAAACCAAAATTCAAAAAGAGTCATGTACCAAAATGTTCATTGCAGCTCTATTTACAATAGCCCGGAGATGGAAACAACCTAAGTGCCCGTCATCGGATGAATGGATAAAGAAGACGTGGCACATATATACAATGGAATATTACTCAGCCATAAAAAGAAACGAAATTGAGCTATTTGTAATGAGGTGGATAGACCTAGAGTCTGTCATACAGAGTGAAGTAAGTCAGAAAGAAAAAGACAAATACCATATGCTAACACATATATATGGAATTTAAGAAAAAAATGTCATGAAGAACCTAGGGGTAAAGCAGGAATAAAGATGCAGACCTCCTAGAGAACGGACTTGAGGTTATGGGGAGGGGGAAGGGAGAGCTGTGACAGGGTGAGAGAGAGTCATGGGCATATACACACTAACAAATGCAGTAAGGTAGATAGCTAGTGGGAAGCAGCCGCATGGCACAGGGATATTGGCTCGGTGCTTTGTGACAGCCTGGAGGGGTGGGATGGGGAGGGTGGGAGGGAGGGAGACGCAACAGGGAAGACATATGGGAACATAGGTTTATGTATGACTGATTCACTTTGTTATAAAGCAGAAACTAACACACCATTGTAAAGCAATTATACCCCAATAAAGATGTTAAAAAAAAAAAAAAGACACAGCCACCCCAAAGTTTGGGACGCCTCTGTTTACAAGAACCTCTTTTACAGTAGAAGTTCAACATCGCAGAAAGTGAAAAATGGATAAAGAAGTTGTGGTATTTACTTACAAAGCAATATCACTCAGCAATGAAATCTATGTCATCAGGCCCTTAGCAGCACAATGAGTGGATTCAGGTATGATGATTCTAACTGAAATAAGTCACACAGAAAAAGAAACATCATAAGATATCAGTAATACACGGAATGTAAACGTGGCTACACAGGAACTGAATTACAGAACAGAACAGGGTCTCAAATTTAGAAAACCAACTTATGCTTGCTTAAGGGGAAAGGTGAGTTGGGGTGCTGCATAAAACCAGAGATTGAAATGAGCACAGATAAAGTTCCTTAAGCCAAATATGGAATAGACAAGAGCTACTCCTTGCTCAACGAAATGGACTCAACACCGCATATTAAACGCCTAAGAATGTACCTGACTAGTAAGTATCTTAAAACCTATGGATTGCTATGTCTCTGAAAGAGAATCAAACATGTGTACAGGGGCATAAACGCAGCAGTGATAGGATTGGAGAGGTTCGGTGAGCAAATGAAGACCCTTTGAAGTCATATTACATGGTACCCATTCCACGGGTTTCAACTACCCAGGTTTAAGGTATTCTTCCTTCAGCTAAAACATGCATGTGGAACCTAGAGTATGATCAACCATGTGATCGGGAGACGTGTTCAAATATGTCTCAGTTTTCGTACCCAGGTCCTCGGGTGCAACATTCCAGACGCTTTACTAACACTCTCCCGACTTGGAGAGTCAGTCCCTTTAACCTCCTGTTTGGCCCAGTTTGCAATTTCTGCGGAAGATGAACAGGAATAGCGAGAACCAATGAGAGACTAGCTGGAGGTGTCTGGACGGGCAAATTTAACTCTTATTTCCCACCAGGAGGAGGAATTAACCAAAGGCTCAGCGTGCCGTGCCGGAACCAGATTAGGGCCTGAAGCCATCCTGCGGTGTTGCGGCCAGCTCACAAGAATGCGAGTTGAAGAAAGGAGCTCAGGGACACTGTAATTCACAAACCTGCAGAGTTATAAATGACAGCTATCGTCCAAAAATATACTGAAGTAAGGCTGCCAAGAGGACTTGAAAGCGGGGCAGAATTGCAGGAAACCGATTTCAGGAGGTAGACTGGAATTGCATTGAAAGCATAGGAAAAGAAGCAGAACGTCCACAATGATGCACTTGGCCAAAAAGGGCGTATGCGTTGTTTCCTGAATATATTCAGGAAAAAACGCATACGCCCTTTTTGGCCAACCAAGCAAGCTTGCAAAGGAAATCTGCACTACAATGAAGTCTCACTTCCCCCCGGTCAAAAGGGCCATCTGAAAAAAGTGTAAAATCCAGAAAGGCAGGACAGGCCATGGAGAACTGGGAGCCTTGTTATGCTGATGGGCGGGATGTAAATTGCCAACAGACACTCGGGAGAAGTGTATGGTGTTTCCTGAAACATCTAAAAAACAAAGCAACAGAGCCTAGGGCACTTCCACTTATGGTCCTATAGCTTAGGGAAATTAAAATCAAAAAGACACAGCCACCCCAAAGTATGGAACGGCTCTGTTTACAAGAACCTCGTTTACAGTAGAAGTTCAACATCGCAGAAAGTGAAAAATGGATAAAGAAGTTGTGCTATTTACTTACAATGCAGTATCACTCAGCAATGAAATCTATGTCATCAGGCCCGTAGCAGCATAATGAGTGGATTCAGGTACGATGATTCTAACTGAAATAAGTCACACACAAAAAGAAACATCATAAGATATCACTGATACACGGAATGTAAACTTGGCTACACAGGAACTGAATTCCAAAACAGAACAGGGTCTCAAATTTAGAAAACCAACTTATGCTTGCTTAAGGGGAAAGGTGAGTTGGGGTGCTGCATAAAACCAGAGATTGAAATGAGCACAGATAAAGTTCCTTAAGCCAAATATGGAATAGACAAGAGCTACTCCTTGCTCAACGAAATGGACTCAACACCCCATATTAAACGCCTAAGAATGTACCTGACTAGTAAGTATCTTAAAACCTATGGATTGCTATGTCTCTGAAAGAGAATCAAGCATGTGTACAGGGGTATAAACGCAGCAGTGATAGGATTGGAGAGGTTCGGTGAGCAAATGAAGACCCTTTGAAGTCATATTGCATGGTACCCATTCCACGGGTTTCAACTACCCAGGTTTAAGGTATTCTTCCTTCAGCTAAAACATGCATGTGGAACCTAGAGTATGATCAACCATGTGATCGGGAGACGTGTTCAAATATGTCTCAGTTTTCGTACCCTGGTACTCGGGTGCAACATTCCAGACGCTTTACTAACACTCTCCCGACTTGGAGAGTCAGTCCCTTTAACCTCCTGTTTGGCCCAGTTTGCAATTTCTGCGGAAGATGAACAGGAATAGCGAGAACCAATGAGAGACTAGCTGGAGGTGTCTGGACGGGCAAATTTAACTCTTATTTCCCACCAGGAGGAGGAATTAACCAAAGGCTCAGCGTGCCGTGCAGGAACCAGATTAGGGCCTGAAGCCATCCTGCGGTGTTGCGGCCAGCTGACAAGAATGCGAGTTGAAGAAAGGAGCTCAGGGACACTGTAATTCACAAACCTGCAGAATTATAAATGACAGCTATCGTCCAAAAATATACTGAAGTAAGGCTGCCAAGAGGACTTGAAAGCGGGGCAGAATTGCAGGAAACCGATTTCAGGAGGTAGACTGGAATTGCATTGAAAGCATAGGAAAAGAAGCAGAACGTCCACAATGATGCACTTGGCCAAAAAGGGCGTATGCGTTGTTTCCTGAATATATTCAGGAAAAAACGCATACGCCCTTTTTGGCCAACCAAGCAAGCTTGCAAAGGAAATCTGCACTACAATGAAGTCTCACTTCCCCCCGGTCAAAAGGGCCATCTGAAAAAAGTGTAAAATCCAGAAAGGCAGGACAGGCCATGGAGAACTGGGAGCCTTGTTATGCTGATGGACGGGATGTAAATTGCCAACAGACACTCGGGAGAAGTGTATGGTGTTTCCTGAAACATCTAAAAAACAAAGCAACAGAGCCTAGGGCACTTCCACTTATGGTCCTATAGCTTAGGGAAATTAAAATCAAAAAGACACAGCCACCCCAAAGTATGGAACGGCTCTGTTTACAAGAACCTCGTTTACAGTAGAAGTTCAACATCGCAGAAAGTGAAAAATGGATAAAGAAGTTGTGCTATTTACTTACAATGCAGTATCACTCAGCAATGAAATCTATGTCATCAGGCCCGTAGCAGCATAATGAGTGGATTCAGGTACGATGATTCTAACTGAAATAAGTCACACACAAAAAGAAACATCATAAGATATCACTGATACACGGAATGTAAACTTGGCTACACAGGAACTGAATTCCAAAACAGAACAGGGTCTCAAATTTAGAAAACCAACTTATGCTTGCTTAAGGGGAAAGGTGAGTTGGGGTGCTGCATAAAACCAGAGATTGAAATGAGCACAGATAAAGTTCCTTAAGCCAAATATGGAATAGACAAGAGCTACTCCTTGCTCAACGAAATGGACTCAACACCCCATATTAAACGCCTAAGAATGTACCTGACTAGTAAGTATCTTAAAACCTATGGATTGCTATGTCTCCAAAAGAGAATCAAGCGTGTGTACAGGGGCATAAACGCAGCAGTGATAGGATTGGAGAGGTTCGGTGAGCAAATGAAGACCCTTTGAAATCATATTGCATGGTACCCATTCAACGGGTCTCAACTCACCAGGTTTAAGGTATTTTTCCTTCAGCTAAAACATGCATGTGGAACCTAGAGTATGATCAACCATGTGATCGGGAGACGTGTTCAAATATGTCTCAGTTTTCGTACCCTGGTACTCGGGTGCAACATTCCAGACGCTTTACTAACACTCTCCCGACTTGGAGAGTCAGTCCCTTTAACCTCCTGTTTGGCCCAGTTTGCAATTTCTGCGGAAGATGAACAGGAATAGCGAGAACCAATGAGAGACTAGCTGGAGGTGTCTGGACGGGCAAATTTAACTCTTATTTCCCACCAGGAGGAGGAATTAACCAAAGGCTCAGCGTGCCGTGCCGGAACCAGATTAGGGCCTGAAGCCATCCTGCGGTGTTGCGGCCAGCTCACAAGAATGCGAGTTGAAGAAAGGAGCTCAGGGACACTGTAATTCACAAACCTGCAGAGTTATAAATGACAGCTATCGTCCAAAAATATACTGAAGTAAGGCTGCCAAGAGGACTTGAAAGCGGGGCCGAATTGCAGGAAACCGATTTCAGGAGGTAGACTGGAATTGCATTGAAAGCATAGGAAAAGAGGCAGAACGTCCACAATGATGCACTTGGCCAAAAAGGGCGTATGCGTTGTTTCCTGAATATATTCAGGAAAAAACGCATACGCCCTTTTTGGCCAACCAAGCAAGCTTGCAAAGGAAATCTGCACTACAATGAAGTCTCACTTCCCCCCGGTCAAAAGGGCCATCTGAAAAAAGTGTAAAATCCAGAAAGGCAGGACAGGCCATGGAGAACTGGGAGCCTTGTTATGCTGATGGGCGGGATGTAAATTGCCAACAGACACTCGGGAGAAGTGTATGGTGTTTCCTGAAACATCTAAAAAACAAAGCAACAGAGCCTAGGGCACTTCCACTTATGGTCCTATAGCTTAGGGAAATTAAAATCAAAAAGACACAGCCACCCCAAAGTATGGAACGGCTCTGTTTACAAGAACCTCGTTTACAGTAGAAGTTCAACATCGCAGAAAGTGAAAAATGGATAAAGAAGTTGTGGTATTTACTTACAAAGCAATATCACTCAGCAATGAAATCTATGTCATCAGGCCCTTAGCAGCACAATGAGTGGATTCAGGTATGATGATTCTAACTGAAATAAGTCACACAGAAAAAGAAACATCATAAGATATCAGTAATACACGGAATGTAAACTTGGCTACACAGGAACTGAATTACAGAACAGAACAGGGTCTCAAATTTAGAAAACCAACTTATGCTTGCTTAAGGGGAAAGGTGAGTTGGGGTGCTGCATAAAACCAGAGATTGAAATGAGCACAGATAAAGTTCCTTAAGCCAAATATGGAATAGACAAGAGCTACTCCTTGCTCAACGAAATGGACTCAACACCGCATATTAAACGCCTAAGAATGTACCTGACTAGTAAGTATCTTAAAACCTATGGATTGCTATGTCTCTGAAAGAGAATCAAGCATGTGTACAGGGGCATAAACGCAGCAGTGATAGGATTGGAGAGGTTCGGTGAGCAAATGAAGACCCTTTGAAGTCATATTACATGGTACCCATTCCACGGGTTTCAACTACCCAGTTTTAAGGTATTCTTCCTTCAGCTAAAACATGCATGTGGAACCTAGAGTATGATCCACCATGTGATCGGGAGACGTGTTCAAATATGTCTCAGTTTTCGTACCCTGGTACTCGGGTGCAACATTCCAGACGCTTTACTAACACTCTCCCGACTTGGAGAGTCAGTCCCTTTAACCTCCTGTTTGGCCCAGTTTGCAATTTCTGCGGAAGATGAACAGGAATAGCGAGAACCAATGAGAGACTAGCTGGAGGTGTCTGCACGGGCAAATTTAACTCTCATTTCCCACCAGGAAGAGGAATTAACCAAAGTCTCAGCGTGCCGTGCCGGAACCAGATTAGGGCCTGAAGCCATCCTGCGGTGTTGCGGCCAGGTCACAAGAAAGCGAGTTGAAGAAAGGAGCTCAGGGGCACAGTAATTCACAAACCTGCAGAGTTATAAATGACAGCTATCGTCCAAAAATATACTGAAGTAAGGCTGCCAAGAGGACTTGAAAGCGGAGCAGAATTGCAGGAAACCGATTTCAGGAGGTAGACTGGAATTGCATTGAAAGCATAGGAAAAGAGGCAGAACGTCCACAATGATGCACTTGGCCAAAAAGGGCGTATGCGTTTTTTCCTGAATATATTCAGGAAAAAACGCATACGCCCTTTTTGGCCAACCAAGCAAGCTTGCAAAGGAAATCTGCACTACAATGAAGGCTCACTTCCCCCTGGTCAAAAAGGCCATCTGAAAAAAGTGTAAAATCCAGAAAGGCAGGACAGGCCATGGAGAACTGGGAGCCTTGTTATGCTGATGGGCGGGATGTAAATTGCCAACAGACACTCGGGAGAAGTGTATGGTGTTTCCTGAAACATCTAAAAAACAAAGCAACAGAGCCTAGGGCACTTCCACTTATGGTCCTATAGCTTAGGGAAATTAAAATGAAAAAGACACAGCGGAGAGGAAGGCGGAAGATGGCGGAAGAGTAAGACGCGGAGATCACCTTCCTCCCCACAGATACACCAGAAATACATCTACACGTGGAACAACTCCTACAGAACACCTACTGAAGGCTGGCAGAAGACCTCAGACCTCCCAAAAGGCAAGAAACTCCCCACGTACCTGGGTAGGGCAAAAGAAAAAACAGAGACAAAAGAATAGGGACGGCACCTGCACCAGTGGGATGGAGCTGTGAAGGAGGAAAAGTTTCCACACTCTAGGAAGCCCCTTCGCGGGCGGAGACTGCGGGAGGCAGAGGGGGGAGCTTCGAAGTTGCGGAGGAGTGCACAGCAACGGGTGCGGAGGGCAAAGCGGGGAGATTCCCGCACAGAGGATCGGTGCCGACCGGCACTCACCAGCCCGAGAGGCTTGTCTGCTCACCCGCCGGGGCGGGCGGGGCTGAGAGCTGAGGCCGGAGCGCAGGGAGAGGACTGGGGTTGGCGGCTTGAACATAGCCTGAAGGGGTTAGTGCACCACAGCTAGCCGGGAGGGAGTCCGGGGAAAAGCCTGCACCAGCAGAAGAGGCAGGAGACTTTTCCTTCCCTCTTTGTTTCCTGGGGCGTGAGGAGAGGGGTTTAAGAACGCTGCTTAAAGGAACTCCAGAGACGGGCGCAAGCCGCGGCTAAAAGCGCGAACCCCAGAGACGGGCGCGAGCCGCGGCTGAGGACTCCAGAGACGGGCGCGAGCCGCGGCTGAAAGCGCGGAATCCAGAGACGGGCGCGAGCCGCGGATGAAAGCGCGGAATCCAGAGACGGGCGCGAGCCGCGGCTGAAAGCGCGGAATCCAGAGACGGGCGCGAGCCGCGGCTGAGGGCGCGGACTCCAGAGACGGGCGCAAGCCGCGGCTAAAAGCGCGGACCCCAGAGGCGGGCGGGAGATGTTAAGGCTGCTGCTGCCGCCACCAAGGGGCCTGTGTGCGAGCACAGGTCACTCTCCACACCCCTCTTCCGCGGAGCCTGTGCAGCCCGCCACTGCCGGGTTCCCGGGATCCAGGGACAACTTCCCCGGGAGAGCGCACAGCGCACCTCAGGCTGGAGCAAAGTCACGCCGGCCTTTGCCACCGCAGGCCCGCCCCGCACTCTGTGCCCCTCCGTCCCCGCCGGCCTGAGTGCGCCAGAGCCCCCAATCAGCGGCTCTTTTAACCCCATCCTGTCTGAGCAAAAAACAGACGCCCTCCAGCGATCTACACACAGTGGCAGGGCCAAATCCAAAGCTTAGCCCTGGGAGCTGTGAGAACAAAGAAGAGAAAGGGAAATCCCTCCCAGCAGCCTCAGAAGCAGCGGATTAAAGCTCCACAATCAACTTGATGTACCCTGCATCTGTGGAATACCTGAATAGACAACCAATCATCCCCAATTAAGGAAGTGGACTTTAGGAGCAAGATCTATGATTTTTTCCCCTTTCCTCTTTTTGTGAATGTGTATGTGTATGCTTCTGTGTGAGATCTTGTCTGTATAGTCTTGCTTCCACCATTTGTCCTAGGGTTCTATCCGTCCATGTTTTTTTTTAAATTTTTTTTCTTAATAATTAATTTTAATAACCTTATTATACTTTACCTTCGTTCTTTCTTTCTTTCTTTCCATCCTTCCTTCCCTCCTTTAGACAACGAATCATCCCAAATTGAGGAGGTGGTCTCTGACAGCAAGATTTAGGATTTTTCCCCATTTACCTCTTTTAGTGAGGGTGTATGTGTATGCTTCTGTGTAAGATTTTGTCTGTATAGCTTTGCTTCCAACATTTGTCCTAGGTTCTTTCCGTCCCTTTTTTTTTTTTCTAAATAAGAAGTTTTTAATTCAATAACTTTATTATACTGTATTTTATTTTTACTGTATCTTCTTTCTTTCTGTCTTTTTTCCTTCTTTCCCTCCTTCCTTCCTTCCTCCCTCCCTCCCTCCCTCCTTTCTTTCCTTCTTGCCTTCTTTCCTTCTTTGCTTCTTTCTTTCTTTCTTCCTTCCTTCCTACCCTCCTTTCCTTCTTTCTTTCCTCATACTTCTACTAATTCCCTCTACTTTTTCTCCCTTTTATCCTGAGCCTGTGGATGAAAAGCTTTTGGTGCTCCAGCCAGGAGGCAGGGCTCTGCCTCTGAGGTAGGACAGCCAACTTCAGGACACTGATCAACAAGAGACCTCCCAGCTCCACATAATATCAAACGGCGAAAATCTCCCAGAGACCTCCATCTTAACACCAGCACCCAGCTTCACTCAACGACCAGCAAGCCACAGTGCTGGAAAACCTATGCCAAACAACTAGCAAAACAGGAACACAACCCCACCCATTAGCAGAGAGGCTGCCTAAAATCATAATAAGGCCACAGACACCCCCAAACACACCACCAGACGTGAACCTGCCCACTAGAGAGACAAGATCCAGCCTCATCCACCACAACACAGGCACTAGCCCCCTCCACCAGGAAGCCTACACAACCCACTGAACCAACCTTAGCCACTAGAGACAGACATCAAAAACAGGAGGAACCACAAACCTGCAGCCTGCAAAAAGGAGACCCCAAACGCAGTAAGATAAGCAAAATGAGAAGACAGAAAAACACACAGCAGATAAAGGAGCAAGATAAAAATGCACCAGACCTAACAAATGAAGAGGAAATAGGCAGTCTACCTGAAAGAGAATTCAGAATAATGATAGTAAGGTTGATCCGAAATCTTGGAGATAGAATGGACAATAGATTGGACAAAATGCAAGAATCAGTTAACAAGGACCTAGAAGAACTAAAGATGAAACAAGCAACGATGAACAACACAATAAATGAAATTAAAAGTACTCTAGATGGGATCAATAGCAGAATAACTGAGGCAGAAGAACGGATAAGTGACCTGGAAGATAAAATAGTGGAAATAACTACTGCAGAGCAGAATAAAGAAAAAAGAATGAAAAGAACTGAGGACAGTCTCAGAGACCTCTGGGACAACATTAAACGCACCAACATTCGAATTATAGGGGTTCCAGAAGAAGAAGAGAAAAAGAAAGGGACTGAGAAAATATTTGAAGAGATTATAGTTGAAAACTTCCCTAATATGGGAAAGGAAATAGTTAATCAAGTCCAGGAAGCACAGAGAGTCCCATACAAGATAAATACAAGGAGAAATACGCCAAGACACATATTAATCAAACTGTCAAAAATTAAATACAAAGAAAGCATATTAAAAGCAGCAAGGGAAAAACAACAAATAACACATAAGGGAATCCCCATAAGGTTAACAGCTGATCTCTCAGCAGAAACCCTACAAGCCAGAAGGGAGTGGCAGGACATACTGAAAGTGATGAAGGAGAAAAACATGCAGCCAAGACTACTCTACCCAGCAAGGATCTCATTCAGATTTGATGGAGAAATTAAGACCTTTACAGACAAGCAAAAGCTGAGAGAGTTCAGCACCACCAAACCAGCTTTACAACAAATGCTAAAGGATCTTCTCTAGGCAAGAAACACAAGAGAAGGAAAAGACCTATAATAACGAACCCAAAACAATTTAGAAAATGGGAATAGGAACATACATATCGATAATTACCTTAAATGTAAATGGACTAAATGCTCCCACCAAAAGACACAGATTAGCTGAATGGATACAAAAACAAGGCCCTTATATATGCTGTCTACAAGAGACCCACTTCAGACCTAGAGACACATACAGACTGAAAGTAAGGGGATGGAAAAAGATATTCCATGCAAATGGAAGCCAAAAGAAAGCTGGAGTAGCAATTCTCATATCAGACAAAATAGACTTTAAAATAAGGACTATTAAAAGAGACAAAGAAGGACACTACATAATGATCAAGGGATCGATCCAAGAAGAAGATATAACAATTGTAAATATTTATGCACCCAACATAGGAGCACCTCAATACATAAGGCAAATACTAACAGCCATAAAAGGGGAAATCGACAGTAACACATTCATAGTAGGGGACTTAAACACCCCACTTTCACCCATGGACAGATCATCCAAAATGAAAATAAATAAGGAAACACAAGCTTTAAATGATACATTAAACAAGATGGACTTAATTGATATTTATAGGACACTCCATCCAAAAACAACAGAATACACATTTTTCTCAAGTGCTCATGGAACATTCTCCAGGATAGATCATATCTTAGGTCACAAATCAAGCCTTGGGAAATTTAAGAAAATTGAAATTGTATCAAGTATCTTTTCTGACCACAACGCCATGAGACTAGATATCAATTACAGGAAAAGATCTGTAAAAAATACAAACACATGGAGGCTAAACAATACACTACTTAATAATGAAGAGATCACTGAAGAAATCAAAGAGGAAATCAAAAAATACCTAGAAACAAATGACAATGGAGACACAACGACCCAAAACCTGTGGGATGCAGCAAAAGCAGTTCTAAGGGGGAAGTTTATAGCAATACAAGCCCACCTTAAGAAGCAGGAAACATCTCGAATAAACAACCTAACCTTGCACCTCAAGCAATTAGAGAAAGAAGAACAAAAAAACCCCAAAGCTAGCAGAAGGAAAGAAATCATAAAAATCAGATCAGAAATAAATGAAAAAGAAATGAAGGAAACAATAGCAAAGATCAATAAAACTAAAAGCTGGTTCTTTGAGAAGATAAACAAAATAGATAAACCACTAGCCAGACTCATCAAGAAAAAAAGGGAGAAGACTCAAATCAATAGAATTAGAAATGAAAAAGGAGAGGTAACAACTGACACTGCAGAGATAAAAGAGATCATGAGAGATTACTACAAGCAACTCTATGCCAATAAAATGGACAATCTGGAAGAAATGGACAAATTCTTAGAAATGCACAACCTGCCAAGACTGAATCAGGAAGAAATAGAAAATATGAACAGACCAATCACAAGCACTGAAATTGAAACTGTGATTAAAAATCTTCCAACAAAGAAAAGCCCAGGACCAGATGGCTTCACAGGCGAATTCTATCAAACATTTAGAGAAGAGCTAACACCTATCCTTCTCAAACTCTTCCAAAATATAGCAGAGGGAGGACCACTCCCTAACTCCTTCTACGAGGCCACCATCACCTTGATACCAAAACCAGACAAGGATGTCACAAAGAAAGAAAACTACAGGCCAATATCACTGATGAACATAGATGCAAAAATCCTCAACAAAATACTAGCAAACAGAATCCAACAGCACATTAAAAGGATCATACACCATGATCAAGTGGGGTTTATTCCAGGAATGCAAGGATTCTTCAATATACGCAAATCTATCAATGTGATAAACCATATTAACAAATTGAAGGAGAAAAACCATATGATCATCTCAATAGATGCAGAGAAAGCTTTTGACAAAATTCAACACCCATTTATGATAAAAACCCTGCAGAAAGTAGGCATAGAGGGAACTTTCCTCAACATAATAAAGGCCATATATGACAAGCCCACAGCAAACATCATCCTCAATGGTGAAAAACTGAAAGCATTTCCACTAAGATCAGGAACAAGACAAGGTTGCCCACTCTCACCACTATTATTCAACATTGTTTTGGAAGTTTTAGCCACAGCAATCAGAGAAGAAAAGGAAATAAAAGGAATCCAAATTGGAAAAGAAGAAGTAAAGCTGTCACTGTTTGCAGATGACATGATCCTATACATAGAGAACCCTAAAGATGCTACCAGAAAACTACTAGAGCTAATCAATGAATTTGGTAAAGTGGCAGGATACAAAATTAATGCACAGAAATCTCTGGCATTCCTATATACTAATGATGAAAAATCTGAAAGTGAAATCAAGAAAACACTCCCATTTACCATTGCAACAAAAAGAATAAAATATCTAGGAATAAACCTACCTAAGGAGACAAAAGACCTGTATGCAGAAAATTATAAGACACTGATGAAAGAAATTAAAGATGATATAAATAGATGGAGAGATATACCATGTTCTTGGATTGGAAGAATCAACATTGTGAAAATGACTCTACTACCCAAAGCAATCTATAGATTCAATGCAATCCCTATCAAACTACCACTGGCATTTTTCACAGAACTAGAACAAAAACTTTCACAATTTGTATGGAAACACAAAAGACCCCGAATAGCCAAAGCAATCTTGAGAACGAAAGAAGGAACTGGAGGAATCAGGCTCCCTGACTTCAGACTATACTACAAAGCTACAGTCATCAAGACAGTATGGTACTGGCACAAAAACAGAAAGATAGATCAATGGAACAGGATAGAAAGCCCAGAGATAAACCCATGCACATATGGACACCTTATCTTTGATAAAGGTGGCAGTAATGTACAATGGAGAAAGGACACCCTCTTCAATAAGTGGTGCTGGGAAAACTGGACAGGTACATGTAAAAGTATGAGATTAGATCACTCCCTAACACCATACACAAAAATAAGCTCAAAATGGATTAAAGACCTAAATGTAAGGCCAGAAACTATCAAACTCTTAGAGGAAAACATAGGCAGAACACTCTATGACATAAATCAAAGCAAGATCCTTTCTGACCCACCTCCTAGAGTAATGGAAATAAAAACAAAAATAAACAAATGGGACCTAATGAAACTTCAAAGCTTTTGCACAGCAAAGGAAACCGTAAACAAGACCAAAAGACAACCCTCAGAATGGGAGAAAATATTTGCAAATGAAGCAACCGACAAAGGATTAATCTCCAAAATTTACAAGCAGCTCATGCAGCTCAATAACAAGAAAACAAACAACCCAATCCAAAAATGGGCAGAAGACCTAAATAGACATTTCTCCAAAGAAGATATACAGACTGCCAACAAACACATGAAAGAATGCTCAACATCACTAATCATTAGAGAAATGCAAATCAAAACTACAATGAGATATCATCTCACACCAGTCAGAATGGCCATCATCAAAAAATCTAGAAACAATAAATGCTGGAGAGGGTGTGGAGAAAAGGGAACACTCTTGCACTGCTGGTGGGAATGTGAATTGGTTCAGCCACTATGGAGAACAGTATGGAGGTTCCTTAAAAAACTACAAATAGAACTACCATATGACCCAGCAATCCCACTACTGGGCATATACCCTGAGAAAACCAAAATTCAAAAAGAGTCATGTACCAAAATGTTCATTGCAGCTCTATTTACAATAGCCCGGAGATGGAAACAACCTAAGTGCCCGTCATCGGATGAATGGATAAAGAAGACGTGGCACATATATACAATGGAATATTACTCAGCCATAAAAAGAAACGAAATTGAGCTATTTGTAATGAGGTGGATAGACCTAGAGTCTGTCATACAGAGTGAAGTAAGTCAGAAAGAAAAAGACAAATACCATATGCTAACACATATATATGGAATTTAAGAAAAAAATGTCATGAAGAACCTAGGGGTAAAGCAGGAATAAAGATGCAGACCTCCTAGAGAACGGACTTGAGGTTATGGGGAGGGGGAAGGGAGAGCTGTGACAGGGTGAGAGAGAGTCATGGGCATATACACACTAACAAATGCAGTAAGGTAGATAGCTAGTGGGAAGCAGCCGCATGGCACAGGGATATTGGCTCGGTGCTTTGTGACAGCCTGGAGGGGTGGGATGGGGAGGGTGGGAGGGAGGGAGACGCAACAGGGAAGACATATGGGAACATATGTTTATGTATGACTGATTCACTTTGTTATAAAGCAGAAACTAACACACCATTGTAAAGCAATTATACCCCAATAAAGATGTTAAAAAAAAAAAAAAGACACAGCCACCCCAAAGTTTGGGACGCCTCTGTTTACAAGAACCTCTTTTACAGTAGAAGTTCAACATCGCAGAAAGTGAAAAATGGATAAAGAAGTTGTGGTATTTACTTACAAAGCAATATCACTCAGCAATGAAATCTATGTCATCAGGCCCTTAGCAGCACAATGAGTGGATTCAGGTATGATGATTCTAACTGAAATAAGTCACACAGAAAAAGAAACATCATAAGATATCAGTAATACACGGAATGTAAACGTGGCTACACAGGAACTGAATTACAGAACAGAACAGGGTCTCAAATTTAGAAAACCAACTTATGCTTGCTTAAGGGGAAAGGTGAGTTGGGGTGCTGCATAAAACCAGAGATTGAAATGAGCACAGATAAAGTTCCTTAAGCCAAATATGGAATAGACAAGAGCTACTCCTTGCTCAACGAAATGGACTCAACACCGCATATTAAACGCCTAAGAATGTACCTGACTAGTAAGTATCTTAAAACCTATGGATTGCTATGTCTCTGAAAGAGAATCAAACATGTGTACAGGGGCATAAACGCAGCAGTGATAGGATTGGAGAGGTTCGGTGAGCAAATGAAGACCCTTTGAAGTCATATTACATGGTACCCATTCCACGGGTTTCAACTACCCAGGTTTAAGGTATTCTTCCTTCAGCTAAAACATGCATGTGGAACCTAGAGTATGATCAACCATGTGATCGGGAGACGTGTTCAAATATGTCTCAGTTTTCGTACCCAGGTCCTCGGGTGCAACATTCCAGACGCTTTACTAACACTCTCCCGACTTGGAGAGTCAGTCCCTTTAACCTCCTGTTTGGCCCAGTTTGCAATTTCTGCGGAAGATGAACAGGAATAGCGAGAACCAATGAGAGACTAGCTGGAGGTGTCTGGACGGGCAAATTTAACTCTTATTTCCCACCAGGAGGAGGAATTAACCAAAGGCTCAGCGTGCCGTGCCGGAACCAGATTAGGGCCTGAAGCCATCCTGCGGTGTTGCGGCCAGCTCACAAGAATGCGAGTTGAAGAAAGGAGCTCAGGGACACTGTAATTCACAAACCTGCAGAGTTATAAATGACAGCTATCGTCCAAAAATATACTGAAGTAAGGCTGCCAAGAGGACTTGAAAGCGGGGCAGAATTGCAGGAAACCGATTTCAGGAGGTAGACTGGAATTGCATTGAAAGCATAGGAAAAGAAGCAGAACGTCCACAATGATGCACTTGGCCAAAAAGGGCGTATGCGTTGTTTCCTGAATATATTCAGGAAAAAACGCATACGCCCTTTTTGGCCAACCAAGCAAGCTTGCAAAGGAAATCTGCACTACAATGAAGTCTCACTTCCCCCCGGTCAAAAGGGCCATCTGAAAAAAGTGTAAAATCCAGAAAGGCAGGACAGGCCATGGAGAACTGGGAGCCTTGTTATGCTGATGGGCGGGATGTAAATTGCCAACAGACACTCGGGAGAAGTGTATGGTGTTTCCTGAAACATCTAAAAAACAAAGCAACAGAGCCTAGGGCACTTCCACTTATGGTCCTATAGCTTAGGGAAATTAAAATCAAAAAGACACAGCCACCCCAAAGTATGGAACGGCTCTGTTTACAAGAACCTCGTTTACAGTAGAAGTTCAACATCGCAGAAAGTGAAAAATGGATAAAGAAGTTGTGCTATTTACTTACAATGCAGTATCACTCAGCAATGAAATCTATGTCATCAGGCCCGTAGCAGCATAATGAGTGGATTCAGGTACGATGATTCTAACTGAAATAAGTCACACACAAAAAGAAACATCATAAGATATCACTGATACACGGAATGTAAACTTGGCTACACAGGAACTGAATTCCAAAACAGAACAGGGTCTCAAATTTAGAAAACCAACTTATGCTTGCTTAAGGGGAAAGGTGAGTTGGGGTGCTGCATAAAACCAGAGATTGAAATGAGCACAGATAAAGTTCCTTAAGCCAAATATGGAATAGACAAGAGCTACTCCTTGCTCAACGAAATGGACTCAACACCCCATATTAAACGCCTAAGAATGTACCTGACTAGTAAGTATCTTAAAACCTATGGATTGCTATGTCTCTGAAAGAGAATCAAGCATGTGTACAGGGGTATAAACGCAGCAGTGATAGGATTGGAGAGGTTCGGTGAGCAAATGAAGACCCTTTGAAGTCATATTTCATGGTACCCATTCCACGGGTTTCAACTACCCAGGTTTAAGGTATTCTTCCTTCAGCTAAAACATGCATGTGGAACCTAGAGTATGATCAACCATGTGATCGGGAGACGTGTTCAAATATGTCTCAGTTTTCGTACCCTGGTACTCGGGTGCAACATTCCAGACGCTTTACTAACACTCTCCCGACTTGGAGAGTCAGTCCCTTTAACCTCCTGTTTGGCCCAGTTTGCAATTTCTGCGGAAGATGAACAGGAATAGCGAGAACCAATGAGAGACTAGCTGGAGGTGTCTGGACGGGCAAATTTAACTCTTATTTCCCACCAGGAGGAGGAATTAACCAAAGGCTCAGCGTGCCGTGCAGGAACCAGATTAGGGCCTGAAGCCATCCTGCGGTGTTGCGGCCAGCTGACAAGAATGCGAGTTGAAGAAAGGAGCTCAGGGACACTGTAATTCACAAACCTGCAGAATTATAAATGACAGCTATCGTCCAAAAATATACTGAAGTAAGGCTGCCAAGAGGACTTGAAAGCGGGGCAGAATTGCAGGAAACCGATTTCAGGAGGTAGACTGGAATTGCATTGAAAGCATAGGAAAAGAAGCAGAACGTCCACAATGATGCACTTGGCCAAAAAGGGCGTATGCGTTGTTTCCTGAATATATTCAGGAAAAAACGCATACGCCCTTTTTGGCCAACCAAGCAAGCTTGCAAAGGAAATCTGCACTACAATGAAGTCTCACTTCCCCCCGGTCAAAAGGGCCATCTGAAAAAAGTGTAAAATCCAGAAAGGCAGGACAGGCCATGGAGAACTGGGAGCCTTGTTATGCTGATGGGCGGGATGTAAATTGCCAACAGACACTCGGGAGAAGTGTATGGTGTTTCCTGAAACATCTAAAAAACAAAGCAACAGAGCCTAGGGCACTTCCACTTATGGTCCTATAGCTTAGGGAAATTAAAATCAAAAAGACACAGCCACCCCAAAGTATGGAACGGCTCTGTTTACAAGAACCTCGTTTACAGTAGAAGTTCAACATCGCAGAAAGTGAAAAATGGATAAAGAAGTTGTGCTATTTACTTACAATGCAGTATCACTCAGCAATGAAATCTATGTCATCAGGCCCGTAGCAGCATAATGAGTGGATTCAGGTACGATGATTCTAACTGAAATAAGTCACACACAAAAAGAAACATCATAAGATATCACTGATACACGGAATGTAAACTTGGCTACACAGGAACTGAATTCCAAAACAGAACAGGGTCTCAAATTTAGAAAACCAACTTATGCTTGCTTAAGGGGAAAGGTGAGTTGGGGTGCTGCATAAAACCAGAGATTGAAATGAGCACAGATAAAGTTCCTTAAGCCAAATATGGAATAGACAAGAGCTACTCCTTGCTCAACGAAATGGACTCAACACCGCATATTAAACGCCTAAGAATGTACCTGACTAGTAAGTATCTTAAAACCTATGGATTGCTATGTCTCTGAAAGAGAATCAAGCATGTGTACAGGGGCATAAACGCAGCAGTGATAGGATTGGAGAGGTTCGGTGAGCAAATGAAGACCCTTTGAAGTCATATTACATGGTACCCATTCCACGGGTTTCAACTACCCAGTTTTAAGGTATTCTTCCTTCAGCTAAAACATGCATGTGGAACCTAGAGTATGATCCACCATGTGATCGGGAGACGTGTTCAAATATGTCTCAGTTTTCGTACCCTGGTACTCGGGTGCAACATTCCAGACGCTTTACTAACACTCTCCCGACTTGGAGAGTCAGTCCCTTTAACCTCCTGTTTGGCCCAGTTTGCAATTTCTGCGGAAGATGAACAGGAATAGCGAGAACCAATGAGAGACTAGCTGGAGGTGTCTGCACGGGCAAATTTAACTCTCATTTCCCACCAGGAAGAGGAATTAACCAAAGTCTCAGCGTGCCGTGCCGGAACCAGATTAGGGCCTGAAGCCATCCTGCGGTGTTGCGGCCAGGTCACAAGAAAGCGAGTTGAAGAAAGGAGCTCAGGGGCACAGTAATTCACAAACCTGCAGAGTTATAAATGACAGCTATCGTCCAAAAATATACTGAAGTAAGGCTGCCAAGAGGACTTGAAAGCGGAGCAGAATTGCAGGAAACCGATTTCAGGAGGTAGACTGGAATTGCATTGAAAGCATAGGAAAAGAGGCAGAACGTCCACAATGATGCACTTGGCCAAAAAGGGCGTATGCGTTTTTTCCTGAATATATTCAGGAAAAAACGCATACGCCCTTTTTGGCCAACCAAGCAAGCTTGCAAAGGAAATCTGCACTACAATGAAGGCTCACTTCCCCCTGGTCAAAAAGGCCATCTGAAAAAAGTGTAAAATCCAGAAAGGCAGGACAGGCCATGGAGAACTGGGAGCCTTGTTATGCTGATGGGCGGGATGTAAATTGCCAACAGACACTCGGGAGAAGTGTATGGTGTTTCCTGAAACATCTAAAAAACAAAGCAACAGAGCCTAGGGCACTTCCACTTATGGTCCTATAGCTTAGGGAAATTAAAATGAAAAAGACACAGCGGAGAGGAAGGCGGAAGATGGCGGAAGAGTAAGACGCGGAGATCACCTTCCTCCCCACAGATACACCAGAAATACATCTACACGTGGAACAACTCCTACAGAACACCTACTGAAGGCTGGCAGAAGACCTCAGACCTCCCAAAAGGCAAGAAACTCCCCACGTACCTGGGTAGGGCAAAAGAAAAAACAGAGACAAAAGAATAGGGACGGCACCTGCACCAGTGGGATGGAGCTGTGAAGGAGGAAAAGTTTCCACACTCTAGGAAGCCCCTTCGCGGGCGGAGACTGCGGGAGGCAGAGGGGGGAGCTTCGAAGTTGCGGAGGAGTGCACAGCAACGGGTGCGGAGGGCAAAGCGGGGAGATTCCCGCACAGAGGATCGGTGCCGACCGGCACTCACCAGCCCGAGAGGCTTGTCTGCTCACCCGCCGGGGCGGGCGGGGCTGAGAGCTGAGGCCGGAGCGCAGGGAGAGGACTGGGGTTGGCGGCTTGAACATAGCCTGAAGGGGTTAGTGCACCACAGCTAGCCGGGAGGGAGTCCGGGGAAAAGCCTGCACCAGCAGAAGAGGCAGGAGACTTTTCCTTCCCTCTTTGTTTCCTGGGGCGTGAGGAGAGGGGTTTAAGAACGCTGCTTAAAGGAACTCCAGAGACGGGCGCAAGCCGCGGCTAAAAGCGCGAACCCCAGAGACGGGCGCGAGCCGCGGCTGAGGACTCCAGAGACGGGCGCGAGCCGCGGCTGAAAGCGCGGAATCCAGAGACGGGCGCGAGCCGCGGATGAAAGCGCGGAATCCAGAGACGGGCGCGAGCCGCGGCTGAAAGCGCGGAATCCAGAGACGGGCGCGAGCCGCGGCTGAGGGCGCGGACTCCAGAGACGGGCGCAAGCCGCGGCTAAAAGCGCGGACCCCAGAGGCGGGCGGGAGATGTTAAGGCTGCTGCTGCCGCCACCAAGGGGCCTGTGTGCGAGCACAGGTCACTCTCCACACCCCTCTTCCGCGGAGCCTGTGCAGCCCGCCACTGCCGGGTTCCCGGGATCCAGGGACAACTTCCCCGGGAGAGCGCACAGCGCACCTCAGGCTGGAGCAAAGTCACGCCGGCCTTTGCCACCGCAGGCCCGCCCCGCACTCTGTGCCCCTCCGTCCCCGCCGGCCTGAGTGCGCCAGAGCCCCCAATCAGCGGCTCTTTTAACCCCATCCTGTCTGAGCAAAAAACAGACGCCCTCCAGCGATCTACACACAGTGGCAGGGCCAAATCCAAAGCTTAGCCCTGGGAGCTGTGAGAACAAAGAAGAGAAAGGGAAATCCCTCCCAGCAGCCTCAGAAGCAGCGGATTAAAGCTCCACAATCAACTTGATGTACCCTGCATCTGTGGAATACCTGAATAGACAACCAATCATCCCCAATTAAGGAAGTGGACTTTAGGAGCAAGATCTATGATTTTTTCCCCTTTCCTCTTTTTGTGAATGTGTATGTGTATGCTTCTGTGTGAGATCTTGTCTGTATAGTCTTGCTTCCACCATTTGTCCTAGGGTTCTATCCGTCCATGTTTTTTTTTAAATTTTTTTTCTTAATAATTAATTTTAATAACCTTATTATACTTTACCTTCGTTCTTTCTTTCTTTCTTTCCATCCTTCCTTCCCTCCTTTAGACAACGAATCATCCCAAATTGAGGAGGTGGTCTCTGACAGCAAGATTTAGGATTTTTCCCCATTTACCTCTTTTAGTGAGGGTGTATGTGTATGCTTCTGTGTAAGATTTTGTCTGTATAGCTTTGCTTCCAACATTTGTCCTAGGTTCTTTCCGTCCCTTTTTTTTTTTTCTAAATAAGAAGTTTTTAATTCAATAACTTTATTATACTGTATTTTATTTTTACTGTATCTTCTTTCTTTCTGTCTTTTTTCCTTCTTTCCCTCCTTCCTTCCTTCCTCCCTCCCTCCCTCCCTCCTTTCTTTCCTTCTTGCCTTCTTTCCTTCTTTGCTTCTTTCTTTCTTTCTTCCTTCCTTCCTACCCTCCTTTCCTTCTTTCTTTCCTCATACTTCTACTAATTCCCTCTACTTTTTCTCCCTTTTATCCTGAGCCTGTGGATGAAAAGCTTTTGGTGCTCCAGCCAGGAGGCAGGGCTCTGCCTCTGAGGTAGGACAGCCAACTTCAGGACACTGATCAACAAGAGACCTCCCAGCTCCACATAATATCAAACGGCGAAAATCTCCCAGAGACCTCCATCTTAACACCAGCACCCAGCTTCACTCAACGACCAGCAAGCCACAGTGCTGGAAAACCTATGCCAAACAACTAGCAAAACAGGAACACAACCCCACCCATTAGCAGAGAGGCTGCCTAAAATCATAATAAGGCCACAGACACCCCCAAACACACCACCAGACGTGAACCTGCCCACTAGAGAGACAAGATCCAGCCTCATCCACCACAACACAGGCACTAGCCCCCTCCACCAGGAAGCCTACACAACCCACTGAACCAACCTTAGCCACTAGAGACAGACATCAAAAACAGGAGGAACCACAAACCTGCAGCCTGCAAAAAGGAGACCCCAAACGCAGTAAGATAAGCAAAATGAGAAGACAGAAAAACACACAGCAGATAAAGGAGCAAGATAAAAATGCACCAGACCTAACAAATGAAGAGGAAATAGGCAGTCTACCTGAAAGAGAATTCAGAATAATGATAGTAAGGTTGATCCGAAATCTTGGAGATAGAATGGACAATAGATTGGACAAAATGCAAGAATCAGTTAACAAGGACCTAGAAGAACTAAAGATGAAACAAGCAACGATGAACAACACAATAAATGAAATTAAAAGTACTCTAGATGGGATCAATAGCAGAATAACTGAGGCAGAAGAACGGATAAGTGACCTGGAAGATAAAATAGTGGAAATAACTACTGCAGAGCAGAATAAAGAAAAAAGAATGAAAAGAACTGAGGACAGTCTCAGAGACCTCTGGGACAACATTAAACGCACCAACATTCGAATTATAGGGGTTCCAGAAGAAGAAGAGAAAAAGAAAGGGACTGAGAAAATATTTGAAGAGATTATAGTTGAAAACTTCCCTAATATGGGAAAGGAAATAGTTAATCAAGTCCAGGAAGCACAGAGAGTCCCATACAAGATAAATACAAGGAGAAATACGCCAAGACACATATTAATCAAACTGTCAAAAATTAAATACAAAGAAAGCATATTAAAAGCAGCAAGGGAAAAACAACAAATAACACATAAGGGAATCCCCATAAGGTTAACAGCTGATCTCTCAGCAGAAACCCTACAAGCCAGAAGGGAGTGGCAGGACATACTGAAAGTGATGAAGGAGAAAAACATGCAGCCAAGACTACTCTACCCAGCAAGGATCTCATTCAGATTTGATGGAGAAATTAAAACCTTTACAGACAAGCAAAAGCTGAGAGAGTTCAGCACCACCAAACCAGCTTTACAACAAATGCTAAAAGATCTTCTCTAGGCAAGAAACACAAGAGAAGGAAAAGACCTATAATAACGAACCCAAAACAATTTAGAAAATGGGAATAGGAACATACATATCGATAATTACCTTAAATGTAAATGGACTAAATGCTCCCACCAAAAGACACAGATTAGCTGAATGGATACAAAAACAAGGCCCTTATATATGCTGTCTACAAGAGACCCACTTCAGACCTAGAGACACATACAGACTGAAAGTAAGGGGATGGAAAAAGATATTCCATGCAAATGGAAGCCAAAAGAAAGCTGGAGTAGCAATTCTCATATCAGACAAAATAGACTTTAAAATAAGGACTATTAAAAGAGACAAAGAAGGACACTACATAATGATCAAGGGATCGATCCAAGAAGAAGATATAACAATTGTAAATATTTATGCACCCAACATAGGAGCACCTCAATACATAAGGCAAATACTAACAGCCATAAAAGGGGAAATCGACAGTAACACATTCATAGTAGGGGACTTAAACACCCCACTTTCACCCATGGACAGATCATCCAAAATGAAAATAAATAAGGAAACACAAGCTTTAAATGATACATTAAACAAGATGGACTTAATTGATATTTATAGGACACTCCATCCAAAAACAACAGAATACACATTTTTCTCAAGTGCTCATGGAACATTCTCCAGGATAGATCATATCTTAGGTCACAAATCAAGCCTTGGGAAATTTAAGAAAATTGAAATTGTATCAAGTATCTTTTCTGACCACAACGCCATGAGACTAGATATCAATTACAGGAAAAGATCTGTAAAAAATACAAACACATGGAGGCTAAACAATACACTACTTAATAATGAAGAGATCACTGAAGAAATCAAAGAGGAAATCAAAAAATACCTAGAAACAAATGACAATGGAGACACAACGACCCAAAACCTGTGGGATGCAGCAAAAGCAGTTCTAAGGGGGAAGTTTATAGCAATACAAGCCCACCTTAAGAAGCAGGAAACATCTCGAATAAACAACCTAACCTTGCACCTCAAGCAATTAGAGAAAGAAGAACAAAAAAACCCCAAAGCTAGCAGAAGGAAAGAAATCATAAAAATCAGATCAGAAATAAATGAAAAAGAAATGAAGGAAACAATAGCAAAGATCAATAAAACTAAAAGCTGGTTCTTTGAGAAGATAAACAAAATAGATAAACCACTAGCCAGACTCATCAAGAAAAAAAGGGAGAAGACTCAAATCAATAGAATTAGAAATGAAAAAGGAGAGGTAACAACTGACACTGCAGAGATAAAAGAGATCATGAGAGATTACTACAAGCAACTCTATGCCAATAAAATGGACAATCTGGAAGAAATGGACAAATTCTTAGAAATGCACAACCTGCCAAGACTGAATCAGGAAGAAATAGAAAATATGAACAGACCAATCACAAGCACTGAAATTGAAACTGTGATTAAAAATCTTCCAACAAAGAAAAGCCCAGGACCAGATGGCTTCACAGGCGAATTCTATCAAACATTTAGAGAAGAGCTAACACCTATCCTTCTCAAACTCTTCCAAAATATAGCAGAGGGAGGACCACTCCCTAACTCCTTCTACGAGGCCACCATCACCTTGATACCAAAACCAGACAAGGATGTCACAAAGAAAGAAAACTACAGGCCAATATCACTGATGAACATAGATGCAAAAATCCTCAACAAAATACTAGCAAACAGAATCCAACAGCACATTAAAAGGATCATACACCATGATCAAGTGGGGTTTATTCCAGGAATGCAAGGATTCTTCAATATACGCAAATCTATCAATGTGATAAACCATATTAACAAATTGAAGGAGAAAAACCATATGATCATCTCAATAGATGCAGAGAAAGCTTTTGACAAAATTCAACACCCATTTATGATAAAAACCCTGCAGAAAGTAGGCATAGAGGGAACTTTCCTCAACATAATAAAGGCCATATATGACAAGCCCACAGCAAACATCATCCTCAATGGTGAAAAACTGAAAGCATTTCCACTAAGATCAGGAACAAGACAAGGTTGCCCACTCTCACCACTATTATTCAACATTGTTTTGGAAGTTTTAGCCACAGCAATCAGAGAAGAAAAGGAAATAAAAGGAATCCAAATTGGAAAAGAAGAAGTAAAGCTGTCACTGTTTGCAGATGACATGATCCTATACATAGAGAACCCTAAAGATGCTACCAGAAAACTACTAGAGCTAATCAATGAATTTGGTAAAGTGGCAGGATACAAAATTAATGCACAGAAATCTCTGGCATTCCTATATACTAATGATGAAAAATCTGAAAGTGAAATCAAGAAAACACTCCCATTTACCATTGCAACAAAAAGAATAAAATATCTAGGAATAAACCTACCTAAGGAGACAAAAGACCTGTATGCAGAAAATTATAAGACACTGATGAAAGAAATTAAAGATGATATAAATAGATGGAGAGATATACCATGTTCTTGGATTGGAAGAATCAACATTGTGAAAATGACTCTACTACCCAAAGCAATCTATAGATTCAATGCAATCCCTATCAAACTACCACTGGCATTTTTCACAGAACTAGAACAAAAACTTTCACAATTTGTATGGAAACACAAAAGACCCCGAATAGCCAAAGCAATCTTGAGAACGAAAGAAGGAACTGGAGGAATCAGGCTCCCTGACTTCAGACTATACTACAAAGCTACAGTCATCAAGACAGTATGGTACTGGCACAAAAACAGAAAGATAGATCAATGGAACAGGATAGAAAGCCCAGAGATAAACCCATGCACATATGGACACCTTATCTTTGATAAAGGTGGCAGTAATGTACAATGGAGAAAGGACACCCTCTTCAATAAGTGGTGCTGGGAAAACTGGACAGGTACATGTAAAAGTATGAGATTAGATCACTCCCTAACACCATACACAAAAATAAGCTCAAAATGGATTAAAGACCTAAATGTAAGGCCAGAAACTATCAAACTCTTAGAGGAAAACATAGGCAGAACACTCTATGACATAAATCAAAGCAAGATCCTTTCTGACCCACCTCCTAGAGTAATGGAAATAAAAACAAAAATAAACAAATGGGACCTAATGAAACTTCAAAGCTTTTGCACAGCAAAGGAAACCGTAAACAAGACCAAAAGACAACCCTCAGAATGGGAGAAAATATTTGCAAATGAAGCAACCGACAAAGGATTAATCTCCAAAATTTACAAGCAGCTCATGCAGCTCAATAACAAGAAAACAAACAACCCAATCCAAAAATGGGCAGAAGACCTAAATAGACATTTCTCCAAAGAAGATATACAGACTGCCAACAAACACATGAAAGAATGCTCAACATCACTAATCATTAGAGAAATGCAAATCAAAACTACAATGAGATATCATCTCACACCAGTCAGAATGGCCATCATCAAAAAATCTAGAAACAATAAATGCTGGAGAGGGTGTGGAGAAAAGGGAACACTCTTGCACTGCTGGTGGGAATGTGAATTGGTTCAGCCACTATGGAGAACAGTATGGAGGTTCCTTAAAAAACTACAAATAGAACTACCATATGACCCAGCAATCCCACTACTGGGCATATACCCTGAGAAAACCAAAATTCAAAAAGAGTCATGTACCAAAATGTTCATTGCAGCTCTATTTACAATAGCCCGGAGATGGAAACAACCTAAGTGCCCGTCATCGGATGAATGGATAAAGAAGACGTGGCACATATATACAATGGAATATTACTCAGCCATAAAAAGAAACGAAATTGAGCTATTTGTAATGAGGTGGATAGACCTAGAGTCTGTCATACAGAGTGAAGTAAGTCAGAAAGAAAAAGACAAATACCATATGCTAACACATATATATGGAATTTAAGAAAAAAATGTCATGAAGAACCTAGGGGTAAAGCAGGAATAAAGATGCAGACCTCCTAGAGAACGGACTTGAGGTTATGGGGAGGGGGAAGGGTGAGCTGTGACAGGGTGAGAGAGAGTCATGGGCATATACACACTAACAAACGCAGTAAGGTAGATAGCTAGTGGGAAGCAGCCGCATGGCACAGGGATATTGGCTCGGTGCTTTGTGACAGCCTGGAGGGGTGGGATGGGGAGGGTGGGAGGGAGGGAGACGCAACAGGGAAGACATATGGGAACATATGTTTATGTATGACTGATTCACTTTGTTATAAAGCAGAAACTAACACACCATTGTAAAGCAATTATACCCCAATAAAGATGTTAAAAAAAAAAAAAAGACACAGCCACCCCAAAGTTTGGGACGCCTCTGTTTACAAGAACCTCTTTTACAGTAGAAGTTCAACATCGCAGAAAGTGAAAAATGGATAAAGAAGTTGTGGTATTTACTTACAAAGCAATATCACTCAGCAATGAAATCTATGTCATCAGGCCCTTAGCAGCACAATGAGTGGATTCAGGTATGATGATTCTAACTGAAATAAGTCACACAGAAAAAGAAACATCATAAGATATCAGTAATACACGGAATGTAAACGTGGCTACACAGGAACTGAATTACAGAACAGAACAGGGTCTCAAATTTAGAAAACCAACTTATGCTTGCTTAAGGGGAAAGGTGAGTTGGGGTGCTGCATAAAACCAGAGATTGAAATGAGCACAGATAAAGTTCCTTAAGCCAAATATGGAATAGACAAGAGCTACTCCTTGCTCAACGAAATGGACTCAACACCGCATATTAAACGCCTAAGAATGTACCTGACTAGTAAGTATCTTAAAACCTATGGATTGCTATGTCTCTGAAAGAGAATCAAACATGTGTACAGGGGCATAAACGCAGCAGTGATAGGATTGGAGAGGTTCGGTGAGCAAATGAAGACCCTTTGAAGTCATATTACATGGTACCCATTCCACGGGTTTCAACTACCCAGGTTTAAGGTATTCTTCCTTCAGCTAAAACATGCATGTGGAACCTAGAGTATGATCAACCATGTGATCGGGAGACGTGTTCAAATATGTCTCAGTTTTCGTACCCAGGTCCTCGGGTGCAACATTCCAGACGCTTTACTAACACTCTCCCGACTTGGAGAGTCAGTCCCTTTAACCTCCTGTTTGGCCCAGTTTGCAATTTCTGCGGAAGATGAACAGGAATAGCGAGAACCAATGAGAGACTAGCTGGAGGTGTCTGGACGGGCAAATTTAACTCTCATTTCCCACCAGGAAGAGGAATTAACCAAAGGCTCAGCATGCCGTGCCAGAACCAGATTAGGGCCTGAAGCCATCCTGCGGTGTTGCGGCCAGCTCACAAGAAAGCGAGTTGAAGAAAGGAGCTCAGGGGCACTGTAATTCACAAACCTGCAGAGTTATAAATGACAGCTATCGTCCAAAAATATACTGAAGTAAGGCTGCCAAGAGGACTTGAAAGCGGGGCAGAATTGCAGGAAACCGATTTCAGGAGGTAGACTGGAATTGCATTGAATGCATAGGAAAAGAGGCAGAACGTCCACAATGATGCACTTCGCCAAAAAGGGCGTATGCGTTTTTTCCTGAATATATTCAGGAAAAAACGCATACGCCCTTTTTGGCCAACCAAGCAAGCTTGCAAAGGAAATCTGCACTACAATGAAGTCTCACTTCCCCCTGGTCAAAAGGGCCATCTGAAAAAAGTGTAAAATCCAGAAAGGCAGGACAGGCCATGGAGAACTGGGAACCTTGTTATGCTGATGGGCGGGATGTAAATTGCCAACAGACACTCGGGAGAAGTGTATGGTGTTTCCTGAAACATCTAAAAAACAAAGCAACAGAGCCTAGGGCACTTCCACTTATGGTCCTATAGCTTAGGGAAATTAAAATCAAAAGGACACAGCCACCCCAAAGTTTGGGACGCCTCTGTTTACAAGAACCTCGTTTACAGTACAAATTCAACATCACAGAAAGTGAAAAATGGATAAAGAAGTTGTGGTATTTACTTACAAAGCAATATCACTCAGCAATGAAATCTATGTCATCAGGCCCTTAGCAGCACAATGAGTGGATTCAGGTATGATGATTCTAACTGAAATAAGTCACACAGAAAAAGAAACATCATAAGATATCAGTAATACACGGAATGTAAACTTGGCTACACAGGAACTGAATTACAGAACAGAACAGAGTCTCAAATTTAGAAAACCAACTTATGCTTGCTTAAGGGGAAAGGTGAGTTGGGGTGCTGCATAAAACCAGAGATTGAAATGAGCACAGATAAAGTTCCTTAAGCCAAATATGGAATAGACAAGAGCTACTCCTTGCTCAACGAAATGGACTCAACACCGCATATTAAACGGCTAAGAATGTACCTGACTAGTAAGTATCTTAAAACCTATGGATTGCTATGTCTCTGAAAGAGAATCAAGCATGTGTACAGGGGTATAAACGCAGCAGTGATAGGATTGGAGAGGTTCGGTGAGCAAATGAAGACCCTTTGAAGTCATATTTCATGGTACCCATTCCACGGGTTTCAACTACCCAGGTTTAAGGTATTCTTCCTTCAGCTAAAACATGCATGTGGAACCTAGAGTATGATCAACCATGTGATCGGGAGACGTGTTCAAATATGTCTCAGTTTTCGTACCCTGGTACTCGGGTGCAACATTCCAGACGCTTTACTAACACTCTCCCGACTTGGAGAGTCAGTCCCTTTAACCTCCTGTTTGGCCCAGTTTGCAATTTCTGCGGAAGATGAACAGGAATAGCGAGAACCAATGAGAGACTAGCTGGAGGTGTCTGGACGGGCAAATTTAACTCTTATTTCCCACCAGGAGGAGGAATTAACCAAAGGCTCAGCGTGCCGTGCCGGAACCAGATTAGGGCCTGAAGCCATCCTGCGGTGTTGCGGCCAGCTGACAAGAATGCGAGTTGAAGAAAGGAGCTCAGGGACACTGTAATTCACAAACCTGCAGAGTTATAAATGACAGCTATCGTCCAAAAATATACTGAAGTAAGGCTGCCAAGAGGACTTGAAAGCGGGGCAGAATTGCAGGAAACCGATTTCAGGAGGTAGACTGGAATTGCATTGAAAGCATAGGAAAAGAAGCAGAACGTCCACAATGATGCACTTGGCCAAAAAGGGCGTATGCGTTGTTTCCTGAATATATTCAGGAAAAAACGCATACGCCCTTTTTGGCCAACCAAGCAAGCTTGCAAAGGAAATCTGCACTACAATGAAGTCTCACTTCCCCCCGGTCAAAAGGGCCATCTGAAAAAAGTGTAAAATCCAGAAAGGCAGGACAGGCCATGGAGAACTGGGAGCCTTGTTATGCTGATGGGCGGGATGTAAATTGCCAACAGACACTCGGGAGAAGTGTATGGTGTTTCCTGAAACATCTAAAAAACAAAGCAACAGAGCCTAGGGCACTTCCACTTATGGTCCTATAGCTTAGGGAAATTAAAATCAAAAAGACACAGCCACCCCAAAGTATGGAACGGCTCTGTTTACAAGAACCTCGTTTACAGTAGAAGTTCAACATCGCAGAAAGTGAAAAATGGATAAAGAAGTTGTGCTATTCACTTACAATGCAGTATCACTCAGCAATGAAATCTATGTCATCAGGCCCGTAGCAGCATAATGAGTGGATTCAGGTACGATGATTCTAACTGAAATAAGTCACACACAAAAAGAAACATCATAAGATATCACTGATACACGGAATGTAAACTTGGCTACACAGGAACTGAATTCCAAAACAGAACAGGGTCTCAAATTTAGAAAACCAACTTATGCTTGCTTAAGGGGAAAGGTGAGTTGGGGTGCTGCATAAAACCAGAGATTGAAATGAGCACAGATAAAGTTCCTTAAGCCAAATATGGAATAGACAAGAGCTACTCCTTGCTCAACGAAATGGACTCAACACCCCATATTAAACGCCTAAGAATGTACCTGACTAGTAAGTATCTTAAAACCTATGGATTGCTATGTCTCTGAAAGAGAATCAAGCATGTGTACAGGGGTATAAACGCAGCAGTGATAGGATTGGAGAGGTTCGGTGAGCAAATGAAGACCCTTTGAAGTCATATTTCATGGTACCCATTCCACGGGTTTCAACTACCCAGGTTTAAGGTATTCTTCCTTCAGCTAAAACATGCATGTGGAACCTAGAGTATGATCAACCATGTGATTGGGAGACGTGTTCAAATATGTCTCAGTTTTCGTACCCTGGTACTCGGGTGCAACATTCCAGACGCTTTACTAACACTCTCCCGACTTGGAGAGTCAGTCCCTTTAACCTCCTGTTTGGCCCAGTTTGCAATTTCTGCGGAAGATGAACAGGAATAGCGAGAACCAATGAGAGACTAGCTGGAGGTGTCTGGACGGGCAAATTTAACTCTTATTTCCCACCAGGAGGAGGAATTAACCAAAGGCTCAGCGTGCCGTGCCGGAACCAGATTAGGGCCTGAAGCCATCCTGCGGTGTTGCGGCCAGCTGACAAGAATGCGAGTTGAAGAAAGGAGCTCAGGGACACTGTAATTCACAAACCTGCAGAGTTATAAATGACAGCTATCGTCCAAAAATATACTGAAGTAAGGCTGCCAAGAGGACTTGAAAGCGGGGCAGAATTGCAGGAAACCGATTTCAGGAGGTAGACTGGAATTGCATTGAAAGCATAGGAAAAGAAGCAGAACGTCCACAATGATGCACTTGGCCAAAAAGGGCGTATGCGTTGTTTCCTGAATATATTCAGGAAAAAACGCATACGCCCTTTTTGGCCAACCAAGCAAGCTTGCAAAGGAAATCTGCACTACAATGAAGTCTCACTTCCCCCCGGTCAAAAGGGACATCTGAAAAAAGTGTAAAATCCAGAAAGGCAGGACAGGCCATGGAGAACTGGGAGCCTTGTTATGCTGATGGGCGGGATGTAAATTGCCAACAGACACTCGGGAGAAGTGTATGGTGTTTCCTGAAACATCTAAAAAACAAAGCAACAGAGCCTAGGGCACTTCCACTTATGGTCCTATAGCTTAGGGAAATTAAAATCAAAAAGACACAGCCACCCCAAAGTATGGAACGGCTCTGTTTACAAGAACCTCGTTTACAGTAGAAGTTCAACATCACAGAAAGTGAAAAATGGATAAAGAAGTTGTGCTATTTACTTACAATGCAGTATCACTCAGCAATGAAATCTATGTCATCAGGCCCGTAGCAGCATAATGAGTGGATTCAGGTACGATGATTCTAACTGAAATAAGTCACACACAAAAAGAAACATCATAAGATATCACTGATACACGGAATGTAAACTTGGCTACACAGGAACTGAATTCCAAAACAGAACAGGGTCTCAAATTTAGAAAACCAACTTATGCTTGCTTAAGGGGAAAGGTGAGTTGGGGTGCTGCATAAAACCAGAGATTGAAATGAGCACAGATAAAGTTCCTTAAGCCAAATATGGAATAGACAAGAGCTACTCCTTGCTCAACGAAATGGACTCAACACCCCATATTAAACGCCTAAGAATGTACCTGACTAGTAAGTATCTTAAAACCTATGGATTGCTATGTCTCCAAAAGAGAATCAAGCGTGTGTACAGGGGCATAAACGCAGCAGTGATAGGATTGGAGAGGTTCGGTGAGCAAATGAAGACCCTTTGAAGTCATATTGCATGGTACACATTCAACGGGTCTCAACTCTCCAGGTTTAAGGTATTCTTCCTTCAGCTAAAACATGCATGTGGAACCTAGAGTATGATCAACCATGTGATCGGGAGACGTGTTCAAATATGTCTCAGTTTTCGTACCCTGGTACTCGGGTGCAACATTCCAGACGCTTTACTAACACTCTCCCGACTTGGAGAGTCAGTCCCTTTAACCTCCTGTTTGGCCCAGTTTGCAATTTCTGCGGAAGATGAACAGGAATAGCGAGAACCAATGAGAGACTAGCTGGAGGTGTCTGGACGGGCAAATTTAACTCTTATTTCCCACCAGGAGGAGGAATTAACCAAAGGCTCAGCGTGCCGTGCCGGAACCAGATTAGGGCCTGAAGCCATCCTGCGGTGTTGCGGCCAGCTCACAAGAATGCGAGTTGAAGAAAGGAGCTCAGGGACACTGTAATTCACAAACCTGCAGAGTTATAAATGACAGCTATCGTCCAAAAATATACTGAAGTAAGGCTGCCAAGAGGACTTGAAAGCGGGGCCGAATTGCAGGAAACCGATTTCAGGAGGTAGACTGGAATTGCATTGAAAGCATAGGAAAAGAGGCAGAACGTCCACAATGATGCACTTGGCCAAAAAGGGCGTATGCGTTGTTTCCTGAATATATTCAGGAAAAAACGCATACGCCCTTTTTGGCCAACCAAGCAAGCTTGCAAAGGAAATCTGCACTACAATGAAGTCTCACTTCCCCCCGGTCAAAAGGGCCATCTGAAAAAAGTGTAAAATCCAGAAAGGCAGGACAGGCCATGGAGAACTGGGAGCCTTGTTATGCTGATGGGCGGGATGTAAATTGCCAACAGACACTCGGGAGAAGTGTATGGTGTTTCCTGAAACATCTAAAAAACAAAGCAACAGAGCCTAGGGCACTTCCACTTATGGTCCTATAGCTTAGGGAAATTAAAATCAAAAAGACACAGCCACCCCAAAGTATGGAACGGCTCTGTTTACAAGAACCTCGTTTACAGTAGAAGTTCAACATCGCAGAAAGTGAAAAATGGATAAAGAAGTTGTGGTATTTACTTACAAAGCAATATCACTCAGCAATGAAATCTATGTCATCAGGCCCTTAGCAGCACAATGAGTGGATTCAGGTATGATGATTCTAACTGAAATAAGTCACAGAGAAAAAGAAACATCATAAGATATCAGTAATACACGGAATGTAAACTTGGCTACACAGGAACTGAATTACAGAACAGAACAGGGTCTCAAATTTAGAAAACCAACTTATGCTTGCTTAAGGGGAAAGGTGAGTTGGGGTGCTGCATAAAACCAGAGATTGAAATGAGCACAGATAAAGTTCCTTAAGCCAAATATGGAATAGACAAGAGCTACTCCTTGCTCAACGAAATGGACTCAACACCGCATATTAAACGCCTAAGAATGTACCTGACTAGTAAGTATCTTAAAACCTATGGATTGCTATGTCTCTGAAAGAGAATCAAACATGTATACAGGGGCATAAACGCAGCAATGATAGGATTGGAGAGGTTCGGTGAGCAAATGAAGACCCTTTGAAGTCATATTACATGGTATCCATTCCACGGGTTTCAACTACCCAGTTTTAAGGTATTCTTCCTTCAGCTAAAACATGCATGTGGAACCTAGAGTATGATCAACCATGTGATCGGGAGACGTGTTCAAATATGTCTCAGTTTTCGTACCCTGGTACTCGGGTGCAACATTCCAGACGCTTTACTAACACTCTCCCGACTTGGAGAGTCAGTCCCTTTAACCTCCTGTTTGGCCCAGTTTGCAATTTCTGCGGAAGATGAACAGGAATAGCGAGAACCAATGAGAGACTAGCTGGAGGTGTCTGCACGGGCAAATTTAACTCTCATTTCCCACCAGGAAGAGGAATTAACCAAAGGCTCAGCATGCCGTGCCAGAACCAGATTAGGGCCTGAAGCCATCCTGCGGTGTTGAGGCCAGCTCACAAGAAAGCGAGTTGAAGAAAGGAGCTCAGGGGCACTGTAATTCACAAACCTGCAGAGTTATAAATGACAGCTCTCGTCCAAAAATATACTGAAGTAAGGCTGCCAAGAGGACTTGAAAGCGGGGCAGAATTGCAGGAAACCGATTTCAGGAGGTAGACTGGAATTGCATTGAATGCATAGGAAAAGAGGCAGAACGTCCACAATGATGCACTTCGCCAAAAAGGGCGTATGCGTTTTTTCCTGAATATATTCAGGAAAAAACGCATACGCCCTTTTTGGCAAACCAAGCAAACTTGCAAAGAAAATCTGCACTACAATGAAGTCTCACTTCCCCCTGGTCAAAAGGGCCATCTGAAAAAAGTGTAAAATCCAGAAAGGCAGGACAGGCCATGGAGAACTGGGAACCTTGTTATGCTGATGGGCGGGATGTAAATTGCCAACAGACACTCGGGAGAAGTGTATGGTGTTTCCTGAAACATCTAAAAAACAAAGCAACAGAGCCTAGGGCACTTCCACTTATGGTCCTATAGCTTAGGGAAATTAAAATGAAAAAGACACAGCGGAGAGGAAGGCGGAAGATGGCGGAAGAGTAAGACGCGGAGATCACCTTCCTCCCCACAGATACACCAGAAATACATCTACACGTGGAACAACTCCTACAGAACACCTACTGAAGGCTGGCAGAAGACCTCAGACCTCCCAAAAGGCAAGAAACTCCCCACGTACCTGGGTAGGGCAAAAGAAAAAACAGAGACAAAAGAATAGGGACGGCACCTGCACCAGTGGGAGGGAGCTGTGAAGGAGGAAAAGTTTCCACACTCTAGGAAGCCCCTTCGCGGGCAGAGACTGCGGGAGGCAGAGGGGGGAGCTTCGAAGTTGCGGAGGAGTGCACAGCAACGGGTGCGGAGGGCAAAGCGGGGAGATTCCCGCACAGAGGATCGGTGCCGACCGGCACTCACCAGCCCGAGAGGCTTGTCTGCTCACCCGCCGGGGCGGGCGGGGCTGAGAGCTGAGGCCGGAGCGCAGGGAGAGGACTGGGGTTGGCGGCTTGAACATAGCCTGAAGGGGTTAGTGCACCACAGCTAGCCGGGAGGGAGTCCGGGGAAAAGCCTGCACCAGCAGAAGAGGCAGGAGACTTTTCCTTCCCTCTTTGTTTCCTGGGGCGTGAGGAGAGGGGTTTAAGAACGCTGCTTAAAGGAACTCCAGAGACGGGCGCGAGCCGCGGCTAAAAGCGCGAACCCCAGAGACGGGCGCGAGCCGCGGCTGAGGACCCCAGAGACGGGCGCGAGCTGCGGCTGAAAGCGCGGAATCCAGAGACGGGCGCGAGCCGCGGATGAAAGCGCGGAATCCAGAGACGGGCGCGAGCCGCGGCTGAAAGCGCGGAATCCAGAGACGGGCGCGAGCCGCGGCTGAAAGCGCGGAATCCAGAGACGGGCGCGAGCCGCGGCTGAGGGTGCGGACTCCAGAGACGGGCGCAAGCCGCGGCTAAAAGCGCGCACCCCAGAGGCCGGCGGGAGACGTTAAGGCTGCTGCTGCCGCCACCAAGGGGCCTGTGTGCGAGCACAGGTCACTCTCCACACCCCTCTTCCGCGGAGCCTGTGCAGCCCGCCACTGCCGGGTTCCCGGGATCCAGGGACAACTTCCCCGGGAGAGCGCACAGCGCACCTCAGGCTGGAGCAAAGTCACGCCGGCCTTTGCCACCGCAGGCCCGCCCCGCACTCTGTGCCCCTCCGTCCCCGCCGGCCTGAGTGCGCCAGAGCCCCCAATCAGCGGCTCTTTTAACCCCATCCTGTCTGAGCAAAAAACAGACGCCCTCCAGCGATCTACACGCAGTGGCAGGGCCAAATCCAAAGCTTAGCCCTGGGAGCTGTGAGAACAAAGAAGAGAAAGGGAAATCCCTCCCAGCAGCCTCAGAAGCAGCGGATTAAAGCTCCACAATCAACTTGATGTACCCTGCATCTGTGGAATACCTGAATAGACAACCAATCATCCCCAATTAAGGAAGTGGACTTTAGGAGCAAGATCTATGATTTTTTCCCCTTTCCTCTTTTTGTGAATGTGTATGTGTATGCTTCTGTGTGAGATCTTGTCTGTATAGTCTTGCTTCCACCATTTGTCCTAGGGTTCTATCCGTCCATGTTTTTTTTTTTTAATTTTTTTTCTTAATAATTAATTTTAATAACCTTATTATACTTTACCTTCGTTCTTTCTTTCTTTCTTTCCATCCTTCCTTCCCTCCTTTAGACAACGAATCATCCCAAATTGAGGAGGTGGTCTCTGACAGCAAGATTTAGGATTTTTCCCCATTTACCTCTTTTAGTGAGGGTGTATGTGTATGCTTCTGTGTAAGATTTTGTCTGTATAGCTTTGCTTCCAACATTTGTCCTAGGTTCTTTCCGTCCCTTTTTTTTTTTTCTAAATAAGAAGTTTTTAATTCAATAACTTTATTATACTGTATTTTATTTTTACTGTATCTTCTTTCTTTCTGTCTTTTTTCCTTCTTTCCCTCCTTCCTTCCTTCCTCCCTCCCTCCCTCCCTCCTTTCTTTCCTTCTTGCCTTCTTTCCTTCTTTGCTTCTTTCTTTCTTTCTTCCTTCCTTCCTACCCTCCTTTCCTTCTTTCTTTCCTCATACTTCTACTAATTCCCTCTACTTTTTCTCCCTTTTATCCTGAGCCTGTGGATGAAAAGCTTTTGGTGCTCCAGCCAGGAGGCAGGGCTCTGCCTCTGAGGTAGGACAGCCAACTTCAGGACACTGATCAACAAGAGACCTCCCAGCTCCACATAATATCAAACGGCGAAAATCTCCCAGAGACCTCCATCTTAACACCAGCACCCAGCTTCACTCAACGACCAGCAAGCCACAGTGCTGGAAAACCTATGCCAAACAACTAGCAAAACAGGAACACAACCCCACCCATTAGCAGAGAGGCTGCCTAAAATCATAATAAGGCCACAGACACCCCCAAACACACCACCAGACGTGAACCTGCCCACTAGAGAGACAAGATCCAGCCTCATCCACCACAACACAGGCACTAGCCCCCTCCACCAGGAAGCCTACACAACCCACTGAACCAACCTTAGCCACTAGAGACAGACATCAAAAACAGGAGGAACCACAAACCTGCAGCCTGCAAAAAGGAGACCCCAAACACAGTAAGATAAGCAAAATGAGAAGACAGAAAAACACACAGCAGATAAAGGAGCAAGATAAAAATGCACCAGACCTAACAAATGAAGAGGAAATAGGCAGTCTACCTGAAAGAGAATTCAGAATAATGATAGTAAGGTTGATCCGAAATCTTGGAGATAGAATGGACAATAGATTGGACAAAATGCAAGAATCAGTTAACAAGGACCTAGAAGAACTAAAGATGAAACAAGCAACGATGAACAACACAATAAATGAAATTAAAAGTACTCTAGATGGGATCAATAGCAGAATAACTGAGGCAGAAGAACGGATAAGTGACCTGGAAGATAAAATAGTGGAAATAACTACTGCAGAGCAGAATAAAGAAAAAAGAATGAAAAGAACTGAGGACAGTCTCAGAGACCTCTGGGACAACATTAAACGCACCAACATTCGAATTATAGGGGTTCCAGAAGAAGAAGAGAAAAAGAAAGGGACTGAGAAAATATTTGAAGAGATTATAGTTGAAAACTTCCCTAATATGGGAAAGGAAATAGTTAATCAAGTCCAGGAAGCACAGAGAGTCCCATACAAGATAAATACAAGGAGAAATACGCCAAGACACATATTAATCAAACTGTCAAAAATTAAATACAAAGAAAGCATATTAAAAGCAGCAAGGGAAAAACAACAAATAACACATAAGGGAATCCCCATAAGGTTAACAGCTGATCTCTCAGCAGAAACCCTACAAGCCAGAAGGGAGTGGCAGGACATACTGAAAGTGATGAAGGAGAAAAACATGCAGCCAAGACTACTCTACCCAGCAAGGATCTCATTCAGATTTGATGGAGAAATTAAGACCTTTACAGACAAGCAAAAGCTGAGAGAGTTCAGCACCACCAAACCAGCTTTACAACAAATGCTAAAGGATCTTCTCTAGGCAAGAAACACAAGAGAAGGAAAAGACCTATAATAACGAACCCAAAACAATTTAGAAAATGGGAATAGGAACATACATATCGATAATTACCTTAAATGTAAATGGACTAAATGCTCCCACCAAAAGACACAGATTAGCTGAATGGATACAAAAACAAGACCCTTATATATGCTGTCTACAAGAGACCCACTTCAGACCTAGAGACACATACAGACTGAAAGTAAGGGGATGGAAAAAGATATTCCATGCAAATGGAAGCCAAAAGAAAGCTGGAGTAGCAATTCTCATATCAGACAAAATAGACTTTAAAATAAGGACTATTAAAAGAGACAAAGAAGGACACTACATAATGATCAAGGGATCGATCCAAGAAGAAGATATAACAATTGTAAATATTTATGCACCCAACATAGGAGCACCTCAATACATAAGGCAAATACTAACAGCCATAAAAGGGGAAATCGACAGTAACACATTCATAGTAGGGGACTTAAACACCCCACTTTCACCCATGGACAGATCATCCAAAATGAAAATAAATAAGGAAACACAAGCTTTAAATGATACATTAAACAAGATGGACTTAATTGATATTTATAGGACACTCCATCCAAAAACAACAGAATACACATTTTTCTCAAGTGCTCATGGAACATTCTCCAGGATAGATCATATCTTAGGTCACAAATCAAGCCTTGGGAAATTTAAGAAAATTGAAATTGTATCAAGTATCTTTTCTGACCACAACGCCATGAGACTAGATATCAATTACAGGAAAAGATCTGTAAAAAATACAAACACATGGAGGCTAAACAATACACTACTTAATAATGAAGAGATCACTGAAGAAATCAAAGAGGAAATCAAAAAATACCTAGAAACAAATGACAATGGAGACACAACGACCCAAAACCTGTGGGATGCAGCAAAAGCAGTTCTAAGGGGGAAGTTTATAGCAATACAAGCCCACCTTAAGAAGCAGGAAACATCTCGAATAAACAACCTAACCTTGCACCTCAAGCAATTAGAGAAAGAAGAACAAAAAAACCCCAAAGCTAGCAGAAGGAAAGAAATCATAAAAATCAGATCAGAAATAAATGAAAAAGAAATGAAGGAAACAATAGCAAAGATCAATAAAACTAAAAGCTGGTTCTTTGAGAAGATAAACAAAATAGATAAACCACTAGCCAGACTCATCAAGAAAAAAAGGGAGAAGACTCAAATCAATAGAATTAGAAATGAAAAAGGAGAGGTAACAACTGACACTGCAGAGATAAAAGAGATCATGAGAGATTACTACAAGCAACTCTATGCCAATAAAATGGACAATCTGGAAGAAATGGACAAATTCTTAGAAATGCACAACCTGCCAAGACTGAATCAGGAAGAAATAGAAAATATGAACAGACCAATCACAAGCACTGAAATTGAAACTGTGATTAAAAATCTTCCAACAAAGAAAAGCCCAGGACCAGATGGCTTCACAGGCGAATTCTATCAAACATTTAGAGAAGAGCTAACACCTATCCTTCTCAAACTCTTCCAAAATATAGCAGAGGGAGGACCACTCCCTAACTCCTTCTACGAGGCCACCATCACCTTGATACCAAAACCAGACAAGGATGTCACAAAGAAAGAAAACTACAGGCCAATATCACTGATGAACATAGATGCAAAAATCCTCAACAAAATACTAGCAAACAGAATCCAACAGCACATTAAAAGGATCATACACCATGATCAAGTGGGGTTTATTCCAGGAATGCAAGGATTCTTCAATATACGCAAATCTATCAATGTGATAAACCATATTAACAAATTGAAGGAGAAAAACCATATGATCATCTCAATAGATGCAGAGAAAGCTTTTGACAAAATTCAACACCCATTTATGATAAAAACCCTGCAGAAAGTAGGCATAGAGGGAACTTTCCTCAACATAATAAAGGCCATATATGACAAGCCCACAGCAAACATCATCCTCAATGGTGAAAAACTGAAAGCATTTCCACTAAGATCAGGAACAAGACAAGGTTGCCCACTCTCACCACTATTATTCAACATTGTTTTGGAAGTTTTAGCCACAGCAATCAGAGAAGAAAAGGAAATAAAAGGAATCCAAATTGGAAAAGAAGAAGTAAAGCTGTCACTGTTTGCAGATGACATGATCCTATACATAGAGAACCCTAAAGATGCTACCAGAAAACTACTAGAGCTAATCAATGAATTTGGTAAAGTGGCAGGATACAAAATTAATGCACAGAAATCTCTGGCATTCCTATATACTAATGATGAAAAATCTGAAAGTGAAATCAAGAAAACACTCCCATTTACCATTGCAACAAAAAGAATAAAATATCTAGGAATAAACCTACCTAAGGAGACAAAAGACCTGTATGCAGAAAATTATAAGACACTGATGAAAGAAATTAAAGATGATATAAATAGATGGAGAGATATACCATGTTCTTGGATTGGAAGAATCAACATTGTGAAAATGACTCTACTACCCAAAGCAATCTATAGATTCAATGCAATCCCTATCAAACTACCACTGGCATTTTTCACAGAACTAGAACAAAAACTTTCACAATTTGTATGGAAACACAAAAGACCCCGAATAGCCAAAGCAATCTTGAGAACGAAAGAAGGAACTGGAGGAATCAGGCTCCCTGACTTCAGACTATACTACAAAGCTACAGTCATCAAGACAGTATGGTACTGGCACAAAAACAGAAAGATAGATCAATGGAACAGGATAGAAAGCCCAGAGATAAACCCATGCACATATGGACACCTTATCTTTGATAAAGGTGGCAGTAATGTACAATGGAGAAAGGACACCCTCTTCAATAAGTGGTGCTGGGAAAACTGGACAGGTACATGTAAAAGTATGAGATTAGATCACTCCCTAACACCATACACAAAAATAAGCTCAAAATGGATTAAAGACCTAAATGTAAGGCCAGAAACTATCAAACTCTTAGAGGAAAACATAGGCAGAACACTCTATGACATAAATCAAAGCAAGATCCTTTCTGACCCACCTCCTAGAGTAATGGAAATAAAAACAAAAATAAACAAATGGGACCTAATGAAACTTCAAAGCTTTTGCACAGCAAAGGAAACCGTAAACAAGACCAAAAGACAACCCTCAGAATGGGAGAAAATATTTGCAAATGAAGCAACCGACAAAGGATTAATCTCCAAAATTTACAAGCAGCTCATGCAGCTCAATAACAAGAAAACAAACAACCCAATCCAAAAATGGGCAGAAGACCTAAATAGACATTTCTCCAAAGAAGATATACAGACTGCCAACAAACACATGAAAGAATGCTCAACATCACTAATCATTAGAGAAATGCAAATCAAAACTACAATGAGATATCATCTCACACCAGTCAGAATGGCCATCATCAAAAAATCTAGAAACAATAAATGCTGGAGAGGGTGTGGAGAAAAGGGAACACTCTTGCACTGCTGGTGGGAATGTGAATTGGTTCAGCCACTATGGAGAACAGTATGGAGGTTCCTTAAAAAACTACAAATAGAACTACCATATGACCCAGCAATCCCACTACTGGGCATATACCCTGAGAAAACCAAAATTCAAAAAGAGTCATGTACCAAAATGTTCATTGCAGCTCTATTTACAATAGCCCGGAGATGGAAACAACCTAAGTGCCCGTCATCGGATGAATGGATAAAGAAGACGTGGCACATATATACAATGGAATATTACTCAGCCATAAAAAGAAACGAAATTGAGCTATTTGTAATGAGGTGGATAGACCTAGAGTCTGTCATACAGAGTGAAGTAAGTCAGAAAGAAAAAGACAAATACCGTATGCTAACACATATATATGGAATTTAAGAAAAAAATGTCATGAAGAGCCTAGGGGTAAAGCAGGAATAAAAATGCAGACCTCCTAGAGAACGGACTTGAGGTTATGGGGAGGGGGAAGGGTGAGCTGTGACAGGGTGAGAGAGAGTCATGGGCATATACACACTAACAAACGCAGTAAGGTAGATAGCTAGTGGGAAGCAGCCGCATGGCACAGGGATATTGGCTCGGTGCTTTGTGACAGCCTGGAGGGGTGGGATGGGGAGGGTGGGAGGGAGGGAGACGCAACAGGGAAGACATATGGGAACATATGTTTATGTATGACTGATTCACTTTGTTATAAAGCAGAAACTAACAGACCATTGTAAAGCAATTATACCCCAATAAAGATGTTAAAAAAAAAAAAAAGACACAGCCACCCCAAAGTTTGGGACGCCTCTGTTTACAAGAACCTCTTTTACAGAAGAAGTTCAACATCGCAGAAAGTGAAAAATGGATAAAGAAGTTGTGGTATTTACTTACAAAGCAATATCACTCAGCAATGAAATCTATGTCATCAGGCCCTTAGCAGCACAATGAGTGGATTCAGGTATGATGATTCTAACTGAAATAAGTCACACAGAAAAAGAAACATCATAAGATATCAGTAATACACGGAATGTAAACTTGGCTACACAGGAACTGAATTACAGAACAGAACAGGGTTTCAAATTTAGATAACCAACTTATGCTTGCTTAAGGGAAAGGTGAGTTGGGGTGCTGCATAAAACCAGAGATTGAAATGAGCACAGATAAAGTTCCTTAAGCCAAATATGGAATAGACAAGAGCTACTCCTTGCTCAACGAAATGGACTCAACACCGCATATTAAACGCCTAAGAATGTACCTGACTAGTAAGTATCTTAAAACCTATGGATTGCTATGTCTCTGAAAGAGAACCAAGCATGTGTACAGCGGCATAAACACAGCAGTGATAGGATTGGAGACGTTCGGTGAGCAAATGAAGACCCTTTGAAGTCATATTGCATGGTACCCATTCCACGGGTTTCAACTACCCAGTTTTAAGGTATTCTTCCTTCAGCTAAAACATGCATGTGGAACCTAGAGTATGATCAACCATGTGATCGGGAGACGTGTTCAAATATGTCTCAGTTTTCGTACCCTGGTACTCGGGTGCAACATTCCAGACGCTTTACTAACACTCTCCCGACTTGGAGAGTCAGTCCCTTTAACCTCCTGTTTGGCCCAGTTTGCAATTTCTGCGGAAGATGAACAGGAATAGCGAGAACCAATGAGAGACTAGCTGGAGGTGTCTGCACGGGCAAATTTAACTCTCATTTCCCACCAGGAAGAGGAATTAACCAAAGGCTCAGCATGCCGTGCCAGAACCAGATTAGGGCCTGAAGCCATCCTGCGGTGTTGCGGCCAGCTCACAAGAAAGCGAGTTGAAGAAAGGAGCTCAGGGGCACTGTAATTCACAAACCTGCAGAGTTATAAATGACAGCTCTCGTCCAAAAATATACTGAAGTAAGGCTGCCAAGAGGACTTGAAAGCGGGGCAGAATTGCAGGAAACCGATTTCAGGAGGTAGACTGGAATTGCATTGAATGCATAGGAAAAGAGGCAGAACGTCCACAATGATGCACTTCGCCAAAAAGGGCGTATGCGTTTTTTCCTGAATATATTCAGGAAAAAACGCATACGCCCTTTTTGGCAAACCAAGCAAACTTGCAAAGAAAATCTGCACTACAATGAAGTCTCACTTCCCCCTGGTCAAAAGGGCCATCTGAAAAAAGTGTAAAATCCAGAAAGGCAGGACAGGCCATGGAGAACTGGGAACTTTGTTATGCTGATGGGCGGGATGTAAATTGCCAACAGACACTCGGGAGAAGTGTATGGTGTTTCCTGAAACATCTAAAAAACAAAGCAACAGAGCCTAGGGCACTTCCACTTATGGTCCTATAGCTTAGGGAAATTAAAATCAAAAGGACACAGCCACCCCAAAGTTTGGGACGCCTCTGTTTACAAGAACCTCGTTTACAGTACAAATTCAACATCACAGAAAGTGAAAAATGGATAAAGAAGTTGTGGTATTTACTTACAAAGCAATATCACTCAGCAATGAAATCTATGTCATCAGGCACTTAGCAGCACAATGAGTGGATTCAGGTATGATGATTCTAACTGAAATAAGTCACAGAGAAAAAGAAACATCATAAGATATCAGTAATACACGGAATGTAAACTTGGCTACACAGGAACTGAATTACAGAACAGAACAGGGTCTCAAATTTAGAAAACCAACTTATGCTTGCTTAAGGGGAAAGGTGAGTTGGGGTGCTGCATAAAACCAGAGATTGAAATGAGCACAGATAAAGTTCCTTAAGCCAAATATGGAATAGACAAGAGCTACTCCTTGCTCAACGAAATGGACTCAACACCGCATATTAAACGGCTAAGAATGTACCTGACTAGTAAGTATCTTAAAACCTATGGATTGCTATGTCTCCAAAAGAGAATCAAGCGGGTGTACAGGGGCATAAACGCAGCAGTGATAGGATTGGAGAGGTTCGGTGAGCAAATGAAGACCCTTTGAAGTCATATTGCATGGTACCCATTCCACGGGTCTCAACTCTCCAGGTTTAAGGTATTCTTCCTTCAGCTAAAACATGATGTGGAACCCAGAGTATGATCAACCGTGTGAAGGGGAGACGTGTTCAAATATGTCTCAGATTTCCTCCCCTGATACTCGGGTGCAACATTCCAGACGCTTTACTAACACTCTCCCCACTTGGAGAGTCAGCGCCTTTAACCTCCTGTTTGGCCCAGTTTGCAATTTCTGCGGAAGATGAACAGGAATAGGGAGAACGAATGAGAGACTAGCTGGAGGTGTCTGGACGGGCAAATTTAACTCTCATTTCCCACTAGGAAGAGGAAATAACCAAAGGCTCAGCGTGCCGTGCCGGAACCAGATTAGGGCCTGAAGCCATCCTGCGGTGTTGCGGCCAGCTCAAAAGAAAGCGAGTTGAAGAAAGGAGCTCAGGGGCACTGTAATGCACAAACCTGCAGAGTTATAAATGACAGCTATCGTCCAAAAATATACTGAAGTAAGGCTGCCAAGAGGACTTGAAAGCGGGGCAGAATTGCAGGAAACCGATTTCAGGAGGTAGACTGGAATTGCATTGAAAGCATAGGAAAAGAGGCAGAACGTCCACAATGATGCACTTGGCCAAAAAGGGCGTATGCGTTTTTTCCTGAATATATTCAGGAAAAAACGCATACGCCCCTTTTGGCCAACCAAGCAAGCTTGCAAAGGAAATCTGCACTACAATGAAGTCTCACTTCCCCCCGGTTAAAGGGCCATCTGAAAAAAGTGTAAAATCCAGAAAGGCAGGACAGGCCATGGAGAACTGGGAGCCTTGTTATGCTGATGGGCGGGATGTAAATTGCCAACAGACACTCGGGAGAAGTGTATGGTGTTTCCTGAAACATCTAAAAAACAAAGCAACAGAGCCTAGGGCACTTCCACTTATGGTCCTATAGCTTAGGGAAATTAAAATCAAAAAGACACAGCCACCCCAAAGTTTGGGACGCCTCTGTTTACAAGAACCTCGTTTAACGTACAAGTTCAATATCACAGAAAGTGAAAAATGGATAAAGAAGTTGTGGTACTTACGTACAATGCAGTATCACTCAGCAATGAAATCTATGTCATCAGGCCTGTAGCAGCATAATGAGTGGATTCAGGTACGATGATTCTAACTGAAATAAGTCACACAGAAAAAGAAACATCATAAGATATCAGTAATACACGGAATGTAAACTTGTCTACACAGGAACTGAATTCCAAAACAGAACAGGGTCTCAAATTTAGAAAACCAACTTATGCTTGCTTAAGGGGAAAGGTGAGTTTGGGTGTTGCATAAAACCAGAGATTGAAATGAGCACAGATAAAGTTCCTTAAGCCAAATATGGAATAGACAAGAGCTACTCCTTGCTCAACGAAATGGACTCAACACCCCATATTAAACGCCTAAGAATGTACCTGACTAGTAAGTATCTTAAAACCTATGGATTGCTATGTCTCCAAAAGAGAATCAAGCGTGTGTACAGGGGCATAAACGCAGCAGTGATAGGATTGGAGAGGTTCGGTGAGCAAATGAAGACCCTTTGAAGTCATATTGCATGGTACACATTCAACGGGTCTCAACTCTCCAGGTTTAAGGTATTCTTCCTTCAGCTAAAACATGCATGTGGAACCTAGAGTATGATCAACCATGTGATCGGGAGACGTGTTCAAATATGTCTCAGTTTTCGTACCCTGGTACTCGGGTGCAACATTCCAGACGCTTTACTAACACTCTCCCGACTTGGAGAGTCAGTCCCTTTAACCTCCTGTTTGGCCCAGTTTGCAATTTCTGCGGAAGATGAACAGGAATAGCGAGAACCAATGAGAGACTAGCTGGAGGTGTCTGGACGGGCAAATTTAACTCTTATTTCCCACCAGGAGGAGGAATTAACCAAAGGCTCAGCGTGCCGTGCCGGAACCAGATTAGGGCCTGAAGCCATCCTGCGGTGTTGCGGCCAGCTCACAAGAATGCGAGTTGAAGAAAGGAGCTCAGGGACACTGTAATTCACAAACCTGCAGAGTTATAAATGACAGGTATCGTCCAAAAATATACTGAAGTAAGGCTGCCAAGAGGACTTGAAAGCGGGGCCGAATTGCAGGATACCGATTTCAGGAGGTAGACTGGAATTGCATTGAAAGCATAGGAAAAGAGGCAGAACGTCCACAATGATGCACTTGGCCAAAAAGGGCGTATGCGTTGTTTCCTGAATATATTCAGGAAAAAACGCATACGCCCTTTTTGGCCAACCAAGCAAGCTTGCAAAGGAAATCTGCACTACAATGAAGTCTCACTTCCCCCCGGTCAAAAGGGCCATCTGAAAAAAGTGTAAAATCCAGAAAGGCAGGACAGGCCATGGAGAACTGGGAGCCTTGTTATGCTGATGGGCGGGATGTAAATTGCCAACAGACACTCGGGAGAAGTGTATGGTGTTTCCTGAAACATCTAAAAAACAAAGCAACAGAGCCTAGGGCACTTCCACTTATGGTCCTATAGCTTAGGGAAATTAAAATCAAAAAAACACAGCCACCCCAAAGTATGGAACGGCTCTGTTTACAAGAACCTCGTTTACAGTAGAAGTTCAACATCGCAGAAAGTGAAAAATGGATAAAGAAGTTGTGGTATTTACTTACAAAGCAATATCACTCAGCAATGAAATCTATGTCATCAGGCCCTTAGCAGCACAATGAGTGGATTCAGGTATGATGATTCTAACTGAAATAAGTCACAGAGAAAAAGAAACATCATAAGATATCAGTAATACACGGAATGTAAACTTGGCTACACAGGAACTGAATTACAGAACAGAACAGGGTCTCAAATTTAGAAAACCAACTTATGCTTGCTTAAGGGGAAAGGTGAGTTGGGGTGCTGCATAAAACCAGAGATTGAAATGAGCACAGATAAAGTTCCTTAAGCCAAATATGGAATAGACAAGAGCTACTCCTTGCTCAACGAAATGGACTCAACACCGCATATTAAACGCCTAAGAATGTACCTGACTAGTAAGTATCTTAAAACCTATGGATTGCTATGTCTCTGAAAGAGAATCAAACATGTGTACAGGGGCATAAACGCAGCAGTGATAGGATTGGAGAGGTTCGGTGAGCAAATGAAGACCCTTTGAAGTCATATTACATGGTACCCATTCCACGGGTTTCAACTACCCAGTTTTAAGGTATTCTTCCTTCAGCTAAAACATGCATGTGGAACCTAGAGTATGATCAACCATGTGATCGGGAGACGTGTTCAAATATGTCTCAGTTTTCGTACCCTGGTACTCGGGTGCAACATTCCAGACGCTTTACTAACACTCTCCCGACTTGGAGAGTCAGTCCCTTTAACCTCCTGTTTGGCCCAGTTTGCAATTTCTGCGGAAGATGAACAGGAATAGCGAGAACCAATGAGAGACTAGCTGGAGGTGTCTGCACGGGCAAATTTAACTCTCATTTCCCACCAGGAAGAGGAATTAACCAAAGGCTCAGTGTGCCGTGCTGGAACCAGATTAGGGCCTGAAGCCATCCTGCGGTGTTGCGGCCAGCTCACAAGAAAGCGAGTTGAAGAAAGGAGCTCAGGGGCACTGTAATTCACAAACCTGCAGAGTTATAAATGACAGCTATCGTCCAAAAATATACTGAAGTAAGGCTGCCAAGAGGACTTGAAAGCGGGGCAGAATTGCAGGAAACCGATTTCAGGAGGTAGACTGGAATTGCATTGAATGCATAGGAAAAGAGGCAGAACGTCCACAATGATGCACTTCGCCAAAAAGGGCGTATGCGTTTTTTCCTGAATATATTCAGGAAAAAACGCATACGCCCTTTTTGGCAAACCAAGCAAACTTGCAAAGAAAATCTGCACTACAATGAAGTCTCACTTCCCCCTGGTCAAAAGGGCCATCTGAAAAAAGTGTAAAATCCAGAAAGGCAGGACAGGCCATGGAGAACTGGGAACCTTGTTATGCTGATGGGCGGGATGTAAATTGCCAACAGACACTCGGGAGAAGTGTATGGTGTTTCCTGAAACATCTAAAAAACAAAGCAACAGAGCCTAGGGCACTTCCACTTATGGTCCTATAGCTTAGGGAAATTAAAATGAAAAAGACACAGCGGAGAGGAAGGCGGAAGATGGCGGAAGAGTAAGACGCGGAGATCACCTTCCTCCCCACAGATACACCAGAAATACATCTACACGTGGAACAACTCCTACAGAACACCTACTGAAGGCTGGCAGAAGACCTCAGACCTCCCAAAAGGCAAGAAACTCCCCACGTACCTGGGTAGGGCAAAAGAAAAAACAGAGACAAAAGAATAGGGACGGCACCTGCACCAGTGGGAGGGAGCTGTGAAGGAGGAAAAGTTTCCACACTCTAGGAAGCCCCTTCGCGGGCGGAGACTGCGGGAGGCAGAGGGGGGAGCTTCGAAGTTGCGGAGGAGTGCACAGCAACGGGTGCGGAGGGCAAAGCGGGGAGATTCCCGCACAGAGGATCGGTGCCGACCGGCACTCACCAGCCCGAGAGGCTTGTCTGCTCACCCGCCGGGGCGGGCGGGGCTGAGAGCTGAGGCCGGAGCGCAGGGAGAGGACTGGGGTTGGCGGCTTGAACATAGCCTGAAGGGGTTAGTGCACCACAGCTAGCCGGGAGGGAGTCCGGGGAAAAGCCTGCACCAGCAGAAGAGGCAGGAGACTTTTCCTTCCCTCTTTGTTTCCTGGGGCGTGAGGAGAGGGGTTTAAGAACGCTGCTTAAAGGAACTCCAGAGACGGGCGCGAGCCGCGGCTAAAAGCGCGAACCCCAGAGACGGGCGCGAGCCGCGGCTGAGGACCCCAGAGACGGGCGCGAGCTGCGGCTGAAAGCGCGGAATCCAGAGACGGGCGCGAGCCGCGGATGAAAGCGCGGAATCCAGAGACGGGCGCGAGCCGCGGCTGAAAGCGCGGAATCCAGAGACGGGCGCGAGCCGCGGCTGAAAGCGCGGAATCCAGAGATGGGCGCGAGCCGCGGCTGAGGGTGCGGACTCCAGAGACGGGCGCAAGCCGCGGCTAAAAGCGCGCACCCCAGAGGCCGGCGGGAGACGTTAAGGCTGCTGCTGCCGCCACCAAGGGGCCTGTGTGCGAGCACAGGTCACTCTCCACACCCCTCTTCCGCGGAGCCTGTGCAGCCCGCCACTGCCGGGTTCCCGGGATCCAGGGACAACTTCCCCGGGAGAGCGCACAGCGCACCTCAGGCTGGAGCAAAGTCACGCCGGCCTTTGCCACCGCAGGCCCGCCCCGCACTCTGTGCCCCTCCGTCCCCGCCGGCCTGAGTGCGCCAGAGCCCCCAATCAGCGGCTCTTTTAACCCCATCCTGTCTGAGCAAAAAACAGACGCCCTCCAGCGATCTACACGCAGTGGCAGGGCCAAATCCAAAGCTTAGCCCTGGGAGCTGTGAGAACAAAGAAGAGAAAGGGAAATCCCTCCCAGCAGCCTCAGAAGCAGCGGATTAAAGCTCCACAATCAACTTGATGTACCCTGCATCTGTGGAATACCTGAATAGACAACCAATCATCCCCAATTAAGGAAGTGGACTTTAGGAGCAAGATCTATGATTTTTTCCCCTTTCCTCTTTTTGTGAATGTGTATGTGTATGCTTCTGTGTGAGATCTTGTCTGTATAGTCTTGCTTCCACCATTTGTCCTAGGGTTCTATCCGTCCATGTTTTTTTTTTTTAATTTTTTTTCTTAATAATTAATTTTAATAACCTTATTATACTTTACCTTCGTTCTTTCTTTCTTTCTTTCCATCCTTCCTTCCCTCCTTTAGACAACGAATCATCCCAAATTGAGGAGGTGGTCTCTGACAGCAAGATTTAGGATTTTTCCCCATTTACCTCTTTTAGTGAGGGTGTATGTGTATGCTTCTGTGTAAGATTTTGTCTGTATAGCTTTGCTTCCAACATTTGTCCTAGGTTCTTTCCGTCCCTTTTTTTTTTTTCTAAATAAGAAGTTTTTAATTCAATAACTTTATTATACTGTATTTTATTTTTACTGTATCTTCTTTCTTTCTGTCTTTTTTCCTTCTTTCCCTCCTTCCTTCCTTCCTCCCTCCCTCCCTCCCTCCTTTCTTTCCTTCTTGCCTTCTTTCCTTCTTTGCTTCTTTCTTTCTTTCTTCCTTCCTTCCTACCCTCCTTTCCTTCTTTCTTTCCTCATACTTCTACTAATTCCCTCTACTTTTTCTCCCTTTTATCCTGAGCCTGTGGATGAAAAGCTTTTGGTGCTCCAGCCAGGAGGCAGGGCTCTGCCTCTGAGGTAGGACAGCCAACTTCAGGACACTGATCAACAAGAGACCTCCCAGCTCCACATAATATCAAACGGCGAAAATCTCCCAGAGACCTCCATCTTAACACCAGCACCCAGCTTCACTCAACGACCAGCAAGCCACAGTGCTGGAAAACCTATGCCAAACAACTAGCAAAACAGGAACACAACCCCACCCATTAGCAGAGAGGCTGCCTAAAATCATAATAAGGCCACAGACACCCCCAAACACACCACCAGACGTGAACCTGCCCACTAGAGAGACAAGATCCAGCCTCATCCACCACAACACAGGCACTAGCCCCCTCCACCAGGAAGCCTACACAACCCACTGAACCAACCTTAGCCACTAGAGACAGACATCAAAAACAGGAGGAACCACAAACCTGCAGCCTGCAAAAAGGAGACCCCAAACACAGTAAGATAAGCAAAATGAGAAGACAGAAAAACACACAGCAGATAAAGGAGCAAGATAAAAATGCACCAGACCTAACAAATGAAGAGGAAATAGGCAGTCTACCTGAAAGAGAATTCAGAATAATGATAGTAAGGTTGATCCGAAATCTTGGAGATAGAATGGACAATAGATTGGACAAAATGCAAGAATCAGTTAACAAGGACCTAGAAGAACTAAAGATGAAACAAGCAACGATGAACAACACAATAAATGAAATTAAAAGTACTCTAGATGGGATCAATAGCAGAATAACTGAGGCAGAAGAACGGATAAGTGACCTGGAAGATAAAATAGTGGAAATAACTACTGCAGAGCAGAATAAAGAAAAAAGAATGAAAAGAACTGAGGACAGTCTCAGAGACCTCTGGGACAACATTAAACGCACCAACATTCGAATTATAGGGGTTCCAGAAGAAGAAGAGAAAAAGAAAGGGACTGAGAAAATATTTGAAGAGATTATAGTTGAAAACTTCCCTAATATGGGAAAGGAAATAGTTAATCAAGTCCAGGAAGCACAGAGAGTCCCATACAAGATAAATACAAGGAGAAATACGCCAAGACACATATTAATCAAACTGTCAAAAATTAAATACAAAGAAAGCATATTAAAAGCAGCAAGGGAAAAACAACAAATAACACATAAGGGAATCCCCATAAGGTTAACAGCTGATCTCTCAGCAGAAACCCTACAAGCCAGAAGGGAGTGGCAGGACATACTGAAAGTGATGAAGGAGAAAAACATGCAGCCAAGACTACTCTACCCAGCAAGGATCTCATTCAGATTTGATGGAGAAATTAAGACCTTTACAGACAAGCAAAAGCTGAGAGAGTTCAGCACCACCAAACCAGCTTTACAACAAATGCTAAAGGATCTTCTCTAGGCAAGAAACACAAGAGAAGGAAAAGACCTATAATAACGAACCCAAAACAATTTAGAAAATGGGAATAGGAACATACATATCGATAATTACCTTAAATGTAAATGGACTAAATGCTCCCACCAAAAGACACAGATTAGCTGAATGGATACAAAAACAAGACCCTTATATATGCTGTCTACAAGAGACCCACTTCAGACCTAGAGACACATACAGACTGAAAGTAAGGGGATGGAAAAAGATATTCCATGCAAATGGAAGCCAAAAGAAAGCTGGAGTAGCAATTCTCATATCAGACAAAATAGACTTTAAAATAAGGACTATTAAAAGAGACAAAGAAGGACACTACATAATGATCAAGGGATCGATCCAAGAAGAAGATATAACAATTGTAAATATTTATGCACCCAACATAGGAGCACCTCAATACATAAGGCAAATACTAACAGCCATAAAAGGGGAAATCGACAGTAACACATTCATAGTAGGGGACTTAAACACCCCACTTTCACCCATGGACAGATCATCCAAAATGAAAATAAATAAGGAAACACAAGCTTTAAATGATACATTAAACAAGATGGACTTAATTGATATTTATAGGACACTCCATCCAAAAACAACAGAATACACATTTTTCTCAAGTGCTCATGGAACATTCTCCAGGATAGATCATATCTTAGGTCACAAATCAAGCCTTGGGAAATTTAAGAAAATTGAAATTGTATCAAGTATCTTTTCTGACCACAACGCCATGAGACTAGATATCAATTACAGGAAAAGATCTGTAAAAAATACAAACACATGGAGGCTAAACAATACACTACTTAATAATGAAGAGATCACTGAAGAAATCAAAGAGGAAATCAAAAAATACCTAGAAACAAATGACAATGGAGACACAACGACCCAAAACCTGTGGGATGCAGCAAAAGCAGTTCTAAGGGGGAAGTTTATAGCAATACAAGCCCACCTTAAGAAGCAGGAAACATCTCGAATAAACAACCTAACCTTGCACCTCAAGCAATTAGAGAAAGAAGAACAAAAAAACCCCAAAGCTAGCAGAAGGAAAGAAATCATAAAAATCAGATCAGAAATAAATGAAAAAGAAATGAAGGAAACAATAGCAAAGATCAATAAAACTAAAAGCTGGTTCTTTGAGAAGATAAACAAAATAGATAAACCACTAGCCAGACTCATCAAGAAAAAAAGGGAGAAGACTCAAATCAATAGAATTAGAAATGAAAAAGGAGAGGTAACAACTGACACTGCAGAGATAAAAGAGATCATGAGAGATTACTACAAGCAACTCTATGCCAATAAAATGGACAATCTGGAAGAAATGGACAAATTCTTAGAAATGCACAACCTGCCAAGACTGAATCAGGAAGAAATAGAAAATATGAACAGACCAATCACAAGCACTGAAATTGAAACTGTGATTAAAAATCTTCCAACAAAGAAAAGCCCAGGACCAGATGGCTTCACAGGCGAATTCTATCAAACATTTAGAGAAGAGCTAACACCTATCCTTCTCAAACTCTTCCAAAATATAGCAGAGGGAGGACCACTCCCTAACTCCTTCTACGAGGCCACCATCACCTTGATACCAAAACCAGACAAGGATGTCACAAAGAAAGAAAACTACAGGCCAATATCACTGATGAACATAGATGCAAAAATCCTCAACAAAATACTAGCAAACAGAATCCAACAGCACATTAAAAGGATCATACACCATGATCAAGTGGGGTTTATTCCAGGAATGCAAGGATTCTTCAATATACGCAAATCTATCAATGTGATAAACCATATTAACAAATTGAAGGAGAAAAACCATATGATCATCTCAATAGATGCAGAGAAAGCTTTTGACAAAATTCAACACCCATTTATGATAAAAACCCTGCAGAAAGTAGGCATAGAGGGAACTTTCCTCAACATAATAAAGGCCATATATGACAAGCCCACAGCAAACATCATCCTCAATGGTGAAAAACTGAAAGCATTTCCACTAAGATCAGGAACAAGACAAGGTTGCCCACTCTCACCACTATTATTCAACATTGTTTTGGAAGTTTTAGCCACAGCAATCAGAGAAGAAAAGGAAATAAAAGGAATCCAAATTGGAAAAGAAGAAGTAAAGCTGTCACTGTTTGCAGATGACATGATCCTATACATAGAGAACCCTAAAGATGCTACCAGAAAACTACTAGAGCTAATCAATGAATTTGGTAAAGTGGCAGGATACAAAATTAATGCACAGAAATCTCTGGCATTCCTATATACTAATGATGAAAAATCTGAAAGTGAAATCAAGAAAACACTCCCATTTACCATTGCAACAAAAAGAATAAAATATCTAGGAATAAACCTACCTAAGGAGACAAAAGACCTGTATGCAGAAAATTATAAGACACTGATGAAAGAAATTAAAGATGATATAAATAGATGGAGAGATATACCATGTTCTTGGATTGGAAGAATCAACATTGTGAAAATGACTCTACTACCCAAAGCAATCTATAGATTCAATGCAATGCCTATCAAACTACCACTGGCATTTTTCACAGAACTAGAACAAAAACTTTCACAATTTGTATGGAAACACAAAAGACCCCGAATAGCCAAAGCAATCTTGAGAACGAAAGAAGGAACTGGAGGAATCAGGCTCCCTGACTTCAGACTATACTACAAAGCTACAGTCATCAAGACAGTATGGTACTGGCACAAAAACAGAAAGATAGATCAATGGAACAGGATAGAAAGCCCAGAGATAAACCCATGCACATATGGACACCTTATCTTTGATAAAGGTGGCAGTAATGTACAATGGAGAAAGGACACCCTCTTCAATAAGTGGTGCTGGGAAAACTGGACAGGTACATGTAAAAGTATGAGATTAGATCACTCCCTAACACCATACACAAAAATAAGCTCAAAATGGATTAAAGACCTAAATGTAAGGCCAGAAACTATCAAACTCTTAGAGGAAAACATAGGCAGAACACTCTATGACATAAATCAAAGCAAGATCCTTTCTGACCCACCTCCTAGAGTAATGGAAATAAAAACAAAAATAAACAAATGGGACCCAATGAAACTTCAAAGCTTTTGCACAGCAAAGGAAACCGTAAACAAGACCAAAAGACAACCCTCAGAATGGGAGAAAATATTTGCAAATGAAGCAACCGACAAAGGATTAATCTCCAAAATTTACAAGCAGCTCATGCAGCTCAATAACAAGAAAACAAACAACCCAATCCAAAAATGGGCAGAAGACCTAAATAGACATTTCTCCAAAGAAGATATACAGACTGCCAACAAACACATGAAAGAATGCTCAACATCACTAATCATTAGAGAAATGCAAATCAAAACTACAATGAGATATCATCTCACACCAGTCAGAATGGCCATCATCAAAAAATCTAGAAACAATAAATGCTGGAGAGGGTGTGGAGAAAAGGGAACACTCTTGCACTGCTGGTGGGAATGTGAATTGGTTCAGCCACTATGGAGAACAGTATGGAGGTTCCTTAAAAAACTACAAATAGAACTACCATATGACCCAGCAATCCCACTACTGGGCATATACCCTGAGAAAACCAAAATTCAAAAAGAGTCATGTACCAAAATGTTCATTGCAGCTCTATTTACAATAGCCCGGAGATGGAAACAACCTAAGTGCCCGTCATCGGATGAATGGATAAAGAAGACGTGGCACATATATACAATGGAATATTACTCAGCCATAAAAAGAAACGAAATTGAGCTATTTGTAATGAGGTGGATAGACCTAGAGTCTGTCATACAGAGTGAAGTAAGTCAGAAAGAAAAAGACAAATACCATATGCTAACACATATATATGGAATTTAAGAAAAAAATGTCATGAAGAACCTAGGGGTAAAGCAGGAATAAAGATGCAGACCTCCTAGAGAACGGACTTGAGGTTATGGGGAGGGGGAAGGGAGAGCTGTGACAGGGTGAGAGAGAGTCATGGGCATATACACACTAACAAACGCAGTAAGGTAGATAGCTAGTGGGAAGCAGCCGCATGGCACAGGGATATTGGCTCGGTGCTTTGTGACAGCCTGGAGGGGTGGGATGGGGAGGGTGGGAGGGAGGGAGACGCAACAGGGAAGACATATGGGAACATATGTTTATGTATGACTGATTCACTTTGTTATAAAGCAGAAACTAACACACCATTGTAAAGCAATTATACCCCAATAAAGATGTTAAAAAAAAAAAAAAGACACAGCCACCCCAAAGTTTGGGACGCCTCTGTTTACAAGAACCTCTTTTACAGTAGAAGTTCAACATCGCAGAAAGTGAAAAATGGATAAAGAAGTTGTGGTATTTACTTACAAAGCAATATCACTCAGCAATGAAATCTATGTCATCAGGCCCTTAGCAGCACAATGAGTGGATTCAGGTATGATGATTCTAACTGAAATAAGTCACACAGAAAAAGAAACATCATAAGATATCAGTAATACACGGAATGTAAACTTGGCTACACAGGAACTGAATTACAGAACAGAACAGGGTCTCAAATTTAGAAAACCAACTTATGCTTGCTTAAGGGGAAAGGTGAGTTGGGGTGCTGCATAAAACCAGAGATTGAAATGAGCACAGATAAAGTTCCTTAAGCCAAATATGGAATAGACAAGAGCTACTCCTTGCTCAACGAAATGGACTCAACACCGCATATTAAACGCCTAAGAATGTACCTGACTAGTAAGTATCTTAAAACCTATGGATTGCTATGTCTCTGAAAGAGAATCAAACATGTGTACAGGGGCATAAACGCAGCAGTGATAGGATTGGAGAGGTTCGGTGAGCAAATGAAGACCCTTTGAAGTCATATTACATGGTACCCATTCCACGGGTTTCAACTACCCAGTTTTAAGGTATTCTTCCTTCAGCTAAAACATGCATGTGGAACCTAGAGTATGATCAACCATGTGATCGGGAGACGTGTTCAAATATGTCTCAGTTTTCGTACCCTGGTACTCGGGTGCAACATTCCAGACGCTTTACTAACACTCTCCCGACTTGGAGAGTCAGTCCCTTTAACCTCCTGTTTGGCCCAGTTTGCAATTTCTGCGGAAGATGAACAGGAATAGCGAGAACCAATGAGAGACTAGCTGGAGGTGTCTGGACGGGCAAATTTAACTCTCATTTCCCACCAGGAAGAGGAATTAACCAAAGGCTCAGCATGCCGTGCCAGAACCAGATTAGGGCCTGAAGCCATCCTGCGGTGTTGCGGCCAGGTCACAAGAAAGAGAGTTGAAGAAAGGAGCTCAGGGGCACTGTAATTCACAAACCTGCAGAGTTATAAATGACAGCTATCGTCCAAAAATATACTGAAGTAAGGCTGCCAAGAGGACTTGAAAGCGGGGCAGAATTGCAGGAAACCGATTTCAGGAGGTAGACTGGAATTGCATTGAATGCATAGGAAAAGAGGCAGAACGTCCACAATGATGCACTTCGCCAAAAAGGGCGTATGCGTTTTTTCCTGAATATATTCAGGAAAAAACGCATACGCCCTTTTTGGCAAACCAAGCAAACTTGCAAAGGAAATCTGCACTACAATGAAGTCTCACTTCCCCCCGGTCAAAAGGGCCATCTGAAAAAAGTGTAAAATCCAGAAAGGCAGGACAGGCCATGGAGAACTGGGAACCTTGTTATGCTGATGGGCGGGATGTAAATTGCCAACAGACACTCGGGAGAAGTGTATGGTGTTTCCTGAAACATCTAAAAAACAAAGCAACAGAGCCTAGGGCACTTCCACTTATGGTCCTATAGCTTAGGGAAATTAAAATCAAAAGGACACAGCCACCCCAAAGTTTGGGACGCCTCTGTTTACAAGAACCTCGTTTACAGTACAAATTCAACATCACAGAAAGTGAAAAATGGATAAAGAAGTTGTGGTATTTACTTACAAAGCAATATCACTCAGCAATGAAATCTATGTCATCAGGCCCTTAGCAGCACAATGAGTGGATTCAGGTACGATGATTCTAACTGAAATAAGTCACACAGAAAAAGAAACATCATAAGATATCAGTAATACACGGAATGTAAACTTGGCTACACAGGAACTGAATTACAGAACAGAACAGAGTCTCAAATTTAGAAAACCAACTTATGCTTGCTTAAGGGGAAAGGTGAGTTGGGGTGCTGCATAAAACCAGAGATTGAAATGAGCACAGATAAAGTTCCTTAAGCCAAATATGGAATAGACAAGAGCTACTCCTTGCTCAACGAAATGGACTCAACACCGCATATTAAACGGCTAAGAATGTACCTGACTAGTAAGTATCTTAAAACCTATGGATTGCTATGTCTCTGAAAGAGAATCAAGCATGTGTACAGGGGTATAAACGCAGCAGTGATAGGATTGGAGAGGTTCGGTGAGCAAATGAAGACCCTTTGAAGTCATATTACATGGTACCCATTCCACGGGTTTCAACTACCCAGTTTTAAGGTATTCTTCCTTCAGCTAAAACATGCATGTGGAACCTAGAGTATGATCAACCATGTGATCGGGAGACGTGTTCAAATATGTCTCAGTTTTCGTACCCTGGTACTCGGGTGCAACATTCCAGACGCTTTACTAACACTCTCCCGACTTGGAGAGTCAGTCCCTTTAACCTCCTGTTTGGCCCAGTTTGCAATTTCTGCGGAAGATGAACAGGAATAGCGAGAACCAATGAGAGACTAGCTGGAGGTGTCTGGACGGGCAAATTTAACTCTTATTTCCCACCAGGAAGAGGAATTAACCAAAGGCTCAGCGTGCCGTGCCGGAACCAGATTAGGGCCTGAAGCCATCCTGCGGTGTTGCGGCCACCTCACAAGAATGCGAGTTGAAGAAAGGAGCTCAGGGACACTGTAATTCACAAACCTGCAGAGTTATAAATGACAGCTATCGTCCAAAAATATACTGAAGTAAGGCTGCCAAGAGGACTTGAAAGCGGGGCAGAATTGCAGGAAACCGATTTCAGGAGGTAGACTGGAATTGCATTGAAAGCATAGGAAAAGAGGCAGAACGTCCACAATGATGCACTTGGCCAAAAAGGGCGTATGCGTTGTTTCCTGAATATATTCAGGAAAAAACGCATACGCCCTTTTTGGCCAACCAAGCAAGCTTGCAAAGGAAATCTGCACTACAATGAAGTCTCACTTCCCCCCGGTCAAAAGGGCCATCTGAAAAAAGTGTAAAATCCAGAAAGGCAGGACAGGCCATGGAGAACTGGGAGCCTTGTTATGCTGATGGGCGGGATGTAAATTGCCAACAGACACTCGGGAGAAGTGTATGGTGTTTCCTGAAACATCTAAAAAACAAAGCAACAGAGCCTAGGGCACTTCCACTTATGGTCCTATAGCTTAGGGAAATTAAAATCAAAAAGACCCAGCCACCCCAAAGTATGGAACGGCTCTGTTTACAAGAACCTCGTTTACAGTACAAGTTCAACATCGCAGAAAGTGAAAAATGGATAAAGAAGTTGTGGTATTTACGTACAATGCAGTATCACTCAGCAATGAAATCTATGTCATCAGGCCCGTAGCAGCATAATGAGTGGATTCAGGTACGATGATTCTAACTGAAATAAGTCACACACAAAAAGAAACATCATAAGATATCACTGATACACGGAATGTAAACTTGGCTACACAGGAACTGAATTCCAAAACAGAAGAGGGTCTCAAATTTAGAAAACCAACTTATGCTTGCTTAAGGGGAAAGGTGAGTTGGGGTGCTGCATAAAACCAGAGATTGAAATGAGCACAGATAAAGTTCCTTAAGCCAAATATGGAATAGACAAGAGCTACTCCTTGCTCAACGAAATGGACTCAACACCCCATATTAAACGCCTAAGAATGTACCTGACTAGTAAGTATCTTAAAACCTATGGATTGCTATGTCTCCAAAAGAGAATCAAGCATGTGTACAGGGGCATAAACGCAGCAGTGATAGGATTGGAGAGGTTCGGTGAGCAAATGAAGACCCTTTGAAGTCATATTGCATGGTACCCATTCAACGGGTCTCAACTCTCCAGGTTTAAGGTATTCTTCCTTCAGCTAAAACATGCATGTGGAACCCAGAGTATGATCAACCGTGTGAACGGGAGACGTGTTCAAATATGTCTCAGTTTTCCTCCCCTGGTACTCGGGTGCAACATTCCAGACGCTTTACTAACACTCTCCCGACTTGGAGAGTCAGTCCCTTTAACCTCCTGTTTGGCCCAGTTTGCAATTTCTGCGGAAGATGAACAGGAATAGCGAGAACCAATGAGAGACTAGCTGGAGGTGTCTGCACGGGCAAATTAAACTCTCATTTCCCACCAGGAAGAGGAATTAACCAAAGTCTCAGCGTGCTGTGCCGGAACCAGATTAGGGCCTGAAGCCATCCTGCGGTGTTGCGGCCAGGTCACAAGAAAGCGAGTTGAAGAAAGGAGCTCAGGGGCACTGTAATTCACAAACCTGCAGAGTTATAAATGACAGCTATCGTCCAATAATATACTGAAGTAAGGCTGCCAAGAGGACTTGAAAGCGGGGCAGAATTGCAGGAAACCGATTTCAGGAGGTAGACTGGAATTGCATTGAAAGCATAGGAAAAGAGGCAGAACGTCCACAATGATGCACTTGGCCAAAAAGGGCGTATGCGTTTTTTCCTGAATATATTCAGGAAAAAACGCATACGCCCTTTTTGGCCAACCAAGCAAGCTTGCAAAGGAAATCTGCACTACAATGAAGTCTCACTTCCCCCCGGTCAAAAGGGCCATCTGAAAAAAGTGTAAAATCCAGAAAGGCAGGACAGGCCATGGAGAACTGGGAGCCTTGTTATGCTGATGGGCGTGATGTAAATTGCCAACAGACATTCGGGAGAAGTGTATGGTGTTTCCTGAAACATCTAAAAAACAAAGCAACAGAGCCTAGGGCACTTCCACTTATGGTCCTATAGCTTAGGGAAATTAAAATCAAAAAGACACAGCCACCCCAAAGTTTGGGACGCCTCTGTTTACAAGAACCTCGTTTACCGTACAAGTTCAATATTACAGAAAGTGAAAAATGGATAAAGAACTTGTGGTACTTACGTACAATGCAGTATCACTCAGCAATGAAATCTATGTCATCAGGCCCTTAGCAGCACAATGAGTGGATTCAGGTATGATGATTCTAACTGAAATAAGTCACAGAGAAAAAGAAACATCATAAGTTTTCAGTAATACACGGAATGTAAACTTGGCTACACAGGAACTGAATTACAGAACAGAACAGGGTCTCAAATTTAGAAAACCAACTTATGCTTGCTTAAGGGGAAAGGTGAGCTGGGGTGCTGCATAAAACCAGAGATTGAAATGAGCACAGATAAAGTTCCTTAAGCCAAATATGGAATAGACAAGAGCTACTCCTTGCTCAACGAAAAGGACTCAACACCCCATATTAAACGCATAAGAATGTACCTGACTAGTAAGTATCTTAAAACCTATGGATTGTTATGTCTCCGAAAGAGAATCAAGCATGTGTACAGGGGCATAAATGCAGCAGTGATAGGATTGGAGAAGTTCGGTGAGCAAATGAAGACCCTTTGAAGTCATATTGCGTGGTACCCATTCCACGGGTCTCAACTCTCCAGGTTTAAGGTATTCTTCCTTCAGCTAAACATGCATGTGGAACCCAGAGTATGATCAACCGTGTGAACGGGAGACGTGTTCAAATATGTCTCAGTTTTCGTACCCTGGTACTCGGGTGCAACATTCCAGACGCTTTACTAACACTCTCCCCACTTGGAGAGTCAGCGCCTTTAACCTCTTGTTTGGCCCAGTTTCCAATTTCTGCGGAAGATGAACAGGAATAGGGAGAACCAATGAGAGACTAGCTGGAGGTGTATGGACGGGCAAATTTAACTCTCATTTCCCACCAGGAAGAGGAATTAACCAAAGGCTCAGCGTGCCATGCCGGAACCAGATTAGGGCCTGAAGCCGTCCTGCGGTGTTGCGGCCAGCTCAAAAGAAAGCGAGTTGAAGAAAGGAGCTCAGGGGCACTGTAATTCACAAACCTGCAGAGTTATAAATGACAGCTATCGTCCAAAAATATACTGAAGTAAGGCTGCCAAGAGGACTTGAAAGCGGGGCAGAATTGCAGGAAACCGATTTCAGGAGGTAGACAGGAATTGCATTGAAAGCATAGGAAAAGAGACAGAACGACCACAATGATGCACTTGGCCAAAAAGGGCGTATGCGTTTTTTCCTGAATATATTCAGGAAAAAACGCATACGCCCTTTTTGGCCAACCAAGCAAGCTTGCAAAGGAAATCTGCACTACAATGAAGTCTCACTTCCCCCCGGTCAAAAGGGCCATCTGAAAAAAGTGTAAAATCCAGAAAGGCAGGACAGGCCATGGAGAACTGGGAGCCTTGTTATGCTGATGGGCGTGATGTAAATTGCCAACAGACATTCGGGAGAAGTGTATGGTGTTTCCTGAAACATCTAAAAAACAAAGCAACAGAGCCTAGGGCACTTCCACTTATGGTCCTATAGCTTAGGGAAATTAAAATCAAAAAGACACAGCCACCCCAAAGTTTGGGACGCCTCTGTTTACAAGAACCTCGTTTACCGTACAAGTTCAATATCACAGAAAGTGAAAAATGGATAAAGAACTTGTGGTACTTACGTACAATGCAGTATCACTCAGCAATGAAATCTATGTCATCAGGCCCGTAGCAGCATAATGAGTGGATTCAGTTACGATGATTCTAATTGAAATAATTCACACAGAAAAAGAAACATCATAAGATATCACTAATACACGGAATGTAAACTTGGCTACACAGGAACTGAATTCCAAAACAGAACAGGGTCTCAAATTTAGAAAACAAACTTATGCTTGCTTAAGGGGAAAGGTGAGTTAGGGTGCTGCATAAAACCAGAGATTGAAATGAGCACAGATAAAGTTCCTTAAGCCAAATATGGAATAGACAAGAGCTACTCCTTGCTCAACGAAATGGACTCAACACCCCATGTTAAACGCCTAAGAATGTACCTGACTACTAAGTATCTTAAAACCTATGGATTGCTATGTCTCCAAAAGAGAATAAAGCGTGTGTACGGGGGCATAAACGTAGCAGTGATAGGATTGGAGAGGTTCGGTGAGCAAATGAAGACCCTTTGAAGTCATATTGCATGGTACCCATTCCACGGGTCTCAACTCTCCAGGTTTAAGGTATTCTTCCTTCAGCAAAAACATGCATGTGGAACCCAGAGTATGATCAACCGTGTGAACGGGAGACGTGTTCAAATATATCTCAGTTTTCCTCCCCTGGTACTCGGGTGCAACATTCCAGACGCTTTACTAACACTCTCCCCACTTGGAGAGTCAGCGCCTTTAACCTCCTGTTTGGCCCAGTTTCCAATTTCTGCGGAAGATGAACAGGAATAGGGAGAACCCATGAGAGACTAGCTGGAGGTGTCTGGACGGGCAAATTTAACTCTCATTTCCCACCAGAAAGAGGAAATAATCAAAGGCTCAGCGTGCCGTGCCGGAACCAGATTAGGGCCTGAAGCCATCCTGCGGTGTTGCGGCCAGCTCACAAGAAAGCGAGTTGAAGAAAGGAGCTCAGGGGCACTGTAATGCACAAACCTGCAGAGTTATAAATGACAGCTATCGTCCAAAAATATACTGAAGTAAGGCTGCCAAGAGGACTTGAAAGCGGGGCAGAATTGCAGGAAACCGATTTCAGGAGGTAGACTGGAATTGCATTGAAAGCATAGGAAAAGAGGTAGAACGTCCACAATGATGCAGTTGGCCAAAAAGGGCGTATGCGTTTTTTCCTGAATATATTCAGGAAAAAACGCATACGCCCTTTTTGGCCAACCAAGCAAGCTTGCAAAGGAAATCTGCACTACAATGAAGTCTCACTTCCCCCCGGTCAAAAGGGCCATCTGAAAAAAGTGTAAAATCCAGAAAGGCAGGACAGGCCATGGAGAACTGGGAGCCTTGTTATGCTGATGGGCGGGATGTAAATTGCCAACAGACACTCGGGAGAAGTGTATGGTGTTTCCTGAAACATCTAAAAAACAAAGCAACAGAGCCTAGGGCACTTCCAGTTATGGTCCTATAGCTTAGGGAAATTAAAATCAAAAAGACACAGCCACCCCAAAGTTTGGGACGCCTCTGTTTACAACAACCTCGTTTACAGTACAAGTTTAACATCGCAGAAAGTGAAAAATGGATAAAGAAGTTGTGGTATTTACTTACAAACAATATCACTCAGCAATGAAATCTATGTCATCAGGCCCTTAGCAGCACAATGAGTGGATTCAGGTATGATGATTCTAACTGAAATAAGTCACACAGAAAAAGAAACATCATAAGATATCAGTAATACACGGAATGTAAACTTGGCTACACAGGAACTGAATTACAGAACAGAACAGGGTCTCAAATTTAGAAAACCATCTTATGCTTGCTTAAGGGGAAAGGTGAGCTGGGGTGCTGCATAAAACCAGAGATTGAAATGAGCACAGATAAAGTTCCTTAAGCCAAATATGGAATAGACAAGAGCTACTCCTTGCTCAACGAAAAGGACTCAACACCCCATATTAAACGCATAAGAATGTACCTGACTAGTAAGTATCTTAAAACCTATGGATTGCTATGTCTCCGAAAGAGAATCAAGCATGTGTACAGGGGCATAAATGCAGCAGTGATAGGATTGGAGAAGTTCGGTGAGCAAATGAAGACCCTTTGAAGTCATATTGCGTGGTACCCATTCCACGGATCTCAACTCTCCAGGTTTAAGGTATTCTTCCTTCAGCTAAACATGCATGTGGAACCCAGAGTATGATCAACCGTGTGAACGGGAGACGTGTTCAAATATGTCTCAGGTTTCCTCCCCTGGTACTCGGGTGCAACATTCCAGACGCTTTACTAACACTCTCCCCACTTGGAGAGTCAGCGCCTTTAACCTCCTGTTTGGCCCAGTTTCCAATTTCTGTGGAAGATGAACAGGAATAGGGAGAACCAATGAGAGACTAGCTGGAGGTGTATGGACGGGCAAATTTAACTCTCATTTCCCACCAGGAAGAGGAATTAACCAAAGGCTCAGCGTGCCATGCCGGAACCAGATTAGGGCCTGAAGCCATTCTGCAGTGTTGCGGTCAGTTCAAAAGAAAGCGAGTTGAAGAAAGGAGCTCAGGGGCACTGTAATTCACAAACCTGCAGAGTTATAAATGACAGCTATCGTCCAAAAATATACTGAAGTAAGGCTGCCAAGAGGACTTGAAAGCGGGGCAGAATTGCAGGAAACCGATTTCAGGAGGTAGACTGGAATTGCATTGAAAGCATAGGAAAAGAGGCAGAACGTCCACAATGATGCACTTGGCCAAAAAGGGCGTATGCGTTGTTTCCTGAATATATTCAGGAAAAAACGCATACGCCCTTTTTGGCCAACCAAGCAAGCTTGCAAAGGAAATCTGCACTACAATGAAGTCTCACTTCCCCCCGGTCAAAAGGGCCATCTGAAAAAAGTGTAAAATCCAGAAAGGCAGGACAGGCCATGGAGAACTGGGAGCCTTGTTATGCTGATGGGCGGGATGTAAATTGCCAACAGACACTCGGGAGAAGTGTATGGTGTTTCCTGAAACATCTAAAAAACAAAGCAACAGAGCCTAGGGCACTTCCACTTATGGTCCTATAGCTTAGGGAAATTAAAATCAAAAAGACACAGCCACCCCAAAGTTTGAGATACCTCTGTTTACAAGAACCTCGTTTACAGTACAAGTTCAACATCGCAGAAAGTGAAAAATGGATAAAGAAGTTGTGGTATTTACGTACAATGCAGTATCACTCAGCAATGAAATCTATGTCATCAGGCCCGTAGCAGCATAATGAGTGGATTCAGGTACGATGATTCTAACTGAAATAAGTCACACACAAAAAGAAACATCATAAGATATCACTGATACACGGAATGTAAACTTGGCTACACAGGAACTGAATTCCAAAACAGAAGAGGGTCTCAAATTTAGAAAACCAACTTATGCTTGCTTAAGGGGAAAGGTGAGTTGGGGTGCTGCATAAAACCAGAGATTGAAATGAGCACAGATAAAGTTCCTTAAGCCAAATATGGAATAGACAAGAGCTACTCCTTGCTCAACGAAATGGACTCAACACCCCATATTAAACGCCTAAGAATGTACCTGACTAGTAAGTATCTTAAAACCTATGGATTGCTATGTCTCCAAAAGAGAATCAAGCGTGTGTACAGGGGCATAAACGCAGCAGTGATAGGATTGGAGAGGTTCGGTGAGCAAATGAAGACCCTTTGAAGTCATATTGCATGGTACCCATTCAACGGGTCTCAACTCTCCAGGTTTAAGGTATTCTTCCTTCAGCTAAAACATGCATGTGGAACCCAGAGTATGATCAACCGTGTGAACGGGAGACGTGTTCAAATATGTCTCAGTTTTCCTCCCCTGGTACTCGGGTGCAACATTCCAGACGCTTTACTAACACTCTCCACACTTGGAGAGTCAGCGCCTTTAACCTCCTGTTTGGCCCAGTTTGCAATTTCTGCGGAAGATGAACAGGAATAGGGAGAACCAATGAGAGACTAGCTGGAGGTGTCTGGACAGGCAAATTTAACTCTCATTTCCCACCAGGAAGAGGAAATAACCAAAGGCTCTGCGTGCCGTGCCAGAACCAGATTAGAGCCTGAAGCCATCCTGCGGTGTTGCGGCCAGCTCAAAAGAAAGCGAGTTGAAGAAAGGAGCTCAGGGGCACTGTAATTCACAAACCTGCAGAGATATAAATGACAGCTATCGTCCAAAAATATACTGAAGTAATGCTGCCAAGTGGACTTGAAAGCAGGGCAGAATTGCAGGAAACCGATTTCAGGAGGTAGACTGGAATTGCATTGAAAGCATAGGAAAAGAGGCAGAACGTCCACAATGATGCACTTGGCCAAAAAGGGCGTATGCGTTTTTTCCTGAATATATTCAGGAAAAAACGCATACGCCCTTTTTGGCCAACCAAGCAAGCTTGCAAAGGAAATCTGCACTACAATGAAGTCTCACTTCCCCCTGGTCAAAAGGGCCATCTGCAAAAGTGTAAAATCCAGAAAGGCAGGACAGGCCATGGAGAACTGGGAGCCTTGTTATGCTGATGGGCGGGATGTAAATTGCCAACAGACACTCGGGAGAAGTGTATGGTGTTTCCTGAAACATTTAAAAAACAAAGCAACAGAGCCTAGGGCACTTCCACTTATGGTCCTATAGCTTAGGGAAATTAAAATCAAAAAGACACAGCCACCCCAAAGTTTGGGACGCCTCTGTTTACAAGAACGTCGTTTACAGTACAAGTTCAACATCGCAGAAAGTGAAAAATGGATAAAGAAGTTGTGGTATTTACTTACAAAGCAATATCACTCAGCAATTAAATCTATGTCATCAGGCCCTTAGCAGCACAATGAGTGGATTCAGGTATGATGATTCTAACTGAAATAAGTCACACAGAAAAAGAAACATCATAAGATATCAGTAATACACGGAATGTAAACTTGGCTACACAGGAACTGAATTACAGAACAGAACAGGGTCTCAAATTTAGATAACCAACTTATGCTTGCTTAAGGGAAAGGTGAGTTGGGGTGCTGCATAAAACCAGAGATTGAAATGAGCACAGATAAAGTTCCTTAAGCCAAATATGGAATAGACAAGAGCTACTCCTTGCTCAACGAAATGGACTCAACACCGCATATTAAACGCCTAAGAATGTACCTGACTAGTAAGTATCTTAAAACCTATGGATTGCTATGTCTCTGAAAGAGAATCAAGCATGTGTACAGGGGCATAAACGCAGCAGTGATAGGATTGGAGAGGTTCGGTGAGCAAATGAAGACCCTTTGAAGTCATATTACATGGTACCCATTCCACGGGTTTCAACTACCCTGTTTTAAGGTATTCTTCCTTCAGCTAAAACATGCATGTGGAACCTAGAGTATGATCAACCATGTGATCGGGAGACGTGTTCAAATATGTCTCAGTTTTCGTACCCTGGTACTCGGGTGCAACATTCCAGACGCTTTACTAACACTCTCCCGACTTGGAGAGTCAGTCCCTTTAACCTCCTGTTTGGCCCAGTTTGCAATTTCTGCGGAAGATGAACAGGAATAGCGAGAACCAATGAGAGTCTAGCTGAAGGTGTCTGGACGGGCAAATTTAACTCTTATTTCCCACCAGGAAGAGGAATTAACCAAAGGCTCAGTGTGCCCTGCCAGAACCAGATTAGGGCCTGAAGCCATCCTGCGGTGTTGCGGCCAGCTCACAAGAATGCGAGTTGAAGAAAGGAGCTCAGGGGCACTGTAATTCACAAACCTGCAGAGTTATAAATGACAGCTATCGTCCAAAAATATACTGAAGTAAGGCTGCCAAGAGGACTTGAAAGCGGGGCAGAATTGCAGGAAACCGATTTCAGGAGGTAGACTGGAATTGCATTGAAAGCATAGGAAAAGAGGCAGAACGTCCACAATGATGCACTTGGCCAAAAAGGGCATATGCGTTGTTTCCTGAATATATTCAGGAAAAAACGCATACGCCCTTTTTGGCCAACCAAGCAAGCTTGCAAAGGAAATCTGCACTACAATGAAGTCTCACTTCCCCCCGGTCAAAAGGGCCATCTGAAAAAAGTGTAAAATCCAGAAAGGCAGGACAGGCCATGGAGAACTGGGAGCCTTGTTATGCTGATGGGCGGGATGTAAATTGCCAACAGACACTCGGGGAAGTGTATGGTGTTTCCTGAAACATCTAAAAAACAAAGCAACAGAGCCTAGGGCACTTCCACTTATGGTCCTATAGCTTAGGGAAATTAAAATCAAAAAGACACAGCCACCCCAAAGTTTGGGATACCTCTGTTTACAACAACCTCGTTTACAGTACAAGTTCAACATCGCAGAAAGTGAAAAATGGATAAAGAAGTTGTGGTATTTACGTACAATGCAGTATCACTCAGCAATGAAATCTATGTCATCAGGCCCGTAGCAGCATAATGAGTGGATTCAGGTACGATGATTCTAACTGAAATAAGTCACACACAAAAAGAAACATCATAAGATATCACTGATACACGGAATGTAAACTTGGCTACACAGGAACTGAATTCCAAAACAGAAGAGGGTCTCAAATTTAGAAAACCAACTTATGCTTGCTTAAGGGGAAAGGTGAGTTGGGGTGCTGCATAAAACCAGAGATTGAAATGAGCACAGATAAAGTTCCTTAAGCCAAATATGGAATAGACAAGAGCTACTCCTTGCTCAACGAAATGGACTCAACACCCCATATTAAACGCCTAAGAATGTACCTGACTAGTAAGTATCTTAAAACCTATGGATTGCTATGTCTCCAAAAGAGAATCAAGCATGTGTACAGGGGCATAAACGCAGCAGTGATAGGATTGGAGAGGTTCGGTGAGCAAATGAAGACCCTTTGAAGTCATATTGCATGGTACCCATTCAACGGGTCTCAACTCTCCAGGTTTAAGGTATTCTTCCTTCAGCTAAAACATGCATGTGGAACCCAGAGTATGATCAACCGTGTGAACGGGAGACGTGTTCAAATATGTCTCAGTTTTCCTCCCCTGGTACTCGGGTGCAACATTCCAGACGCTTTACTAACACTCTCCCGACTTGGAGAGTCAGTCCCTTTAACCTCCTGTTTGGCCCAGTTTGCAATTTCTGCGGAAGATGAACAGGAATAGCGAGAACCAATGAGAGACTAGCTGGAGGTGTCTGCACGGGCAAATTAAACTCTCATTTCCCACCAGGAAGAGGAATTAACCAAAGTCTCAGCGTGCTGTGCCGGAACCAGATTAGGGCCTGAAGCCATCCTGCGGTGTTGCGGCCAGGTCACAAGAAAGCGAGTTGAAGAAAGGAGCTCAGGGGCACTGTAATTCACAAACCTGCAGAGTTATAAATGACAGCTATCGTCCAATAATATACTGAAGTAAGGCTGCCAAGAGGACTTGAAAGCGGGGCAGAATTGCAGGAAACCGATTTCAGGAGGTAGACTGGAATTGCATTGAAAGCATAGGAAAAGAGGCAGAACGTCCACAATGATGCACTTGGCCAAAAAGGGCGTATGCGTTTTTTCCTGAATATATTCAGGAAAAAACGCATACGCCCTTTTTGGCCAACCAAGCAAGCTTGCAAAGGAAATCTGCACTACAATGAAGTCTCACTTCCCCCCGGTCAAAAGGGCCATCTGAAAAAAGTGTAAAATCCAGAAAGGCAGGACAGGCCATGGAGAACTGGGAGCCTTGTTATGCTGATGGGCGTGATGTAAATTGCCAACAGACATTCGGGAGAAGTGTATGGTGTTTCCTGAAGCATCTAAAAAACAAAGCAACAGAGACTAGGGCACTTCCACTTATGGTCCTATAGCTTAGGGAAATTAAAATCAAAAAGACACAGCCACCCCAAAGTTTGGGACGCCTCTGTTTACAAGAACCTCGTTTACCGTACAAGTTCAATATCACAGAAAGTGAAAAATGGATAAAGAACTTGTGGTACTTACGTACAATGCAGTATCACTCAGCAATGAAATCTATGTCATCAGGCCCTTAGCAGCACAATGAGTGGATTCAGGTATGATGATTCTAACTGAAATAAGTCACAGAGAAAAAGAAACATCATAAGTTTTCAGTAATACACGGAATGTAAACTTGGCTACACAGGAACTGAATTACAGAACAGAACAGGGTCTCAAATTTAGAAAACCAACTTATGCTTGCTTAAGGGGAAAGGTGAGCTGGGGTGCTGCATAAAACCAGAGATTGAAATGAGCACAGATAAAGTTCCTTAAGCCAAATATGGAATAGACAAGAGCTACTCCTTGCTCAACGAAAAGGACTCAACACCCCATATTAAACGCATAAGAATGTACCTGACTAGTAAGTATCTTAAAACCTATGGATTGTTATGTCTCCGAAAGAGAATCAAGCATGTGTACAGGGGCATAAATGCAGCAGTGATAGGATTGGAGAAGTTCGGTGAGCAAATGAAGACCCTTTGAAGTCATATTGCGTGGTACCCATTCCACGGGTCTCAACTCTCCAGGTTTAAGGTATTCTTCCTTCAGCTAAACATGCATGTGGAACCCAGAGTATGATCTACCGTGTGAACGGGAGACGTGTTCAAATATGTCTCAGTTTTCGTACCCTGGTACTCGGGTGCAACATTCCAGACGCTTTACTAACACTCTCCCCACTTGGAGAGTCAGCGCCTTTAACCTCTTGTTTGGCCCAGTTTCCAATTTCTGCGGAAGATGAACAGGAATAGGGAGAACCAATGAGAGACTAGCTGGAGGTGTATGGACGGGCAAATTTAACTCTCATTTCCCACCAGGAAGAGGAATTAACCAAAGGCTCAGTGTGCCCTGCCAGAACCAGATTAGGGCCTGAAGCCATCCTGCGGTGTTGCGGCCAGCTCACAAGAAAGCGAGTTGAAGAAAGGAGCTCAGGGGCACTGTAATGCACAAACCTGCAGAGTTATAAATGACAGCTATCGTCCAAAAATATACTGAAGTAAGGCTGCCAAGAGGACTTGAAAGCGGGGCAGAATTGCAGGAAACCGATTTCAGGAGGTAGACTGGAATTGCATTGAAAGCATAGGAAAAGAGGTAGAACGTCCACAATGATGCAGTTGGCCAAAAAGGGCGTATGCGTTTTTTCCTGAATATATTCAGGAAAAAACGCATACGCACTTTTTGGCCAACCAAGCAAGCTTGCAAAGGAAATCTGCACTACAATGAAGTCTCACTTCCCCCCGGTCAAAAGGGCCATCTGAAAAAAGTGTAAAATCCAGAAAGGCAGGACAGGCCATGGAGAACTGGGAGCCTTGTTATGCTGATGGGCGGGATGTAAATTGCCAACAGACACTCGGGAGAAGTGTATGGTGTTTCCTGAAACATCTAAAAAACAAAGCAACAGAGCCTAGGGCACTTCCAGTTATGGTCCTATAGCTTAGGGAAATTAAAATCAAAAAGACACAGCCACCCCAAAGTTTGGGACGCCTCTGTTTACAACAACCTCGTTTACAGTACAAGTTTAACATCGCAGAAAGTGAAAAATGGATAAAGAAGTTGTGGTATTTACTTACAAACAATATCACTCAGCAATGAAATCTATGTCATCAGGCCCTTAGCAGCACAATGAGTGGATTCAGGTATGATGATTCTAACTGAAATAAGTCACACAGAAAAAGAAACATCATAAGATATCAGTAATACACGGAATGTAAACTTGGCTACACAGGAACTGAATTACAGAACAGAACAGGGTCTCAAATTTAGAAAACCAACTTATGCTTGCTTAAGGGGAAAGGTGAGCTGGGGTGCTGCATAAAACCAGAGATTGAAATGAGCACAGATAAAGTTCCTTAAGCCAAATATGGAATAGACAAGAGCTACTCCTTGCTCAACGAAAAGGACTCAACACCCCATATTAAACGCATAAGAATGTACCTGACTAGTAAGTATCTTAAAACCTATGGATTGCTATGTCTCCGAAAGAGAATCAAGCATGTGTACAGGGGCATAAATGCAGCAGTGATAGGATTGGAGAAGTTCGGTGAGCAAATGAAGACCCTTTGAAGTCATATTGCGTGGTACCCATTCCACGGATCTCAACTCTCCAGGTTTAAGGTATTCTTCCTTCAGCTAAACATGCATGTGGAACCCAGAGTATGATCAACCGTGTGAACGGGAGACGTGTTCAAATATGTCTCAGGTTTCCTCCCCTGGTACTCGGGTGCAACATTCCAGACGCTTTACTAACACTCTCCCCACTTGGAGAGTCAGCGCCTTTAACCTCCTGTTTGGCCCAGTTTCCAATTTCTGTGGAAGATGAACAGGAATAGGGAGAACCAATGAGAGACTAGCTGGAGGTGTATGGACGGGCAAATTTAACTCTCATTTCCCACCAGGAAGAGGAATTAACCAAAGGCTCAGCGTGCCATGCCGGAACCAGATTAGGGCCTGAAGCCATCCTGCAGTGTTGCGGTCAGCTCAAAAGAAAGCGAGTTGAAGAAAGGAGCTCAGGGTCACTGTAATTCACAAACCTGCAGAGTTATAAATGACAGCTATCGTCCAAAAATATACTGAAGTAAGGCTGCCAAGAGGACTTGAAAGCGGGGCAGAATTGCAGGAAACCGATTTCAGGAGGTAGACTGGAATTGCATTGAAAGCATAGGAAAAGAGGTAGAACGTCCACAATGATGCAGTTGGCCAAAAAGGGCGTATGCGTTTTTTCCTGAATATATTCAGGAAAAAACGCATACGCCCTTTTTGGCCAACCAAGCAAGCTTGCAAAGGAAATCTGCACTACAATGAAGTCTCACTTCCCCCCGGTCAAAAGGGCCATCTGAAAAAAGTGTAAAATCCAGAAAGGCAGGACAGGCCATGGAGAACTGGGAGCCTTGTTATGCTGATGGGCGGGATGTAAATTGCCAACAGACACTCGGGAGAAGTGTATGGTGTTTCCTGAAACATCTAAAAAACAAAGCAACAGAGCCTAGGGCACTTCCACTTATGGTCCTATAGCTTAGGGAAATTAAAATCAAAAAGACACAGCCACCCCAAAGTTTGGGACGCCTCTGTTTACAAGAACCTCGTTTACAGTACAAGTTCAACATCGCAGAAAGTGAAAAATGGATAAAGAAGTTGTGGTATTTACTTACAAACAATATCACTCAGCCATGAAATCTATGTCATCAGACCCTTAGCAGCACAATGAGTGGATTCAGGTATGATGATTCTAACTGAAATAAGTCACACAGAAAAAGAAACATCATAAGATATCACTAATACACGGAATGTAAACTTGGCTACACAGGAACTGAATTACAGAACAGAACAGGGTCTCAAATTTAGAAAACCAACTTATGCTTGCTTAAGGGGAAAGGTGAGCTGGGGTGCTGCATAAAACCAGAGATTGAAATGAGCACAGATAAAGTTCCTTAAGCCAAAGATGGAATAGACAAGAGCTACTCCTTGCTCAACGAAAAGGACTCAACACCCCATATTAAACGCCTAAGAATGTACCTGACTAGTAAGTATCTTAAAACCTATGGATTGCTATGTCTCCGAAAGAGAATCAAGCATGTGTACAGGGGCATAAATGCAGCAGTGATAGGATTGGAGAAGTTCGGTGAGCAAATGAAGACCCTTTGAAGTCACATTGCGTGGTACCCATTCCACGGGTCTCAACTCTCCAGGTTTAAGGTATTCTTCCTTCAGCTAAACATGCATGTGGAACCCAGAGTATGATCAACCGTGTGAACGGGAGACGTGTTCAAATATGTCTCAGTTTTCCTCCCCTGGTACTCGGGTGCAACATTCCAGACGCTTTACTAACACTCTCCCCACTTGGAGAGTCAGCGCCTTTAACCTCCTGTTTGGCCCAGTTTCCAATTTCTGCGGAAGATGAACAGGAATAGGGAGAACCAATGAGAGACTAGCTGGAGGTTTATGGACGGGCAAATTTAACTCTCATTTCCCACCAGGAAGAGGAATTAACCAAAGGCTCAGCGTGCCATGCCGGAACCAGATTAGGGCCTGAAGCCATCCTGCGGTGTTGCGGCCAGCTCAAAAGAAAGCGAGTTGAAGAAAGGAGCTCAGGGGCACTGTAATTCACAAACCTGCAGAGTTATAAATGACAGCTATCGTCCAAAAATATACTGAAGTAAGGCTGCCAAGAGGACTTGAAAGCGGGGCAGAATTGCAGTAAACCGATTTCAGGAGGTAGACAGGAATTGCATTGAAAGCATAGGAAAAGAGGCAGAACGACCACAATGATGCACTTGGCCAAAAAGGGCGTATGCGTTTTTTCCTGAATATATTCAGGAAAAAACGCATACGCCCTTTTTGGCCAACCAAGCAAACTTGCAAAGGAAATCTGCACTACAATGAAGTCTCACTTCCCCCTGGTCAAAAGGGCCATCTGCAAAAAGTGTAAAATCCAGAAAGGCAGGACAGGCCATGGAGAACTGGGAGCCTTGTTATGCTGATGGGCGGGATGTAAATTGCCAACAGACACTCGGGAGAAGTGTATGGTGTTTCCTGAAACATCTAAAAAACAAAGCAACAGAGCCTAGGGCACTTCCACTTATGGTCCTATAGCTTAGGGAAATTAAAATCAAAAAGACACAGCCACCCCAAAGTTTGGGACGCCTCTGTTTACAAGAACCTCGTTTACCGTACAAGTTCAATATCACAGAAAGTGAAAAATGGATAAAGAACTTGTGGTACTTACGTACAATGCAGTATCACTCAGCAATGAAATCTATGTCATCAGGCCCGTAGCAGCATAATGAGTGGATTCAGTTACGATGATTCTAATTGAAATAATTCACACAGAAAAAGAAACATCATAAGATATCACTAATACACGGAATGTAAACTTGGCTACACAGGAACTGAATTCTAAAACAGAACAGGGTCTCAAATTTAGAAAAAAAACTTATGCTTGCTTAAGGGGAAAGGTGAGTTAGGGTGCTGCATAAAACCAGAGATTGAAATGAGCACAGATAAAGTTCCTTAAGCCAAATATGGAATAGACAAGAGCTACTCCTTGCTCAACGAAATGGACTCAACACCCCATGTTAAACGCCTAAGAATGTACCTGACTACTAAGTATCTTAAAACCTATGGATTGCTATGTCTCCAAAAGAGAATCAAGCGTGTGTACGGGGGCATAAACATAGCAGTGATAGGATTGGAGAGGTTCGGTGAGCAAATGAAGACCCTTTGAAGTCATATTGCATGGTACCCATTCCACGGGTCTCAACTCTCCAGGTTTAAGGTATTCTTCCTTCAGCAAAAACATGCATGTGGAACCCAGAGTATGATCAACCGTGTGAACGGGAGACGTGTTCAAATATGTCTCAGTTTTCCTCCCCTGGTACTCGGGTGCAACATTCCAGACGCTTTACTAACACTCTCCCCAATTGGAGAGTCAGTGCCTTTAACCTCCTGTTTGGCCCAGTTTGCAATTTCTGCGGAAGATTAACAGGAATAGGGAGAACCCATGAGAGACTAGCTGGAGGTGTCTGGACGGGCAAATTTAACTCTCATTTCCCACCAGAAAGAGGAAATAATCAAAGGCTCAGCGTGCCGTGCCGGAACCAGATTAGGGCCTGAAGCCATCCTGCGGTGTTGCGGCCAGCTCACAAGAAAGCGAGTTGAAGAAAGGAGCTCAGGGGCACTGTAATTCACAAACCTGCAGAGTTATAAATGACAGCTATCGTCCAAAAATATACTGAAGTAAGGCTGCCAAGAGGACTTGAAAGCGGGGCAGAATTGCAGGAAACCGATTTCAGGAGGTAGACTGGAATTGCATTGAAAGCATAGGAAAAGAGGTAGAACGTCCACAATGATGCAGTTGGCCAAAAAGGGCGTATGCGTTTTTTCCTGAATATATTCAGGAAAAAACGCATACGCCCTTTTTGGCCAACCAAGCAAGCTTGCAAAGGAAATCTGCACTACAATGAAGTCTCACTTCCCCCCGGTCAAAAGGGCCATCTGAAAAAAGTGTAAAATCCAGAAAGGCAGGACAGGCCATGGAGAACTGGGAGCCTTGTTATGCTGATGGGCGGGATGTAAATTGCCAACAGACACTCGGGAGAAGTGTATGGTGTTTCCTGAAACATCTAAAAAACAAAGCAACAGAGCCTAGGGCACTTCCACTTATGGTCCTATAGCTTAGGGAAATTAAAATCAAAAAGACACAGCCACCCCAAAGTTTGGGATGCCTCTGTTTACAAGAACCTCATTTACAGTACAAGTTCAACATCGCAGAAAGTGAAAAATGGATAAAGAAGTTGTGGTATTTACGTACAATGCAGTATCACTCAGCAATGAAATCTATGTCATCAGGCCCGTAGCAGCATAATGAGTGGATTCAGGTACGATGATTCTAACTGAAATAAGTCACACACAAAAAGAAACATCATAAGATATCACTGATACACGGAATGTAAACTTGGCTACACAGGAACTGAATTCCAAAACAGAACAGGGTCTCAAATTTAGAAAACCAACTTATGCTTGCTTAAGGGGAAAGGTGAGTTGGGGTGCTGCATAAAACCAGAGATTGAAATGAGCACAGATAAAGTTCCTTAAGCCAAATATGGAATAGACAAGAGCTACTCCTTGCTCAACGAAATGGACTCAACAACCCATATTAAACGCCTAAGAATGTAACTGACTAGTAAGTATCTTAAAACCTATGGATTGCTATGTCTCCAAAAGAGAATCAAGCGTGTGTACAGGGGCATAAACGCAGCAGTGATAGGATTGGAGAGGTTCGGTGAGCAAATGAAGACCCTTTGAAGTCATATTGCATGGTACCCATTCAACAGGTCTCAACTCTCCATGTTTAAGGTATTCTTCCTTCAGCTAAAACATGCATGTGGAACCCAGAGTATGATCAACCGTGTGAACGGGAGACGTGTTCAAATATGTCTCAGTTTTCCTCCCCTGGTACTCGGGTGCAACATTCCAGACGCTTTACTAACACTCTCCACACTTGGAGAGTCAGCGCCTTTAACCTCCTGTTTGGCCCAGTTTGCAATTTCTGCGGAAGATGAACAGGAATAGGGAGAACCAATGAGAGACTAGCTGGAGGTGTCTGGACGGGCAAATTTAACTCTCATTTCCCACCAGGAAGAGGAAAGAACCAAAGGCTCTGCGTGCCGTGCCAGAACCAGTTTAGGGCCTGAAGCCATCCTGCGGTGTTGCGGCCAGCTCACAAGAAAGCGAGTTGAAGAAAGGAGCTCAGGGGCACTGTAATTCACAAACCTGCAGAGTTATAAATGACAGCTATCGTCCAAAAATATACTGAAGTAATGCTGCCAAGTGGACTTGAAAGCAGGGCAGAATTGCAGGAAACCGATTTCAGGAGGTAGACTGGAATTGCATTGAAAGCATAGGAAAAGAGGCAGAACGTCCACAATGATGCACTTGGCCAAAAAGGGCGTATGCGTTTTTTCCTGAATATATTCAGGAAAAAACGCATACGCACTTTTTGGCCAACCAAGCAAGCTTGCAAAGGAAATCTGCACTAAAATGAAGTCTCACTTCCCCCTGGTCAAAAGGGTCATCTGCAAAATGTGTAAAATCCAGAAAGGCAGGACAGGCCATGGAGAACTGGGAGCCTTGTTGTGCTGATGGGTGGGATGTAAATTGCCAACAGACACTCGGGAGAAGTGTATGGTGTTTCCTGAAACATCTAAAAAACAAAGCAACAGAGCCTAGGGCACTTCCACTTATGGTCCTATAGCTTAGGGAAATTAAAATCAAAAAGACACAGCCACCCCAAAGTTTGGGACGCCTCTGTTTACAACAACCTCGTTTACAGTACAAGTTCAACATCGCAGAAAGTGAAAAATGGATAAACAAGTTGTGGTATTTACTTACAAAGCAATATCACTCAGCAATGAAATCTATGTCATCAGGCCCTTAGCAGCACAATGAGTGGATTCAGGTATGATGATTCTAACTGAAATAAGTCACACAGAAAAAGAAACATCATAAGATATCAGTAATACACGGAATGTAAACTTGGCTACACAGGAACTGAATTACAGAACAGAACAGGGTCTCAAATTTAGAAAACCAACTTATGCTTGCTTAAGGGAAAGGTGAGTTGGGGTGCTGCATAAAACCAGAGATTGAAAAGAGCACAGATAAAGTTCCTTAAGCCAAATATGGAATAGACAAGAGCTACTCCTTGCTCAACGAAATGGACTCAACACCGCATATTAAACGCCTAAGAATGTACCTGACTAGTAAGTATCTTAAAACCTATGGATTGCTATGTCTCTGAAAGAGAATCAAGCATGTGTACAGGGGCATAAACGCAGCAGTGATAGGATTGGAGAGGTTCGGTGAGCAAATGAAGACCCTTTGAAGTCATATTACATGGTACCGATTCCACAGGTTTCAACTACCCAGTTTTAAGGTATTCTTCCTTCAGCTAAAACATGCATGTGGAACCTAGAGTATGATCAACCATGTGATCGGGAGACGTGTTCAAATATGTCTCAGGTTTCGTACCCTGGTACTCGGGTGCAACATTCCAGACGCTTTACTAACACTCTCCCCACTTGGAGAGTCAGTCCCTTTAACCTCCTGTTTGGCCCAGTTTGCAATTTCTGCGGAAGATGAACAGGAATAGCGAGAACCAATGAGAGACTAGCTGGAGGTGTCTGGACAGGCAAATTTAACTCTTATTTCCCACCAGGAAGAGGAATTAACCAAAGGCTCAGCGTGCCGTGCCGGAACCAGATTAGGGCCTGAAGCCATCCTGCGGTGTTGCGGCCAGCTCACAAGAATGTGAGTTGAAGAAAGGAGCTCAGGGACACTGTAATTCACAAACCTGCAGAGTTATAAATGACAGCTATCGTCCAAAAATATACTGAAGTAAGGCTGCCAAGAGGACTTGAAAGCGGGGCAGAATTGCAGGAAACCGATTTCAGGAGGTAGACTGGAATTGCATTGAAAGCATAGGAAAAGAGGCAGAACGTCCACAATGATGCACTTGGCCAAAAAGGGCGTATGCGTTGTTTCCTGAATATATTCAGGAAAAAACGCATACGCCCTTTTTGGCCAACCAAGCAAGCTTGCAAAGGAAATCTGCACTACAATGAAGTCTCACTTCCCCCCGGTCAAAAGGGCCATCTGAAAAAAGTGTAAAATCCAGAAAGGCAGGACAGGCCATGGAGAACTGGGAGCCTTGTTATGCTGATGGGCGGGATGTAAATTGCCAACAGACACTCGGGAGAAGTGTATGGTGTTTCCTGAAACATCTAAAAAACAAAGCAACAGAGCCTAGGGCACTTCCACTTATGGTCCTATAGCTTAGGGAAATTAAAATCAAAAAGACACAGCCACCCCAAAGTTTGGGACGCCTCTGTTTACAAGAACCTCGTTCACAGTACAAGTTCAACATCGCAGAAAGTGAAAAATGGATAAAGAAGTTGTGGTATTTACGTACAATGCAGTATCACTCAGCAATGAAATCTATGTCATCAGGCCCGTAGCAGCATAATGAGTGGATTCAGGTACGATGATTCTAACTGAAATAAGTCACACACAAAAAGAAACATCATAAGATATCACTAATACACGGAATGTAAACTTGGCTACACAGGAACTGAATTCCAAAACAGAACAGGGTCTCAAATTTAGAAAACCAACTTATACTTGCTTAAGGGGAAAGGTGAGTTGGGGTGCTGCATAAAACCAGAGATTGAAATGAGCACAGATAAAGTTCCTTTAAGCCATATATGGAATAGACAAGAGCTACTCCTTGCTCAACGAAATGGACTCAACACCCCATATTAAACGCCTAAGAATGTACCTGACTAGTAAGTATCTTAAAACCTATGGATTGCTATGTCTCCAAAAGAGAATCAAGCGTGTGTACAGGGGCATAAACGCAGCAGTGATAGGATTGGAGAGGTTCGGTGAGCAAATGAAGACCCTTTGAAGTTATATTGCATGGTACCCATTCCACGGGTCTCAACTCTCCAGGTTTAAGGTATTCTTCCTTCAGCTAAAACATGCATGTGGAACCCAGAGTATGATCAACCGTGTGAACGGGAGATGTGTTCAAATATGTATCAGTTTTCCTCCCCTGGTACTTGGGTGCAACATTCCAGACGCTTTACTAACACTCTCCCCACTTGGAGAGTCAGCGCCTTTAACCTCCTGTTTGGCCCAGTTTGCAATTTCTGCGGAAGATGAACAGGAATAGCGAGAACCAATGAGAGTCTAGCTGGAGGTGTCTGGACGGGCAAATTTAACTCTCATTTCCCACGAGGAAGAGGAATTAACCAAAGGCTCAGCGTGCCGTGCCGGAACCAGATTAGGGCCGGAAGCCATCCTGCGGTGTTGCGGCCAGGTCACAAGAAAGCGAGTTGAAGAAAGGAGCTCAGGGGAACTGTAATTCACAAACCTGCAGAGTTATAAATGACAGCTATCGTCCAAAAATATACTGAAGTAAGGCTGCCAAGAGGACTTGAAAGCGGGGCAGAATTGCAGGAAACCGATTTCAGGAGGTAGACTGGAATTGCATTGAAAGCATAGGAAAAGAGGCAGAACGTCCACAATGATGCACTTGGCCAAAAAGGGCGTATGCGTTTTTTCCTGAATATATTCAGGAAAAAACGCATACGCCCTTTTTGGCCAACCAAGCAAGCTTGCAAAGGAAATCTGCACTACAATGATGTCTCACTTCCCCTGGTCAAAAGGGCCATCTGAAAAAAGTGTAAAATCCAGAAAGGCAGGACAGGCCATGGAGAACTGGGAGCCTTGTTATGCTGATGGGCGGGATGTAAATTGCCAACAGACACTCGGGAGAAGTGTATGGTGTTTCCTGAAACATCTAAAAAACAAAGCAACAGAGCCTAGGGCACTTCCACTTATGGTCCTATGGCTTAGGGAAATTAAAATTAAAAGGACACAGCCACCCCAAAGTTTGGGACGCTTCTGTTTACAAGAACCTCGTTTACAGTAGAAGTTCAACATCGCAGAAAGTGAAAAATGGATAAAGAAGTTGTGGTATTTACTTACAAAGCAATATCACTCAGCAATGAAATCTATGTCATCAGGCCCTTAGCAGCACAATGAGTGGATTCAGGTATGATGATTCTAACTGAAATAAGTCACACAGAAAAAGAAACATCATAAGATATCAGTAATACACGGAATGTAAACTTGGCTACACAGGAACTGAATTACAGAACAGAACAGGGTCTCAAATTTAGAAAACCAACTTATGCTTGCTTAAGGGGAAAAGTGAGTTGGGGTGCTGCATAAAACCAGAGATTGAAATGAGCACAGATAAAGTTCCTTAAGCCAAATATGGAATAGACAAGAGCTACTCCTTGCTCAACGAAATGGACTCAACACCGCATATTAAACGCCTAAGAATGTACCTGACTAGTAAGTATCTTAAAACCTATGGATTGCTATGTCTCTGAAAGAGAATCAAGCGTATGTACAGGGGCATAAACGGAGCAGTGATAGGATTGGAGAGGTTCGGTGAGCAAATGAAGACCCTTTGAAGTCATATTGCATGGTACCCATTCCACGGGTCTCAACTACCCAGGTTTAAGGTATTCTTCCTTCAGCTAAAACATGCATGTGGAACCTAGAGTATGATCAACCATGTGATCGGGAGACGTGTTCAAATATGTCTCAGTTTTCGTACCCTGGTACTCGGGTGCAACATTCCAGACGCTTTACTAACACTCTCCCAACTTGGAGAGTCAGTCCCTTTAACCTCCTGTTTGGCCCAGTTTGCAATTTCTGCGGAAGATGAACAGGAATAGCGAGAACCAATGAGAGACTTGCTGGAGGTGTGTGGACGCGCCAATTTAACTCTCATTTCCCACCAGGAAGAGGAATTAACCAAAGGCTCAGCGTGCCGTGCCGGAACCAGATTAGGGCCTGAAGCCGTCCTGCGGTGTTGCGGCCAGCTCAAAAGAAAGCGAGTTGAAGAAAGGAGCTCAGGGGCACTGTAATTCACAAACCTGCAGAGTTATAAATGACAGCTATCGTCCAAAAATATACTGAAGTAAGGCTGCCAAGAGGACTTGAAAGCGGGGCAGAATTGCAGGAAACCGATTTCAGGAGGTAGACTGGAATTGCATTGAAAGCATAGGAAAAGAGGCAGAACGTCCACAATGATGCACTTGGCCAAAAAGGGCGTATGCGTTGTTTCCTGAATATATTCAGGAAAAAACGCATATGCACTTTTTGGCCAACCAAGCAAGCTTGCAAAGGAAATCTGCACTACAATGAAGTCTCACTTCCCCCCGGTCAAAAGGGCCATCTGAAAAAAGTGTAAAATCCAGAAAGGCAGGACAGGCCATGGAGAACTGGGAGCCTTGTTATGCTGATGGGCGGGATGTAAATTGCCAACAGACACTCGGGAGAAGTGTATGGTGTTTCCTGAAACATCTAAAAAACAAAGCAACAGAGCCTAGGGCACTTCCACTTATGGTCCTATAGCTTAGGGAAATTAAAATCAAAAAGACACAGCCACCCCAAAGTTTGGGATGCCTCTGTTTACAAGAACCTCGTTTACAGTACAAGTTCAACATCGCAGAAAGTGAAAAATGGATAAAGAAGTTGTGGTATTTACGTACAATGCAGTATCACTCAGCAATGAAATCTATGTCATCAGGCCCGTAGCAGCATAATGAGTGGATTCAGGTACGATGATTCTAACTGAAATAAGTCACACACAAAAAGAAACATCATAAGATATCACTAATACACGGAATGTAAACTTGGCTACACAGGAACTGAATTCCAAAACAGAACAGGGTCTCAAATTTAGAAAACCAACTTATGCTTGCTTAAGGGGAAAGGTGAGTTGGGGTGCTGCATAAAACCAGAGATTGAAATGAGCACAGATAAAGTTCCTTAAGCCATATATGGAATAGACAAGAGCTACTCCTTGCTCAACGAAATGGACTCAACACCCCATATTAAACGCCTAAGAATGTACCTGACTAGTAAGTATCTTATAACCTATGGATTGCTATGTCTCCAAAAGAGAATCAAGCGTGTGTACAGGGGCATAAACGCAGCAGTGATAGGATTGGAGAGGTTCGGTGAGCAAATGAAGACCCTTTGAAATCATATTGCATGGTACCCATTCCACGGGTCTCAACTCTCCAGGTTTAAGGTATTCTTCCTTCAGCTAAAACATGATGTGGAACCCAGAGTATGATCAACCGTGTGAACGGGAGATGTGTTCAAATATGTCTCAGATTTCCTCCCCTGATACTCGGGTGCAACATTCCAGACGCTTTACTAACACTCTCCCCACTTGGAGAGTCAGCGCCTTTAACCTCCTGTTTGGCCCAGTTTGCAATTTCTGCGGAAGATGAACAGGAATAGGGAGAACGAATGAGAGACTAGCTGGAGGTGTCTGGACGGGCAAATTTAACTCTCATTTCCCACCAGGAAGAGGAAATAACCAAAGGCTCAGCGTGCCGTGCCGGAACCAGATTAGGGCCTGAAGCCATCCTGCGGTGTTGCGGCCAGCTCAAAAGAAAGCGAGTTGAAGAAAGGAGCTCAGGGGCACTGTAATTCACAAACCTGCAGAGTTATAAATGACAGCTATCGTCTAAAAATATACTGAAGTAAGGCTGCCAAGAGTACTTGAAAGCGGGGCAGAATTGCAGGAAAACGATTTCACGAGGTAGACTGGAATTGCATTGAAAGCATAGGAAAAGAGGCAGAACGACCACAATGATGCACTTGGCCAAAAAGGGCGTATGCGTTTTTTCCTGAATATATTCAGGAAAAAACGCATACGCCCTTTTTGGCCAACCAAGCAAACTTGCAAAGGAAATCTGCACTACAATGAAGTCTCACTTCCCCCCGGTCAAAAGGGCCATCTGAAAAAAGTGTAAAATCCAGAAAGGCAGGACAGGCCATGGAGAACTGGGAGCCTTGTTATGCTGATGGGCGGGATGTAAATTGCCAACAGACACTCGGGAGAAGTGTATGGTGTTTCCTGAAACATCTAAAAAACAAAGCAACAGAGCCTAGGGCACTTCCACTTATGGTCCTATAGCTTAGGTAAATTAAAATCAAAAAGACACAGCCACCCCAAAGTTTGGAACGGCTCTGTTTACAAGAACCTCGTTTACAGTACAAGTTCAACATCGCAGAAAGTGAAAAATGGATAAAGAAGTTGTGGTATTTACTTACAAAGCAATATCACTCAGCAATGAAATCTATGTCATCAGGCCCTTAGCAGCACAATGAGTGGATTCAGGTATGATGATTCTAACTGAAATAAGTCACACAGAAAAAGAAACATCATAAGATATCAGTAATACACGGAATGTAAACTTGGCTACATAGGAACTGAATTACAGAACAGAACAGGGTCTCAAACTTAGAAAACCAACTTATGCTTGCTTAAGGGGAAAGGTGAGTTGGGGTGCTGCATAAAACCAGAGATTGAAATGAGCACAGATAAAGTTCCTTAAGCCAAATATGGAATAGACTAGAGCTACTCCTTGCTCAACGAAATGGACTCAACACCGCATATTAAACGCCTAAGAATGTACCTGACTAGTAAGTATCTTAAAACCTATGGATTGCTATGTCTCTGAAAGAGAATCAAGCATGTGTACAGGGGCATAAACGCAGCAGTGTTAGGATTGGAGAGGTTCGGTGAGCAAATGAAGACCCTTTGAAGTCATATTGCATGGTACCCATTCCACGGGTTTCAACTACCCAGTTTTAAGGTATTCTTCCTTCAGCTAAAACATGCATGTGGAACCTAGAGTATGATCAACCATGTGATCGGGAGACGTGTTCAAATATGTCTCAGTTTTCGTACCCTAGCACTCGGGTGCAACATTCCAGACGCTTTACTAACACTCTCCCGACTTGGAGAGTCAGTCCCTTTAACCTCCTGTTTGACCCAGTTTGCAATTTCTGCGGAAGATGAACAGGAATAGCGAGAACCAATGAGAGACTAGCTGGAGGTGTCTGGACGGGCAAATTTAACTCTCATTTCCCACCAGGAAGAGGAAATAACCAAAGGCTCTGCGTGCCGTGCCCGAAACAGATTAGGGCCTGAAGCCATCCTGCGGTGTTGCGGCCAGCTCACAAGAAAGCGAGTTGAAGAAAGGATCTCAGGGACACTGTAATTCACAAACCTGCAGAGTTATAAATGACAGCTATCGTCCAAAAATATACTGAAGTAATGCTGCCAAGTGGACTTGAAAGCAGGGCAGAATTGCAGGAAACCGATTTCAGGAGGTAGACTGGAATTGCATTGAAAGCATAGGAAAAGAGGCAGAACGTCCACAATGATGCACTTGGCCAAAAAGGGCGTATGCGTTTTTTCCTGAATATATTCAGGAAAAAACGCATACGCACTTTTTGGCCAACCAAGCAAGCTTGCAAAGGAAATCTGCACTACAATGAAGTCTCACTTCCCCCTGGTCAAAAGGGCCATCTGCAAAAAGTGTAAAATCCAGAAAGGCAGGACAGGCCATGGAGAACTGGGAGCCTTGTTATGCTGATGGGCGGGATGTAAATTGCCAACAGACACTCGGGAGAAGTGTATGGTGTTTCCTGAAACATCTAAAAAACAAAGCAACAGAGCCTAGGGCACTTCCACTTATGGTCCTATAGCTTAGGGAAATTAAAATCAAAAAGACACAGCCACCCCAAAGTTTGGGACGCCTCTGTTTACAACAACCTCGTTTAGAGTACAAGTTCAACATCGCAGAAAGTGAAAAATGGATAAAGAAGTTGTGGTATTTACTTACAAAGCAATATCACTCAGCAATGAAATCTATGTCATCAGGCCCTTAGCAGCACAATGAGTGGATTCAGGTATGATGATTCTAACTGAAATAAGTCACACAGAAAAAGAAACATCATAAGATATCAGTAATACACGGAATGTAAACTTGGCTACACAGGAACTGAATTACAGAACAGAACAGGGTCTCAAATTTAGAAAACCAACTTATGCTTGCTTAAGGGAAAGGTGAGTTGGGGTGCTGCATAAAACCAGAGATTGAAAAGAGCACAGATAAAGTTCCTTAAGCCAAATATGGAATAGACAAGAGCTACTCCTTGCTCAACGAAATGGACTCAACACCGCATATTAAACGCCTAAGAATGTACCTGACTAGTAAGTATCTTAAAACCTATGGATTGCTATGTCTCTGAAAGAGAATCAAGCATGTGTACAGGGGCATAAACGCAGCAGTGATAGGATTGGAGAGGTTCGGTGAGCAAATGAAGACCCTTTGAAGTCATATTACATGGTACCCATTCCACGGGTTTCAACTACCCAGTTTTAAGGTATTTTTCCTTCAGCTAAAACATGCGTGTGGAACCTAGAGTATGATCAACCATGTGATCGGGAGACGTGTTCAAATATGTCTCAGTTTTCGTACCCTGGTACTCGGGTGCAACATTCCAGACGCTTTACTAACACTCTCCCGACTTGGAGAGTCAGTCCCTTTAACCTCCTGTTTGGCCCAGTTTGCAATTTCTGCGGAAGATGAACAGGAATAGCGAGAACCAATGAGAGACTAGCTGGAGGTGTCTGGACAGGCAAATTTAACTCTTATTTCCCACCAGGAAGAGGAATTAACCAAAGGCTCAGCGTGCCGTGCCGGAACCAGATTAGGGCCTGAAGCCATCCTGCGGTGTTGCGGCCAGCTCACAAGAATGTGAGTTGAAGAAAGGAGCTCAGGGACACTGTAATTCACAAACCTGCAGAGTTATAAATGACAGCTATCGTCCAAAAATATACTGAAGTAAGGCTGCCAAGAGGACTTGAAAGCGGGGCAGAATTGCAGGAAACCGATTTCAGGAGGTAGACTGGAATTGCATTGAAAGCATAGGAAAAGAGGCAGAACGTCCACAATGATGCACTTGGCCAAAAAGGGCGTATGCGTTGTTTCCTGAATATATTCAGGAAAAAACGCATACGCCCTTTTTGGCCAACCAAGCAAGCTTGCAAAGGAAATCTGCACTACAATGAAGTCTCACTTCCCCCCGGTCAAAAGGGCCATCTGAAAAAAGTGTAAAATCCAGAAAGGCAGGACAGGCCATGGAGAACTGGGAGCCTTGTTATGCTGATGGGCGGGATGTAAATTGCCAACAGACACTCGGGAGAAGTGTATGGTGTTTCCTGAAACATCTAAAAAACAAAGCAACAGAGCCTAGGGCACTTCCACTTATGGTCCTATAGCTTAGGGAAATTAAAATCAAAAAGACACAGCCACCCCAAAGTTTGGGACGCCTCTGTTTACAAGAACCTCGTTTACCGTAGAAGTTCAATATCACAGAAAGTGAAAAATGGATAAAGAACTTGTGGTACTTACGTACAATGCAGTATCACTCAGCAATGAAATCTATGTCATCAGGCCCATAGCAGCATAATGAGTGGATTCAGTTACGATGATTCTAATTGAAATAATTCACACAGAAAAAGAAACATCATAAGATATCACTAATACACGGAATGTAAACTTGGCTACACAGGAACTGAATTCCAAAACAGAACAGGGTCTCAAATTTAGAAAACAAACTTATGCTTGCTTAAGGGGAAAGGTGAGTTAGGGTGCTGCATAAAACCAGAGATTGAAATGAGCACAGATAAAGTTCCTTAAGCCAAATATGGAATAGACAAGAGCTACTCCTTGCTCAACGAAATGGACTCAACACCCCATGTTAAACGCCTAAGAATGTACCTGACTACTAAGTATCTTAAAACCTATGGATTGCTATGTCTCCAAAAGAGAATCAAGCGTGTGTACGGGGGCATAAACGTAGCAGTGATAGGATTGGAGAGGTTCGGTGAGCAAATGAAGACCCTTTGAAGTCATATTGCATGGTACCCATTCCACGGGTCTCAACTCTCCAGGTTTAAGGTATTCTTCCTTCAGCAAAAACATGCATGTGGAACCCAGAGTATGATCAACCGTGTGAACGGGAGACGTGTTCAAATATGTCTCAGTTTTCCTCCCCTGGTACTCGGGTGCAACATTCCAGACGCTTTACTAACAGTCTCCCCACTTGGAGAGTCAGTGCCTTTAACCTCCTGTTTGGCCCAGTTTCCAATTTCTGCGGAAGATTAACAGGAATAGGGAGAACCCATGAGAGACTAGCTGGAGGTGTCTGGACGGGCAAATTTAACTCTCATTTCCCACCAGAAAGAGGAAATAATCAAAGGCTCAGCGTGCCGTGCCGGAACCAGATTAGGGCCTGAAGCCATCCTGCGGTGTTGCGGCCAGCTCACAAGAAAGCGAGTTGAAGAAAGGAGCTCAGGGGCACTGTAATTCACAAACCTGCAGAGTTATAAATGACAGCTATCGTCCAAAAATATACTGAAGTAAGGCTGCCAAGAGGACTTGAAAGCGGGGCAGAATTGCAGGAAACCGATTTCAGGAGGTAGACTGGAATTGCATTGAAAGCATAGGAAAAGAGGTAGAACGTCCACAATGATGCAGTTGGCCAAAAAGGGCGTATGCGTTTTTTCCTGAATATATTCAGGAAAAAACGCATACGCCCTTTTTGGCCAACCAAGCAAGCTTGCAAAGGAAATCTGCACTACAATGAAGTCTCACTTCCCCCCGGTCAAAAGGGCCATCTGAAAAAAGTGTAAAATCCAGAAAGGCAGGACAGGCCATGGAGAACTGGGAGCCTTGTTATGCTGATGGGCGGGATGTAAATTGCCAACAGACACTCGGGAGAAGTGTATGGTGTTTCCTGAAACATCTAAAAAACAAAGCAACAGAGCCTAGGGCACTTCCACTTATGGTCCTATAGCTTAGGGAAATTAAAATCAAAAAGACACAGCCACCCCAAAGTTTGGGATGCCTCTGTTTACAAGAACCTCATTTACAGTACAAGTTCAACATCGCAGAAAGTGAAAAATGGATAAAGAAGTTGTGGTATTTACGTACAATGCAGTATCACTCAGCAATGAAATCTATGTCATCAGGCCCGTAGCAGCATAATGAGTGGATTCAGGTACGATGATTCTAACTGAAATAAGTCACACACAAAAAGAAACATCATAAGATATCACTGATACACGGAATGTAAACTTGGCTACACAGGAACTGAATTCCAAAACAGAACAGGGTCTCAAATTTAGAAAACCAACTTATGCTTGCTTAAGGGGAAAGTTGAGTTGGGGTGCTGCATAAAACCAGAGATTGAAATGAGCACAGATAAAGTTCCTTAAGCCAAATATGGAATAGACAAGAGCTACTCCTTGCTCAACGAAATGGACTCAACACCCCATATTAAACGCCTAAGAATGTACCTGACTAGTAAGTATCTTAAAACCTATGGATTGCTATGTCTCCAAAAGAGAATCAAGCGTGTGTACAGGGGCATAAACGCAGCAGTGATAGGATTGGAGAGGTTCGGTGAGCAAATGAAGACCCTTTGAATTCATATTGCATGGTACCCATTCAACGGGTCTCAACTCTCCATGTTTAAGGTATTCTTCCTTCAGCTAAAACATGCATGTGGTACCCAGAGTATGATCAACCGTGTGAACGGGAGACGTGTTCAAATATGTCTCAGTTTTCCTCCCCTGGTACTCGGGTGCAACATTCCAGACGCTTTACTAACACTCTCCACACTTGGAGAGTCAGCGCCTTTAACCTCCTGTTTGGCCCAGTTTGCAATTTCTGTGGAAGATGAACAGGAATAGGGAGAACCAATGAGAGACTAGCTGGAGGTGTCTGGACGGGCAAATTTAACTCTCATTTCCCACCAGGAAGAGGAAATAACCAAAGGCTCTGCGTGCCGTGCCAGAACCAGATTAGGGCCTGAAGCCATCCTGCGGTGTTGCGGCCAGCTCACAAGAAAGCGAGTTGAAGAAAGGAGCTCAGGGGCACTGTAATTCACAAACCTGCAGAGTTATAAATGACAGCTATCGTCCAAAAATATACTGAAGTAATGCTGCCAAGTGGACTTGAAAGCAGGGCAGAATTGCAGGAAACCGATTTCAGGAGGTAGACTGGAATTGCATTGAAAGCATAGGAAAAGAGGCAGAACGTCCACAATGATGCACTTGGCCAAAAAGGGCGTATGCGTTTTTTCCAGAATATATTCAGGAAAAAACGCATACGCCCTTTTTGGCCAACCAAGCAAGCTTGCAAAGGAAATCTGCACTACAATGAAGTCTCACTTCCCCCTGGTCAAAAGGGCCATCTGCAAAAAGTGTAAAATCCAGAAAGGCAGGACAGGCCATGGAGAACTGGGAGCCTTGTTATGCTGATGGGTGGGATGTAAATTGCCAACAGACACTCGGGAGAAGTGTATGGTGTTTCCTGAAACATCTAAAAAACAAAGCAACAGAGCCTAGGGCACTTCCACTTATGGTCCTATAGCTTAGGGAAATTAAAATCAAAAAGACACAGCCACCCCAAAGTTTGGGACGCCTCTGTTTACAACAACCTCGTTTACAGTACAAGTTCAACATCGCAGAAAGTGAAAAATGGATAAAGAAGTTGTGGTATTTACTTACAAAGCAATATCACTCAGCAATGAAATCTATGTCATCAGGCCCTTAGCAGCACAATGAGTGGATTCAGGTATGATGATTCTAACTGAAATAAGTCACACAGAAAAAGAAACATCATAAGATATCAGTAATACACGGAATGTAAACTTGGCTACACAGGAACTGAATTACAGAACAGAACAGGGTCTCAAATTTAGAAAACCAACTTATGCTTGCTTAAGGGAAAGGTGAGTTGGGGTGCTGCATAAAACCAGAGATTGAAAAGAGCACAGATAAAGTTCCTTAAGCCAAATATGGAATAGACAAGAGCTACTCCTTGCTCAACGAAATGGACTCAACACCGCATATTAAACGCCTAAGAATGTACCTGACTAGTAAGTATCTTAAAACCTATGGATTGCTATGTCTCTGAAAGAGAATCAAGCATGTGTACAGGGGCATAAACGCAGCAGTGATAGGATTGGAGAGGTTCGGTGAGCAAATGAAGACCCTTTGAAGTCATATTACATGGTACCCATTCCACGGGTTTCAACTACCCAGTTTTAAGGTATTCTTCCTTCAGCTAAAACATGCATGTGGAACCTAGAGTATGATCAACCATGTGATCGGGAGACGTGTTCAAATATGTCTCAGTTTTCGTACCCTGGTACTCGGGTGCAACATTCCAGACGCTTTACTAACACTCTCCCCACTTGGAGAGTCAGTCCCTTTAACCTCCTGTTTGGCCCAGTTTGCAATTTCTGCGGAAGATGAACAGGAATAGCGAGAACCAATGAGAGACTAGCTGGAGGTGTCTGGACAGGCAAATTTAACTCTTATTTCCCACCAGGAAGAGGAATTAACCAAAGGCTCAGCGTGCCGTGCCGGAACCAGATTAGGGCCTGAAGCCATCCTGCGGTGTTGCGGCCAGCTCACAAGAATGTGAGTTGAAGAAAGGAGCTCAGGGACACTGTAATTCACAAACCTGCAGAGTTATAAATGACAGCTATCGTCCAAAAATATACTGAAGTAAGGCTGCCAAGAGGACTTGAAAGCGGGGCAGAATTGCAGGAAACCGATTTCAGGAGGTAGACTGGAATTGCATTGAAAGCATAGGAAAAGAGGCAGAACGTCCACAATGATGCACTTGGCCAAAAAGGGCGTATGCGTTGTTTCCTGAATATATTCAGGAAAAAACGCATATGCACTTTTTGGCCAACCAAGCAAGCTTGCAAAGGAAATCTGCACTACAATGAAGTCTCACTTCCCCCCGGTCAAAAGGGCCATCTGAAAAAAGTGTAAAATCCAGAAAGGCAGGACAGGCCATGGAGAACTGGGAGCCTTGTTATGCTGATGGGCGGGATGTAAATTGCCAACAGACACTCGGGAGAAGTGTATGGTGTTTCCTGAAACATCTAAAAAACAAAGCAACAGAGCCTAGGGCACTTCCACTTATGGTCCTATAGCTTAGGGAAATTAAAATCAAAAAGACACAGCCACCCCAAAGTTTGGGATGCCTCTGTTTACAAGAACCTCGTTCACAGTACAAGTTCAACATCGCAGAAAGTGAAAAATGGATAAAGAAGTTGTGGTATTTACGTACAATGCAGTATCACTCAGCAATGAAATCTATGTCATCAGGCCCGTAGCAGCATAATGAGTGGATTCAGGTACGATGATTCTAACTGAAATAAGTCACACACAAAAAGAAACATCATAAGATATCACTAATACACGGAATGTAAACTTGGCTACACAGGAACTGAATTCCAAAACAGAACAGGGTCTCAAATTTAGAAAACCAACTTATGCTTGCTTAAGGGGAAAGGTGAGTTGGGGTGCTGCATAAAACCAGAGATTGAAATGAGCACAGATAAAGTTCCTTAAGCCATATATGGAATAGACAAGAGCTACTCCTTGCTCAACGAAATGGACTCAACACCCCATATTAAACGCCTAAGAATGTACCTGACTAGTAAGTATCTTATAACCTATGGATTGCTATGTCTCCAAAAGAGAATCAAGCGTGTGTACAGGGGCATAAACGCAGCAGTGATAGGATTGGAGAGGTTCGGTGAGCAAATGAAGACCCTTTGAAATCATATTGCATGGTACCCATTCCACGGGTCTCAACTCTCCAGGTTTAAGGTATTCTTCCTTCAGCTAAAACATGATGTGGAACCCAGAGTATGATCAACCGTGTGAACGGGAGATGTGTTCAAATATGTCTCAGATTTCCTCCCCTGATACTCGGGTGCAACATTCCAGACGCTTTACTAACACTCTCCCCACTTGGAGAGTCAGCGCCTTTAACCTCCTGTTTGGCCCAGTTTGCAATTTCTGCGGAAGATGAACAGGAATAGGGAGAACGAATGAGAGACTAGCTGGAGGTGTCTGGACGGGCAAATTTAACTCTCATTTCCCACCAGGAAGAGGAAATAACCAAAGGCTCAGCGTGCCGTGCCGGAACCAGATTAGGGCCTGAAGCCATCCTGCGGTGTTGCGGCCAGCTCAAAAGAAAGCGAGTTGAAGAAAGGAGCTCAGGGGCACTGTAATTCACAAACCTGCAGAGTTATAAATGACAGCTATCGTCTAAAAATATACTGAAGTAAGGCTGCCAAGAGTACTTGAAAGCGGGGCAGAATTGCAGGAAAACGATTTCACGAGGTAGACTGGAATTGCATTGAAAGCATAGGAAAAGAGGCAGAACGTCCACAATGATGCACTTGGCCAAAAAGGGCGTATGCGTTTTTTCCTGAATATATTCAGGAAAAAACGCATACGCCCTTTTTGGCCAACCAAGCAAGCTTGCAAAGGAAATCTGCACTACAATGAAGTCTCACATCCCCCCGGTCAAAAGGGCCATCTGAAAAAAGTGTAAAATCCAGAAAGGCAGGACAGGCCATGGAGAACTGGGAGCCTTGTTATGCTGATGGGCGGGATGTAAATTGCCAACAGACACTAGGGAGAAGTGTATGGTGTTTCCTGAAACATCTAAAAAACAAAGCAACAGAGCCTAGGGCACTTCCACTTATGGTCCTATAGCTTAGGGAAATTAAAATCAAAAAGACACAGCCACCCCAAAGTTTGGAACGGCTCTGTTTACAAGAACCTCGTTTACAGTACAAGTTCAACATCGCAGAAAGTGAAAAATGGATAAAGAAGTTGTGGTATTCACTTACGAAGCAATATCACTCAGCAATGAAATCTATGTCATCAGGCCCTTAGCAGCACAATGAGTGGATTCAGGTATGATGATTCTAACTGAAATAAGTCACACAGAAAAAGAAACATCATAAGATATCAGTAATACACGGAATGTAAAGTTGGCTACACAGGAACTGAATTACAGAACAGAACAGGGTCTCAAACTTAGAAAACCAACTTATGCTTGCTTAAGGGGAAAGGTGAGTTGGGGTGCTGCATAAAACCAGAGATTGAAATGAGCACAGATAAAGTTCCTTAAGCCAAATATGGAATAGACAAGAGCTACTCCTTGCTCAACGAAATGGACTCAACACCGCATATTAAACGCCTAAGAATGTACCTGACTAGTAAGTATCTTAAAACCTATGGATTGCTATGTCTCTGAAAGAGAATCAAGCATGTGTACAGGGGCATAAACGCAGCAGTGTTAGGATTGGAGAGGTTCGGTGAGCAAATGAAGACCCTTTGAAGTCATATTACATGGTACCCATTCCACGGGTTTCAACTACCCAGTTTTAAGGTATTCTTCCTTCAGCTAAAACATGCATGTGGAACCTAGAGTATGATCAACCATGTGATCGGGAGACGTGTTCAAATATGTCTCAGTTTTCGTACCCTAGAACTCCGGTGCAACATTCCTGACGCTTTACTAACACTCTCCCCACTTGGAGAGTCAGTCCCTTTAACCTCCTTTTTGGCCCAGTTTGCAATTTCTGCGGAAGATGAACAGGAATAGCGAGAACCAATGAGAGACTAGCTGGAGGTGTCTGGACGGGCAAATTTAACTCTCATTTCCCACCAGGAAGAGGAATTAACCAAAGGCTCAGCGTGCCACGCCGGAACCAGATTAGGGCCTGAAGCCATCCTGCGGTGTTGCGGCCAGCTCACAAGAAAGCGAGTTGAAGAAAGGAGCTCAGGGGCACTGTAATTCACAAACCAGCAGAGTTATAAATGACAGCTATCGTCCAAAAATATACTGAAGTAAGGCTGCCAAGAGGACTTGAAAGCGGGGCAGAATTGCAGGAAACCGATTTCAGGAGGTAGACTGGAATTGCATTGAAAGCATAGGAAAAGAGGCAGAACGACCACAATGATGCACTTGGCCAAAAAGGGCGTATGCGTTTTTTCCTGAATATATTCAGGAAAAAACGCATACGCCCTTTTTGGCCAACCAAGCAAACTTGCAAAGGAAATCTGCACTACAATGAAGTCTCACTTCCCCCCGGTCAAAAGGGCCATCTGAAAAAAGTGTAAAATCCAGAAAGGCAGGACAGGCCATGGAGAACTGGGAGCCTTGTTATGCTGATGGGCGGGATGTAAATTGCCAACAGACACTCGGGAGAAGTGTATGGTGTTTCCTGAAACATCTAAAAAACAAAGCAACAGAGCCTAGGGCACTTCCACTTATGGTCCTATAGCTTAGGTAAATTAAAATCAAAAAGACACAGCCACCCCAAAGTTTGGAACGGCTCTGTTTACAAGAACCTCGTTTACAGTACAAGTTCAACATCGCAGAAAGTGAAAAATGGATAAAGAAGTTGTGGTATTTACTTACAAAGCAATATCACTCAGCAATGAAATCTATGTCATCAGGCCCTTAGCAGCACAATGAGTGGATTCAGGTATGATGATTCTAACTGAAATAAGTCACACAGAAAAAGAAACATCATAAGATATCAGTAATACACGGAATGTAAACTTGGCTACATAGGAACTGAATTACAGAACAGAACAGGGTCTCAAACTTAGAAAACCAACTTATGCTTGCTTAAGGGGAAAGGTGAGTTGGGGTGCTGCATAAAACCAGAGATTGAAATGAGCACAGATAAAGTTCCTTAAGCCAAATATGGAATAGACAAGAGCTACTCCTTGCTCAACGAAATGGACTCAACACCGCATATTAAACGCCTAAGAATGTACCTGACTAGTAAGTATCTTAAAACCTATGGATTGCTATGTCTCTGAAAGAGAATCAAGCATGTGTACAGGGGCATAAACGCAGCAGTGTGAGGATTGGAGAGGTTCGGTGAGCAAATGAAGACCCTTTGAAGTCATATTGCATGGTACCCATTCCACGGGTTTCAACTACCCAGTTTTAAGGTATTCTTCCTTCAGCTAAAACATGCATGTGGAACCTAGAGTATGATCAACCATGTGATCGGGAGACGTGTTCAAATATGTCTCAGTTTTCGTACCCTAGTACTCGGGTGCAACATTCCAGACGCTTTACTAACACTCTCCCGACTTGGAGAGTCAGTCCCTTTAACCTCCTGTTTGACCCAGTTTGCAATTTCTGCGGAAGATGAACAGGAATAGCGAGAACCAATGAGAGACTAGCTGGAGGTGTCTGGACGGGCAAATTTAACTCTCATTTCCCACCAGGAAGAGGAAATAACCAAAAGCTCTGCGTGCCGTGCCCGAAACAGATTAGGGCCTGAAGCCATCCTGCGGTGTTGCGGCCAGCTCACAAGAAAGCGAGTTGAAGAAAGGATCTCAGGGACACTGTAATTCACAAACCTGCAGAGTTATAAATGACAGCTATCGTCCAAAAATATACTGAAGTAATGCTGCCAAGTGGACTTGAAAGCAGGGCAGAATTGCAGGAAACCGATTTCAGGAGGTAGACTGGAATTGCATTGAAAGCATAGGAAAAGAGGCAGAACGTCCACAATGATGCACTTGGCCAAAAAGGGCGTATGCGTTTTTTCCTGAATATATTCAGGAAAAAACGCATACGCACTTTTTGGCCAACCAAGCAAGCTTGCAAAGGAAATCTGCACTACAATGAAGTCTCACTTCCCCCTGGTCAAAAGGGCCATCTGCAAAAAGTGTAAAATCCAGAAAGGCAGGACAGGCCATGGAGAACTGGGAGCCTTGTTATGCTGATGGGCGGGATGTAAATTGCCAACAGACACTCGGGAGAAGTGTATGGTGTTTCCTGAAACATCTAAAAAACAAAGCAACAGAGCCTAGGGCACTTCCACTTATGGTCCTATAGCTTAGGGAAATTAAAATCAAAAAGACACAGCCACCCAAAAGTTTGGGACGCCTCTGTTTACAACAACCTCGTTTAGAGTACAAGTTCAACATCGCAGAAAGTGAAAAATGGATAAACAAGTTGTGGTATTTACTTACAAAGCAATATCACTCAACAATGAAATCTATGTCATCAGGCCCTTAGCAGCACAATGAGTGGATTCAGGTATGATGATTCTAACTGAAATAAGTCACACAGAAAAAGAAACATCATAAGATATCAGTAATACACGGAATGTAAACTTGGCTACACAGGAACTGAATTACAGAACAGAACAGGGTCTCAAATTTAGAAAACCAACTTATGCTTGCTTAAGGGAAAGGTGAGTTGGGGTGCTGCATAAAACCAGAGATTGAAAAGAGCACAGATAAAGTTCCTTAAGCCAAATATGGAATAGACAAGAGCTACTCCTTGCTCAACGAAATGGACTCAACACCGCATATTAAACGCCTAAGAATGTACCTGACTAGTAAGTATCTTAAAACCTATGGATTGCTATGTCTCTGAAAGAGAATCAAGCATGTGTACAGGGGCATAAACGCAGCAGTGATAGGATTGGAGAGGTTCGGTGAGCAAATGAAGACCCTTTGAAGTCATATTACATGGTACCCATTCCACGGGTTTCAACTACCAAGTTTTAAGGTATTTTTCCTTCAGCTAAAACATGCGTGTGGAACCTAGAGTATGATCAACCATGTGATCGGGAGACGTGTTCAAATATGTCTCAGTTTTCGTACCCTGGTACTCGGGTGCAACATTCCAGACGCTTTACTAACACTCTCCCGACTTGGAGAGTCAGTCCCTTTAACCTCCTGTTTGGCCCAGTTTGCAATTTCTGCGGAAGATGAACAGGAATAGCGAGAACCAATGAGAGACTAGCTGGAGGTGTCTGGACAGGCAAATTTAACTCTTATTTCCCACCAGGAAGAGGAATTAACCAAAGGCTCAGCGTGCCGTGCCGGAACCAGATTAGGGCCTGAAGCCATCCTGCGGTGTTGCGGCCAGCTCACAAGAATGTGAGTTGAAGAAAGGAGCTCAGGGACACTGTAATTCACAAACCTGCAGAGTTATAAATGACAGCTATCGTCCAAAAATATACTGAAGTAAGGCTGCCAAGAGGACTTGAAAGCGGGGCAGAATTGCAGGAAACCGATTTCAGGAGGTAGACTGGAATTGCATTGAAAGCATAGGAAAAGAGGCAGAACGTCCACAATGATGCACTTGGCCAAAAAGGGAGTATGCGTTGTTTCCTGAATATATTCAGGAAAAAACGCATACGCACTTTTTGGCCAACCAAGCAAGCTTGCAAAGGAAATCTGCACTACAATGAAGTCTCACTTCCCCCCGGTCAAAAGGGCCATCTGAAAAAAGTGTAAAATCCAGAAAGGCAGGACAGGCCATGGAGAACTGGGAGCCTTGTTATGCTGATGGGTGGGATGTAAATTGCCAACAGACACTCGGGAGAAGTGTATGGTGTTTCCTGAAACATCTAAAAAACAAAGCAACAGAGCCTAGGGCACTTCCACTTATGGTCCTATAGCTTAGGGAAATTAAAATCAAAAAGACACAGCCACCCCAAAGTTTGCGATGCCTCTGTTTACAAGAACCTCGTTTACAGTACAAGTTCAACATCGCAGAAAGTGAAAAATGGATAAAGAAGTTGTGTTATTTACGTACAATGCAGTATCACTCAGCAATGAAATCTATGTCATCAGGCCCGTAGCAGCATAATGAGTGGATTCAGGTACGATGATTCTAACTGAAATAAGTCACACACAAAAAGAAACATCATAAGATATCACTGATACACGGAATGTAAACGTGGCTACACAGGAACTGAATTCCAAAACAGAACAGGGTCTCAAATTTAGAAAACCAACTTATGCTTGCTTAAGGGGAAAGGTGAGTTGGGGTGCTGCATAAAACCAGAGATTGAAATGAGCACAGATAAAGTTCCTTAAGCCATATATGGAATAGACAAGAGGTACTCCTTGCTCAACGAAATGGACTCAACACCCCATATTAAACGCCTAAGAATGTACCTGACTAGTAAGTATCTTAAAACCTATGGATTGCTATGTCTCCAAAAGAGAATCAAGCGTGTGTACAGGGGCATAAACGCAGCAGTGATAGGATTGGAGAGGTTCGGTGAGCAAATGAAGACCCTTTGAAGTCATATTGCATGGTACCCATTCCACGGGTCTCAACTCTCCAGGTTTAAGGTATTCTTCCTTCAGCTAAAACATGCATGTGGAACCCAGAGTATGATCAACCGTGTGAACGGGAGATATGTTCAAATATGTATCAGTTTTCCTCCCCTGGTACTTGGGTGCAACATTCCAGATGCTTTACTAACACTCTCCCCACTTGGAGAGTCAGCGCCTTTAACCTCCTGTTTGGCCCAGTTTGCAATTTCTGCGGAAGATGAACAGGAATAGCGAGAACCAATGAGAGTCTAGCTGGAGGTGTCTGGACGGGCAAATTTAACTCTCATTTCCCACCAGGAAGACGAATTAACCAAAGGCTCAGCGTGCCGTGCCGGAACCAGATTAGGGCCTGAAGCCATCCTGCGGTGTTGCGGCCAGGTCACAAGAAAGCGAGTTGAAGAAAGGAGCTCAGGGGCACTGTAATTCACAAACCTGCAGAGTTATAAATGACAGCTATCGTCCAAAAATATACTGAAGTAAGGCTGCCAAGAGGACTTGAAAGCGGGGCAGAATTGCAGGAAACCGATTTCAGGAGGTAGACTGGAATTGCATTGAAAGCACAGGAAAAGAGGTAGAACGTCCACAATGATGCAGTTGGCCAAAAAGGGCGTATGCGTTTTTTCCTGAATATATTCAGGAAAAAACGCATACGCCCTTTTTGGCCAACCAAGCAAGCTTGCAAAGGAAATCTGCACTACAATGATGTCTCACTTCCCCTGGTCAAAAGGGCCATCTGAAAAAAGTGTAAAATCCAGAAAGGCAGGACAGGCCATGGAGAACTGGGAGCCTTGTTATGCTGATGGGCGGGATGTAAATTGCCAACAGACACTCGGGAGAAGTGTATGGTGTTTCCTGAAACATCTAAAAAACAAAGCAACAGAGCCTAGGGCACTTCCACTTATGTTCCTATGGCTTAGGGAAATTAAAATTAAAAGGACACAGCCACCCCAAAGTTTGGGACGCCTCTGTTTACAAGAACCTCGTTTACAGTAGAAGTTCAACAACGCAGAAAGTGAAAAATGGATAAAGAAGTTGTGGTATTTACTTACAAAGCAATATCACTCAGCAATGAAATCTATGTCATCAGGCCCTTAGCAGCACAATGAGTGGATTCAGGTATGATGATTCTAACTGAAATAAGTCACACAGAAAAAGAAACATCATAAGATATCAGTAATACACGGAATGTAAACTTGGCTACACAGGAACTGAATTACAGAACAGAACAGGGTCTCAAATTTAGAAAACCAACTTATGCTTGCTTAAGGGAAAGGTGAGTTGGGGTGCTGCATAAAACCAGAGATTGAAAAGAGCACAGATAAAGTTCCTTAAGCCAAATATGGAATAGACAAGAGCTACTCCTTGCTCAACGAAATGGACTCAACACCGCATATTAAACGCCTAAGAATGTACCTGACTAGTAAGTATCTTAAAACCTATGGATTGCTATGTCTCTGAAAGAGAATCAAGCATGTGTACAGGGGCATAAACGCAGCAGTGATAGGATTGGAGAGGTTCGGTGAGCAAATGAAGACCCTTTGAAGTCATATTGCATGGTACCCATTCCACGGGTCTCAACTCTCCAGGTTTAAGGTATTCTTCCTTCAGCTAAAACATGCATGTGGAACCCAGAGTATGATCAACCGTGTGAACGGGAGATGTGTTCAAATATGTATCAGTTTTCTTCCCCTGGTACTTGGGTGCAACATTCCAGACGCTTTACTAACACTCTCCCCACTTGGAGAGTCAGCGCCTTTAACCTCCTGTTTGGCCCAGTTTGCAATTTCTGCGGAAGATGAACAGGAATAGCGAGAACCAATGAGAGTCTAGCTGGAGGTGTCTGGACGGGCAAATTTAACTCTCATTTCCCACCAGGAAGAGGAATTAACCAAAGGCTCAGCGTGCCGTGCCGGAACCAGATTAGGGCCTGAAGCCATCCTGCGGTGTTGCGGCCAGCTCACAAGAAAGCGAGTTGAAGAAAGGAGCTCAGGGGAACTGTAATTCACAAACCTGCAGAGTTATAAATGACAGCTATCGTCCAAAAATATACTGAAGTAAGGCTGCCAAGAGGACTTGAAAGCGGGGCAGAATTGCAGGAAACCGATTTCAGGAGGTAGACTGGAATTGCATTGAAAGCATAGGAAAAGAGGCAGAACGTCCACAATGATGCACTTGGCCAAAAAGGGCGTATGCGTTTTTTCCTGAATATATACAGGAAAAAACGCATACGCCCTTTTTGGCCAACCAAGCAAGCTTGCAAAGGAAATCTGCACTACAATGATGTCTCACTTCCCCTGGTCAAAAGGGCCATCTGAAAAAAGTGTAAAATCCAGAAAGGCAGGACAGGCCATGGAGAACTGGGAGCCTTGTTATGCTGATGGGCGGGATGTAAATTGCCAACAGACACTCGGGAGAAGTGTATGGTGTTTCCTGAAACATCTAAAAAACAAAGCAACAGAGCCTAGGGCACTTCCACTTATGGTCCTATGGCTTAGGGAAATTAAAATAAAAAGGACACAGCCACCCCAAAGTTTGGGACGCTTCTGTTTACAAGAACCTCGTTTACAGTAGAAGTTCAACATCGCAGAAAGTGAAAAATGTATAAAGAAGTTGTGGTATTTACTTACAAAGCAATATCACTCAGCAATGAAATCTATGTCATCAGGCCCTTAGCAGCACAATGAGTGGATTCAGGTATGATGATTCTAACTGAAATAAGTCACACAGAAAAAGAAACATCATAAGATATCAGTAATACACGGAATGTAAACTTGGCTACACAGGAACTGAATTACAGTACAGAACAGGGTCTCAAATTTAGAAAACCAACTTATGCTTGCTTAAGGGGAAAAGTGAGTTGGGGTGCTGCATAAAACCAGAGATTGAAATGAGCACAGATAAAGTTCCTTAAGCCAAATATGGAATAGACAAGAGCTACTCCTTGCTCAACGAAATGGACTCAACACCGCATATTAAACGCCTAAGAATGTACCTGACTAGTAAGTATCTTAAAACCTATGGATTGCTATGTCTCTGAAAGAGAATCAAGCGTATGGACAGGGGCATAAACGCAGCAGTGATAGGATTGGAGAGGTTCGGTGAGCAAATGAAGACCCTTTGAAGTCATATTGCATGGTACCCATTCCACGGGTTTCAACTACCCAGGTTTAAGGTATTCTTCCTTCAGCTAAAACATGCATGTGGAACCTAGAGTGTGATCAACCATGTGATCGGGAGACGTGTTCAAATATGTCTCAGTTTTCGTACCCTGGTACTCGGGTGCAACATTCCAGACGCTTTACTAACACTCTCCCGACTTGGAGAGTCAGTCCCTTTAACCTCCTGTTTGGCCCAGTTTGCAATTTCTGCGGAAGATGAACAGGAATAGCGAGAACCAATGAGAGACTTGCTGGAGGTGTCTGGACGGGCCAATTTAACTCTCATTTCCCACCAGGAAGAGGAATTAACCAAAGGCTCAGCGTGCCGGGCCGGAACCAGATTAGGGCCTGAAGCCATCTTGCGGTGTTGCGGCCAGGTCACAATAAAGAGAGTTGAAGAAAGGAGCTCAGGGGCACTGTAATTCACAAACCTGCAGAGTTATAAATGACAGCTATCGTCCAAAAATATACTGAAGTAAGGCTGCCAAGAGGACTTGAAAGCGGGGCAGAATTGCAGGAAACCGATTTCAGGAGGTAGACTGGAATTGCATTGAAAGCATAGGAAAAGAGGCAGAACGTCCACAATGATGCACTTGGCCAAAAAGGGCGTATGCGTTTTTTCCTGAATATATTCAGGAAAAAACGCATACGCCCTTTTTGGCCAACCAAGCAAACTTGCAAAGGAAATCTGCACTACAATGAAGTCTCACTTCCCCCTTGTCAAAAGGGCCATCTGAAAAAAGTGTAAAATCCAGAAAGGCAGGACAGGCCATGGAGAACTGGGAGCCTTGTTATGCTGATGGGCGGGATGTAAATTGCCAACAGACACTCGGGAGAAGTGTATGGTGTTTCCTGAAACATCTAAAAAACAAAGCAACAGAGCCTAACGCACTTCCACTTATGGTCCTATAGCTTAGGGAAATTAAAATCAAAAAGACACAGCCACCCCAAAGTTTGGGACGCCTCTGTTTACAAGAACCTCGTTTACCGTACAAGTTCAATATCACAGAAAGTGAAAAATGGATAAAGAACTTGTGGTACTTACGTACAATGCAGTATCACTCAGCAATGAAATCTATGTCATCAGGCCCGTAGCAGCATAATGAGTGGATTCAGGTACGATGATTCTAACTGAAATAAGTCACACAGAAAAAGAAACATCATAAGATATCAGTAATACACGGAATGTAAAGTTGGCTACACAGGAACTGAATTACAGAAGAGAACAGGGTCTCAAACTTAGAAAACCAACTTATGCTTGCTTAAGGGGAAAGGTGAGTTGGGGTGCTGCATAAAACCAGAGATTGAAATGAGCACAGATAAAGTTCCTTAAGCCAAATATGGAATAGACAAGAGCTACTCCTTGCTCAACGAAATGGACTCAACACCGCATATTAAACGCCTAAGAATGTACCTGACTAGTAAGTATCTTAAAACCTATGGATTGCTATGTCTCTGAAAGAGAATCAAGCATGTGTACAGGGGCATAAACGCAGCAGTGTTAGGATTGGAGAGGTTCGGTGAGCAAATGAAGACCCTTTGAAGTCATATTACATGGTACCCATTCCACGGGTTTCAACTACCCAGTTTTAAGGTATTCTTCCTTCAGCTAAAACATGCATGTGGAACCTAGAGTATGATCAACCATGTGATCGGGAGACGTGTTCAAATATGTCTCAGTTTTCGTACCCTAGTACTCGGGTGCAACATTCCAGACGCTTTACTAACACTCTCCCGACTTGGAGAGTCAGTCCCTTTAACCTCCTGTTTGGCCCAGTTTGCAATTTCTGCGGAAGATGAACAGGAATAGCGAGAACCAATGAGAGACTAGCTGGAGGTGTCTGGACGGGCAAATTTAACTCTCATTTCCCACCAGGAAGAGGAATTAACCAAAGGCTCAGCGTGCCATGCCGGAACCAGATTGGGGCCTGAAGCCATCCTGCGGTGTTGCGGCCAGCTCACAAGAAAGCGAGTTGAAGAAAGGAGCTCAGGGGCACTGTAATTCACAAACCTGCAGAGTTATAAATGACAGCTATCGTCCAAAAATATACTGAAGTAAGGCTGCCAAGAGGACTTGAAAGCGGGGCAGAATTGCAGGAAACCGATTTCAGGAGGTAGACTGGAATTGCATTGAAAGCATAGGAAAAGAGGCAGAACGACCACAATGATGCACTTGGCCAAAAAGGGCGTATGCGTTTTTTCCTGAATATATTCAGGAAAAAACGCATACGCTCTTTTTGGCCAACCAAGCAAACTTGCAAAGGAAATCTGCACTACAATGAAGTCTCACTTCCCCCCGGTCAAAAGGGCCATCTGAAAAAAGTGTAAAATCCAGAAAAGCAGGACAGGCCATGGAGAACTGGGAGCCTTGTTATGCTGATGGGCGGGATGTAAATTACCAACAGACACTCCGGAGAAGTGTATGGTGTTTCCTGAAACATCTAAAAAACAAAGCAACAGAGACTAGGGCACATCCACTTATGGTCCTATAGCTTAGGGAAATTAAAATCAAAAAGACACAGCCACCCCAAAGTTTAGAATGGCTCTGTTTACAAGAACCTCGTTTACAGTACAAGTTCAACATTGCAGAAAGAGAAAAATGGATAAAGAAGTTGTGGTATTTACTTACAAATCAATATCACTCAGCAATGAAATCTATGTCATCAGGCCCTTAGCAGCACAATGAGTGGATTCAGGTATGATGATTCTAACTGAAATAAGTCACACAGAACAAGAAACATCATAAGATATCAGTAATACACGGAATGTAAACTTGGCTACACAGGAACTGAATTCCAACACAGAACAGGGTCTCAAATTTAGAAAACCAACTTATGCTTGCTTAAGGGGAAAGGTGAGTTGGGGTGCTGCATAAAACCAGAGATTGAAATGAGCACAGATAAAGTTCCTTAAGCCATATATGGAATAGACAAGAGGTACTCCTTGCTCAACGAAATGGACTCAACACCCCATATTAAACGCCTAAGAATGTACCTGACTAGTAAGTATCTTATAACCTATGGATTGTTATGTCTCCAAAAGAGAATCAAGCGTGTGTACAGGGGCATAAACGCAGCAGTGATAGGATTAGAGAGGTTCGGTGAGCAAATGAAGACCCTTTGAAGTCATATTGCATGGTACCCATTCCACGGGTCTCAACTCTCCAGGTTTAAGGTATTCTTCCTTCAGCTAAAACATGATGTGGAACCCAGAGTATGATCAACCGTGTGAACGGGAGACGTGTTCAAATATGTCTCAGATTTCCTCCCCTGATACTCGGGTGCAACGTTCCAGACGCTTTACTAACACTCTCCCCACTTGGAGAGTCAGCGCCTTTAACCTCCTGTTTGGCCCAGTTTGCAATTTCTGCGGAAGATGAACAGGAATAGGGAGAACCAATGAGAGACTAGCTGGAGGTGTCTGGACGGGCAAATTTAACTCTCATTTCCCACCAGGAAGAGGAAATAACCAAAGGTTCAGCGTGCCGTGCCGGAACCAGATTAGGGCCTGAAGCCATCCTGCGGTGTTGCGGCCAGCTCAAAAGAAAGCGAGTTGAAGAAAGGAGCTCAGGGGCACTGTAATTCACAAACCTGCAGAGTTATAAATGACAGCTATCGTCTAAAAATATACTGAAGTAAGGCTGCCAAGAGGACTTGAATGCGGGGCAGAATTGCAGGAAAACGATTTCACGAGGTAGACTGGAATTGCATTGAAAGCATAGGAAAAGAGGCAGAACGTCCACAATGATGCACTTGGCCAAAAAGGGCGTATGCATTTTTTCCTGAATATATTCAGGAAAAAACGCATACGCCCTTTTTGGCCAACCAAGCAAGCTTGCAAAGGAAATCTGCACTACAATGAAGTCTCACATCTCCCCGGTCAAAAGGGCCATCTGAAAAAAGTGTAAAATCCAGAAAGGCAGGACAGGCCATGGAGAACTGGGAGCCTTGTTATGCTGATGGGCGGGATGTAAATTGCCAACAGACACTCGGGAGAAGTGTATGGTGTTTCCTGAAACATCTAAAAAACAAAGCAACAGAGCCTAGGGCACTTCCACTTATGGTCCTATAGCTTAGGGAAATTAAAATCAAAAAGACACAGCCACCCCAAAGTTTGGAACGGCTCTGTTTACAAGAACCTCGTTTACCGTACAAGTTCAACATCGCAGAAAGTGAAAAATGGATAAAGAAGTTGTGGTATTTACTTACAAAGCAATATCACTCAGCAATGAAATCTATGTCATCAGGCCCTTAGCAGCACAATGAGTGGATTCAGGTATGATGATTCTAACTGAAATAAGTCACACAGAAAAAGAAACATCATAAGATATCAGTAATACACGGAATGTAAACTTGGCTACATAGGAACTGAATTACAGAACAGAACAGGGTCTCAAACTTAGAAAACCAACTTACGCTTGCTTAAGGGGAAAGGTGAGTTGGGGTGCTGCATAAAACCAGAGATTGAAATGAGCACAGATAAAGTTCCTTAAGCCAAATATGGAATAGACAAGAGCTACTCCTTGCTCAACGAAATGGACTCAACACCGCATATTAAACGCCTAAGAATGTACCTGACTAGAAAGTATCTTAAAACCTATGGATTGCTATGTCTCTGAAAGAGAATCAAGCATGTATACAGGGGCATAAACGCAGCAGTGTTAGGATTGGAGAGGTTCGGTGAGCAAATGAAGACCCTTTGAAGTCATATTACATGGTACCCATTCCACGGGTTTCAACTACCCAGTTTTAAGGTATTCTTCCTTCAGCTAAAACATGCATGTGGAACCTAGAGTATGATCAACCATGTGATCGGGAGACGTGCTCAAATATGTCTCAGTTTTCGTACCCTGGTACTCGGGTGCAACATTCCAGACGCTTTACTAACACTCTCCCGACTTGGAGAGTCAGTCCCTTTAACCTCCTGTTTGACCCAGTTTGCAATTTCTGCGGAAGATGAACAGGAATAGCGAGAACCAATGAGAGACTAGCTGGAGGTGTCTGGACGGGCAAATTTAACTCTCATTTCCCACCAGGAAGAGGAATTAACCATAGGCTCAGCGTGCCATGCCGGAACCAGATTAGGGCCTGAAGCCATCCTGCGGTGTTGCGGCCAGCTCACAAGAAAGCGAGTTGAAGAAAGGAGCTCAGGGGCACTGTAATTCACAAACCTGCAGAATTATAAATGACAGCTATCGTCCAAAAATATACTGAAGTAAGGCTGCCAAGAGGACTTGAAAGTGGGGCAGAATTGCAGGAAACCGATTTCAGGAGGTAGACTGGAATTGCATTGAAAGCATAGGAAAAGAGGCAGAACGTCCACAATGATGCACTTGGCCAAAAAGGGCGTATGCGTTGTTTCCTGAATATATTCAGGAAAAAACGCATACGCCCTTTTTGGCCAACCAAGCAAGCTTGCAAAGGAAATCTGCACTACAATGAAGTCTCACTTCCCCCCGGTCAAAAGGGCCATCTGAAAAAAGTGTAAAATCCAGAAAGGCAGGACAGGCCATGGAGAACTGGGAGCCTTGTTATGCTGATGGGCGGGATGTAAATTGCCAACAGACACTCGGGAGAAGTGTATGGTGTTTCCTGAAACATCTAAAAAACAAAGCAACAGAGCCTAGGGCACTTCCACTTATTGTCCTATAGCTTAGGGAAATTAAAATCAAAAAGACACAGCCACCCCAAAGTTTGGAACGGCTCTGTTTACAAGAAGCTCGTTTACAGTACAAGTTCAACATCGCAGAAAGTGAAAAATGGATAAAGAAGTTGTGGTATTTACTTACAAAGCAATATCACTCAGCAATGAAATCTATGTCATCAGGCCCTTAGCAGCACAATGAGTGGATTCAGGTATGATGATTCTAACTGAAATAAGTCACACAGAAAAAGAAACATCATAAGATATCAGTAATACACGGAATGTAAACTTGGCTACACAGGAACTGAATTACAGAACAGAACAGGGTCTCAAATTTAGAAAACCAACTTATGCTTGCTTAAGGGGAAAGGTGAGTTGGGGTGCTGCATAAAACCAGAGATTGAAATGAGCACAGATAAAGTTCCTTAAGCCAAATATAGAATAGAGAAGAGCTACTCCTTGCTCAAAGAAAAGGACTCAACACCCCATATTAAACGCCTAAGAATGTACCTGACTAGTAAGTATCTTAAAACCTATGGATTGCTATGTCTCCGAAAGAGAATCAAGAATGTGTACAGGGGCATAAACGCAGCAGTGATAGGATTGGAGAGGTTCGGTGAGCAAATGAAGACCCTTTGAAGTCATATTGCATGGTACCCATTCCACGGGTTTCAACTACCCAGGTTTAAGGTATTCTTCCTTCAGCTAAAACATGCATGTGTAACCTAGAGTATGATCAACCATGTGATCGGGAGACGTGTTCAAATATGTCTCAGTTTTTGTACCCTGGTACTCGGGTGCAACATTCCAGACGCTTTACTAACACTCTCCGGACTTGGAGAGTCAGTCCCTTTAACCTCCTGTTTGGCCCAGTTTGTAATTTCTGTGGAAGATGAACAGGAATAGCGAGAACCAATGAGAGACTAGCTGGAGGTGTCTGGACGGGCAAATTTAACTCCCATTTCCCACCAGGAAAAGGAATTAACCAAAGGCTCAGCGTGCCGTGCCGGAACCAGATTAGGGCCTGAAGCCATCCTGCGGTGTTGCGGCTAGCTCACAAGAAAGCGAGTTGAAGAAAGGAGCTCAGGGGCACTGTAATTCACAAACCTGCAGAGTTATAAATGACAGCTATCGTCCAAAAATATACTGAAGTAAGGCTGCCAAGAGGACTTGAAAGCGGGGCAGAATTGCAGGAAACCGATTTCAGGAGGTAGACTGGAATTGCATTGAAAGCATAGGAAAAGAGGCAGAACGACCACAATGATGCACTTGGCCAAAAGGGGCGTATGCGTTTTTTCCTGAATATATTCAGGAAAAAACGCATACGCCCTTTTTGGCCAACCAAGCAAGCTTGCAAAGGAAATCTGCACTACAATGAAGTCTCACTTCCCCCCGGTCAAAAGGGCCATCTGAAAAAAGTGTAAAATCCAGAAAGGCAGGACAGGCCATGGAGAACTGGGAGCCTTGTTATGCTGATGGGCGGGATGTAAATTGCCAACAGACACTCGGGAGAAGTGTATGGTGTTTCCTGAAACATCTAAAAAACAAAGCAACAGAGCCTAGGGCACTTCCACTTATGGTCCTATAGCTTAGGGAAATTAAAATCAAAAAGACACAGCCACCCCAAAGTTTGGGACACCTCTGTTTACAAGAACCTCCTTTACCGTACAAGTTCAATATCACAGAAAGTGAAAAATGGATAAAGAAGTTGTGGTATTTACTTACAAAGCAATATCACTCAGCAATGAAATCTATGTCATCAGGCCCTTAGCAGCATAATGAGTGGATTCAGGTACGATGATTCTAACTGAAATAAGTCACACAGAAAAAGAAACATCATAAGATATCACTAATACACGGATTGTAAACTTGGCTACACAGGAACTGAATTCCAAAACAGAACAGGGTCTCAAATTTAGAAAACCAACTTATGCTTGCTTAAGGGGAAAGGTGAGTTGGGGTGCTGCATAAAACCAGAGATTGAAATGAGCACAGATAAAGTTCCTTAAGCCAAATATGGAATAGACAAGAGCTACTCCTTGCTCAACGAAATGGACTCAACACCCCATATTAAACGCCTAAGAATGTACCTGACTAGTAAGTATCTTAAAACCTATGGATTGCTATGTCTCCAAAAGAGAATCAAGCGTGTGTACAGGGGCATAAACGCAGCAGTGATAGGATTGGAGAGGTTCGGTGAGCAAATGAACACCCTTTGAAGTCATATTGCATGGTACCCATTCCACGGGTCTCAACTCTCCAGGTTTAAGGTATTCTTCCTTCAGCTAAAACATGCATGTGGAACCCAGAATATGATCAACCGTGTGAACGGGAGATGTGTTCAAATATGTCTCAGTTTTCCTACCCTGGTACTCTGGTGCAACATTCCAGACGCTTTGCTAACACTCTCCCCACTTGGAGAGTCAGCGCCTTTAACCTCCTGTTTGGCTCAGTTTGCAATTTCTGCGGAAGATGAACAGGAATAGCGAGAACAAATGAGAGACTAGCTGGAGGTGTCTGGACGGGCAAATTTAACTCTCATTTCCCACCAGGAAGAGGAATTAACCAAAGGCTCAGTGTGCCCTGCCAGAACCAGATTAGGGCCTGAAGCCATCCTGCGGTGTTGCGGCCAGGTCACAAGAAAGAGAGTTGAAGAAAGGAGCTCAGGGGCACTGTAATTCACAAACCTGCAGAGTTATAAATGACAGCTATCGTCCAAAAATATACTGAAGTAAGGCTGCCAAGAGGACTTGAAAGCGGGGCAGAATTGCAGGAAACCGATTTCAGGAGGTAGACTGGAATTGCATTGAAAGCATAGGAAAAGAGGTAGAACGTCCACAATGATGCACTTGGCCAAAAAGGGCGTATGCGTTTTTTCCTGAATATATTCAGGAAAAAACGCATACGCCCTTTTTGGCCAACCAAGCAAACTTGCAAAGGAAATCTGCACTACAATGAAGGCTCACTTATCCCCGGTCAAAAGGGCCATCTGAAAAAAGTGTAAAATCCAGAAAGGCAGGACAGGCCATGGAGAACTGGGAGCCTTGTTATGCTGATGGGCGGGATGTAAATTGCCAACACACACTCAGGAGAAGTGTATGGTGTTTCCTGAAACATCTAAAAAACAAAGCAACAGAGCCTAGGGCACTTCCACTTATGGTCCTATAGCTTAGGGAAATTAAAATCCAAAAGACACAGCCACCCCAAAGTTTGGGACGCCTCTGTTTACAAGAACATCGTTTACCGTACAAGTTCAATATAACAGAAAGTGAAAAATGGATAAAGAACTTGTGGTACTTACGTACAATGCAGTATCACTCAGCAATGAAATCTATGTCATCAGGCCCGTAGCAGCACAATGAGTGGATTCAGGTATGATGATTCTAACTGAAATAAGTCACAGAGAAAAAGTAACATCATAAGATATCAGTAATACACGGAATGTAAACTTGGCTACACAGGAACTGAATTCCAGAACAGAACAGGGTCTCAAATTTAGAAAACCAACTTATGCTTGCTTAAGGGGAAAGGTGAGTTGGGGTGCTGCATAAAACCAGAGATTGAAATGAGCACAGATAAAGTTCCTTAAGCCAAATATGGAATAGACAAGAGCTACTCCTTGCTCAACGAAAAGGACTCAACACCCCATATTTAACGCCTAAGAATGTACCTGACAAGTAACTATCTTAAAACCTATGGATTGCTATGTCTCCGAAAGAGAATCAAGCATGTGTACAGGGGCATAAATGCAGCAGTGATAGGATTGGAGAGGTTCGGTGAGCAAATGAAGACCCTTTGAAGTCATATTGCATGGTACCCATTCCACGGGTTTCAACTACCCAGGTTTAAGGTATTCATCCTTCAGCTAAAACATGCATGTGGAACCTAGAGTATGATTAACCATGTGATCGGGAGACGTGTTCAAATATGTCTCAGTTTTCGTACTCTGGTACTCGGGTGCAACATTCCAGACACTTTACTAACACTCTCCCGACTTGGAGAGTCAGTCCCTTTAACCTCCTGTTTGGCCCAGTTTGCAATTTCTGCGGAAGATGAACAGGAATAGCGAGAACCAATGAGAGACTAGCTGGAGGTGTCTGGACGGGCAAATTTAACTCTCATTTCCCACCAGGAAGAGGAATTAACCAAAGGCTCAGCGTTCCGTGCCGGAACCAGATTAGGGCCTGAAGCCATCCTGCGGTGTTGCGGCCAGCTCAAAAGAAAGCGAGTTGAAGAAAGGAGCTCAGGGGCACTGTAATTCACAAACCTGCAGAGTTATAAATGACAGCTATCGTCCAAAAATATACTGAAGTAAGGCTGCCAAGAGGACTTGAAAGCGGGGCAGAATTGCAGGAAACCGATTTCAGGAGGTAGACTGGAATTGCATTGAAAGCATAGGAAAAGAGGCAAAACGACCACAATGATGCACTTGGCCAAAAAGGGCATATGCGTTTTTTCCTGAATATATTCAGGAAAAAACGCATACGCACTTTTGGCCAACGAAGCAAACTTGCAAAGGAAATCTGCACTACAATGAAGTCTCACTTCCCCCTGGTCAAAAGGGCCATCTGAAAAAAGTGTAAAATCCAGAAAGGCAGGACAGGCCATGGAGAACTGGGAGCCTTGTTATGCTGATGGGCGGGATGTAAATTGCCAACAGACACTCGGGAGAAGTGTATGGTGTTTCCTGAAACATCTAAAAAACAAAGCAACAGAGCCTAGGGCACTTCCACTTATGGTCCTATAGCTTAGGGAAATTAAAATCAAAAAGACACAGCCACCCCAAAGTTTGGGACGCCTCTGTTTACAAGAACCTCGTTTACCATACAAGTTCAATATCACAGAAAGTGAAAAATGGATAAAGAAGTTGTGGTATTTACTTACAAAGCAATATCACTCAGCAATGAAATCTATGTCATCAGGCCCTTAGCAGCACAATGAGTGGATTCAGGTATGATGATTCTAACTGAAATAAGTCACACAGAAAAAGAAACATCATAAGATATCAGTAATACACGGAATGTAAACTTGGCTACACAGGAACTGAATTACAGAACAGAACAGGGTCTCAAATTTAGAAAACCAACTTATGCTTGCTTAAGGGGAAAGGTGAGTTGGGGTGCTGCATAAAACCAGAGATTGAAATGAGCACAGATAAAGTTCCTTAAGCCAAATATAGAATAGAGAAGAGCTACTCCTTGCTCAAAGAAAAGGACTCAACACCCCATATTAAACGCCTAAGAATGTACCTGACTAGTAAGTATCTTAAAACCTATGGATTGCTATGTCTCCGAAAGAGAATCAAGAATGTGTACAGGGGCATAAACGCAGCAGTGATAGGATTGGAGAGGTTCGGTGAGCAAATGAAGACCCTTTGAAGTCATATTGCATGGTACCCATTCCACGGGTTTCAACTACCCAGGTTTAAGGTATTCTTCCTTCAGCTAAAACATGCATGTGGAACCTAGAGTATGATCAACCATGTGATCGGGAGACGTGTTCAAATATGTCTCAGTTTTTGTACCCTGATACTCGGGTGCAACATTCCAGACGCTTTACTAACACTCTCCGGACTTGGAGAGTCAGTCCCTTTAACCTCCTGTTTGGCCCAGTTTGTAATTTCTGTGGAAGATGAACAGGAATAGCGAGAACCAATGAGAGACTAGCTGGAGGTGTCTGGACGGGCAAATTTAACTCCCATTTCCCACCAGGAAAAGGAATTAACCAAAGGCTCAGCGTGCCGTGCCGGAACCAGATTAGGGCCTGAAGCCATCCTGCGGTGTTGCGGCTAGCTCACAAGAAAGCGAGTTGAAGAAAGGAGCTCAGGGGCACTGTAATTCACAAACCTGCAGAGTTATAAATGACAGCTATCGTCCAAAAATATACTGAAGTAAGGCTGCCAAGAGGACTTGAAAGCGGGGCAGAATTGCAGGAAACCGATTTCAGGAGGTAGACTGGAATTGCATTGAAAGCATAGGAAAAGAGGCAGAACGACCACAATGATGCACTTGGCCAAAAGGGGCGTATGCGTTTTTTCCTGAATATATTCAGGAAAAAACACATACGCCCTTTTTGGCCAACCAAGCAAGCTTGCAAAGGAAATCTGCACTACAATGAAGTCTCACTTCCCCCCGGTCAAAAGGGCCATCTGAAAAAAGTGTAAAATCCAGAAAGGCAGGACAGGCCATGGAGAACTGGGAGCCTTGTTATGCTGATGGGCGGGATGTAAATTGCCAACAGACACTCGGGAGAAGTGTATGGTGTTTCCTGAAACATCTAAAAAACAAAGCAACAGAGCCTAGGGCACTTCCACTTATGGTCCTATAGCTTAGGGAAATTAAAATCAAAAAGACACAGCCACCCCAAAGTTTGGGACACCTCTGTTTACAAGAACCTCCTTTACCGTACAAGTTCAATATCACAGAAAGTGAAAAATGGATAAAGAAGTTGTGGTATTTACTTACAAAGCAATATCACTCAGCAATGAAATCTATGTCATCAGGCCCTTAGCAGCATAATGAGTGGATTCAGGTACGATGATTCTAACTGAAATAAGTCACACAGAAAAAGAAACATCATAAGATATCACTAATACACGGATTGTAAACTTGGCTACACAGGAACTGAATTCCAAAACAGAACAGGGTCTCAAATTTAGAAAACCAACTTATGCTTGCTTAAGGGGAAAGGTGAGTTGGGGTGCTGCATAAAACCAGAGATTGAAATGAGCACAGATAAAGTTCCTTAAGCCAAATATGGAATAGACAAGAGCTACTCCTTGCTCAACGAAATGGACTCAACACCCCATATTAAACGCCTAAGAATGTACCTGACTAGTAAGTATCTTAAAACCTATGGATTGCTATGTCTCCAAAAGAGAATCAAGCGTGTGTACAGGGGCATAAACGCAGCAGTGATAGGATTGGAGAGGTTCGGTGAGCAAATGAACACCCTTTGAAGTCATATTGCATGGTACCCATTCCACGGGTCTCAACTCTCCAGGTTTAAGGTATTCTTCCTTCAGCTAAAACATGCATGTGGAACCCAGAATATGATCAACCGTGTGAACGGGAGATGTGTTCAAATATGTCTCAGTTTTCCTACCCTGGTACTCTGGTGCAACATTCCAGACGCTTTGCTAACACTCTCCCCACTTGGAGAGTCAGCGCCTTTAACCTCCTGTTTGGCTCAGTTTGCAATTTCTGCGGAAGATGAACAGGAATAGCGAGAACAAATGAGAGACTAGCTGGAGGTGTCTGGACGGGCAAATTTAACTCTCATTTCCCACCAGGAAGAGGAATTAACCAAAGGCTCAGTGTGCCCTGCCAGAACCAGATTAGGGCCTGAAGCCATCCTGCGGTGTTGCGGCCAGGTCACAAGAAAGAGAGTTGAAGAAAGGAGCTCAGGGGCACTGTAATTCACAAACCTGCAGAGTTATAAATGACAGCTATCGTCCAAAAATATACTGAAGTAAGGCTGCCAAGAGGACTTGAAAGCGGGGCAGAATTGCAGGAAACCGATTTCAGGAGGTAGACTGGAATTGCATTGAAAGCATAGGAAAAGAGGTAGAACGTCCACAATGATGCACTTGGCCAAAAAGGGCGTATGCGTTTTTTCCTGAATATATTCAGGAAAAAACGCATACGCCCTTTTTGGCCAACCAAGCAAACTTGCAAAGGAAATCTGCACTACAATGAAGGCTCACTTATCCCCGGTCAAAAGGGCCATCTGAAAAAAGTGTAAAATCCAGAAAGGCAGGACAGGCCATGGAGAACTGGGAGCCTTGTTATGCTGATGGGCGGGATGTAAATTGCCAACACACACTCAGGAGAAGTGTATGGTGTTTCCTGAAACATCTAAAAAACAAAGCAACAGAGCCTAGGGCACTTCCACTTATGGTCCTATAGCTTAGGGAAATTAAAATCCAAAAGACACAGCCACCCCAAAGTTTGGGACGCCTCTGTTTACAAGAACATCGTTTACCGTACAAGTTCAATATAACAGAAAGTGAAAAATGGATAAAGAACTTGTGGTACTTACGTACAATGCAGTATCACTCAGCAATGAAATCTATGTCATCAGGCCCGTAGCAGCACAATGAGTGGATTCAGGTATGATGATTCTAACTGAAATAAGTCACAGAGAAAAAGTAACATCATAAGATATCAGTAATACACGGAATGTAAACTTGGCTACACAGGAACTGAATTCCAGAACAGAACAGGGTCTCAAATTTAGAAAACCAACTTATGCTTGCTTAAGGGGAAAGGTGAGTTGGGGTGCTGCATAAAACCAGAGATTGAAATGAGCACAGATAAAGTTCCTTAAGCCAAATATGGAATAGACAAGAGCTACTCCTTGCTCAACGAAAAGGACTCAACACCCCATATTTAACGCCTAAGAATGTACCTGACAAGTAACTATCTTAAAACCTATGGATTGCTATGTCTCCGAAAGAGAATCAAGCATGTGTACAGGGGCATAAATGCAGCAGTGATAGGATTGGAGAGGTTCGGTGAGCAAATGAAGACCCTTTGAAGTCATATTGCATGGTACCCATTCCACGGGTTTCAACTACCCAGGTTTAAGGTATTCATCCTTCAGCTAAAACATGCATGTGGAACCTAGAGTATGATTAACCATGTGATCGGGAGACGTGTTCAAATATGTCTCAGTTTTCGTACTCTGGTACTCAGGTGCAACATTCCAGACACTTTACTAACACTCTCCCGACTTGGAGAGTCAGTCCCTTTAACCTCCTGTTTGGCCCAGTTTGCAATTTCTGCGGAAGATGAACAGGAATAGCGAGAACCAATGAGAGACTAGCTGGAGGTGTCTGGACGGGCAAATTTAACTCTCATTTCCCACCAGGAAGAGGAATTAACCAAAGGCTCAGCGTTCCGTGCCGGAACCAGATTAGGGCCTGAAGCCATCCTGCGGTGTTGCGGCCAGCTCAAAAGAAAGCGAGTTGAAGAAAGGAGCTCAGGGGCACTGTAATTCACAAACCTGCAGAGTTATAAATGACAGCTATCGTCCAAAAATATACTGAAGTAAGGCTGCCAAGAGGACTTGAAAGCGGGGCAGAATTGCAGGAAACCGATTTCAGGAGGTAGACTGGAATTGCATTGAAAGCATAGGAAAAGAGGCAAAACGACCACAATGATGCACTTGGCCAAAAAGGGCATATGCGTTTTTTCCTGAATATATTCAGGAAAAAACGCATACGCACTTTTGGCCAACGAAGCAAACTTGCAAAGGAAATCTGCACTACAATGAAGTCTCACTTCCCCCTGGTCAAAAGGGCCATCTGAAAAAAGTGTAAAATCCAGAAAGGCAGGACAGGCCATGGAGAACTGGGAGCCTTGTTATGCTGATGGGCGGGATGTAAATTGCCAACAGACACTCGGGAGAAGTGTATGGTGTTTCCTGAAACATCTAAAAAACAAAGCAACAGAGCCTAGGGCACTTCCACTTATGGTCCTATAGCTTAGGGAAATTAAAATCAAAAAGACACAGCCACCCCAAAGTTTGGGACGCCTCTGTTTACAAGAACCTCGTTTACCGTACAAGTTCAATATCACAGAAAGTGAAAAATGGATAAAGAACTTGTGGTACTTACGTACAATGCAGTATCACTCTTCAATGAATTCTATGTCATCAGGCCCGTAGCAGCATAATGAGTGGATTCAGGTACGATGATTCTAATTGAAATAATTCACACAGAAAAAGAAACATTATAAGATATCACTAATACACGGAATATAAACTTGGCTACACAGGAACTGAATTCCAAAACAGAACAGGGTCTCAAATTTAGAAAACCAACTTATGCTTGCTTAAGGGGAAAGGTGAGTTAGGGTGCTGCATAAAACCAGAGATTGAAATGAGCACAGATAAAGTTCCTTAAGCCAAATATGGAATAGACATGAGCTACTCCTTGCTCTACGAAATGGACTCAACACCCCATATTAAATGCCTAAGAATGTACCTGACTACTAATTATCTTAAAACCTATGGATTGCTATGTCTCCAAAAGAGAATCAAGCATGTGTACAGGGGCATAAATGCAGCAGTGATAGGATTGGAGAGGTTCGGTGAGCAAATGAAGACCCTTTGAAGTCATATTGCATGGTACCCATTCCACGGGTTTCAACTACCCAGGTTTAAGGTATTCATCCTTCAGCTAAAACATGCATGTGGAACCTAGAGTATGATTAACCATGTGATCGGGAGACGTGTTCAAATATGTCTCAGTTTTCGTACTCTGGTACTCGGGTGCAACATTCCAGACACTTTACTAACACTCTCCGGACTTGGAGAGTCAGTCCCTTTAACCTCCTGTTTGGCCCAGTTTGCAATTTCTGCGGAAGATGAACAGGAATAGCGAGAACCAATGAGAGACTAGCTGGAGGTGTCTGGACGGGCAAATTTAACTCTCATTTCCCACCAGGAAGAGGAATTAACCAAAGGCTCAGCGTTCCGTGCCGGAACCAGATTAGGGCCTGAAGCCATCCTGCGGTGTTGCGGCCAGCTCAAAAGAAAGCGAGTTGAAGAAAGGAGCTCAGGGGCACTGTAATTCACAAACCTGCAGAGTTATAAATGACAGCTATCATCCAAAAATATACTGAAGTAAGGCTGCCAAGAGGACTTGAAAGCGGGGCAGAATTGCAGGAAACCGATTTCAGGAGGTAGACTGGAATTGCATTGAAAGCATAGGAAAAGAGGCAAAACGACCACAATGATGCACTTGGCCAAAAAGGGCATATGCGTTTTTTCCTGAATATATTCAGGAAAAAACGCATACGCACTTTTGGCCAACGAAGCAAACTTGCAAAGGAAATCTGCACTACAATGAAGTCTCACTTCCCCCTGGTCAAAAGGGCCATCTGAAAAAAGTGTAAAATCCAGAAAGGCAGGACAGGCCATGGAGAACTGGGAGCCTTGTTATGCTGATGGGCGGGATGTAAATTGCCAACAGACACTCGGGAGAAGTGTATGGTGTTTCCTGAAACATCTAAAAAACAAAGCAACAGAGCCTAGGGCACTTCCACTTATGGTCCTATAGCTTAGGGAAATTAAAATCAAAAAGACACAGCCACCCCAAAGTTTGGGACGCCTCTGTTTACAAGAACCTCGTTTACCGTACAAGTTCAATATCACAGAAAGTGAAAAATGGATAAAGAACTTGTGGTACTTACGTACAATGCAGTATCACTCTTCAATGAATTCTATGTCATCAGGCCCGTAGCAGCATAATGAGTGGATTCAGGTACGATGATTCTAATTGAAATAATTCACACAGAAAAAGAAACATTATAAGATATCACTAATACACGGAATATAAACTTGGCTACACAGGAACTGAATTCCAAAACAGAACAGGGTCTCAAATTTAGAAAACCAACTTATGCTTGCTTAAGGGGAAAGGTGAGTTAGGGTGCTGCATAAAACCAGAGATTGAAATGAGCACAGATAAAGTTCCTTAAGCCAAATATGGAATAGACATGAGCTACTCCTTGCTCTACGAAATGGACTCAACACCCCATATTAAATGCCTAAGAATGTACCTGACTACTAATTATCTTAAAACCTATGGATTGCTATGTCTCCAAAAGAGAATCAAGCGTTTGTACGGGGGCATAAACGTAGCAGTGATAGGATTGGAGAGGTTCGGTGAGCAAATGAAGACCCTTTGAAGTCATATTGCATGGTACCCATTACACGGGTCTCAACTCTCCAGGTTTAAGGTATTCTTCCTTCAGCAAAAACATGCATGTGGAACCCAGAGTATGATCAACCGTGTGAACGGGAGACGTGTTCAAATATGTCTCAGTTTTTCTCCCCTGGTACTCGGGTGCAACATTCCAGACGCTTTACTAACATTCTCCCCACTTGGAGAGTCAGCGCCTTTAACCTCCTGTTTGGCCCAGTTTCCAATTTCTGCGGAAGATGAACAGGAATAGGGAGAACCAATGAGAGACTAGCTGGAGGTGTCTGGACGGGCAAATTTAACTCTCATTTCCCACCAGGAAGAGGAAATAATCAAAGGCACAGCGTGCCGTGCCAGAACCAGATTAGGGCCCGAAGCCATCCTGCGGTGTTGCGGCCAGCTCACAAGAAAGCAAGTTGAAGAAAGGAGCTCAGGGGCACTGTAATTCACAAACCTGCAGAGTTATAAATGACAGCTATCGTCCAAAAATATACTGAAGTAAGGCTGCCAAGAGGACTTGAAAGTGGGGCAGAATTGCAGGAAACCGATTTCAGGAGGTAGACTGGAATTGCATTGAAAGCATAGGAAAAGAGGCAGAACGTCCACAATGATGCACTTGGCCAAAAAGGGCATATGCGTTTTTTCCTGAATATATTCAGGAAAAAACGCATACGCACTTTTTGGCCAACCAAGCAAGCTTGCAAAGGAAATCTGCACTACAATGAAGTCTCACTTCCCCCCGGCCAAAAGGGCCATCTGAAAAAAGTGTAAAATCCAGAAAGGCAGGACAGGCTATGGAGAACTGGGAGCCTTGTTATGCTGATGGGCGGGATGTAAATTGCCAACAGACACTCGGGAGAAGTGTATGGTGTTTCCTGAAACATCTAAAAAACAAAGCAACAGAGCCTAGGGCACTTCCACTTATGGTCCTATAGCTTAGGGATATTAAAATCAAAAAGACACAGCCACCCCAAAGTTTGAAACGGCCCTGTTTACAAGAACATCGTTTACAGTACAAGTTCAACATCGCAGAAAGTGAAAAATGGATAAAGAAGTTGTGGTATTTAATTACAAAGCAATATCACTCAGCAATGAAATCTATGTCATCAGGCCCTTAGCAGCACAATGAGTGGATTCGGGTATGATGATTCTAACTGAAATAAGTCACAGAGAAAAAGAAACATCATAAGATATCAGTAATACACGGAATGTAAACTTGGCTACACAGGAACTGAATTACAGAACAGAACAGTGTCTCAAATTTAGAAAACCAACTTATGCTTGCTTAAGGGGAAAGGTGAGCTGGGGTGCTGCATAAAACCAGAGATTGAAATGAGCACAGATAAAGTTCCTTAAGCCAAATATGGAATAGACAAGAGCTACTCCTTGCTCAACGAAAAGGACTCAACACCCCATATTAAACGCCTAAGAATGTACCTGACTACTAAGTATCTTAAAACCTATGGATTGCTATGTCTCCAAAAGAGAATCAAGCGTGTGTACGGGGGCATAAACGTAGCAGTGATAGGATTGGAGAGGTTCGGTGAGCAAATGAAGACCCTTTGAAGTCATATTGCATGGTACCCATTCCACGGGTCTCAACTCTCCAGGTTTAAGGTATTCTTCCTTCAGCAAAAACATGCATGTGGAACCCAGAGTATGATCAACCGTGTGAACGGGAGACGTGTTCAAATATGTCTCAGTTTTCCTCCCCTGGTACTCGGGTGCAACATTCCAGACGCTTTACTAACACTCTCCCCACTTGGAGAGTCAGCGCCTTTAACCTCCTGTTTGGCCCAGTTTGCAATTTCTGCGGAAGATGAACAGGAATAGGGAGAACCCATGAGAGACTAGCTGGAGGTGTCTGGACGGGCAAATTTAACTCTCATTTCCCACCAGGAAGAGGAAATAATCAAAGGCTCAGCGTGCCGTGCCGGAACCAGATTAGGGCCTGAAGCCATCCTGTGGTGTTGCGGCCAGGTCACAAGAAAGCGAGTTGAAGAAAGGAGCTCAGGGGCACTGTAATTCACAAACCTGCAGAGTTATAAATGACAGCTATCATCCAAAAATATACTGAAGTAAGGCTGCCAAGAGGACTTGAAAGCGGGGCAGAATTGCAGGAAACCGATTTCAGGAGGTAGACTGGAATTGCATTGAAAGCATAGGAAAAGAGGTAGAACATCCACAATGATGCAGTTGGCCACAAAGGGCGTATGCGTTTTTTCCTGAATATATTCAGGAAAAAACGCATATGCCCTTTTTGGCCAACCAAGCAAACTTGCAAAGGAAATCTGCACTACAATGAAGTCTCACTTCCCCCTGGTCAAAAGGGCCATCTGAAAAAAGTGTAAAATCCAGAAAGGCAGGACAGGCCATGGAGAACTGGGAGCCTTGTTATGCTGATGGGCGGGATGTAAATTGCCAACAGACACTCGGGAGAAGTGTATGGTGTTTCCTGAAACATCTAAAAAACAAAGCAACAGAGCCTAGGGCACTTCCACTTATGGTCCTATAGCTTAGGGAAATTAAAATCAAAAAAACACAGCCACCCCAAAGTTTGGGACGCCTCTGTTTACAAGAACCTCGTTTACCATACAAGTTCAACATCGCAGAAAGTGAAAAATGGATAAAGAAGTTGTGGTATTTACTTACAAAGCAATATCACTCAGCAATGAAATCTATGTCATCAGGCCCTTAGCAGCACAATGAGTGGATTCAGGTATGATGATTCTAACTGAAATAAGTCACAGAGAAAAAGAAACATCATAAGATATCAGTAATACACGGAATGTAAACTTGGCTACACAGGAACTGAATTACAGAACAGAACAGGGTCTCAAATTTAGAAAACCAACTTATGCTTGCTTAAGGGGAAAGGTGAGCTGGGGTGCTGCATAAAACCAGAGATTGAAATGAGCACAGATAAAGTTCCTTAAGCCAAATATGGAATAGACAAGAGCTACTCCTTGCTCAACGAAAAGGACTCAACACCCCATATTAAACGCCTAAGAATGTACCTGACTAGTAAGTATCTTAAAACCTATGGATTGCTATGTCTCCGAAAGAGAATCAAGCATGTGTACAGGGGCATAAATGCAGCAGTGATAGGATTGGAGAAGTTCGGTGAGCAAATGAAGACCCTTTGAAGTCATATTGCATGGTACCCATTCCACGGGTCTCAACTCTCCAGGTTTAAGGTATTCTTCCTTCAGCTAAACATGCATGTGGAACCCAGAGTATGATCAACCGTGTGAACGGGAGACGTGTTCAAATATGTCTCAGTTTTCCTCCCCTGGTACTCGGGTGCAACATTCCAGACGCTTTACTAACAATCTCTCCACTTGGAGAGTCAGCGCCTTTAACCTCCTGTTTGGCCCAGTTTCCAATTTCTGCGGAAGATGAACAGGAATAGGGAGAACCAATGAGAGACTAGCTGGAGGTGTCTGGACGGGCAAATTTAACTCTCATTTCCCACCAGGAAGAGGAATTAACCAAAGGCTCAGCGTGCCATGCCGGAACCAGATTAGGGCCTGAAGCCATCCTGCGGTGTTGCGGCCAGCTCAAAAGAAAGCGAGTTGAAGAAAGGAGCTCAGGGGCACTGTAATTCACAAACCTGCAGAGTTATAAATGACAGCTATCGTCCAAAAATATACTGAAGTAAGGCTGCCAAGAGGACTTGAAAGCGGGGCAGAATTGCAGGAAACCGATTTCAGGAGGTAGACTGGAATTGCATTGAAAGCATAGGAAAAGAGGCAGAACGTCCACAATGATGCACTTGGCCAAAAAGGGCGTATGCGTTTTTTCCTGAATATATTCAGGAAAAAACGCATACGCCCTTTTTGGCCAACCAAGCAAACTTGCAAAGGAAATCTGCACTACAATGAAGTCTCACTTCCCCCCGGCCAAAAGGGCCATCTGAAAAAAGTGTAAAATCCAGAAAGGCAGGACAGGCCATGGAGAACTGGGAGCCTTGTTATGCTGATGGGCGGGATGTAAATTGCCAACAGACACTCTGGAGAAGTGTATGGTGTTTCCTGAAACATCTAAAAAACAAAGCAACAGAGCCTAGGGCACTTCCACTTATGGTCCTATAGCTTAGGGATATTAAAATCAAAAAGACACAGCCACCCCAAAGTTTGGAACGGCCCTGATTACAAGAACATCATTTACAGTACAAGTTCAACATCGCAGAAAGTGAAAAATGGATAAAGAAGTTGTGGTATTTACTTACAAAGCAATATCACTCAGCAATGAAATCTATGTCATCAGGCCCTTAGCAGCACAATGAGTGGATTCAGGTATGATGATTCTAACTGAAATAAGTCACAGAGAAAAAGAAACATCACAAGATATCAGTAATACACGGAATGTAAACTTGGCTACACAGGAACTGAATTACAGAACAGAACAGGGTCTCAAATTTAGAAAACCAACTTATGCTTGCTTAAGGGGAAAGGTGAGCTGGGGTGCTGCATAAAACCAGAGATTGAAATGAGCACAGATAAAGTTCCTTAAGCCAAATATGGAATAGACAAGAGCTACTCCTTGCTCAACGAAAAGGACTCAACACCCCATATTAAACGCCTAAGAATGTACCTGACTACTAAGTATCTTAAAACCTATGGATTGCTATGTCTCCAAAAGAGAATCAAGCGTGTGTACGGGGGCATAAACGTAGCAGTGATAGGATTGGAGAGGTTCGGTGAGCAAATGAAGACCCTTTGAAGTCATATTGCATGGTACCCATTCCACGGGTCTCAACTCTCCAGGTTTAAGGTATTCTTCCTTCAGCAAAAACATGCATGTGGAACCCAGAGTATGATCAACCGTGTGAACGGGAGACGTGTTCAAATATGTCTCAGTTTTCCTCCCCTGGTAGTCAGGTGCAACATTCCAGACGCTTTACTAACACTCTCCTCACTTGGAGAGTCAGCGCCTTTAACCTCCTGTTTGGCCCAGTTTGCAATTTCTGCGGAAGATGAACAGGAATAGGGAGAACCCATAAGAGACTAGCTGGAGGTGTCTGGACGGGCAAATTTAACTCTCATTTCCCACCAGGAAGAGGAATTAACCAAAGGCTCAGCGTGCCGTGCCGGAACCAGATTAGGGCCTGAAGCCATCCTGTGGTGTTGCGGCCAGGTCACAAGAAAGCGAGTTGAAGAAAGGAGCTCAGGGGCACTGTAATTCACAAACCTGCAGAGTTATAAATGACAGCTATCGTCCAAAAATATACTGAAGTAAGGCTGCCAAGAGGACTTGAAAGCGGGGCAGAATTGCAGGAAACCGATTTCAGGAGGTAGACTGGAATTGCATTGAAAGCATAGGAAAAGAGGTAGAACGTCCACAATGATGCAGTTGGCCAAAAAGGGCGTATGCGTTTTTTCCTGAATATATTCAGGAAAAAACGCATATGCCCTTTTTGGCCAACCAAGCAAGCTTGCAAAGGAAATCTGCACTACAATGAAGTCTCACTTCCCCCCGGTCAAAAGGGCCATCTGAAAAAAGTGTAAAATCCAGAAAGGCAGGACAGGCCATGGAGAACTGGGAGCCTTGTTATGCTGATGTGCGGGATGTAAATTGCCAACAGACACTCGGGAGAAGTGTATGGTGTTTCCTGAAACATCTAAAAAACAAAGCAACAGAGCCTAGGGCACTTCCACTTATGGTCCTATAGCTTAGGGAAATTAAAATCAAAAAGACACAGCCACCCCAAAGTTTGGGACGCCTCTGTTTACAAGAACCTCGTTTACCATACAAGTTCAATATCACAGAAAGTGAAAAATGGATAAAGAAGTTGTGGTATTTACTTACAAAGCAATATCACTCAGCAATGAAATCTATGTCATCAGGCCCGTAGCAGCACAATGAGTGGATTCAGGTATGATGATTCTAACTGAAACAAGTCACACAGAAAAAGAAACATCATAAGATATCAGTAATACACGGAATGTAAACTTGGCTACACATGAACTGAATTACAAAACAGAACAGGGTCTCAAATTTAGAAAACCAACTTATGCTTGCTTAAGGGGAAAGGTGAGTTGGGGTGCTGCATAAAACCAGAGATTGAAATGAGCACAGATAAAGTTCCTTAAGCCAAATATGGAATAGACAAGAGCTACTCCTTGCTCAATGAAATGGACTCAACACCCCATATTAAACGCCTAAGAATGTACCTGACTAGTAAGTATCTTAAAACCTATGGATTGCTATGTCTCCGAAAGAGAATCAAGCATGTGTACAGGGGCATAAACGCAGCAGTGATAGGATTGGAGAGTTTCGGTGAGCAAATGAAGACCCTTTGAAGTCATATTGCATGGTACCCATTCCACGGGTCTCAACTCTCCAGGTTTAAGGTATTCTTCCTTCAGCTAAACATGCATGTGGAACCCAGAGTATGATCAACCGTGTGAACGGGAGACGTGTTCAAATATGTCTCAGTTTTCCTCCCCTGGTACTCGGGTGCAACATTCCAGACGCTTTACTAACACTCTCCCCACTTGGAGAGTCAGCGCCTTTAACCTCCTGTTTGGCCCAGTTTCCAATTTCTGTGGAAGATGAACAGGAATAGGGAGAACCAATGAGAGACTAGCTGGAGGTGTCTGGACGGGCAAATTTAACTCTCATTTCCCACCAGGAAGAGGAATTAACCAAAGGCTCAGCGTGCCATGCCGGAACCAGATTAGGGCCTGAAGCCATCCTGCGGTGTTGCGGCCAGGTCACAAGAAAGCGAGTTGCAGAAAGGAGCTCAGGGGCACTGTAATTCATAAACTTGCAGAGTTATAAATGACAGCTATCGTCCAAAAATATACTGAAGTAAGGCTGCCAAGAGGACTTGAAAGCGGGGCAGAATTGCAGAAAACCGATTTCAGGAGGTAGACAGGAATTGCATTGAAAGCATAGGAAAAAAGGCAGAACGACCACAATGATGCACTTGGCCAAAAAGGGCGTATGCGTTTTTTCCTGAATATATTCAGGAAAACACGCATATGCCCTTTTTGGCCAACCAAGCAAACTTGCAAAGGAAATCTGCACTACAATGAAGTCTCACTTCCCCCCGGCCAAAAGGGCCATCTGAAAAAAGTGTAAAATCCAGAAAGGCAGGACAGGCCATGGAGAACTGGGAGCCTTGTTATGCTGATGGGCGGGATGTAAATTGCCAACAGAGACTCGGGAGAAGTGTATGGTGTTTCCTGAAACATCTAAAAAACAAAGCAACAGAGCCTAGGGCACTTCCACTTATGGTCCTATAGCTTAGGTAATTAAAATCAAAAAGACACAGCCACCCCAAAGTTTGGAATGGCCCTGTTTACAAGAACATCGTTTACAGTACAAGTTCAACATCGCAGAAAGTGAAAAATGGATAAAGAAGTTGTGGTATTTACTTACAAAGCAATATCACTCAGCAATGAAATCTATGTCATCAGGCCCGTAGCAGCATAATAAGTGGATTCAGGTACGATGATTCTAACTGAAATAAGTCACACAGAAAAAGAAACATCATAAGATATCAGTAATACACGGAATGTAAATTTGGCTACACAGGAACTGAATTACAGAACAGAACAGGGTCTCAAATTTAGAAAACCAACTTATGCTTGCTTAAGAGGAAAGGTGAGTTGGGGTGCTGCATAAAACCAGAGATTGAAATGAGCACAGATAAAGTTCCTTAAGCCAAATATGGAATAGACAAGAGCTACTCCTTGCTCAATGAAATGGATTCAACACCCCATATTAAACGCCTAAGAATGTACCTGACTAGTAAGTATCTTAAAACCTATGGATTGCTATGTCTCCAAAAGAGAATCAAGCATGTGTACAGGGGCATAAACACAGCAGTGATAGGATTGGAGAGGTTCGGTGAGCAAATGAAGACCCTTTGAAGTCATATTGCATGGTACCCATTCCACGGGTCTCAACTCTCCAGGTTTAAGGTATTGTTCCTTCAGCTAAAACATGCATGTGGAACTCACAGTATGATCAACCGTATGAACGGGAGACGTGTTCAAATATGTCTCAGTTTTCCTCCCCTGGTACTCGGGTGCAACATTCCAGACGCTTTACTAACAATCTCTCCACTTGGAGAGTCAGCGCCTTTAACCTCCTGTTTGGCCCAGTTTGCAATTTCTGCGGAAGATGAACAGGAATAGGGAGAACCAATGAGAGACTAGCTGGAGGTGTCTGGACAGGCAAATTTAACTCTCATTTCCCACCAGGAAGAGGAATTAACCAAAGGCTCAGCGTGCCGTGCCGGAACCAGATTAGGACCTGAAGCCATCCTGCGGTGTTGCGGCCAGCTCAAAAGAAAGCGAGTTGAAGAAAGGAGCTCACGGGCACTGTAATTCCCAAACCTGCAGAGTTATAAATGACAGCTATCGTCCAAAAATATACTGAAGTAAGGCTGCCAAGAGGACTTGAAAGCGGGGCAGAATTGCAGGAAACCGATTTCAGGAGGTAGACTGGAATTGCATTGAAAGCATAGGAAAAGAGGCAGAACGTCCACAATGATGCAGTTGGACAAAAAGGGCGTATGCGTTTTTTCCTGAATATATTCAGGAAAAAACGCATACGCCCTTTTTGGCCAACCAAGCAAGCTTGCAAAGGAAATCTGCACTACAATGAAGTCTCACTTCCCCCCGGTCAAAAGGGCCATCTGAAAAAAGTGTAAAATCCAGAAAGGCAGGTCAGGCCATGGAGAACTGGGAGCCTTGTTATGCTGATGGGCGGGATGTAAATTGCCAACAGACACTCGGGAGAAGTGTATGGTGTTTCCTGAAACATCTAAAAAACAAAGCAACAGAGCCTAGGGCACTTCCACTTATGGTTCTATAGCTCAGGGAAATTAAAATCAAAAAGACACAGCCACCCAAAAGTTTGGGACCCCTCTGTTTACAAGAACCTCGTTTACCATACAAGTTCAATATCACAGAAAGTGAAAAATGGATAAAGAAGTTGTGGTATTTACTTACAAAGCAATATCACTCAGCAATGAAATCTATGTCATCAGGCCCGTAGCAGCAGAATGAGTGGATTCAGGTACGATGATTCTAACTGAAATAAGTCACACAGAAAAAGAAACATCATAAGATATCACTAATACACGGAATGTAAACTTGGCTACACATGAACTGAATTACAAAACAGAACAGGGTCTCAAATTTAGAAAACCAACTTATGCTTGCTTAAGGGGAAAGGTGAGTTGGGGTGCTGCATAAAACCAGAGATTGAAATGAGCACAGATAAAGTTCCTTAAGCCAAATATGGAATAGACAAGAGCTACTCCTTGCTCAATGAAATGGACTCAACACCCCATATTAAACGCCTAAGAATGTACCTTACTAGTAAGTATCTTAAAACCTATGGATTGCTATGTCTCCAAAAGAGAATCAAGCATGTGTACAGGGGCATAAACGCAGCAGTGATAGGATTGGAGAGGTTCGGTGAGCAAATGAAGACCCTTTGAAGTCATATTGCATGGTACCCATTCCACAGGTTTCAGCTACCCAGGTTTAAGGTATTCTTCCTTCAGCTAAAACATGCATGTGGAACCTAGAGTATGATCAACCATGTGATCGGGAGACGTGTTCAAATATGTCTCAGTTTTCGTACTCTGGTACTTGGGTGCAACATTCCAGACGATTTACTAACACTCTCCCGACTTCGAGAGTCAGTCCCTTTAACCTCCTGTTTGGCCCAGTTTGCAATTTCTGTGGAAGATGAACAGGAATAGCGAGAACCAATGAGAGACTAGCTGGAGGTGTCTGGACTGGCTAATTTAACTCTCATTTCCCACCAGGAAGAGGAATTAACCAAAGGCTCAGCGTGCCGTGCCGGAACCAGATTAGGGCCTGAAGCCATCCTGCGGTGTTGCGGCCAGCTCAAAAGAAAGCGAGTTGAAGAAAGGAGCTCAGGGGCACTGTAATTCACAAACCTGCAGAGTTATAAATGACAGCTATCGTCCAAAAATATACTGAAGTAAGGCTGCCAAGAGGACTTGAAAGCGGGGCAGAATTGCAGGAAACCGATTTCAGGAGGTAGACTGGAATTGCATTGAAAGCATAGGAAAAGAGGCAGAACGTCCACAATGATGCACTTGGCCAAAAAGGGCGTATGCGTTTTTTCCTGAATATATTCAGGAAAAAACGCATACGCCCTTTTTGGCCAACCAAGCAAGCTTGCAAAGGAAATCTGCACTACAATGGAGTCTCACTTCCCCCTGGTCAAAAGGGCCATCTGAAAAAAGTGCAAAATCCAGAAAGGCAGGACAGGCCATGGAGAACTGGGAGCCTTGTTATGCTGATGGGCGGGATGTAAATTGCCAACAGACACTCGGGAGAAGTGTATGGTGTTTCCTGAAACATCTAAAAAACAAAGCAACAGAGTCTAGGGCACTTCCACTTATGGTCCTATAGCTTAGGGAAATTAAAATCAAAAAGACACAGCCACCCCAACGTTTGGGACGCCTCTGTTTACAAGAACCTCGTTTACCATACAAGTTCAACATCGCAGAAAGTGAAAAATGGATAAAGAAGTTGTGGTATTTACTTACAAAGCAATATCACTCAGCAATGAAATCTATGTCATCAGGCCCTTAGCAGCACAATGAGTGGATTCAGGTATGATGATTCTAACTGAAATAAGTCACAGAGAAAAAGAAACATCATAAGATATCAGTAATACACGGAATGTAAACTTGGCTACACAGGAACTGAATTACAGAACAGAACAGGGTCTCAAATTTAGAAAACCAACTTATGCTTGCTTAAGGGGAAAGGTAAGCTGGGGTGCTGCATAAAACCAGAGATTGAAATGAGCACAGATAAAGTTCCTTAAGCCAAATATGGAATACACAAGAGCTACTCCTTGCTCAACGAAAAGGACTCGACACCCCATATTAAACGCCTAAGAATGTACCTGACTAGTAAGTATCTTAAAACCTATGGATTGCTATGTCTCCGAAAGAGAATCAAGCATGTGTACAGGGGCATAAATGCAGCAGTGATAGGATTGGAGAAGTTCGGTGAGCAAATGAAGACCCTTTGAAGTCATATTGCATGGTACCCATTCCACGGGTCTCAACTCTCCAGGTTTAAGGTATTCTTCCTTCAGCTAAACATGCATGTGGAACCCAGAGTATGATCAACCGTGTGAACGGGAGACGTGTTCAAATATGTCTCAGTTTTCCTCCCCTGGTACTCGGGTGCAACATTCCAGACGCTTTACTAACAATCTCTCCACTTGGAGAGTCAGCGCCTTTAACCTCCTGTTTGGCCCAGTTTCCAATTTCTGCGGAAGATGAACAGGAATAGGGAGAACCAATGAGAGACTAGCTGGAGGTGTCTGGACGGGCAAATTTAACTCTCATTTCCCACCAGGAAGAGGAATTAACCAAAGGCTCAGCGTGCCATGCCGGAACCAGATTAGGGCCTGAAGCCATCCTGCGGTGTTGCGGCCAGCTCAAAAGAAAGCGAGTTGAAGAAAGGAGCTCAGGGGCACTGTAATTCACAAACCTGCAGAGTTATAAATGACAGCTATCGTCCAAAAATATACTGAAGTAAGGCTGCCAAGAGGACTTGAAAGCGGGGCAGAATTGCAGGAAACCGATTTCAGGAGGTAGACTGGAATTGCGTTGAAAGCATAGGAAAAGAGGCAGAACGTCCACAATGATGCACTTGGCCAAAAAGGGCATATGCGTTTTTTCCTGAATATATTCAGGAAAAAACGCATACGCCCTTTTTGGCCAACCAAGCAAACTTGCAAAGGAAATCTGCACTACAATGAAGTCTCACTTCCCCCCGGTCAAAAGGGCCATCTGAAAAAAGTGTAAAATCCAGAAAGGCAGGACAGGCCATGGAGAACTGGGAGCCTTGTTATGCTGATGGGCGGGATGTAAATTGCCAACAGACACTCTGGAGAAGTGTATGGTGTTTCCTGAAACATCTAAAAAACAAAGCAACAGAGCCTAGGGCACTTCCACTTATGGTCCTATAGCTTAGGGATATTAAAATCAAAAAGACACAGCCACCCCAAAGTTTGGAACGGCCCTGATTACAAGAACATCATTTACAGTACAAGTTCAACATCGCAGAAAGTGAAAAATGGATAAAGAAGTTGTGGTATTTACTTACAAAGCAATATCACTCAGCAATGAAATCTATGTCATCAGGCCCTTAGCAGCACAATGAGTGGATTCAGGTATGATGATTCTAACTGAAATAAGTCACAGAGAAAAAGAAACATCACAAGATATCAGTAATACACGGAATGTAAACTTGGCTACACAGGAACTGAATTACAGAACAGAACAGGGTCTCAAATTTAGAAAACCAACTTATGCTTGCTTAAGGGGAAAGGTGAGCTGGGGTGCTGCATAAAACCAGAGATTGAAATGAGCACAGATAAAGTTCCTTAAGCCAAATATGGAATAGACAAGAGCTACTCCTTGCTCAACGAAAAGGACTCAACACCCCATATTAAACGCCTAAGAATGTACCTGACTACTAAGTATCTTAAAACCTATGGATTGCTATGTCTCCAAAAGAGAATCAAGCGTGTGTACGGGGGCATAAACGTAGCAGTGATAGGATTGGAGAGGTTCGGTGAGCAAATGAAGACCCTTTGAAGTCATATTGCATGGTACCCATTCCACGGGTCTCAACTCTCCAGGTTTAAGGTATTCTTCCTTCAGCAAAAACATGCATGTGGAACCCAGAGTATGATCAACCGTGTGAACGGGAGACGTGTTCAAATATGTCTCAGTTTTCCTCCCCTGGTACTCAGGTGCAACATTCCAGACGCTTTACTAACACTCTCCTCACTTGGAGAGTCAGCGCCTTTAACCTCCTGTTTGGCCCAGTTTGCAATTTCTGCGAAAGATGAACAGGAATAGGGAGAACCCATAAGAGACTAGCTGGAGGTGTCTGGACGGGCAAATTTAACTCTCATTTCCCACCAGGAAGAGGAATTAACCAAAGGCTCAGCGTGCCGTGCCGGAACCAGATTAGGGCCTGAAGCCATCCTGTGGTGTTGCGGCCAGGTCACAAGAAAGCGAGTTGAAGAAAGGAGATCAGGGGCACTGTAATTCACAAACCTGCAGAGTTATAAATGACAGCTATCGTCCAAAAATATACTGAAGTAAGGCTGCCAAGAGGACTTGAAAGCGGGGCAGAATTGCAGGAAACCGATTTCAGGAGGTAGACTGGAATTGCATTGAAAGCATAGGAAAAGAGGTAGAACGTCCACAATGATGCAGTTGGCCAAAAAGGGCGTATGCGTTTTTTCCTGAATATATTCAGGAAAAAACGCATACGCCCTTTTTGGCCAACCAAGCAAGCTTGCAAAGGAAATCTGCACTACAATGAAGTCTCACTTCCCCCCGGTCAAAAGGGCCATCTGAAAAAAGTGTAAAATCCAGAAAGGCAGGACAGGCCATGTAGAACTGGGAGCCTTGTTATGCTGATGGGCGGGATGTAAATTGCCAACAGACACTCGGGAGAAGTGTATGGTGTTTCCTGAAACATCTAAAAAACAAAGCAACAGAGCCTAGGGCACTTCCACTTATGGTCCTATAGCTTAGGGAAATTAAAATCAAAAAGACACAGCCACCCCAAAGTTTGGGACGCCTCTGTTTACAAGAACCTCGTTTACCATACAAGTTCAATATCACAGAAAGTGAAAAATGGATAAAGAAGTTGTGGTATTTACTTACAAAGCAATATCACTCAGCAATGAAATCTATGTCATCAGGCCCGTAGCAGCACAATGAGTGGATTCAGGTATGATGATTCTAACTGAAATAAGTCACACAGAAAAAGAAACATCATAAGATATCAGTAATACACGGAATGTAAACTTGGCTACACATGAACTGAATTACAAAACAGAACAGGGTCTCAAATTTAGAAAACCAACTTATGCTTGCTTAAGGGGAAAGGTGAGTTGGGGTGCTGCATAAAACCAGAGATTGAAATGAGCACAGATAAAGTTCCTTAAGCCAAATATGGAATAGACAAGAGCTACTCCTTGCTCAATGAAATGGACTCAACACCCCATATTAAACGCCTAAGAATGTACCTGACTAGTAAGTATCTTAAAACCTATGGATTGCTATGTCTCTGAAAGAGAATCAAGCATGTGTACAGGGGCATAAACGCAGCAGTGATAGGATTGGAGCGTTTCGGTGAGCAAATGAAGACCCTTTGAAGTCATATTGCATGGTACCCATTCCACGGGTCTCAACTCTCCAGGTTTAAGGTATTCTTCCTTCAGCTAAACATGCATGTGGAACCCAGAGTATGATCAACCGTGTGAACGGGAGACGTGTTCAAATATGTCTCAGTTTTCCTCCCCTGGTACTCGGGTGCAACTTTCCAGACGCTTTACTAACACTCTCCCCACTTGGAGAGTCAGCGCCTTTAACCTCCTGTTTGGCCCAGTTTCCAATTTCTGTGGAAGATGAACAGGAATAGGGAGAACCAATGAGAGACTAGCTGGAGGTGTCTGGACGGGCAAATTTAACTCTCATTTCCCACCAGGAAGAGGAATTAACCAAAGGCTCAGCGTGCCATGCCGGAACCAGATTAGGGCCTGAAGCCATCCTGCGGTGTTGCGGCCAGGTCACAAGAAAGCGAGTTGCAGAAAGGAGCTCAGGGGCACTGTAATTCACAAACTTGCAGAGTTATAAATGACAGCTATCGTCCAAAAATATACTGAAGTAAGGCTGCCAAGAGGACTTGAAAGCGGGGCAGAATTGCAGAAAACCGATTTCAGGAGGTAGACAGGAATTGCATTGAAAGCATAGGAAAAAAGGCAGAACGACCACAATGATGCACTTGGCCAAAAAGGGCGTATGCGTTTTTTCCTGAATATATTCAGGAAAACACGCATACGCCCTTTTTGGCCAACCAAGCAAACTTGCAAAGGAAATCTGCACTACAATGAAGTCTCACTTCCCCCCGGCCAAAAGGGCCATCTGAAAAAAGTGTAAAATCCAGAAAGGCAGGACAGGCCATGGAGAACTGGGAGCCTTTTTATGCTGATGGGCGGGATGTAAATTGCCAACAGACACTCGGGAGAAGTGTATGGTGTTTCCTGAAACATCTAAAAAACAAAGCAACAGAGCCTAGGGCACTTCCACTTATGGTCCTATAGCTTAGGTAATTAAAATCAAAAAGACACAGCCACCCCAAAGTTTGGAATGGCCCTGTTTACAAGAACATCGTTTACAGTACAAGTTCAACATCGCAGAAAGTGAAAAATGGATAAAGAAGTTGTGGTATTTACTTACAAAGCAATATCACTCAGCAATGAAATCTATGTCATCAGGCCCGTAGCAGCATAATAAGTGGATTCAGGTACGATGATTCTAACTGAAATAAGTCACACAGAAAAAGAAACATCATAAGATATCAGTAATACACGGAATGTAAACTTGGCTACACAGGAACTGAATTACAGAACAGAACAGGGTCTCAAATTTAGAAAACCAACTTATGCTTGCTTAAGAGGAAAGGTGAGTTGGGGTGCTGCATAAAACCAGAGATTGAAATGAGCACAGATAAAGTTCCTTAAGCCAAATATGGAATAGACAAGAGCTACTCCTTGCTCAATGAAATGGACTCAACACCCCATATTAAACGCCTAAGAATGTACCTGACTAGTAAGTATCTTAAAACCTATGGATTGCTATGTCTCCAAAAGAGAATCAAGCATGTGTACAGGGGCATAAACACAGCAGTGATAGGATTGGAGAGGTTCGGTGAGCAAATGAAGACCCTTTGAAGTCATATTGCATGGTACCCATTCCACGGGTCTCAACTCTCCAGGTTTAAGGTATTGTTCCTTCAGCTAAAACATGCATGTGGAACTCACAGTATGATCAACCGTATGAACGGGAGACGTGTTCAAATATGTCTCAGTTTTCCTCCCCTGGTACTCGGGTGCAACATTCCAGACGCTTTACTAACAATCTCTCCACTTGGAGAGTCAGCGCCTTTAACCTCCTGTTTGGCCCAGTTTGCAATTTCTGCGGAAGATGAACAGGAATAGGGAGAACCAATGAGAGACTAGCTGGAGGTGTCTGGACAGGCAAATTTAACTCTCATTTCCCACCAGGAAGAGGAATTAACCAAAGGCTCAGCGTGCCGTGCCGGAACCAGATTAGGACCTGAAGCCATCCTGCGGTGTTGCGGCCAGCTCAAAAGAAAGCGAGTTGAAGAAAGGAGCTCACGGGCACTGTAATTCCCAAACCTGCAGAGTTATAAATGACAGCTATCGTCCAAAAATATACTGAAGTAAGGCTGCCAAGAGGACTTGAAAGCGGGGCAGAATTGCAGGAAACCGATTTCAGGAGGTAGACTGGAATTGCATTGAAAGCATAGGAAAAGAGGCAGAACGTCCACAATGATGCAGTTGGACAAAAAGGGTGTATGCGTTTTTTCCTGAATATATTCAGGAAAAAACGCATACGCACTTTTTGGCCAACCAAGCAAGCTTGCAAAGGAAATCTGCACTACAATGAAGTCTCACTTCCCCCCGGTCAAAAGGGCCATCTGAAAAAAGTGTAAAATCCAGAAAGGCAGGTCAGGCCATGGAGAACTGGGAGCCTTGTTATGCTGATGGGCGGGATGTAAATTGCCAACAGACACTCGGGAGAACTGTATGGTGTTTCCTGAAACATCTAAAAAACAAAGCAACAGAGCCTAGGGCACTTCCACTTATGGTTCTATAGCTCAGGGAAATTAAAATCAAAAAGACACAGCCACCCAAAAGTTTGGGACCCCTCTGTTTACAAGAACCTCGTTTACCATACAAGTTCAATATCACAGAAAGTGAAAAATGGATAAAGAAGTTGTGGTATTTACTTACAAAGCAATATCACTCAGCAATGAAATCTATGTCATCAGGCCCGTAGCAGCAGAATGAGTGGATTCAGGTACGATGATTCTAACTGAAATAAGTCACACAGAAAAAGAAACATCATAAGATATCACTAATACACGGAATGTAAACTTGGCTACACATGAACTGAATTACAAAACAGAACAGGGTCTCAAATTTAGAAAACCAACTTATGCTTGCTTAAGGGGAAAGGTGAGTTGGGGTGCTGCATAAAACCAGAGATTGAAATGAGCACAGATAAAGTTCCTTAAGCCAAATATGGAATAGACAAGAGCTACTCCTTGCTCAATGAAATGGACTCAACACCCCATATTAAACGCCTAAGAATGTACCTTACTAGTAAGTATCTTAAAACCTATGGATTGCTATGTCTCCAAAAGAGAATCACGCATGTGTACAGGGGCATAAACGCAGCAGTGATAGGATTGGAGAGGTTCGGTGAGCAAATGAAGACCCTTTGAAGTCATATTGCATGGTACCCATTCCACAGGTTTCAGCTACCCAGGTTTAAGGTATTCTTCCTTCAGCTAAAACATGCATGTGGAACCTAGAGTATGATCAACCATGTGATCGGGAGACGTGTTCAAATATGTCTCAGTTTTCGTACTCTGGTACTTGGGTGCAACATTCCAGACGATTTACTAACACTCTCCCGACTTCGAGAGTCAGTCCCTTTAACCTCCTGTTTGGCCCAGTTTGCAATTTCTGCGGAAGATGAACAGGAATAGCGAGAACCAATGAGAGACTAGCTGGAGGTGTCTGGACGGGCTAATTTAACTCTCATTTCCCACCAGGAAGAGGAATTAACCAAAGGCTCAGCGTGCCGTGCCGGAACCAGATTAGGGCCTGAAGCCATCCTGCGGTGTTGCGGCCAGCTCAAAAGAAAGCGAGTTGAAGAAAGGAGCTCAGGGGCACTGTAATTCACAAACCTGCAGAGTTATAAATGACAGCTATCGTCCAAAAATATACTGAAGTAAGGCTGCCAAGAAGACTTGAAAGCGGGGCAGAATTGCAGGAAACCGATTTCAGGAGGTAGACTGGAATTGCATTGAAAGCATAGGAAAAGAGGCAGAACGTCCACAATGATGCAGTTGGCCAAAAAGGGCGTATGCGTTTTTTCCTGAATATATTCAGGAAAAAACGCATACGCCCTTTTTGGCCAACCAAGCAAGCTTGCAAAGGAAATCTGCACTACAATGGAGTCTCACTTCCCCCTGGTCAAAAGGGCCATCTGAAAAAAGTGTAAAATCCAGAAAGGCAGGACAGGCCATGGAGAACTGGGAGCCTTGTTATGCTGATGGGCGGGATGTAAATTGCCAACAGACACTCGGGAGAAGTGTATGGTGTTTCCTGAAACATCTAAAAAACAAAGCAACAGAGCCTAGGGCACTTCCACTTATGGTCCTATAGCTTAGGGAAATTAAAATCAAAAAGACACAGCCACCCCAAAGTTTGGGACGCCTCTGTTTACAAGAACCTCGTTTACCATACAAGTTCAATATCACAGAAAGTGAAAAATGGATAAAGAAGTTGTGGTATTTACTTACAAAGCAATATCACTCAGCAATGAAATCTATGTCATCAGGCCCGTAGCAGCATAATAAGTGGATTCAGGTACGATGATTCTAACTGAAATAAGTCACACAGAAAAAGAAACATCATAAGATATCAGTAATACACGGAATGTAAACTTGGCTACACAGGAACTGAATTACAGAACAGAACAGGGTCTCAAATTTAGAAAACCAACTTATGCTTGCTTAAGAGGAAAGGTGAGTTGTGGTGCTGCATAAAACCAGAGATTGAAATGAGCACAGATAAAGTTCCTTAAGCCAAATATGGAATAGACAAGAGCTACTCCTTGCTCAATGAAATGGACTCAACACCCCATATTAAACGCCTAAGAATGTACCTGACTAGTAAGTATCTTAAAACCTATGGATTGCTATGTCTCCAAAAGAGAATCAAGCATGTGTACAGGGGCATAAACGCAGCAGTGATAGGATTGGAGAGGTTCGGTGAGCAAATGAAGACCCTTTGAAGTCATATTGCATGGTACCCATTCCACGGGTCTCAACTCTCCAGGTTTAAGGTATTCTTCCTTCAGCTAAAACATGCATGTGGAACTCAGAGTATGATCAACCATATGAACGGGAGACGTGTTCAAATATGTCTCAGTTTTCCTCCCCTGGTACTCGGGTGCAACATTCCAGACGCTTTACTAACAATCTCTCCACTTGGAGAGTCAGCGCCTTTAACCTCCTGTTTGGCCCAGTTTGCAATTTCTGCGGAAGATGAACAGGAATAGGGAGAACCAATGAGAGACTAGCTGGAGGTGTCTGGAAAGGCAAACTTAACTCTCATTTCCCACCAGGAAGAGGAATTAACCAAAGGCTCAGCGTGTCATGCGGGAACCAGATTAGGGCCTGAAGCCATCCTGCGGTGTTGCGGGCAGCTCAATAGAAAGCGAGTTGAAGAAAGGAGCTCAGGGGCACTGTAATTCTCAAAACTGCAGAGTTATAAATGACAGCTATCGTCCAAAAATATACTGAAGTAAGGCTGCCAAGAGGACTTGAAAGCGGGGCAGAATTGCAGGAAACCGATTTCAGGAGGTAGACAGGAATTGCATTGAAAGCATAGGAAAAGAGGCAGAACGACCACAATGATGCACTTGGCCGAAAAGGGCGTATGCGTTTTTTCCTGAATATATTCAGGAAAAAACGCATACGCCCTTTTTGGCCAACCAAGCAAGCTTGCAAAGGAAATCTGCACTACAATGAAGTCTCACTTCCCCCCGGTCAAAAGGGCCATCTGAAAAAAGTGTAAAATCCAGAAAGGCAGGACAGGCCATGGAGAACTGGGAGCCTTGTTATGCTGATGGGCGGGATGTAAATTGCCAACAGACACTCAGGAGAAGTGTATGGTGTTTCCTGAAACATCTAAAAAACAAAGCAACAGAGCCTAGGGCACTTCCACTTATGGTCCTATAGCTTAGGGAAATTAAAATCAAAAAGACACAGCCACCCCAATGTTTGGGACGCCTCTGTTTACAAGAACCTCGTTTACCGTACAAGTTCAATAACACAGAAAGTGAAAAATGGATAAAGAACTTGTGGTACTTACGTACAATGCAGTATCACTCAGCAATGAAATCTATGTCATCAGGCCCATAGCAGAATAATGAGTGGATTCAGTTACGATGATTCTAATTGAAATAATTCACACAGAAAAAGAAACATCATAAGATATCACTAATACACGGAATGTAAACTTGGCTACACAGGAACTGAATTCCAAAACAGAACAGGGTCTCAAATTTAGAAAACCAACTTATGCTTGCTTAAGGGGAAAGGTGAGTTGGGGTGCTGCATAAAACCAGAGATTGAAATGAGCACAGATAAAGTTCCTTAAGCCAAATATGGAATAGACAAGAGCTACTCCTTGCTCAACGAAATGGACTCAACACCGCATATTAAACGCCTAAGAATGTACCTGACTAGTAAGTATCTTAAAACCTATGGATTGCTATGTCTCTGAAAGAGAATCAAGCATGTGTACAGGGGCATAAACGCAGCAGTGTTAGGATTGGAGAGGTTCGGTGAGCAAATGAAGACCCTTTGAAGTCATATTACATGGTACCCATTCCACGGGTTTCAACTACCCAGTTTTAAGGTATTCTTCCTTCAGCTAAAACATGCATGTGGAACCTAGAGTATGATCAACCATGTGATCGGGAGACGTGTTCAAATATGTCTCAGTTTTCGTACCCTAGTACTCGGGTGCAACATTCCAGACGCTTTACTAACACTCTCCCGACTTGGAGAGTCAGTCCCTTTAACCTCCTGTTTGGCCCAGTTTGCAATTTCTGCGGAAGATGAACAGGAATAGCGAGAACCAATGAGAGACTAGCTGGAGGTGTCTGGACGGGCAAATTTAACTCTCATTTCCCACCAGGAAGAGGAATTAACCAAAGGCTCAGCGTGCCATGCCGGAACCAGATTGGGGCCTGAAGCCATCCTGCGGTGTTGCGGCCAGCTCACAAGAAAGCGAGTTGAAGAAAGGAGCTCAGGGGCACTGTAATTCACAAACCTGCAGAGTTATAAATGACAGCTATCGTCCAAAAATATACTGAAGTAAGGCTGCCAAGAGGACTTGAAAGCGGGGCAGAATTGCAGGAAACCGATTTCAGGAGGTAGACTGGAATTGCATTGAAAGCATAGGAAAAGAGGCAGAACGACCACAATGATGCACTTGGCCAAAAAGGGCGTATGCGTTTTTTCCTGAATATATTCAGGAAAAAACGCATACGCTCTTTTTGGCCAACCAAGCAAACTTGCAAAGGAAATCTGCACTACAATGAAGTCTCACTTCCCCCCGGTCAAAAGGGCCATCTGAAAAAAGTGTAAAATCCAGAAAAGCAGGACAGGCCATGGAGAACTGGGAGCCTTGTTATGCTGATGGGCGGGATGTAAATTACCAACAGACACTCCGGAGAAGTGTATGGTGTTTCCTGAAACATCTAAAAAACAAAGCAACAGAGACTAGGGCACATCCACTTATGGTCCTATAGCTTAGGGAAATTAAAATCAAAAAGACACAGCCACCCCAAAGTTTGGAACGGCTCTGTTTACAAGAAGCTCGTTTACAGTACAAGTTCAACATCGCAGAAAGTGAAAAATGGATAAAGAAGTTGTGGTATTTACTTACAAAGCAATATCACTCAGCAATGAAATCTATGTCATCAGGCCCTTAGCAGCACAATGAGTGGATTCAGGTATGATGATTCTAACTGAAATAAGTCACACAGAAAAAGAAACATCATAAGATATCAGTAATACACGGAATGTAAACTTGGCTACACAGGAACTGAATTACAGAACAGAACAGGGTCTCAAATTTAGAAAACCAACTTATGCTTGCTTAAGGGGAAAGGTGAGTTGGGGTGCTGCATAAAACCAGAGATTGAAATGAGCACAGATAAAGTTCCTTAAGCCAAATATAGAATAGAGAAGAGCTACTCCTTGCTCAAAGAAAAGGACTCAACACCCCATATTAAACGCCTAAGAATGTACCTGACTAGTAAGTATCTTAAAACCTATGGATTGCTATGTCTCCGAAAGAGAATCAAGAATGTGTACAGGGGCATAAACGCAGCAGTGATAGGATTGGAGAGGTTCGGTGAGCAAATGAAGACCCTTTGAAGTCATATTGCATGGTACCCATTCCACGGGTTTCAACTACCCAGGTTTAAGGTATTCTTCCTTCAGCTAAAACATGCATGTGTAACCTAGAGTATGATCAACCATGTGATCGGGAGACGTGTTCAAATATGTCTCAGTTTTTGTACCCTGGTACTCGGGTGCAACATTCCAGACGCTTTACTAACACTCTCCGGACTTGGAGAGTCAGTCCCTTTAACCTCCTGTTTGGCCCAGTTTGTAATTTCTGTGGAAGATGAACAGGAATAGCGAGAACCAATGAGAGACTAGCTGGAGGTGTCTGGACGGGCAAATTTAACTCCCATTTCCCACCAGGAAAAGGAATTAACCAAAGGCTCAGCGTGCCGTGCCGGAACCAGATTAGGGCCTGAAGCCATCCTGCGGTGTTGCGGCTAGCTCACAAGAAAGCGAGTTGAAGAAAGGAGCTCAGGGGCACTGTAATTCACAAACCTGCAGAGTTATAAATGACAGCTATCGTCCAAAAATATACTGAAGTAAGGCTGCCAAGAGGACTTGAAAGCGGGGCAGAATTGCAGGAAACCGATTTCAGGAGGTAGACTGGAATTGCATTGAAAGCATAGGAAAAGAGGCAGAACGACCACAATGATGCACTTGGCCAAAAGGGGCGTATGCGTTTTTTCCTGAATATATTCAGGAAAAAACGCATACGCCCTTTTTGGCCAACCAAGCAAGCTTGCAAAGGAAATCTGCACTACAATGAAGTCTCACTTCCCCCCGGTCAAAAGGGCCATCTGAAAAAAGTGTAAAATCCAGAAAGGCAGGACAGGCCATGGAGAACTGGGAGCCTTGTTATGCTGATGGGCGGGATGTAAATTGCCAACAGACACTCGGGAGAAGTGTATGGTGTTTCCTGAAACATCTAAAAAACAAAGCAACAGAGCCTAGGGCACTTCCACTTATGGTCCTATAGCTTAGGGAAATTAAAATCAAAAAGACACAGCCACCCCAAAGTTTGGGACACCTCTGTTTACAAGAACCTCCTTTACCGTACAAGTTCAATATCACAGAAAGTGAAAAATGGATAAAGAAGTTGTGGTATTTACTTACAAAGCAATATCACTCAGCAATGAAATCTATGTCATCAGGCCCTTAGCAGCATAATGAGTGGATTCAGGTACGATGATTCTAACTGAAATAAGTCACACAGAAAAAGAAACATCATAAGATATCACTAATACACGGATTGTAAACTTGGCTACACAGGAACTGAATTCCAAAACAGAACAGGGTCTCAAATTTAGAAAACCAACTTATGCTTGCTTAAGGGGAAAGGTGAGTTGGGGTGCTGCATAAAACCAGAGATTGAAATGAGCACAGATAAAGTTCCTTAAGCCAAATATGGAATAGACAAGAGCTACTCCTTGCTCAACGAAATGGACTCAACACCCCATATTAAACGCCTAAGAATGTACCTGACTAGTAAGTATCTTAAAACCTATGGATTGCTATGTCTCCAAAAGAGAATCAAGCGTGTGTACAGGGGCATAAACGCAGCAGTGATAGGATTGGAGAGGTTCGGTGAGCAAATGAACACCCTTTGAAGTCATATTGCATGGTACCCATTCCACGGGTCTCAACTCTCCAGGTTTAAGGTATTCTTCCTTCAGCTAAAACATGCATGTGGAACCCAGAATATGATCAACCGTGTGAACGGGAGATGTGTTCAAATATGTCTCAGTTTTCCTACCCTGGTACTCTGGTGCAACATTCCAGACGCTTTGCTAACACTCTCCCCACTTGGAGAGTCAGCGCCTTTAACCTCCTGTTTGGCTCAGTTTGCAATTTCTGCGGAAGATGAACAGGAATAGCGAGAACAAATGAGAGACTAGCTGGAGGTGTCTGGACGGGCAAATTTAACTCTCATTTCCCACCAGGAAGAGGAATTAACCAAAGGCTCAGTGTGCCCTGCCAGAACCAGATTAGGGCCTGAAGCCATCCTGCGGTGTTGCGGCCAGGTCACAAGAAAGAGAGTTGAAGAAAGGAGCTCAGGGGCACTGTAATTCACAAACCTGCAGAGTTATAAATGACAGCTATCGTCCAAAAATATACTGAAGTAAGGCTGCCAAGAGGACTTGAAAGCGGGGCAGAATTGCAGGAAACCGATTTCAGGAGGTAGACTGGAATTGCATTGAAAGCATAGGAAAAGAGGTAGAACGTCCACAATGATGCACTTGGCCAAAAAGGGCGTATGCGTTTTTTCCTGAATATATTCAGGAAAAAACGCATACGCCCTTTTTGGCCAACCAAGCAAACTTGCAAAGGAAATCTGCACTACAATGAAGGCTCACTTATCCCCGGTCAAAAGGGCCATCTGAAAAAAGTGTAAAATCCAGAAAGGCAGGACAGGCCATGGAGAACTGGGAGCCTTGTTATGCTGATGGGCGGGATGTAAATTGCCAACACACACTCAGGAGAAGTGTATGGTGTTTCCTGAAACATCTAAAAAACAAAGCAACAGAGCCTAGGGCACTTCCACTTATGGTCCTATAGCTTAGGGAAATTAAAATCCAAAAGACACAGCCACCCCAAAGTTTGGGACGCCTCTGTTTACAAGAACATCGTTTACCGTACAAGTTCAATATAACAGAAAGTGAAAAATGGATAAAGAACTTGTGGTACTTACGTACAATGCAGTATCACTCAGCAATGAAATCTATGTCATCAGGCCCGTAGCAGCACAATGAGTGGATTCAGGTATGATGATTCTAACTGAAATAAGTCACAGAGAAAAAGTAACATCATAAGATATCAGTAATACACGGAATGTAAACTTGGCTACACAGGAACTGAATTCCAGAACAGAACAGGGTCTCAAATTTAGAAAACCAACTTATGCTTGCTTAAGGGGAAAGGTGAGTTGGGGTGCTGCATAAAACCAGAGATTGAAATGAGCACAGATAAAGTTCCTTAAGCCAAATATGGAATAGACAAGAGCTACTCCTTGCTCAACGAAAAGGACTCAACACCCCATATTTAACGCCTAAGAATGTACCTGACAAGTAACTATCTTAAAACCTATGGATTGCTATGTCTCCGAAAGAGAATCAAGCATGTGTACAGGGGCATAAATGCAGCAGTGATAGGATTGGAGAGGTTCGGTGAGCAAATGAAGACCCTTTGAAGTCATATTGCATGGTACCCATTCCACGGGTTTCAACTACCCAGGTTTAAGGTATTCATCCTTCAGCTAAAACATGCATGTGGAACCTAGAGTATGATTAACCATGTGATCGGGAGACGTGTTCAAATATGTCTCAGTTTTCGTACTCTGGTACTCGGGTGCAACATTCCAGACACTTTACTAACACTCTCCCGACTTGGAGAGTCAGTCCCTTTAACCTCCTGTTTGGCCCAGTTTGCAATTTCTGCGGAAGATGAACAGGAATAGCGAGAACCAATGAGAGACTAGCTGGAGGTGTCTGGACGGGCAAATTTAACTCTCATTTCCCACCAGGAAGAGGAATTAACCAAAGGCTCAGCGTTCCGTGCCGGAACCAGATTAGGGCCTGAAGCCATCCTGCGGTGTTGCGGCCAGCTCAAAAGAAAGCGAGTTGAAGAAAGGAGCTCAGGGGCACTGTAATTCACAAACCTGCAGAGTTATAAATGACAGCTATCGTCCAAAAATATACTGAAGTAAGGCTGCCAAGAGGACTTGAAAGCGGGGCAGAATTGCAGGAAACCGATTTCAGGAGGTAGACTGGAATTGCATTGAAAGCATAGGAAAAGAGGCAAAACGACCACAATGATGCACTTGGCCAAAAAGGGCATATGCGTTTTTTCCTGAATATATTCAGGAAAAAACGCATACGCACTTTTGGCCAACGAAGCAAACTTGCAAAGGAAATCTGCACTACAATGAAGTCTCACTTCCCCCTGGTCAAAAGGGCCATCTGAAAAAAGTGTAAAATCCAGAAAGGCAGGACAGGCCATGGAGAACTGGGAGCCTTGTTATGCTGATGGGCGGGATGTAAATTGCCAACAGACACTCGGGAGAAGTGTATGGTGTTTCCTGAAACATCTAAAAAACAAAGCAACAGAGCCTAGGGCACTTCCACTTATGGTCCTATAGCTTAGGGAAATTAAAATCAAAAAGACACAGCCACCCCAAAGTTTGGGACGCCTCTGTTTACAAGAACCTCGTTTACCATACAAGTTCAATATCACAGAAAGTGAAAAATGGATAAAGAAGTTGTGGTATTTACTTACAAAGCAATATCACTCAGCAATGAAATCTATGTCATCAGGCCCTTAGCAGCACAATGAGTGGATTCAGGTATGATGATTCTAACTGAAATAAGTCACACAGAAAAAGAAACATCATAAGATATCAGTAATACACGGAATGTAAACTTGGCTACACAGGAACTGAATTACAGAACAGAACAGGGTCTCAAATTTAGAAAACCAACTTATGCTTGCTTAAGGGGAAAGGTGAGTTGGGGTGCTGCATAAAACCAGAGATTGAAATGAGCACAGATAAAGTTCCTTAAGCCAAATATAGAATAGAGAAGAGCTACTCCTTGCTCAAAGAAAAGGACTCAACACCCCATATTAAACGCCTAAGAATGTACCTGACTAGTAAGTATCTTAAAACCTATGGATTGCTATGTCTCCGAAAGAGAATCAAGAATGTGTACAGGGGCATAAACGCAGCAGTGATAGGATTGGAGAGGTTCGGTGAGCAAATGAAGACCCTTTGAAGTCATATTGCATGGTACCCATTCCACGGGTTTCAACTACCCAGGTTTAAGGTATTCTTCCTTCAGCTAAAACATGCATGTGGAACCTAGAGTATGATCAACCATGTGATCGGGAGACGTGTTCAAATATGTCTCAGTTTTTGTACCCTGATACTCGGGTGCAACATTCCAGACGCTTTACTAACACTCTCCGGACTTGGAGAGTCAGTCCCTTTAACCTCCTGTTTGGCCCAGTTTGTAATTTCTGTGGAAGATGAACAGGAATAGCGAGAACCAATGAGAGACTAGCTGGAGGTGTCTGGACGGGCAAATTTAACTCCCATTTCCCACCAGGAAAAGGAATTAACCAAAGGCTCAGCGTGCCGTGCCGGAACCAGATTAGGGCCTGAAGCCATCCTGCGGTGTTGCGGCTAGCTCACAAGAAAGCGAGTTGAAGAAAGGAGCTCAGGGGCACTGTAATTCACAAACCTGCAGAGTTATAAATGACAGCTATCGTCCAAAAATATACTGAAGTAAGGCTGCCAAGAGGACTTGAAAGCGGGGCAGAATTGCAGGAAACCGATTTCAGGAGGTAGACTGGAATTGCATTGAAAGCATAGGAAAAGAGGCAGAACGACCACAATGATGCACTTGGCCAAAAGGGGCGTATGCGTTTTTTCCTGAATATATTCAGGAAAAAACACATACGCCCTTTTTGGCCAACCAAGCAAGCTTGCAAAGGAAATCTGCACTACAATGAAGTCTCACTTCCCCCCGGTCAAAAGGGCTATCTGAAAAAAAGTGTAAAATCCAGAAAGGCAGGACAGGCCATGGAGAACTGGGAGCCTTGTTATGCTGATGGGCGGGATGTAAATTGCCAACAGACACTCGGGAGAAGTGTATGGTGTTTCCTGAAACATCTAAAAAACAAAGCAACAGAGCCTAGGGCACTTCCACTTATGGTCCTATAGCTTAGGGAAATTAAAATCAAAAAGACACAGCCACCCCAAAGTTTGGGACACCTCTGTTTACAAGAACCTCCTTTACCGTACAAGTTCAATATCACAGAAAGTGAAAAATGGATAAAGAAGTTGTGGTATTTACTTACAAAGCAATATCACTCAGCAATGAAATCTATGTCATCAGGCCCTTAGCAGCATAATGAGTGGATTCAGGTACGATGATTCTAACTGAAATAAGTCACACAGAAAAAGAAACATCATAAGATATCACTAATACACGGATTGTAAACTTGGCTACACAGGAACTGAATTCCAAAACAGAACAGGGTCTCAAATTTAGAAAACCAACTTATGCTTGCTTAAGGGGAAAGGTGAGTTGGGGTGCTGCATAAAACCAGAGATTGAAATGAGCACAGATAAAGTTCCTTAAGCCAAATATGGAATAGACAAGAGCTACTCCTTGCTCAACGAAATGGACTCAACACCCCATATTAAACGCCTAAGAATGTACCTGACTAGTAAGTATCTTAAAACCTATGGATTGCTATGTCTCCAAAAGAGAATCAAGCGTGTGTACAGGGGCATAAACGCAGCAGTGATAGGATTGGAGAGGTTCGGTGAGCAAATGAACACCCTTTGAAGTCATATTGCATGGTACCCATTCCACGGGTCTCAACTCTCCAGGTTTAAGGTATTCTTCCTTCAGCTAAAACATGCATGTGGAACCCAGAATATGATCAACCGTGTGAACGGGAGATGTGTTCAAATATGTCTCAGTTTTCCTACCCTGGTACTCTGGTGCAACATTCCAGACGCTTTGCTAACACTCTCCCCACTTGGAGAGTCAGCGCCTTTAACCTCCTGTTTGGCTCAGTTTGCAATTTCTGCGGAAGATGAACAGGAATAGCGAGAACAAATGAGAGACTAGCTGGAGGTGTCTGGACGGGCAAATTTAACTCTCATTTCCCACCAGGAAGAGGAATTAACCAAAGGCTCAGTGTGCCCTGCCAGAACCAGATTAGGGCCTGAAGCCATCCTGCGGTGTTGCGGCCAGGTCACAAGAAAGAGAGTTGAAGAAAGGAGCTCAGGGGCACTGTAATTCACAAACCTGCAGAGTTATAAATGACAGCTATCGTCCAAAAATATACTGAAGTAAGGCTGCCAAGAGGACTTGAAAGCGGGGCAGAATTGCAGGAAACCGATTTCAGGAGGTAGACTGGAATTGCATTGAAAGCATAGGAAAAGAGGTAGAACGTCCACAATGATGCACTTGGCCAAAAAGGGCGTATGCGTTTTTTCCTGAATATATTCAGGAAAAAACGCATACGCCCTTTTTGGCCAACCAAGCAAACTTGCAAAGGAAATCTGCACTACAATGAAGGCTCACTTATCCCCGGTCAAAAGGGCCATCTGAAAAAAGTGTAAAATCCAGAAAGGCAGGACAGGCCATGGAGAACTGGGAGCCTTGTTATGCTGATGGGCGGGATGTAAATTGCCAACACACACTCAGGAGAAGTGTATGGTGTTTCCTGAAACATCTAAAAAACAAAGCAACAGAGCCTAGGGCACTTCCACTTATGGTCCTATAGCTTAGGGAAATTAAAATCCAAAAGACACAGCCACCCCAAAGTTTGGGACGCCTCTGTTTACAAGAACATCGTTTACCGTACAAGTTCAATATAACAGAAAGTGAAAAATGGATAAAGAACTTGTGGTACTTACGTACAATGCAGTATCACTCAGCAATGAAATCTATGTCATCAGGCCCGTAGCAGCACAATGAGTGGATTCAGGTATGATGATTCTAACTGAAATAAGTCACAGAGAAAAAGTAACATCATAAGATATCAGTAATACACGGAATGTAAACTTGGCTACACAGGAACTGAATTCCAGAACAGAACAGGGTCTCAAATTTAGAAAACCAACTTATGCTTGCTTAAGGGGAAAGGTGAGTTGGGGTGCTGCATAAAACCAGAGATTGAAATGAGCACAGATAAAGTTCCTTAAGCCAAATATGGAATAGACAAGAGCTACTCCTTGCTCAACGAAAAGGACTCAACACCCCATATTTAACGCCTAAGAATGTACCTGACAAGTAACTATCTTAAAACCTATGGATTGCTATGTCTCCGAAAGAGAATCAAGCATGTGTACAGGGGCATAAATGCAGCAGTGATAGGATTGGAGAGGTTCGGTGAGCAAATGAAGACCCTTTGAAGTCATATTGCATGGTACCCATTCCACGGGTTTCAACTACCCAGGTTTAAGGTATTCATCCTTCAGCTAAAACATGCATGTGGAACCTAGAGTATGATTAACCATGTGATCGGGAGACGTGTTCAAATATGTCTCAGTTTTCGTACTCTGGTACTCAGGTGCAACATTCCAGACACTTTACTAACACTCTCCCGACTTGGAGAGTCAGTCCCTTTAACCTCCTGTTTGGCCCAGTTTGCAATTTCTGCGGAAGATGAACAGGAATAGCGAGAACCAATGAGAGACTAGCTGGAGGTGTCTGGACGGGCAAATTTAACTCTCATTTCCCACCAGGAAGAGGAATTAACCAAAGGCTCAGCGTTCCGTGCCGGAACCAGATTAGGGCCTGAAGCCATCCTGCGGTGTTGCGGCCAGCTCAAAAGAAAGCGAGTTGAAGAAAGGAGCTCAGGGGCACTGTAATTCACAAACCTGCAGAGTTATAAATGACAGCTATCGTCCAAAAATATACTGAAGTAAGGCTGCCAAGAGGACTTGAAAGCGGGGCAGAATTGCAGGAAACCGATTTCAGGAGGTAGACTGGAATTGCATTGAAAGCATAGGAAAAGAGGCAAAACGACCACAATGATGCACTTGGCCAAAAAGGGCATATGCGTTTTTTCCTGAATATATTCAGGAAAAAACGCATACGCACTTTTGGCCAACGAAGCAAACTTGCAAAGGAAATCTGCACTACAATGAAGTCTCACTTCCCCCTGGTCAAAAGGGCCATCTGAAAAAAGTGTAAAATCCAGAAAGGCAGGACAGGCCATGGAGAACTGGGAGCCTTGTTATGCTGATGGGCGGGATGTAAATTGCCAACAGACACTCGGGAGAAGTGTATGGTGTTTCCTGAAACATCTAAAAAACAAAGCAACAGAGCCTAGGGCACTTCCACTTATGGTCCTATAGCTTAGGGAAATTAAAATCAAAAAGACACAGCCACCCCAAAGTTTGGGACGCCTCTGTTTACAAGAACCTCGTTTACCGTACAAGTTCAATATCACAGAAAGTGAAAAATGGATAAAGAACTTGTGGTACTTACGTACAATGCAGTATCACTCTTCAATGAATTCTATGTCATCAGGCCCGTAGCAGCATAATGAGTGGATTCAGGTACGATGATTCTAATTGAAATAATTCACACAGAAAAAGAAACATTATAAGATATCACTAATACACGGAATATAAACTTGGCTACACAGGAACTGAATTCCAAAACAGAACAGGGTCTCAAATTTAGAAAACCAACTTATGCTTGCTTAAGGGGAAAGGTGAGTTAGGGTGCTGCATAAAACCAGAGATTGAAATGAGCACAGATAAAGTTCCTTAAGCCAAATATGGAATAGACATGAGCTACTCCTTGCTCTACGAAATGGACTCAACACCCCATATTAAATGCCTAAGAATGTACCTGACTACTAATTATCTTAAAACCTATGGATTGCTATGTCTCCAAAAGAGAATCAAGCATGTGTACAGGGGCATAAATGCAGCAGTGATAGGATTGGAGAGGTTCGGTGAGCAAATGAAGACCCTTTGAAGTCATATTGCATGGTACCCATTCCACGGGTTTCAACTACCCAGGTTTAAGGTATTCATCCTTCAGCTAAAACATGCATGTGGAACCTAGAGTATGATTAACCATGTGATCGGGAGACGTGTTCAAATATGTCTCAGTTTTCGTACTCTGGTACTCGGGTGCAACATTCCAGACACTTTACTAACACTCTCCGGACTTGGAGAGTCAGTCCCTTTAACCTCCTGTTTGGCCCAGTTTGCAATTTCTGCGGAAGATGAACAGGAATAGCGAGAACCAATGAGAGACTAGCTGGAGGTGTCTGGACGGGCAAATTTAACTCTCATTTCCCACCAGGAAGAGGAATTAACCAAAGGCTCAGCGTTCCGTGCCGGAACCAGATTAGGGCCTGAAGCCATCCTGCGGTGTTGCGGCCAGCTCAAAAGAAAGCGAGTTGAAGAAAGGAGCTCAGGGGCACTGTAATTCACAAACCTGCAGAGTTATAAATGACAGCTATCATCCAAAAATATACTGAAGTAAGGCTGCCAAGAGGACTTGAAAGCGGGGCAGAATTGCAGGAAACCGATTTCAGGAGGTAGACTGGAATTGCATTGAAAGCATAGGAAAAGAGGCAAAACGACCACAATGATGCACTTGGCCAAAAAGGGCATATGCGTTTTTTCCTGAATATATTCAGGAAAAAACGCATACGCACTTTTGGCCAACGAAGCAAACTTGCAAAGGAAATCTGCACTACAATGAAGTCTCACTTCCCCCTGGTCAAAAGGGCCATCTGAAAAAAGTGTAAAATCCAGAAAGGCAGGACAGGCCATGGAGAACTGGGAGCCTTGTTATGCTGATGGGCGGGATGTAAATTGCCAACAGACACTCGGGAGAAGTGTATGGTGTTTCCTGAAACATCTAAAAAACAAAGCAACAGAGCCTAGGGCACTTCCACTTATGGTCCTATAGCTTAGGGAAATTAAAATCAAAAAGACACAGCCACCCCAAAGTTTGGGACGCCTCTGTTTACAAGAACCTCGTTTACCGTACAAGTTCAATATCACAGAAAGTGAAAAATGGATAAAGAACTTGTGGTACTTACGTACAATGCAGTATCACTCTTCAATGAATTCTATGTCATCAGGCCCGTAGCAGCATAATGAGTGGATTCAGGTACGATGATTCTAACTGAAATAAGTCACACAGAAAAAGAAACATTATAAGATATCACTAATACACGGAATATAAACTTGGCTACACAGGAACTGAATTCCAAAACAGAACAGGGTCTCAAATTTAGAAAACCAACTTATGCTTGCTTAAGGGGAAAGGTGAGTTAGGGTGCTGCATAAAACCAGAGATTGAAATGAGCACAGATAAAGTTCCTTAAGCCAAATATGGAATAGACATGAGCTACTCCTTGCTCTACGAAATGGACTCAACACCCCATATTAAATGCCTAAGAATGTACCTGACTACTAATTATCTTAAAACCTATGGATTGCTATGTCTCCAAAAGAGAATCAAGCGTTTGTACGGGGGCATAAACGTAGCAGTGATAGGATTGGAGAGGTTCGGTGAGCAAATGAAGACCCTTTGAAGTCATATTGCATGGTACCCATTACACGGGTCTCAACTCTCCAGGTTTAAGGTATTCTTCCTTCAGCAAAAACATGCATGTGGAACCCAGAGTATGATCAACCGTGTGAACGGGAGACGTGTTCAAATATGTCTCAGTTTTTCTCCCCTGGTACTCGGGTGCAACCTTCCAGACGCTTTACTAACATTCTCCCCACTTGGAGAGTCAGCGCCTTTAACCTCCTGTTTGGCCCAGTTTCCAATTTCTGCGGAAGATGAACAGGAATAGGGAGAACCAATGAGAGACTAGCTGGAGGTGTCTGGACGGGCAAATTTAACTCTCATTTCCCACCAGGAAGAGGAAATAATCAAAGGCTCAGCGTGCCGTGCCAGAACCAGATTAGGGCCCGAAGCCATCCTGCGGTGTTGCGGCCAGCTCACAAGAAAGCAAGTTGAAGAAAGGAGCTCAGGGGCACTGTAATTCACAAACCTGCAGAGTTATAAATGACAGCTATCGTCCAAAAATATACTGAAGTAAGGCTGCCAAGAGGACTTGAAAGTGGGGCAGAATTGCAGGAAACCGATTTCAGGAGGTAGACTGGAATTGCATTGAAAGCATAGGAAAAGAGGCAGAACGTCCACAATGATGCACTTGGCCAAAAAGGGCATATGCGTTTTTTCCTGAATATATTCAGGAAAAAACGCATACGCACTTTTTGGCCAACCAAGCAAGCTTGCAAAGGAAATCTGCACTACAATGAAGTCTCACTTCCCCCCGGCCAAAAGGGCCATCTGAAAAAAGTGTAAAATCCAGAAAGGCAGGACAGGCTATGGAGAACTGGGAGCCTTGTTATGCTGATGGGCGGGATGTAAATTGCCAACAGACACTCGGGAGAAGTGTATGGTGTTTCCTGAAACATCTAAAAAACAAAGCAACAGAGCCTAGGGCACTTCCACTTATGGTCCTATAGCTTAGGGATATTAAAATCAAAAAGACACAGCCACCCCAAAGTTTGAAACGGCCCTGTTTACAAGAACATCGTTTACAGTACAAGTTCAACATCGCAGAAAGTGAAAAATGGATAAAGAAGTTGTGGTATTTAATTACAAAGCAATATCACTCAGCAATGAAATCTATGTCATCAGGCCCTTAGCAGCACAATGAGTGGATTCGGGTATGATGATTCTAACTGAAATAAGTCACAGAGAAAAAGAAACATCATAAGATATCAGTAATACACGGAATGTAAACTTGGCTACACAGGAACTGAATTACAGAACAGAACAGTGTCTCAAATTTAGAAAACCAACTTATGCTTGCTTAAGGGGAAAGGTGAGCTGGGGTGCTGCATAAAACCAGAGATTGAAATGAGCACAGATAAAGTTCCTTAAGCCAAATATGGAATAGACAAGAGCTACTCCTTGCTCAACGAAAAGGACTCAACACCCCATATTAAACGCCTAAGAATGTACCTGACTACTAAGTATCTTAAAACCTATGGATTGCTATGTCTCCAAAAGAGAATCAAGCGTGTGTACGGGGGCATAAACGTAGCAGTGATAGGATTGGAGAGGTTCGGTGAGCAAATGAAGACCCTTTGAAGTCATATTGCATGGTACCCATTCCACGGGTCTCAACTCTCCAGGTTTAAGGTATTCTTCCTTCAGCAAAAACATGCATGTGGAACCCAGAGTATGATCAACCGTGTGAACGGGAGACGTGTTCAAATATGTCTCAGTTTTCCTCCCCTGGTACTCGGGTGCAACATTCCAGACGCTTTACTAACACTCTCCCCACTTGGAGAGTCAGCGCCTTTAACCTCCTGTTTGGCCCAGTTTGCAATTTCTGCGGAAGATGAACAGGAATAGGGAGAACCCATGAGAGACTAGCTGGAGGTGTCTGGACGGGCAAATTTAACTCTCATTTCCCACCAGGAAGAGGAAATAATCAAAGGCTCAGCGTGCCGTGCCGGAACCAGATTAGGGCCTGAAGCCATCCTGTGGTGTTGCGGCCAGGTCACAAGAAAGCGAGTTGAAGAAAGGAGCTCAGGGGCACTGTAATTCACAAACCTGCAGAGTTATAAATGACAGCTATCATCCAAAAATATACTGAAGTAAGGCTGCCAAGAGGACTTGAAAGCGGGGCAGAATTGCAGGAAACCGATTTCAGGAGGTAGACTGGAATTGCATTGAAAGCATAGGAAAAGAGGTAGAACATCCACAATGATGCAGTTGGCCACAAAGGGCGTATGCGTTTTTTCCTGAATATATTCAGGAAAAAACGCATATGCCCTTTTTGGCCAACCAAGCAAACTTGCAAAGGAAATCTGCACTACAATGAAGTCTCACTTCCCCCTGGTCAAAAGGGCCATCTGAAAAAAGTGTAAAATCCAGAAAGGCAGGACAGGCCATGGAGAACTGGGAGCCTTGTTATGCTGATGGGCGGGATGTAAATTGCCAACAGACACTCGGGAGAAGTGTATGGTGTTTCCTGAAACATCTAAAAAACAAAGCAACAGAGCCTAGGGCACTTCCACTTATGGTCCTATAGCTTAGGGAAATTAAAATCAAAAAAACACAGCCACCCCAAAGTTTGGGACGCCTCTGTTTACAAGAACCTCGTTTACCATACAAGTTCAACATCGCAGAAAGTGAAAAATGGATAAAGAAGTTGTGGTATTTACTTACAAAGCAATATCACTCAGCAATGAAATCTATGTCATCAGGCCCTTAGCAGCACAATGAGTGGATTCAGGTATGATGATTCTAACTGAAATAAGTCACAGAGAAAAAGAAACATCATAAGATATCAGTAATACACGGAATGTAAACTTGGCTACACAGGAACTGAATTACAGAACAGAACAGGGTCTCAAATTTAGAAAACCAACTTATGCTTGCTTAAGGGGAAAGGTGAGCTGGGGTGCTGCATAAAACCAGAGATTGAAATGAGCACAGATAAAGTTCCTTAAGCCAAATATGGAATAGACAAGAGCTACTCCTTGCTCAACGAAAAGGACTCAACACCCCATATTAAACGCCTAAGAATGTACCTGACTAGTAAGTATCTTAAAACCTATGGATTGCTATGTCTCCGAAAGAGAATCAAGCATGTGTACAGGGGCATAAATGCAGCAGTGATAGGATTGGAGAAGTTCGGTGAGCAAATGAAGACCCTTTGAAGTCATATTGCATGGTACCCATTCCACGGGTCTCAACTCTCCAGGTTTAAGGTATTCTTCCTTCAGCTAAACATGCATGTGGAACCCAGAGTATGATCAACCGTGTGAACGGGAGACGTGTTCAAATATGTCTCAGTTTTCCTCCCCTGGTACTCGGGTGCAACATTCCAGACGCTTTACTAACAATCTCTCCACTTGGAGAGTCAGCGCCTTTAACCTCCTGTTTGGCCCAGTTTCCAATTTCTGCGGAAGATGAACAGGAATAGGGAGAACCAATGAGAGACTAGCTGGAGGTGTCTGGACGGGCAAATTTAACTCTCATTTCCCACCAGGAAGAGGAATTAACCAAAGGCTCAGCGTGCCATGCCGGAACCAGATTAGGGCCTGAAGCCATCCTGCGGTGTTGCGGCCAGCTCAAAAGAAAGCGAGTTGAAGAAAGGAGCTCAGGGGCACTGTAATTCACAAACCTGCAGAGTTATAAATGACAGCTATCGTCCAAAAATATACTGAAGTAAGGCTGCCAAGAGGACTTGAAAGCGGGGCAGAATTGCAGGAAACCGATTTCAGGAGGTAGACTGGAATTGCATTGAAAGCATAGGAAAAGAGGCAGAACGTCCACAATGATGCACTTGGCCAAAAAGGGCGTATGCGTTTTTTCCTGAATATATTCAGGAAAAAACGCATACGCCCTTTTTGGCCAACCAAGCAAACTTGCAAAGGAAATCTGCACTACAATGAAGTCTCACTTCCCCCCGGCCAAAAGGGCCATCTGAAAAAAGTGTAAAATCCAGAAAGGCAGGACAGGCCATGGAGAACTGGGAGCCTTGTTATGCTGATGGGCGGGATGTAAATTGCCAACAGACACTCTGGAGAAGTGTATGGTGTTTCCTGAAACATCTAAAAAACAAAGCAACAGAGCCTAGGGCACTTCCACTTATGGTCCTATAGCTTAGGGATATTAAAATCAAAAAGACACAGCCACCCCAAAGTTTGGAACGGCCCTGATTACAAGAACATCATTTACAGTACAAGTTCAACATCGCAGAAAGTGAAAAATGGATAAAGAAGTTGTGGTATTTACTTACAAAGCAATATCACTCAGCAATGAAATCTATGTCATCAGGCCCTTAGCAGCACAATGAGTGGATTCAGGTATGATGATTCTAACTGAAATAAGTCACAGAGAAAAAGAAACATCACAAGATATCAGTAATACACGGAATGTAAACTTGGCTACACAGGAACTGAATTACAGAACAGAACAGGGTCTCAAATTTAGAAAACCAACTTATGCTTGCTTAAGGGGAAAGGTGAGCTGGGGTGCTGCATAAAACCAGAGATTGAAATGAGCACAGATAAAGTTCCTTAAGCCAAATATGGAATAGACAAGAGCTACTCCTTGCTCAACGAAAAGGACTCAACACCCCATATTAAACGCCTAAGAATGTACCTGACTACTAAGTATCTTAAAACCTATGGATTGCTATGTCTCCAAAAGAGAATCAAGCGTGTGTACGGGGGCATAAACGTAGCAGTGATAGGATTGGAGAGGTTCGGTGAGCAAATGAAGACCCTTTGAAGTCATATTGCATGGTACCCATTCCACGGGTCTCAACTCTCCAGGTTTAAGGTATTCTTCCTTCAGCAAAAACATGCATGTGGAACCCAGAGTATGATCAACCGTGTGAACGGGAGACGTGTTCAAATATGTCTCAGTTTTCCTCCCCTGGTAGTCAGGTGCAACATTCCAGACGCTTTACTAACACTCTCCTCACTTGGAGAGTCAGCGCCTTTAACCTCCTGTTTGGCCCAGTTTGCAATTTCTGCGGAAGATGAACAGGAATAGGGAGAACCCATAAGAGACTAGCTGGAGGTGTCTGGACGGGCAAATTTAACTCTCATTTCCCACCAGGAAGAGGAATTAACCAAAGGCTCAGCGTGCCGTGCCGGAACCAGATTAGGGCCTGAAGCCATCCTGTGGTGTTGCGGCCAGGTCACAAGAAAGCGAGTTGAAGAAAGGAGCTCAGGGGCACTGTAATTCACAAACCTGCAGAGTTATAAATGACAGCTATCGTCCAAAAATATACTGAAGTAAGGCTGCCAAGAGGACTTGAAAGCGGGGCAGAATTGCAGGAAACCGATTTCAGGAGGTAGACTGGAATTGCATTGAAAGCATAGGAAAAGAGGTAGAACGTCCACAATGATGCAGTTGGCCAAAAAGGGCGTATGCGTTTTTTCCTGAATATATTCAGGAAAAAACGCATATGCCCTTTTTGGCCAACCAAGCAAGCTTGCAAAGGAAATCTGCACTACAATGAAGTCTCACTTCCCCCCGGTCAAAAGGGCCATCTGAAAAAAGTGTAAAATCCAGAAAGGCAGGACAGGCCATGGAGAACTGGGAGCCTTGTTATGCTGATGTGCGGGATGTAAATTGCCAACAGACACTCGGGAGAAGTGTATGGTGTTTCCTGAAACATCTAAAAAACAAAGCAACAGAGCCTAGGGCACTTCCACTTATGGTCCTATAGCTTAGGGAAATTAAAATCAAAAAGACACAGCCACCCCAAAGTTTGGGACGCCTCTGTTTACAAGAACCTCGTTTACCATACAAGTTCAATATCACAGAAAGTGAAAAATGGATAAAGAAGTTGTGGTATTTACTTACAAAGCAATATCACTCAGCAATGAAATCTATGTCATCAGGCCCGTAGCAGCACAATGAGTGGATTCAGGTATGATGATTCTAACTGAAACAAGTCACACAGAAAAAGAAACATCATAAGATATCAGTAATACACGGAATGTAAACTTGGCTACACATGAACTGAATTACAAAACAGAACAGGGTCTCAAATTTAGAAAACCAACTTATGCTTGCTTAAGGGGAAAGGTGAGTTGGGGTGCTGCATAAAACCAGAGATTGAAATGAGCACAGATAAAGTTCCTTAAGCCAAATATGGAATAGACAAGAGCTACTCCTTGCTCAATGAAATGGACTCAACACCCCATATTAAACGCCTAAGAATGTACCTGACTAGTAAGTATCTTAAAACCTATGGATTGCTATGTCTCCGAAAGAGAATCAAGCATGTGTACAGGGGCATAAACGCAGCAGTGATAGGATTGGAGAGTTTCGGTGAGCAAATGAAGACCCTTTGAAGTCATATTGCATGGTACCCATTCCACGGGTCTCAACTCTCCAGGTTTAAGGTATTCTTCCTTCAGCTAAACATGCATGTGGAACCCAGAGTATGATCAACCGTGTGAACGGGAGACGTGTTCAAATATGTCTCAGTTTTCCTCCCCTGGTACTCGGGTGCAACATTCCAGACGCTTTACTAACACTCTCCCCACTTGGAGAGTCAGCGCCTTTAACCTCCTGTTTGGCCCAGTTTCCAATTTCTGTGGAAGATGAACAGGAATAGGGAGAACCAATGAGAGACTAGCTGGAGGTGTCTGGACGGGCAAATTTAACTCTCATTTCCCACCAGGAAGAGGAATTAACCAAAGGCTCAGCGTGCCATGCCGGAACCAGATTAGGGCCTGAAGCCATCCTGCGGTGTTGCGGCCAGGTCACAAGAAAGCGAGTTGCAGAAAGGAGCTCAGGGGCACTGTAATTCATAAACTTGCAGAGTTATAAATGACAGCTATCGTCCAAAAATATACTGAAGTAAGGCTGCCAAGAGGACTTGAAAGCGGGGCAGAATTGCAGAAAACCGATTTCAGGAGGTAGACAGGAATTGCATTGAAAGCATAGGAAAAAAGGCAGAACGACCACAATGATGCACTTGGCCAAAAAGGGCGTATGCGTTTTTTCCTGAATATATTCAGGAAAACACGCATATGCCCTTTTTGGCCAACCAAGCAAACTTGCAAAGGAAATCTGCACTACAATGAAGTCTCACTTCCCCCCGGCCAAAAGGGCCATCTGAAAAAAGTGTAAAATCCAGAAAGGCAGGACAGGCCATGGAGAACTGGGAGCCTTGTTATGCTGATGGGCGGGATGTAAATTGCCAACAGAGACTCGGGAGAAGTGTATGGTGTTTCCTGAAACATCTAAAAAACAAAGCAACAGAGCCTAGGGCACTTCCACTTATGGTCCTATAGCTTAGGTAATTAAAATCAAAAAGACACAGCCACCCCAAAGTTTGGAATGGCCCTGTTTACAAGAACATCGTTTACAGTACAAGTTCAACATCGCAGAAAGTGAAAAATGGATAAAGAAGTTGTGGTATTTACTTACAAAGCAATATCACTCAGCAATGAAATCTATGTCATCAGGCCCGTAGCAGCATAATAAGTGGATTCAGGTACGATGATTCTAACTGAAATAAGTCACACAGAAAAAGAAACATCATAAGATATCAGTAATACACGGAATGTAAATTTGGCTACACAGGAACTGAATTACAGAACAGAACAGGGTCTCAAATTTAGAAAACCAACTTATGCTTGCTTAAGAGGAAAGGTGAGTTGGGGTGCTGCATAAAACCAGAGATTGAAATGAGCACAGATAAAGTTCCTTAAGCCAAATATGGAATAGACAAGAGCTACTCCTTGCTCAATGAAATGGATTCAACACCCCATATTAAACGCCTAAGAATGTACCTGACTAGTAAGTATCTTAAAACCTATGGATTGCTATGTCTCCAAAAGAGAATCAAGCATGTGTACAGGGGCATAAACACAGCAGTGATAGGATTGGAGAGGTTCGGTGAGCAAATGAAGACCCTTTGAAGTCATATTGCATGGTACCCATTCCACGGGTCTCAACTCTCCAGGTTTAAGGTATTGTTCCTTCAGCTAAAACATGCATGTGGAACTCACAGTATGATCAACCGTATGAACGGGAGACGTGTTCAAATATGTCTCAGTTTTCCTCCCCTGGTACTCGGGTGCAACATTCCAGACGCTTTACTAACAATCTCTCCACTTGGAGAGTCAGCGCCTTTAACCTCCTGTTTGGCCCAGTTTGCAATTTCTGCGGAAGATGAACAGGAATAGGGAGAACCAATGAGAGACTAGCTGGAGGTGTCTGGACAGGCAAATTTAACTCTCATTTCCCACCAGGAAGAGGAATTAACCAAAGGCTCAGCGTGCCGTGCCGGAACCAGATTAGGACCTGAAGCCATCCTGCGGTGTTGCGGCCAGCTCAAAAGAAAGCGAGTTGAAGAAAGGAGCTCACGGGCACTGTAATTCCCAAACCTGCAGAGTTATAAATGACAGCTATCGTCCAAAAATATACTGAAGTAAGGCTGCCAAGAGGACTTGAAAGCGGGGCAGAATTGCAGGAAACCGATTTCAGGAGGTAGACTGGAATTGCATTGAAAGCATAGGAAAAGAGGCAGAACGTCCACAATGATGCAGTTGGACAAAAAGGGCGTATGCGTTTTTTCCTGAATATATTCAGGAAAAAACGCATACGCCCTTTTTGGCCAACCAAGCAAGCTTGCAAAGGAAATCTGCACTACAATGAAGTCTCACTTCCCCCCGGTCAAAAGGGCCATCTGAAAAAAGTGTAAAATCCAGAAAGGCAGGTCAGGCCATGGAGAACTGGGAGCCTTGTTATGCTGATGGGCGGGATGTAAATTGCCAACAGACACTCGGGAGAAGTGTATGGTGTTTCCTGAAACATCTAAAAAACAAAGCAACAGAGCCTAGGGCACTTCCACTTATGGTTCTATAGCTCAGGGAAATTAAAATCAAAAAGACACAGCCACCCAAAAGTTTGGGACCCCTCTGTTTACAAGAACCTCGTTTACCATACAAGTTCAATATCACAGAAAGTGAAAAATGGATAAAGAAGTTGTGGTATTTACTTACAAAGCAATATCACTCAGCAATGAAATCTATGTCATCAGGCCCGTAGCAGCAGAATGAGTGGATTCAGGTACGATGATTCTAACTGAAATAAGTCACACAGAAAAAGAAACATCATAAGATATCACTAATACACGGAATGTAAACTTGGCTACACATGAACTGAATTACAAAACAGAACAGGGTCTCAAATTTAGAAAACCAACTTATGCTTGCTTAAGGGGAAAGGTGAGTTGGGGTGCTGCATAAAACCAGAGATTGAAATGAGCACAGATAAAGTTCCTTAAGCCAAATATGGAATAGACAAGAGCTACTCCTTGCTCAATGAAATGGACTCAACACCCCATATTAAACGCCTAAGAATGTACCTTACTAGTAAGTATCTTAAAACCTATGGATTGCTATGTCTCCAAAAGAGAATCAAGCATGTGTACAGGGGCATAAACGCAGCAGTGATAGGATTGGAGAGGTTCGGTGAGCAAATGAAGACCCTTTGAAGTCATATTGCATGGTACCCATTCCACAGGTTTCAGCTACCCAGGTTTAAGGTATTCTTCCTTCAGCTAAAACATGCATGTGGAACCTAGAGTATGATCAACCATGTGATCGGGAGACGTGTTCAAATATGTCTCAGTTTTCGTACTCTGGTACTTGGGTGCAACATTCCAGACGATTTACTAACACTCTCCCGACTTCGAGAGTCAGTCCCTTTAACCTCCTGTTTGGCCCAGTTTGCAATTTCTGTGGAAGATGAACAGGAATAGCGAGAACCAATGAGAGACTAGCTGGAGGTGTCTGGACTGGCTAATTTAACTCTCATTTCCCACCAGGAAGAGGAATTAACCAAAGGCTCAGCGTGCCGTGCCGGAACCAGATTAGGGCCTGAAGCCATCCTGCGGTGTTGCGGCCAGCTCAAAAGAAAGCGAGTTGAAGAAAGGAGCTCAGGGGCACTGTAATTCACAAACCTGCAGAGTTATAAATGACAGCTATCGTCCAAAAATATACTGAAGTAAGGCTGCCAAGAGGACTTGAAAGCGGGGCAGAATTGCAGGAAACCGATTTCAGGAGGTAGACTGGAATTGCATTGAAAGCATAGGAAAAGAGGCAGAACGTCCACAATGATGCACTTGGCCAAAAAGGGCGTATGCGTTTTTTCCTGAATATATTCAGGAAAAAACGCATACGCCCTTTTTGGCCAACCAAGCAAGCTTGCAAAGGAAATCTGCACTACAATGGAGTCTCACTTCCCCCTGGTCAAAAGGGCCATCTGAAAAAAGTGCAAAATCCAGAAAGGCAGGACAGGCCATGGAGAACTGGGAGCCTTGTTATGCTGATGGGCGGGATGTAAATTGCCAACAGACACTCGGGAGAAGTGTATGGTGTTTCCTGAAACATCTAAAAAACAAAGCAACAGAGTCTAGGGCACTTCCACTTATGGTCCTATAGCTTAGGGAAATTAAAATCAAAAAGACACAGCCACCCCAACGTTTGGGACGCCTCTGTTTACAAGAACCTCGTTTACCATACAAGTTCAACATCGCAGAAAGTGAAAAATGGATAAAGAAGTTGTGGTATTTACTTACAAAGCAATATCACTCAGCAATGAAATCTATGTCATCAGGCCCTTAGCAGCACAATGAGTGGATTCAGGTATGATGATTCTAACTGAAATAAGTCACAGAGAAAAAGAAACATCATAAGATATCAGTAATACACGGAATGTAAACTTGGCTACACAGGAACTGAATTACAGAACAGAACAGGGTCTCAAATTTAGAAAACCAACTTATGCTTGCTTAAGGGGAAAGGTAAGCTGGGGTGCTGCATAAAACCAGAGATTGAAATGAGCACAGATAAAGTTCCTTAAGCCAAATATGGAATACACAAGAGCTACTCCTTGCTCAACGAAAAGGACTCAACACCCCATATTAAACGCCTAAGAATGTACCTGACTAGTAAGTATCTTAAAACCTATGGATTGCTATGTCTCCGAAAGAGAATCAAGCATGTGTACAGGGGCATAAATGCAGCAGTGATAGGATTGGAGAAGTTCGGTGAGCAAATGAAGACCCTTTGAAGTCATATTGCATGGTACCCATTCCACGGGTCTCAACTCTCCAGGTTTAAGGTATTCTTCCTTCAGCTAAACATGCATGTGGAACCCAGAGTATGATCAACCGTGTGAACGGGAGACGTGTTCAAATATGTCTCAGTTTTCCTCCCCTGGTACTCGGGTGCAACATTCCAGACGCTTTACTAACAATCTCTCCACTTGGAGAGTCAGCGCCTTTAACCTCCTGTTTGGCCCAGTTTCCAATTTCTGCGGAAGATGAACAGGAATAGGGAGAACCAATGAGAGACTAGCTGGAGGTGTCTGGACGGGCAAATTTAACTCTCATTTCCCACCAGGAAGAGGAATTAACCAAAGGCTCAGCGTGCCATGCCGGAACCAGATTAGGGCCTGAAGCCATCCTGCGGTGTTGCGGCCAGCTCAAAAGAAAGCGAGTTGAAGAAAGGAGCTCAGGGGCACTGTAATTCACAAACCTGCAGAGTTATAAATGACAGCTATCGTCCAAAAATATACTGAAGTAAGGCTGCCAAGAGGACTTGAAAGCGGGGCAGAATTGCAGGAAACCGATTTCAGGAGGTAGACTGGAATTGCGTTGAAAGCATAGGAAAAGAGGCAGAACGTCCACAATGATGCACTTGGCCAAAAAGGGCATATGCGTTTTTTCCTGAATATATTCAGGAAAAAACGCATACGCCCTTTTTGGCCAACCAAGCAAACTTGCAAAGGAAATCTGCACTACAATGAAGTCTCACTTCCCCCCGGTCAAAAGGGCCATCTGAAAAAAGTGTAAAATCCAGAAAGGCAGGACAGGCCATGGAGAACTGGGAGCCTTGTTATGCTGATGGGCGGGATGTAAATTGCCAACAGACACTCTGGAGAAGTGTATGGTGTTTCCTGAAACATCTAAAAAACAAAGCAACAGAGCCTAGGGCACTTCCACTTATGGTCCTATAGCTTAGGGATATTAAAATCAAAAAGACACAGCCACCCCAAAGTTTGGAACGGCCCTGATTACAAGAACATCATTTACAGTACAAGTTCAACATCGCAGAAAGTGAAAAATGGATAAAGAAGTTGTGGTATTTACTTACAAAGCAATATCACTCAGCAATGAAATCTATGTCATCAGGCCCTTAGCAGCACAATGAGTGGATTCAGGTATGATGATTCTAACTGAAATAAGTCACAGAGAAAAAGAAACATCACAAGATATCAGTAATACACGGAATGTAAACTTGGCTACACAGGAACTGAATTACAGAACAGAACAGGGTCTCAAATTTAGAAAACCAACTTATGCTTGCTTAAGGGGAAAGGTGAGCTGGGGTGCTGCATAAAACCAGAGATTGAAATGAGCACAGATAAAGTTCCTTAAGCCAAATATGGAATAGACAAGAGCTACTCCTTGCTCAACGAAAAGGACTCAACACCCCATATTAAACGCCTAAGAATGTACCTGACTACTAAGTATCTTAAAACCTATGGATTGCTATGTCTCCAAAAGAGAATCAAGCGTGTGTACGGGGGCATAAACGTAGCAGTGATAGGATTGGAGAGGTTCGGTGAGCAAATGAAGACCCTTTGAAGTCATATTGCATGGTACCCATTCCACGGGTCTCAACTCTCCAGGTTTAAGGTATTCTTCCTTCAGCAAAAACATGCATGTGGAACCCAGAGTATGATCAACCGTGTGAACGGGAGACGTGTTCAAATATGTCTCAGTTTTCCTCCCCTGGTACTCAGGTGCAACATTCCAGACGCTTTACTAACACTCTCCTCACTTGGAGAGTCAGCGCCTTTAACCTCCTGTTTGGCCCAGTTTGCAATTTCTGCGAAAGATGAACAGGAATAGGGAGAACCCATAAGAGACTAGCTGGAGGTGTCTGGACGGGCAAATTTAACTCTCATTTCCCACCAGGAAGAGGAATTAACCAAAGGCTCAGCGTGCCGTGCCGGAACCAGATTAGGGCCTGAAGCCATCCTGTGGTGTTGCGGCCAGGTCACAAGAAAGCGAGTTGAAGAAAGGAGCTCAGGGGCACTGTAATTCACAAACCTGCAGAGTTATAAATGACAGCTATCGTCCAAAAATATACTGAAGTAAGGCTGCCAAGAGGACTTGAAAGCGGGGCAGAATTGCAGGAAACCGATTTCAGGAGGTAGACTGGAATTGCATTGAAAGCATAGGAAAAGAGGTAGAACGTCCACAATGATGCAGTTGGCCAAAAAGGGCGTATGCGTTTTTTCCTGAATATATTCAGGAAAAAACGCATACGCCCTTTTTGGCCAACCAAGCAAGCTTGCAAAGGAAATCTGCACTACAATGAAGTCTCACTTCCCCCCGGTCAAAAGGGCCATCTGAAAAAAGTGTAAAATCCAGAAAGGCAGGACAGGCCATGTAGAACTGGGAGCCTTGTTATGCTGATGGGCGGGATGTAAATTGCCAACAGACACTCGGGAGAAGTGTATGGTGTTTCCTGAAACATCTAAAAAACAAAGCAACAGAGCCTAGGGCACTTCCACTTATGGTCCTATAGCTTAGGGAAATTAAAATCAAAAAGACACAGCCACCCCAAAGTTTGGGACGCCTCTGTTTACAAGAACCTCGTTTACCATACAAGTTCAATATCACAGAAAGTGAAAAATGGATAAAGAAGTTGTGGTATTTACTTACAAAGCAATATCACTCAGCAATGAAATCTATGTCATCAGGCCCGTAGCAGCACAATGAGTGGATTCAGGTATGATGATTCTAACTGAAATAAGTCACACAGAAAAAGAAACATCATAAGATATCAGTAATACACGGAATGTAAACTTGGCTACACATGAACTGAATTACAAAACAGAACAGGGTCTCAAATTTAGAAAACCAACTTATGCTTGCTTAAGGGGAAAGGTGAGTTGGGGTGCTGCATAAAACCAGAGATTGAAATGAGCACAGATAAAGTTCCTTAAGCCAAATATGGAATAGACAAGAGCTACTCCTTGCTCAATGAAATGGACTCAACACCCCATATTAAACGCCTAAGAATGTACCTGACTAGTAAGTATCTTAAAACCTATGGATTGCTATGTCTCTGAAAGAGAATCAAGCATGTGTACAGGGGCATAAACGCAGCAGTGATAGGATTGGAGCGTTTCGGTGAGCAAATGAAGACCCTTTGAAGTCATATTGCATGGTACCCATTCCACGGGTCTCAACTCTCCAGGTTTAAGGTATTCTTCCTTCAGCTAAACATGCATGTGGAACCCAGAGTATGATCAACCGTGTGAACGGGAGACGTGTTCAAATATGTCTCAGTTTTCCTCCCCTGGTACTCGGGTGCAACATTCCAGACGCTTTACTAACACTCTCCCCACTTGGAGAGTCAGCGCCTTTAACCTCCTGTTTGGCCCAGTTTCCAATTTCTGTGGAAGATGAACAGGAATAGGGAGAACCAATGAGAGACTAGCTGGAGGTGTCTGGACGGGCAAATTTAACTCTCATTTCCCACCAGGAAGAGGAATTAACCAAAGGCTCAGCGTGCCATGCCGGAACCAGATTAGGGCCTGAAGCCATCCTGCGGTGTTGCGGCCAGGTCACAAGAAAGCGAGTTGCAGAAAGGAGCTCAGGGGCACTGTAATTCACAAACTTGCAGAGTTATAAATGACAGCTATCGTCCAAAAATATACTGAAGTAAGGCTGCCAAGAGGACTTGAAAGCGGGGCAGAATTGCAGAAAACCGATTTCAGGAGGTAGACAGGAATTGCATTGAAAGCATAGGAAAAAAGGCAGAACGACCACAATGATGCACTTGGCCAAAAAGGGCGTATGCGTTTTTTCCTGAATATATTCAGGAAAACACGCATACGCCCTTTTTGGCCAACCAAGCAAACTTGCAAAGGAAATCTGCACTACAATGAAGTCTCACTTCCCCCCGGCCAAAAGGGCCATCTGAAAAAAGTGTAAAATCCAGAAAGGCAGGACAGGCCATGGAGAACTGGGAGCCTTTTTATGCTGATGGGCGGGATGTAAATTGCCAACAGACACTCGGGAGAAGTGTATGGTGTTTCCTGAAACATCTAAAAAACAAAGCAACAGAGCCTAGGGCACTTCCACTTATGGTCCTATAGCTTAGGTAATTAAAATCAAAAAGACACAGCCACCCCAAAGTTTGGAATGGCCCTGTTTACAAGAACATCGTTTACAGTACAAGTTCAACATCGCAGAAAGTGAAAAATGGATAAAGAAGTTGTGGTATTTACTTACAAAGCAATATCACTCAGCAATGAAATCTATGTCATCAGGCCCGTAGCAGCATAATAAGTGGATTCAGGTACGATGATTCTAACTGAAATAAGTCACACAGAAAAAGAAACATCATAAGATATCAGTAATACACGGAATGTAAACTTGGCTACACAGGAACTGAATTACAGAACAGAACAGGGTCTCAAATTTAGAAAACCAACTTATGCTTGCTTAAGAGGAAAGGTGAGTTGGGGTGCTGCATAAAACCAGAGATTGAAATGAGCACAGATAAAGTTCCTTAAGCCAAATATGGAATAGACAAGAGCTACTCCTTGCTCAATGAAATGGACTCAACACCCCATATTAAACGCCTAAGAATGTACCTGACTAGTAAGTATCTTAAAACCTATGGATTGCTATGTCTCCAAAAGAGAATCAAGCATGTGTACAGGGGCATAAACACAGCAGTGATAGGATTGGAGAGGTTCGGTGAGCAAATGAAGACCCTTTGAAGTCATATTGCATGGTACCCATTCCACGGGTCTCAACTCTCCAGGTTTAAGGTATTGTTCCTTCAGCTAAAACATGCATGTGGAACTCACAGTATGATCAACCGTATGAACGGGAGACGTGTTCAAATATGTCTCAGTTTTCCTCCCCTGGTACTCGGGTGCAACATTCCAGACGCTTTACTAACAATCTCTCCACTTGGAGAGTCAGCGCCTTTAACCTCCTGTTTGGCCCAGTTTGCAATTTCTGCGGAAGATGAACAGGAATAGGGAGAACCAATGAGAGACTAGCTGGAGGTGTCTGGACAGGCAAATTTAACTCTCATTTCCCACCAGGAAGAGGAATTAACCAAAGGCTCAGCGTGCCGTGCCGGAACCAGATTAGGACCTGAAGCCATCCTGCGGTGTTGCGGCCAGCTCAAAAGAAAGCGAGTTGAAGAAAGGAGCTCACGGGCACTGTAATTCCCAAACCTGCAGAGTTATAAATGACAGCTATCGTCCAAAAATATACTGAAGTAAGGCTGCCAAGAGGACTTGAAAGCGGGGCAGAATTGCAGGAAACCGATTTCAGGAGGTAGACTGGAATTGCATTGAAAGCATAGGAAAAGAGGCAGAACGTCCACAATGATGCAGTTGGACAAAAAGGGTGTATGCGTTTTTTCCTGAATATATTCAGGAAAAAACGCATACGCACTTTTTGGCCAACCAAGCAAGCTTGCAAAGGAAATCTGCACTACAATGAAGTCTCACTTCCCCCCGGTCAAAAGGGCCATCTGAAAAAAGTGTAAAATCCAGAAAGGCAGGTCAGGCCATGGAGAACTGGGAGCCTTGTTATGCTGATGGGCGGGATGTAAATTGCCAACAGACACTCGGGAGAACTGTATGGTGTTTCCTGAAACATCTAAAAAACAAAGCAACAGAGCCTAGGGCACTTCCACTTATGGTTCTATAGCTCAGGGAAATTAAAATCAAAAAGACACAGCCACCCAAAAGTTTGGGACCCCTCTGTTTACAAGAACCTCGTTTACCATACAAGTTCAATATCACAGAAAGTGAAAAATGGATAAAGAAGTTGTGGTATTTACTTACAAAGCAATATCACTCAGCAATGAAATCTATGTCATCAGGCCCGTAGCAGCAGAATGAGTGGATTCAGGTACGATGATTCTAACTGAAATAAGTCACACAGAAAAAGAAACATCATAAGATATCACTAATACACGGAATGTAAACTTGGCTACACATGAACTGAATTACAAAACAGAACAGGGTCTCAAATTTAGAAAACCAACTTATGCTTGCTTAAGGGGAAAGGTGAGTTGGGGTGCTGCATAAAACCAGAGATTGAAATGAGCACAGATAAAGTTCCTTAAGCCAAATATGGAATAGACAAGAGCTACTCCTTGCTCAATGAAATGGACTCAACACCCCATATTAAACGCCTAAGAATGTACCTTACTAGTAAGTATCTTAAAACCTATGGATTGCTATGTCTCCAAAAGAGAATCACGCATGTGTACAGGGGCATAAACGCAGCAGTGATAGGATTGGAGAGGTTCGGTGAGCAAATGAAGACCCTTTGAAGTCATATTGCATGGTACCCATTCCACAGGTTTCAGCTACCCAGGTTTAAGGTATTCTTCCTTCAGCTAAAACATGCATGTGGAACCTAGAGTATGATCAACCATGTGATCGGGAGACGTGTTCAAATATGTCTCAGTTTTCGTACTCTGGTACTTGGGTGCAACATTCCAGACGATTTACTAACACTCTCCCGACTTCGAGAGTCAGTCCCTTTAACCTCCTGTTTGGCCCAGTTTGCAATTTCTGCGGAAGATGAACAGGAATAGCGAGAACCAATGAGAGACTAGCTGGAGGTGTCTGGACGGGCTAATTTAACTCTCATTTCCCACCAGGAAGAGGAATTAACCAAAGGCTCAGCGTGCCGTGCCGGAACCAGATTAGGGCCTGAAGCCATCCTGCGGTGTTGCGGCCAGCTCAAAAGAAAGCGAGTTGAAGAAAGGAGCTCAGGGGCACTGTAATTCACAAACCTGCAGAGTTATAAATGACAGCTATCGTCCAAAAATATACTGAAGTAAGGCTGCCAAGAAGACTTGAAAGCGGGGCAGAATTGCAGGAAACCGATTTCAGGAGGTAGACTGGAATTGCATTGAAAGCATAGGAAAAGAGGCAGAACGTCCACAATGATGCAGTTGGCCAAAAAGGGCGTATGCGTTTTTTCCTGAATATATTCAGGAAAAAACGCATACGCCCTTTTTGGCCAACCAAGCAAGCTTGCAAAGGAAATCTGCACTACAATGGAGTCTCACTTCCCCCTGGTCAAAAGGGCCATCTGAAAAAAGTGTAAAATCCAGAAAGGCAGGACAGGCCATGGAGAACTGGGAGCCTTGTTATGCTGATGGGCGGGATGTAAATTGCCAACAGACACTCGGGAGAAGTGTATGGTGTTTCCTGAAACATCTAAAAAACAAAGCAACAGAGCCTAGGGCACTTCCACTTATGGTCCTATAGCTTAGGGAAATTAAAATCAAAAAGACACAGCCACCCCAAAGTTTGGGACGCCTCTGTTTACAAGAACCTCGTTTACCATACAAGTTCAATATCACAGAAAGTGAAAAATGGATAAAGAAGTTGTGGTATTTACTTACAAAGCAATATCACTCAGCAATGAAATCTATGTCATCAGGCCCGTAGCAGCATAATAAGTGGATTCAGGTACGATGATTCTAACTGAAATAAGTCACACAGAAAAAGAAACATCATAAGATATCAGTAATACACGGAATGTAAACTTGGCTACACAGGAACTGAATTACAGAACAGAACAGGGTCTCAAATTTAGAAAACCAACTTATGCTTGCTTAAGAGGAAAGGTGAGTTGTGGTGCTGCATAAAACCAGAGATTGAAATGAGCACAGATAAAGTTCCTTAAGCCAAATATGGAATAGACAAGAGCTACTCCTTGCTCAATGAAATGGACTCAACACCCCATATTAAACGCCTAAGAATGTACCTGACTAGTAAGTATCTTAAAACCTATGGATTGCTATGTCTCCAAAAGAGAATCAAGCATGTGTACAGGGGCATAAACGCAGCAGTGATAGGATTGGAGAGGTTCGGTGAGCAAATGAAGACCCTTTGAAGTCATATTGCATGGTACCCATTCCACGGGTCTCAACTCTCCAGGTTTAAGGTATTCTTCCTTCAGCTAAAACATGCATGTGGAACTCAGAGTATGATCAACCATATGAACGGGAGACGTGTTCAAATATGTCTCAGTTTTCCTCCCCTGGTACTCGGGTGCAACATTCCAGACGCTTTACTAACAATCTCTCCACTTGGAGAGTCAGCGCCTTTAACCTCCTGTTTGGCCCAGTTTGCAATTTCTGCGGAAGATGAACAGGAATAGGGAGAACCAATGAGAGACTAGCTGGAGGTGTCTGGAAAGGCAAACTTAACTCTCATTTCCCACCAGGAAGAGGAATTAACCAAAGGCTCAGCGTGTCATGCGGGAACCAGATTAGGGCCTGAAGCCATCCTGCGGTGTTGCGGGCAGCTCAATAGAAAGCGAGTTGAAGAAAGGAGCTCAGGGGCACTGTAATTCTCAAAACTGCAGAGTTATAAATGACAGCTATCGTCCAAAAATATACTGAAGTAAGGCTGCCAAGAGGACTTGAAAGCGGGGCAGAATTGCAGGAAACCGATTTCAGGAGGTAGACAGGAATTGCATTGAAAGCATAGGAAAAGAGGCAGAACGACCACAATGATGCACTTGGCCGAAAAGGGCGTATGCGTTTTTTCCTGAATATATTCAGGAAAAAACGCATACGCCCTTTTTGGCCAACCAAGCAAGCTTGCAAAGGAAATCTGCACTACAATGAAGTCTCACTTCCCCCCGGTCAAAAGGGCCATCTGAAAAAAGTGTAAAATCCAGAAAGGCAGGACAGGCCATGGAGAACTGGGAGCCTTGTTATGCTGATGGGCGGGATGTAAATTGCCAACAGACACTCAGGAGAAGTGTATGGTGTTTCCTGAAACATCTAAAAAACAAAGCAACAGAGCCTAGGGCACTTCCACTTATGGTCCTATAGCTTAGGGAAATTAAAATCAAAAAGACACAGCCACCCCAATGTTTGGGACGCCTCTGTTTACAAGAACCTCGTTTACCGTACAAGTTCAATAACACAGAAAGTGAAAAATGGATAAAGAACTTGTGGTACTTACGTACAATGCAGTATCACTCAGCAATGAAATCTATGTCATCAGGCCCATAGCAGAATAATGAGTGGATTCAGTTACGATGATTCTAATTGAAATAATTCACACAGAAAAAGAAACATCATAAGATATCACTAATACACGGAATGTAAACTTGGCTACACAGGAACTGAATTCCAAAACAGAACGGGGTCTCAAATTTAGAAAACAAACTTATGCTTGCTTAAGGGGAAAGGTGAGTTAGGGTACTGCATAAAACCAGAGATTGAAATCAGCACAGATAAAGTTCCTTAAGCCAAATATGGAATAGACAAGAGCTACTCCTTGCTCAACGAAATGGACTCAACACCCCATGTTAAACGCCTAAGAATGTACCTGACTACTAAGTATCTTAAAACCTATGGATTGCTATGTCTCCAAAAGAGAATCAAGCGTGTGTACGGGGGCATAAATGTAGCAGTGATAGGATTGGAGAGGTTCGGTGAGCAAATGAAGACCCTTTGAAGTCATATTGCATGGTACCCATTCCACGGGTCTCAACTCTCCAGGTTTAAGGTATTCTTCCTTCAGCAAAAACATGCATGTGGAACCCAGAGTATGATCAACCGTGTGAACGGGAGACGTGTTCAAATATGTCTCAGTTTTCCTACCCTGGTACACGGGTGCAACATTCCAGACGCTTTACTAACACTCTCCCCACTTGGAGAGTCAGCGCCTTTAACCTCCTGTTTGGCCCAGTTTGCAATTTCTGCGGAAGATGAACAGGAATTGGGAGAACCCATGAGAGACTAGCTGGAGGTGTCTGGACGGGCAAATTTAACTCTCATTTCCCACCAGGAAGAGGAAATAATCAAAGGCTCAGCCTGCCGTGCCGGAACCAGATTAGGGCCTGAAGCCATCCTGCGGTGTTGCGGCCAGCTCACAAGAAAGCGAGTTGAAGAAAGGAGCTCAGGGGCACTGTAATTCACAAAGCTGCAGAGTTATAAATGACCGCTATCGTCCAAAAATATACTGAAGTAAGGCTGCCAAGAGGACTTGAAAGCGGGGCAGAATTGCAGGAAACCGATTTCAGGAGGTAGACTGGAATTGCATTGAAAGCATAGGAAAAGAGGCAGAACGTCCACAATGATGCAGTTGGCCAAAAAGGGCGTATGCGTTTTTTCCTGAATATATTCAGGAAAAAACGCATACGCCCTTTTTGGCCAACCAAGCAAGCTTGCAAAGGAAATCTGCACTACAATGAAGTCTCACTTCCCCCCGGTCAAAAGGGCCAACTGAAAAAAGTGTAAAATCCAGAAAGGCAGGACAGGCCATGGAGAACTGGGAGCCTTATTATGCTGATGGGCGGGATGTAAATTGCCAACAGACACTCGGGAGAAGTGTATGGTGTTTCCTGAAACATCTAAAAAACAAAGCAACAGAGCCTAGGGCACTTCCACTTATGGTCCTATAGCTTAGGGAAATTAAAATCAAAAAGACACAGCCACCCCAAAGTTTGGGACGCCTCTGTTTACAAGAACCTCGTTTACCATACAAGTTCAATATCACAGAAAGTGAAAAATGGATAAAGAAGTTGTGGTATTTACTTACAAAGCAATATCACTCAGCAATGAAATCTATGTCATCAGGCCCGTAGCAGCATAATAAGTGGATTCAGGTACGATGATTCTAACTGAAATAAGTCACACAGAAAAAGAAACATCATAAGATATCAGTAATACACGGAATGTAAACTTGGCTACACAGGAACTGAATTACAGAACAGAACAGGGTCTCAAATTTAGAAAACCAACTTATGCTTGCTTAAGAGGAAAGGTGAGTTGGGGTGCTGCATAAAACCAGAGATTGAAATGAGCACAGATAAAGTTCCTTAAGCCAAATATGGAATAGACAAGAGCTACTCCTTGCTCAATGAAATGGACTCAACACCCCATATTAAACGCCTAAGAATGTACCTGACTAGTAAGTATCTTAAAACCTATGGATTGCTATGTCTCCAAAAGAGAATCAAGCATGTGTACAGGGGCATAAACGCAGCAGTGATAGGATTGGAGAGGTTCGGTGAGCAAATGAAGACCCTTTGAAGTCATATTGCATGGTACCCATTCCACGGGTCTCAACTCTCCAGGTTTAACGTATTCTTCCTTCAGCTAAAACATGCATGTGGAACTCAGAGTATGATCAACCGTATGAACGGGAGACGTGTTCAAATATGTCTCAGTTTTCCTCCCCTGGTACTCGGGTGCAACATTCCAGACGCTTTACTAACAATCTCTCCACTTGGAGAGTCAGCGCCTTTAACCTCCTGTTTGGCCCAGTTTGCAATTTCTGCGGAAGATGAACAGGAATAGGGAGAACCAATGAGAGACTAGCTGGAGGTGTCTGGACAGGCAAACTTAACTCTCATTTCCCACCAGGAAGAGGAATTAACCAAAGGCTCAGCGTGCCGTGCCGGAACCAGATTAGGACCTGAAGCCATCCTGCGGTGTTGCGGCCAGCTCAAAAGAAAGCGAGTTGAAGAAAGGAGCTCAGGGGCACTGTAATTCCCAAACCTGCAGAGTTATAAATGACAGCTATCGTCCAAAAATATACTGAAGTAAGGCTGCAAAGAGGACTTGAAAGCGGGGCAGAATTGCAGGAAACCGATTTCAGGAGGTAGACAGGAATTGCATTGAAAGCATAGGAAAAGAGGCAGAACGTCCACAATGATGCACTTGGCCAAAAAGGGCGTATGTGTTTTTTCCTGAATATATTCAGGAAAAAACGCATACGCCCTTTTTGGCCAACCAAGCAAGCTTGCAAAGGAAATCTGCACTACAATGAAGTCTCACTTCCCCCCGGCCAAAAGGGCCATCTGAAAAAAGTGTAAAATCCAGAAAGGCAGGACAGGCCATGGAGAACTGGGAGCCTTGTTATGCTGATGGGTGGGATGTAAATTGCCAACAGACACTCGGGAGAAGTGTATGGTGTTTCCTGAAACATCTAAAAAACAAAGCAACAGAGCCTAGGGCACTTCCACTTATGGTCCTATAGCTTAGGGATATTAAAATCAAAAAGACAAAGCCACCCCAAAGTTTGGGACGCCTCTGTTTACAAGAACCTCGTTTACCATACAAGTTGAATATCACAGAAAGTGAAAAATGGATAAAGAAGTTGTGGTATTTACTTACAAAGCAATATCACTCAGCAATGAAATCTATGTCATCAGGCCCGTAGCAGCATAATGAGTGGATTCAGGTACGATGATTCTAACTGAAATAAGTCACACAGAAAAAGAAACATCATAAGATATCACTAATAGACGGAATGTAAACTTGGCTACACATGAACTGAATTACAAAACAGAACAGGGTCTCAAATTTAGAAAACCAACTTATGCTTGCTTAAGGGGAAAGGTGAGTTGGGGTGCTGCATAAAACCAGAGATTGAAATGAGCACAGATAAAGTTCCTTAAGCCAAATATGGAATAGACAAGAGCTACTCCTTGCTCAATGAAATGGACTCAACACCCCATATTAAACGCCTAAGAATGTACCTGAGTAGAAAGTATCTTAAAACCTATGGATTGCTATGTCTCCAAAAGAGAATCAAGCATGTGTACAGGGGCATAAACGCAGCAGTGATAGGATTGGAGAGGTTCGGTGAGCAAATGAAGACCCTTTGAAGTCATATTGCATGGTACCCATTCCACAGGTTTCAGCTACCCAGGTTTAAGGTATTCTTCCTTCAGCTAATACATGCATGTGGAACCTAGAGTATGATCAACCATGTGATCGGGAGACGTGTTCAAATATGTCTCAGTTTTCGTACTCTGGTACTCGGGTGCAACATTCCAGACGATTTACTAACACTCTCCCGACTTCGAGAGTCAGTCCCTTTAACCTCCTGTTTGGCCCAGTTTGCAATTTCTGCGGAAGATGAACAGGAATAGCGAGAACCAATGAGAGACTAGCTGGAGGTGTCTGGACGGGCTAATTTAACTCTCATTTCCCACCAGGAAGAGGAATTAACCAAAGGCTCAGCGTGCCGTGCCGGAACTAGATTAGGGCCTGAAGCCATCCTGCGGTGTTGCGGCCAGCTCAAAAGAAAGCGAGTTGAAGAAAGCAGCTCAGGGGCACTGTAATTCACAAACCTGCAGAGTTATAAATGACAGCTATCGTCCAAAAATATACTGAAGTAAGGCTGCCAAGAGGACTTGAAAGCGGGGCAGAATTACAGGAAACCGATTTCAGGAGGTAGACTGGAATTGCATTGAAAGCATAGGAAAAGAGGCAGAACGTCCACAATGATGCAGTTGGCCAAAAAGGGCGTATGCGTTTTTTCCTGAATATATTCAGGAAAAAACGCATACGCCCTTTTTGGCCAACCAAGCAAGCTTGCAAAGGAAATCTGCACTACAATGAAGTCTCACTTCCCCCCGGTCAAAAGGGCCAACTGAAAAAAGTGTAAAATCCAGAAAGGCAGGACAGGCCATGGAGAACTGGGAGCCTTATTATGCTGATGGGCGGGATGTAAATTGCCAACAGACACTCGGGAGAAGTGTATGGTGTTTCCTGAAACATCTAAAAAACAAAGCAACAGAGCCTAGGGCACTTCCACTTATGGTCCTATAGCTTAGGGAAATTAAAATCAAAAAGACACAGCCACCCCAAAGTTTGGGACGCCTCTGTTTACAAGAACCTCGTTTACCATACAAGTTCAATATCACAGAAAGTGAAAAATGGATAAAGAAGTTGTGGTATTTACTTACAAAGCAATATCACTCAGCAATGAAATCTATGTCATCAGGCCCGTAGCAGCATAATAAGTGGATTCAGGTACGATGATTCTAACTGAAATAAGTCACACAGAAAAAGAAACATCATAAGATATCAGTAATACACGGAATGTAAACTTGGCTACACAGGAACTGAATTACAGAACAGAACAGGGTCTCAAATTTAGAAAACCAACTTATGCTTGCTTAAGAGGAAAGGTGAGTTGGGGTGCTGCATAAAACCAGAGATTGAAATGAGCACAGATAAAGTTCCTTAAGCCAAATATGGAATAGACAAGAGCTACTCCTTGCTCAATGAAATGGACTCAACACCCCATATTAAACGCCTAAGAATGTACCTGAGTAGAAAGTATCTTAAAACCTATGGATTGCTATGTCTCCAAAAGAGAATCAAGCATGTGTACAGGGGCATAAACGCAGCAGTGATAGGATTGGAGAGGTTCGGTGAGCAAATGAAGACCCTTTGAAGTCATATTGCATGGTACCCATTCCACAGGTTTCAGCTACCCAGGTTTAAGGTATTCTTCCTTCAGCTAATACATGCATGTGGAACCTAGAGTATGATCAACCATGTGATCGGGAGACGTGTTCAAATATGTCTCAGTTTTCGTACTCTGGTACTCGGGTGCAACATTCCAGACGATTTACTAACACTCTCCCGACTTCGAGAGTCAGTCCCTTTAACCTCCTGTTTGGCCCAGTTTGCAATTTCTGCGGAAGATGAACAGGAATAGCGAGAACCAATGAGAGACTAGCTGGAGGTGTCTGGACGGGCTAATTTAACTCTCATTTCCCACCAGGAAGAGGAATTAACCAAAGGCTCAGCGTGCCGTGCCGGAACTAGATTAGGGCCTGAAGCCATCCTGCGGTGTTGCGGCCAGCTCAAAAGAAAGCGAGTTGAAGAAAGCAGCTCAGGGGCACTGTAATTCACAAACCTGCAGAGTTATAAATGACAGCTATCGTCCAAAAATATACTGAAGTAAGGCTGCCAAGAGGACTTGAAAGCGGGGCAGAATTACAGGAAACCGATTTCAGGAGGTAGACTGGAATTGCATTGAAAGCATAGGAAAAGAGGCAGAACGTCCACAATGATGCAGTTGGCCAAAAAGGGCGTATGCGTTTTTTCCTGAATATATTCAGGAAAAAACGCATACGCCCTTTTTGGCCAACCAAGCAAGCTTGCAAAGGAAATCTGCACTACAATGAAGTCTCACTTCCCCCCGGTCAAAAGGGCCAACTGAAAAAAGTGTAAAATCCAGAAAGGCAGGACAGGCCATGGAGAACTGGGAGCCTTATTATGCTGATGGGCGGGATGTAAATTGCCAACAGACACTCGGGAGAAGTGTATGGTGTTTCCTGAAACATCTAAAAAACAAAGCAACAGAGCCTAGGGCACTTCCACTTATGGTCCTATAGCTTAGGGAAATTAAAATCAAAAAGACACAGCCACCCCAAAGTTTGGGACGCCTCTGTTTACAAGAACCTCGTTTACCATACAAGTTCAATATCACAGAAAGTGAAAAATGGATAAAGAAGTTGTGGTATTTACTTACAAAGCAATATCACTCAGCAATGAAATCTATGTCATCAGGCCCGTAGCAGCATAATAAGTGGATTCAGGTACGATGATTCTAACTGAAATAAGTCACACAGAAAAAGAAACATCATAAGATATCAGTAATACACGGAATGTAAACTTGGCTACACAGGAACTGAATTACAGAACAGAACAGGGTCTCAAATTTAGAAAACCAACTTATGCTTGCTTAAGAGGAAAGGTGAGTTGGGGTGCTGCATAAAACCAGAGATTGAAATGAGCACAGATAAAGTTCCTTAAGCCAAATATGGAATAGACAAGAGCTACTCCTTGCTCAATGAAATGGACTCAACACCCCATATTAAACGCCTAAGAATGTACCTGACTAGTAAGTATCTTAAAACCTATGGATTGCTATGTCTCCAAAAGAGAATCAAGCATGTGTACAGGGGCATAAACGCAGCAGTGATAGGATTGGAGAGGTTCGGTGAGCAAATGAAGACCCTTTGAAGTCATATTGCATGGTACCCATTCCACGGGTCTCAACTCTCCAGGTTTAAGGTATTCTTCCTTCAGCTAAAACATGCATGTGGAACTCAGAGTATGATCAACCGTATGAACGGGAGACGTGTTCAAATATGTCTCAGTTTTCCTCCCCTGGTACTCGGGTGCAACATTCCAGACGCTTTACTAACAATCTCTCCACTTGGAGAGTCAGCGCCTTTAACCTCCTGTTTGGCCCAGTTTGCAATTTCTGCGGAAGATGAACAGGAATAGGGAGAACCAATGAGAGACTAGCTGGAGGTGTCTGGACAGGCAAACTTAACTCTCATTTCCCACCAGGAAGAGGAATTAACCAAAGGCTCAGCGTGCCGTGCCGGAACCAGATTAGGACCTGAAGCCATTCTGCGGTGTTGCGGCCAGCTCAAAAGAAAGCGAGTTGAAGAAAGGAGCTCAGGGGCACTGTAATTCCCAAACCTGCAGAGTTATAAATGACAGCTATCGTCCAAAAATATACTGAAGTAAGGCTGCAAAGAGGACTTGAAAGCGGGGCAGAATTGCAGGAAACCGATTTCAGGAGGTAGACAGGAATTGCATTGAAAGCATAGGAAAAGAGGCAGAACGTCCACAATGATGCACTTGGCCAAAAAGGGCGTATGTGTTTTTTCCTGAATATATTCAGGGAAAAACGCATACGCCCTTTTTGGCCAACCAAGCAAGCTTGCAAAGGAAATCTGCACTACAATGAAGTCTCACTTCCCCCCGGCCAAAAGGGCCATCTGAAAAAAGTGTAAAATCCAGAAAGGCAGGACAGGCCATGGAGAACTGGGAGCCTTGTTATGCTGATGGGTGGGATGTAAATTGCCAACAGACACTCGGGAGAAGTGTATGGTGTTTCCTGAAACATCTAAAAAACAAAGCAACAGAGCCTAGGGCACTTCCACTTATGGTCCTATAGCTTAGGGATATTAAAATCAAAAAGACAAAGCCACCCCAAAGTTTGGGACACCTCTGTTTACAAGAACCTCGTTTACCATACAAGTTGAATATCACAGAAAGTGAAAAATGGATAAAGAGGTTGTGGTATTTACTTACAAAGCAATATCACTCAGCAATGAAATCTATGTCATCAGGCCCGTAGCAGCATAATGAGTGGATTCAGGTACGATGATTCTAACTGAAATAAGTCACACAGAAAAAGAAACATCATAAGATATCACTAATAGACGGAATGTAAACTTGGCTACACATGAACTGAATTACAAAACAGAACAGGGTCTCAAATTTAGAAAACCAACTTATGCTTGCTTAAGGGGAAAGGTGAGTTGGGGTGCTGCATAAAACCAGAGATTGAAATGAGCACAGATAAAGTTCCTTAAGCCAAATATGGAATAGACAAGAGCTACTCCTTGCTCAATGAAATGGACTCAACACCCCATATTAAACGCCTAAGAATGTACCTGAGTAGAAAGTATCTTAAAACCTATGGATTGCTATGTCTCCAAAAGAGAATCAAGCATGTGTACAGGGGCATAAACGCAGCAGTGATAGGATTGGAGAGGTTCGGTGAGCAAATGAAGACCCTTTGAAGTCATATTGCATGGTACCCATTCCACAGGTTTCAGCTACCCAGGTTTAAGGTATTCTTCCTTCAGCTAATACATGCATGTGGAACCTAGAGTATGATCAACCATGTGATCGGGAGACGTGTTCAAATATGTCTCAGTTTTCGTACTCTGGTACTCGGGTGCAACATTCCAGACGATTTACTAACACTCTCCCGACTTCGAGAGTCAGTCCCTTTAACCTCCTGTTTGGCCCAGTTTGCAATTTCTGCGGAAGATGAACAGGAATAGCGAGAACCAATGAGAGACTAGCTGGAGGTGTCTGGACGGGCTAATTTAACTCTCATTTCCCACCAGGAAGAGGAATTAACCAAAGGCTCAGCGTGCCATGCCGGAACAAGTTTAGGGCCTGAAGCCATCCTGCGGTGTTGCGGTCAGCTCAAAAGAAAGCGAGTTGAAGAAAGGAGCTCAGGGGCACTGTAATTCACAAACCTGCAGAGTTATAAATGACAGCTATCGTCCAAAAATATATTGAAGTAAGGCTGCCAAGAGGACTTGAAAGCGGGGCAGAATTGCAGGAAACCGATTTCAGGAGGTAGACTGGAATTGCATTGAAAGCATAGGAAAAGAGGCAGAACGTCCACAATGATGCAGTTGGCCAAAAAGGGCGTATGCGTTTTTTCCTGAATATATTCAGGAAAAAACGCATACGCCCTTTTTGGCCAACCAAGCAAGCTTGCAAAGGAAATCTGCACTACAATGAAGTCTCACTTCCCCCCGGTCAAAAGGGCCATCTGAAAAAAGTGTAAAATCCAGAAAGGCAGGACAGGCCATGGAGAACTGGGAGCCTTGTTATGCTGATGGGTGGGATGTAAATTGCCAACAGACACTCGGGAGAAGTGTATGGTGTTTCCTGAAACATCTAAAAAACAAAGCAACAGAGCCTAGGGCACTTCCACTTATGGTCCTATAGCTTAGGGAAATTAAAATCAAAAAGACACAGCCACCCCAAAGTTTGGGACGCCTCTGTTTACAAGAACCTCGTTTACCATACAAGTTCAATATCACAGAAAGTGAAAAATGGATAAAGAAGTTGTGGTATTTACTTACAAAGCAATATCACTCAGCAATGAAATCTATGTCATCAGGCCCGTAGCAGCATAATAAGTGGATTCAGGTACGATGATTCTAACTGAAATAAGTCACACAGAAAAAGAAACATCATAAGATATCAGTAATACACGGAATGTAAACTTGGCTACACAGGAACTGAATTACAGAACAGAACAGGGTCTCAAATTTAGAAAACCAACTTATGCTTGCTTAAGAGGAAAGGTGAGTTGGGGTGCTGCATAAAACCAGAGATTGAAATGAGCACAGATAAAGTTCCTTAAGCCAAATATGGAATAGACAAGAGCTACTCCTTGCTCAATGAAATGGACTCAACACCCCATATTAAACGCCTAAGAATGTACCTGACTAGTAAGTATCTTAAAACCTATGGATTGCTATGTCTCCAAAAGAGAATCAAGCATGTGTACAGGGGCATAAACGCAGCAGTGATAGGATTGGAGAGGTTCGGTGAGCAAATGAAGACCCTTTGAAGTCATATTGCATGGTACCCATTCCACGGGTCTCAACTCTCCAGGTTTAAGGTATTCTTCCTTCAGCTAAAACATGCATGTGGAACTCAGAGTATGATCAACCGTATGAACGGGAGACGTGTTCAAATATGTCTCAGTTTTCCTCCCCTGGTACTCGGGTGCAACATTCCAGACGCTTTACTAACAATCTCTCCACTTGGAGAGTCAGCGCCTTTAACCTCCTGTTTGGCCCAGTTTGCAATTTCTGCGGAAGATGAACAGGAATAGGGAGAACCAATGAGAGACTAGCTGGAGGTGTCTGGACAGGCAAACTTAACTCTCATTTCCCACCAGGAAGAGGAATTAACCAAAGGCTCAGCGTGCCGTGCCGGAACCAGATTAGGACCTGAAGCCATCCTGCGGTGTTGCGGCCAGCTCAAAAGAAAGCGAGTTGAAGAAAGGAGCTCAGGGGCACTGTAATTCCCAAACCTGCAGAGTTATAAATGACAGCTATCGTCCAAAAATATACTGAAGTAAGGCTGCAAAGAGGACTTGAAAGCGGGGCAGAATTGCAGGAAACCGATTTCAGGAGGTAGACAGGAATTGCATTGAAAGCATAGGAAAAGAGGCAGAACGTCCACAATGATGCACTTGGCCAAAAAGGGCGTATGTGTTTTTTCCTGAATATATTCAGGGAAAAACGCATACGCCCTTTTTGGCCAACCAAGCAAGCTTGCAAAGGAAATCTGCACTACAATGAAGTCTCACTTCCCCCCGGCCAAAAGGGCCATCTGAAAAAAGTGTAAAATCCAGAAAGGCAGGACAGGCCATGGAGAACTGGGAGCCTTGTTATGCTGATGGGTGGGATGTAAATTGCCAACAGACACTCGGGAGAAGTGTATGGTGTTTCCTGAAACATCTAAAAAACAAAGCAACAGAGCCTAGGGCACTTCCACTTATGGTCCTATAGCTTAGGGATATTAAAATCAAAAAGACAAAGCCACCCCAAAGTTTGGGACACCTCTGTTTACAAGAACCTCGTTTACCATACAAGTTGAATATCACAGAAAGTGAAAAATGGATAAAGAGGTTGTGGTATTTACTTACAAAGCAATATCACTCAGCAATGAAATCTATGTCATCAGGCCCGTAGCAGCATAATGAGTGGATTCAGGTACGATGATTCTAACTGAAATAAGTCACACAGAAAAAGAAACATCATAAGATATCACTAATAGACGGAATGTAAACTTGGCTACACATGAACTGAATTACAAAACAGAACAGGGTCTCAAATTTAGAAAACCAACTTATGCTTGCTTAAGGGGAAAGGTGAGTTGGGGTGCTGCATAAAACCAGAGATTGAAATGAGCACAGATAAAGTTCCTTAAGCCAAATATGGAATAGACAAGAGCTACTCCTTGCTCAATGAAATGGACTCAACACCCCATATTAAACGCCTAAGAATGTACCTGAGTAGAAAGTATCTTAAAACCTATGGATTGCTATGTCTCCAAAAGAGAATCAAGCATGTGTACAGGGGCATAAACGCAGCAGTGATAGGATTGGAGAGGTTCGGTGAGCAAATGAAGACCCTTTGAAGTCATATTGCATGGTACCCATTCCACAGGTTTCAGCTACCCAGGTTTAAGGTATTCTTCCTTCAGCTAATACATGCATGTGGAACCTAGAGTATGATCAACCATGTGATCGGGAGACGTGTTCAAATATGTCTCAGTTTTCGTACTCTGGTACTCGGGTGCAACATTCCAGACGATTTACTAACACTCTCCCGACTTCGAGAGTCAGTCCCTTTAACCTCCTGTTTGGCCCAGTTTGCAATTTCTGCGGAAGATGAACAGGAATAGCGAGAACCAATGAGAGACTAGCTGGAGGTGTCTGGACGGGCTAATTTAACTCTCATTTCCCACCAGGAAGAGGAATTAACCAAAGGCTCAGCGTGCCATGCCGGAACAAGTTTAGGGCCTGAAGCCATCCTGCGGTGTTGCGGTCAGCTCAAAAGAAAGCGAGTTGAAGAAAGGAGCTCAGGGGCACTGTAATTCACAAACCTGCAGAGTTATAAATGACAGCTATCGTCCAAAAATATACTGAAGTAAGGCTGCCAAGAGGACTTGAAAGCGGGGCAGAATTGCAGGAAACCGATTTCAGGAGGTAGACTGGAATTGCATTGAAAGCATAGGAAAAGAGGCAGAACGTCCACAATGATGCAGTTGGCCAAAAAGGGCGTATGCGTTTTTTCCTGAATATATTCAGGAAAAAACGCATACGCCCTTTTTGGCCAACCAAGCAAGCTTGCAAAGGAAATCTGCACTACAATGAAGTCTCACTTCCCCCCGGTCAAAAGGGCCATCTGAAAAAAGTGTAAAATCCAGAAATGCAGGACAGGCCATGGAGAACTGGGAGCCTTGTTATGCTGATGGCCGGGATGTAAATTGCCAACAGACACTCGGGAGAAGTGTATGGTGTTTCCTGAAACATCTAAAAAACAAAGCAACAGAGCCTAGCGCACTTCCACTTATGGTCCTATAGCTTAGGGAAATTAAAATCAAAAAGACACAGCCACCCCAAAGTTTGGGACGCCTCTGTTTACAAGAACCTCGTTTACCATACAAGTTCAATATCACAGAAAGTGAAAAATGGATAAAGAAGTTGTGGTATTTACTTACAAAGCAATATCACTCAGCAATGAAATCTATGTCATCAGGCCCGTAGCAGCATAATAAGTGGATTCAGGTACGATGATTCTAACTGAAATAAGTCACACAGAAAAAGAAACATCATAAGATATCAGTAATACACGGAATGTAAACTTGGCTACACAGGAACTGAATTACAGAACAGAACAGGGTCTCAAATTTAGAAAACCAACTTATGCTTGCTTAAGAGGAAAGGTGAGTTGGGGTGCTGCATAAAACCAGAGATTGAAATGAGCACAGATAAAGTTCCTTAAGCCAAATATGGAATAGACAAGAGCTACTCCTTGCTCAATGAAATGGACTCAACACCCCATATTAAACGCCTAAGAATGTACCTGACTAGTAAGTATCTTAAAACCTATGGATTGCTATGTCTCCAAAAGAGAATCAAGCATGTGTACAGGGGCATAAACGCAGCAGTGATAGGATTGGAGAGGTTCGGTGAGCAAATGAAGACCCTTTGAAGTCATATTGCATGGTACCCATTCCACGGGTCTCAACTCTCCAGGTTTAAGGTATTCTTCCTTCAGCTAAAACATGCATGTGGAACTCAGAGTATGATCAACCGTATGAACGGGAGACGTGTTCAAATATGTCTCAGTTTTCCTCCCCTGGTACTCGGGTGCAACATTCCAGACGCTTTACTAACAATCTCTCCACTTGGAGAGTCAGCGCCTTTAACCTCCTGTTTGGCCCAGTTTGCAATTTCTGCGGAAGATGAACAGGAATAGGGAGAACCAATGAGAGACTAGCTGGAGGTGTCTGGACAGGCAAATATAAGTGTCATTTCCCACCAGGAAGAGGAATTAACCAAAGGCTCAGCGTGCCGTGCCGGAACCAGATTAGGACCTGAAGTCATCCTGTGGTGTTGCAGCCAGCTCCAAAGAAAGCGAGTTGAAGAAAGGAGCTCAGGGGCACTGTAATTCCCAAACCTGCAGAGTTATAAATGACAGCTATCGTCCAAAAATATACTGAAGTAAGGCTGCAAAGAGGACTTGAAAGCAGGGCAGAATTGCAGGAAACCGATTTCAGGAGGTAGACTGGAATTGCATTGAAAGCATAGGAAAAGAGGCAGAACGTCCACAATGATGCACTTGGCCAAAAAGGGCGTATGTGTTTTTTCTTGAATATATTCAGGAAAAAACGCATACGCCCTTTTTGGCCAACCAAGCAAGCTTGCAAAGGAAATCTGCACTACAATGAAGTCTCACTTCCCCCTGGTCAAAAGGGCCATCTGAAAAAAGTGTAAAATCCAGAAAGGCAGGACAGGCCATGGAGAACTGGGAGCCTTGTTATGCTGATGGGTGGGATGTAAATTGCCAACAGACACTCGGGAGAAGTGTATGGTGTTTCCTGAAACATCTAAAAAACAAAGCAACAGAGCCTAGGGCACTTCCACTTATGGTCCTATAGCTTAGGGATATTAAAATCAAAAAGACACAGCCACTCCAAAGTTTGGGACGCCTCTGTTTACAAGAACCTCGTTTACCATACAAGTTCAATATCACAGAAAGTGAAAAATGGATAAAGAAGTTGTGGTATTTACTTACAAAGCAATATCACTCAGCAATGAAATCTATGTCATCAGGCCCGTAGCAGCATAATGAGTGGATTCAGGTACGATGATTCTAACTGAAATAAGTCACACAGAAAAAGAAACATCATAAGATATCACTAATACACGGAATGTAAACTTGGCTACACATGAACTGAATTACAAAACAGAACAGGGTCTCAAATTTAGAAAACCAACTTATGCTTGCTTAAGGGGAAAGGTGAGTTGGGGTGCTGCATAAAACCAGAGATTGAAATGAGCACAGATAAAGTTCCTTAAGCCAAATATGGAATAGACAAGAGCTACTCCTTGCTCAATGAAATGGACTCAACACCCCATATTAAACGCCTAAGAATGTACCTGACAAGTAAGTATCTTAAAACTTATGGATTGCTATGTCTCCAAAAGAGAATCAAGCATGTGTACAGGGGCATAAACACAGCAGTGATAGGATTGGAGAGGTTCGGTGAGCAAATGAAGACCCTTTGAAGTCATATTGCATGGTACCCATTCCACGGGTCTCAACTCTCCAGGTTTAAGGTATTCTTCCTTCAGCTAAAACATGCATGTGGAACCTAGAGTATGATCAACCATGTGATCGGGAGACGTGTTCAAATATGTCTCAGTTTTCGTACTCTGGTACTCGGGTGCAACATTCCAGACGCTTTACTAACACTCTCCCGACTTGGAGAGTCAGCGCCTTTAATCTCCTGTTTGGCCCAGTTTGCAATTTCTGCGGAAGATGAACAGGAATAGCGAGAACCAATGAGAGACTAGCTGGAGGTGTCTGGACGGGCTAATTTAACTCTCATTTCCCACCAGGAAGAGGAATTAACCAAAGGCTCAGCGTGCCGTGCCGGAACCAGATTAGGGCCTGAAGCCATCCTGCGGTGTTGCGGCCAGCTCAAAAGAAAGCGAGTTGAAGAAAGGAGCTCAGGGGCACTGTAATTCACAAACCTGCAGAGTTATAAATGACAGCTATCGTCCAAAAATATACTGAAGTAAGGCTGCCAAGAGGACTTGAAAGCGGGGCAGAATTGCAGGAAACTGATTTCAGGAGGTAGACTGGAATTGCATTGAAAGCATAGGAAAAGAGGCAGAACGACCACAATGATGCACTTGGCCAAAAAGGGCGTATGCGTTTTTTCCTGAATATATTCAGGAAAAAACGCATACTCCCTTTTTGGCCAACCAAGCAAACTTGCAAAGGAAATCTGCACTACAATGAAGTCTCACTTCCCCCTGGTCAAAAGGGCCATCTGAAAAAAGTGTAAAATCCAGAAAGGCAGGACAGGCCATGGAGAACTGGGAGCCTTGTTATGCTGATGGGCGGGATGTAAATTGCCAACAGACACTTGGGAGATGTCTATGGTGTTTCCTGAAACATCTAAAAAGCAAAGCAACAGAGCCTAGGGCACTTCCACTTATGGTCCTATAGCTTAGGGAAATTAAAATCAAAAAGACACAGCCACCCCAAAGTTTGGGACGCCTCTGTTTACAAGAACCTCATTTACCGTACAAGTTCAATATCACAGAAAGTGAAAAATGGATAAAGAACTTGTGGTACTTACGTACAATGCAGTATCACTCAGCAATGAAATCTATGTCATCAGGCCCTTAGCAGCATAATGAGTGGATTCAGGTACGATGATTCTAATTGAAATAATTCACACAGAAAAAGAAACATCATAAGATATCACTAATACACGGAATGTAAACTTGGCTACACAGGAACTGAATTCCAAAACAGAACAGGGTCTCAAATTTAGAAAACCAACTTATGCTTGCTTAAGGGGAAAGGTGAGTTGGGGTGCTGCATAAAACCAGAGATTGAAATGGGCACAGATAAAGTTCCTTAAGCCAAATATGGAATAGACAAGAGCTACTCCTTGCTCAATGAAATGGACTCAACACCCCATATTAAACGCCTAAGAATGTACCTGACTAGTAAGTATCTTAAAACCTATGGATTGCTATGTCTCCAAAAGAGAATCAAGCATGTGTACAGGGGCATAAACGCAGCAGTGATAGGTTTGGAGAGGTTCGGTGAGCAAATGAAGACCCTTTGAAGTCATATTGCATGGTACCCATTCCACGGGTCTCAACTCTCCAGGTTTAAGGTATTCTTCCTTCAGCTAAACATGCATGTGGAACCCAGAGTATGATCAACCATGTGAACGGGAGACGTGTTCAAATATGTCTCAGTTTTCCTCCCCTGGAACTCGGGTGCAACATTCCAGACGCTCTACTAACACTCTCCCCACTTGGAGAGTCAGCGCCTTTAACCTCCTGTTTGGCCCAGTTTCCAATTTCTGCGGAAGATGAACAGGAATAGGGAGAACCAATGAGAGACTAGCTGGAGGTGTCTGGACGGGCAAATTTAACTCTCATTTCCCACCAGGAAGAGGAATTAACCAAAGGCTCAGCGTGCCATGTCGGAACCAGATTAGGGCCTGAAGCCATCCTGCGGGGTTGCGGCCAGCTCAAAAGAAAGCGAGTTGAAGAAAGGAGCTCAGGGGCACTGTAATTCACAAACCTGCAGAGTTATAAATGACAGCTATCGTCCAAAAATATACTGAAGTAAGGCTGCCAAGAGGACTTGAAAGCGGGGCAGAATTGCAGGAAACCGATTTCAGGAGGTAGACAGGAATTGCATTGAAAGCATAGGAAAAGAGGCAGAACGTCCACAATGATGCACTTGGCCAAAAAGGGCGTATGCGTTTTTTCCTGAATATATTCAGGAAAAAACGCATACGCCCTTTTTGGCCAACCAAGCAAACTTGCAAAGGAAATCTGCACTACAATGAAGTCTCACTTCCCCCCGGTCAAAAGGGCAATCTGAAAAAAGTATAAAATCCAGAAAGGCAGGACAGGCCATGGAGAACTGGGAGCCTTGTTATGCTGATGGGCGGGATGTAAATTGCCAACAGACACTCGGGAGAAGTGTATGGTGTTTCCTGAAACATCTAAAAAACAAAGCAACAGAGCCTAGGGCACTTCCACTTATGGTCCTATAGCTTAGGGAAATTAAAATCAAAAGGACACAGCCACCCCAAAGTTTGGGACGCCTCTGTTTACAAGAACCTCGTTTACCGTACAAGTTCAATATCACAGAAAGTGAAAAATGGATAAAGAACTTGTGGTACTTACGTACAATGCAGTATCACTCAGCAATGAAATCTATGTCATCAGGCCCGTAGCAGCATAATGAGTGGATTCAGGTACGATGATTCTAACTGAAATAAGTCACACAGAAAAAGAAACATCATAAGATATCACTAATACACGGAATGTAAACTTGGCTACACAGGAACTGAATTCCAAAACAGAACAGGGTCTCAAATTTAGACAACCAACTTATGCTTGCTTAAGGGGAAAGGTGAGTTGGGGTGCTGCATAAAACCAGAGATTGAAATGAGCACAGATAAAGTTCCTTAAGCCAAATATGGAATAGACAAGAGCTACTCCTTGCTCAACGAAATGGACTCAACAACGCATATTACACGCCTAAGAATGTACCTGACTAGTAAGTATCTTAAAACCTATGGATTGCTATGTCTCCGAAAGAGAATCAAGCATGTGTACAGGGGCATAAACGCAGCAGTGATAGGATTGGAGAGGTTCAGTGAGCAAATGAAGACCCTTTGAAGTCATATTGCATGGTACCCATTCCACGGGTTTCAACTACCCAGGTTTAAGGTATTCTTCCTTCAGCTAAAACATGCATGTGAAACCTAGAGTATGATCAACCATGTGATCGGGAGACGTGTTCAAATATGTCTCAGTTTTCGTACTCTGGTACTCGGATGCAACATTCCAGACGCTTTACTAACACTCTCCCGACTTGGAGAGTCAGTCCCTTTAACCTCCTGTTTGGCCCAGTTTGCAATTTCTGCGGAAGATGAACAGGAATAGCGAGAACCAATGAGAGACTAGCTGGAGGTGTTTGGACGGGCAAATTTAACTCTCATTTTCCACCAGGAAGAGGAATTAACGAAAGGCTCAGCGTGCCGTGCCGGAACCAGATTAGGGCCTGAAGCCATCCTGCGGTGTTGCGGCCAGCTCACAAGAAAGCGAGTTGAAGAAAGGAGCTCAGGGGCACTGTAATGCACAAACCTGCAGAGTTATAAATGACAGCTATCGTCCAAAAATATACTGAAGTAAGGCTGCCAAGAGGACTTGAAAGCGGGGCAGAATTGCAGGAAACCGATTTCAGGAGGTAGACTGGAATTGCATTGAAAGCATAGGAAAAGAGGCAGAACGTCCACAATGATGCACTTGGCCAAAAAGGGCGTATGCCTTGTTTCCTGAATATATTCAGGAAAAAACGCATACGCCCTTTTTGGCCAACCAAGCAAGCTTGCAAAGGAAATCTGCACTACAATGAAGTCTCACTTCACCCGGGTCAAAGGTGCCATCTGAAAAAGTGTAAAATCCAGAAAGGCAGGACAGGCCATGGAGAACTGGGAGCCTTGTTATGCTGATGGGCGGGATGTAAATTGCCAACAGACACTCGGGAGAAGTGTATGGTGTTTCCTGAAACATCTAAAAAACAAAGCAACAGAGCCTAGGGCACTTCCACTTATGGTCCTATAGCTTAGGGAAATTAAAGTCAAAAAGACACAGCCACCCCAAAGTTTGGGACGCCTCTGTTTACAAGAACCTCATTTACCGTACAAGTTCAATATCACAGAAAGTGAAAAATGGATAAAGAACTTGTGGTACTTACGTACAATGCAGTATCACTCAGCAATGAAATCTATGTCATCAGGTCCGTAGCAGCATAATGAGTGGATTCCGGTACGATGATTCTAACTGAAATAAGTCACACAGAAAAAGAAACATCATAAGATATCACTAATACACGGAATGTAAACTTGGCTACACAGGAACTGAATTCCAAAACAGAACAGGGTCTCAAATTTAGAAAACCAACTTATGCTTGCTTAAGCGGAAAGGTTAGTTGGGGTGTTGCATAAAACCAGAGATTGAAATGAGCACAGATAAAGTTCCTTAAGCCAAATATGGAATAGACAAGAGCTACTCCTTGCTCAACGAAATGGACTCAACACCCCGTATTAAACGCCTAAGAATGTACCTGACTAGTAAGTATCTTAAAACCTATGGATTGCTATGTCTCCAAAAGAGAATCAAGCGTGTGTACAGGGGCATAAACACAGCAGTGATAGGATTGGAGAGGTTCGGTGAGCAAATGAAGACCCTTTGAAGTCATATTGCATGGTACCCATTCCACGGGTTTCAAATACCCAGGTTTAAGGTATTCTTCCTTCAGCTAAAACATGCATGTGGAACCCAGAGTATGATCAACCGTGTGAATGGGAGACGTGTTCAAATATGTCTCAGTTTTCGTACCCTGGTACTCGAGTGCAACATTCCAGACGCTTTACTAACACTCTCCCGACTTGGAGAGTCAGTCCCTTTAACCTCCTGTTTGGCCCAGTTTGCAATTTCTGCGGAAGATGAACAGGAATAGCGAGAACCAATGAGAGACTAGCTGGAGGTGTCTGGACGGGCAAATTTAACTCTGATTTCCCACCAGGAAGAGGAAATAACCAAAGGCTCAGCGTGCCGTGCCGGAACCAGATTAGGGCCTGAAGCCATCCTGCGGTGTTGCGGCCAGCTCACAAGAAAGCGAGTTGAAGAAAGGAGCTCAGGGACACTGTAATTCACAAACCTGCAGAGTTATAAATGACAGCTATCGTCCAAAAATATACTGAAGTAAGGCTGCCAAGAGGACTTGAAAGCGGGGCAGAATTGCAGGAAACCGATTTCAGGAGGTAGACTGGAATGGCATTGAAAGCATAGGAAAAGAGGCAGAAAGTCCACAATGATGCACTTGGCCAAAAAGGGTGTATGCGTTTTTTCCTGAATATATTCAGGAAAAAACGCATACGCCCTTTTTGGCCAACCAAGCAAGCTTGCAAAGGAAATCTGCACTACAATGAAGTCTCACTTCACCCCGGTCAAAAGGGCCATCTGAAAAAAGTGTAAAATCCAGAAAGGCAGGACAGGCCATGGAGAACTGGGAGCCTTGTTATGCTGATGGGCGGGATGTAAATTGCCAACAGACACTCGGGAGAAGTGTATGGTGTTTCCTGAAACATCTAAAAAACAAAGCAACAGAGCCTAGGGCACTTCCACTTATGGTCCTATAGCTTAGGGAAATTAAAATCAAAAAGACACAGCCACCCCAAAGTATGGAACGGCTCTGTTTACAAGAACCTCGTTTACAGTACAAGTTCAACATCGCAGAAAGTGAAAAATGGATAAAGAAGTTGTGGTATTTACTTACAAAGCAATATCACTCAGCAATGAAATCTATGTCATCAGGCCCTTAGCAGCACAATGAGTGGATTCAGGTATGATGATTCTAACTGAAATAAGTCACACAGAAAAAGAAACATCATAAGATATCAGTAATACACGGAATGTAAAGTTGGCTACACAGGAACTGAATTACAGAACAGAACAGGATCTCAAATTTAGAAAACCAACTTATGCTTGCTTAAGAGGAAAGGTGAGTTGGGGTGCTGCATAAAACCAGAGATTGAAATGAGCACAGATAAAGTTCCTTAAGCCAAATATGGAATAGACAAGAGCTACTCCTTGCTCAACGAAATGGACTCAACACCGCATATTAAACGCCTAAGAATGTACCTGACTAGTAAGTATCTTAAAACCTATGGATTGCTATGTCTCCGAAAGAGAATCAAGCATGTGTACAGGGGCATAAACGCAGCAGTGATAGGATTGGAGAGGTTCGGTGAGCAAATGAAGACCCTTTGAAGTCATATTGCATGGTACCCATTCCACGGGTTTCAACTACCCAGGTTTAAGGTATTCTTCCTTCAGCTAAAACATGCATGTGGAACCTAGAGTATGATCAACCATGTGATCGGGAGACGTGTTCAAATATGTCTCAGTTTTCGTACCCTGGTACTCGGGTGCAACATTCCAGACGCTTTACTAACACTCTCCCGACTTGGAGAGTCAGTCCCTTTAACCTCCTGTTTGGCCCAGTTTGCAATTTCTGCGGAAGATGAACAGGAATAGCGAGAACCAATGAGAGACTAGCTGGAGGTGTCTGGACGGGCAAATTTAACTCTGATTTCCCACCAGGAAGAGGAAATAACCAAAGGCTCAGCGTGCCGTGCCGGAACCAGATTAGGGCCTGAAGCCATCCTGCGGTGTTGCGGCCAGCTCACAAGAAAGCGAGTTGAAGAAAGGAGCTCAGGGACACTGTAATTCACAAACCTGCAGAGTTATAAATGACAGCTATCGTCCAAAAATATACTGAAGTAAGGCTGCCAAGAGGACTTGAAAGCGGGGCAGAATTGCAGGAAACCGATTTCAGGAGGTAGACTGGAATGGCATTGAAAGCATAGGAAAAGAGGCAGAAAGTCCACAATGATGCACTTGGCCAAAAAGGGTGTATGCGTTTTTTCCTGAATATATTCAGGAAAAAACGCATACGCCCTTTTTGGCCAACCAAGCAAGCTTGCAAAGGAAATCTGCACTACAATGAAGTCTCACTTCACCCCGGTCAAAAGGGCCATCTGAAAAAAGTGTAAAATCCAGAAAGGCAGGACAGGCCATGGAGAACTGGGAGCCTTGTTATGCTGATGGGCGGGATGTAAATTGCCAACAGACACTCGGGAGAAGTGTATGGTGTTTCCTGAAACATCTAAAAAACAAAGCAACAGAGCCTAGGGCACTTCCACTTATGGTCCTATAGCTTAGGGAAATTAAAATCAAAAAGACACAGCCACCCCAAAGTATGGAACGGCTCTGTTTACAAGAACCTCGTTTACAGTACAAGTTCAACATCGCAGAAAGTGAAAAATGGATAAAGAAGTTGTGGTATTTACTTACAAAGCAATATCACTCAGCAATGAAATCTATGTCATCAGGCCCTTAGCAGCACAATGAGTGGATTCAGGTATGATGATTCTAACTGAAATAAGTCACACAGAAAAAGAAACATCATAAGATATCAGTAATACACGGAATGTAAAGTTGGCTACACAGGAACTGAATTACAGAACAGAACAGGATCTCAAATTTAGAAAACCAACTTATGCTTGCTTAAGAGGAAAGGTGAGTTGGGGTGCTGCATAAAACCAGAGATTGAAATGAGCACAGATAAAGTTCCTTAAGCCAAATATGGAATAGACAAGAGCTACTCCTTGCTCAACGAAATGGACTCAACACCGCATATTAAACGCCTAAGAATGTACCTGACTAGTAAGTATCTTAAAACCTATGGATTGCTATGTCTCCGAAAGAGAATCAAGCATGTGTACAGGGGCATAAACGCAGCAGTGATAGGATTGGAGAGGTTCGGTGAGCAAATGAAGACCCTTTGAAGTCATATTGCATGGTACCCATTCCACGGGTTTCAACTACCCAGGTTTAAGGTATTCTTCCTTCAGCTAAAACATGCATGTGGAACCTAGAGTATGATCAACCATGTGATCGGGAGACGTGTTCAAATATGTCTCAGTTTTCGTACCCTGGTACTCGGGTGCAACATTCCAGACGCTTTACTAACACTCTCCCGACTTGGAGAGTCAGTCCCTTTAACCTCCTGTTTGGCCCAGTTTGCAATTTCTGCGGAAGATGAACAGGAATAGCGAGAACCAATGAGAGACTAGCTGGAGGTGTCTGGACGGGCAAATTTAACTCTGATTTCCCACCAGGAAGAGGAAATAACCAAAGGCTCAGCGTGCCGTGCCGGAACCAGATTAGGGCCTGAAGCCATCCTGCGGTGTTGCGGCCAGCTCACAAGAAAGCGAGTTGAAGAAAGGAGCTCAGGGACACTGTAATTCACAAACCTGCAGAGTTATAAATGACAGCTATCGTCCAAAAATATACTGAAGTAAGGCTGCCAAGAGGACTTGAAAGCGGGGCAGAATTGCAGGAAACCGATTTCAGGAGGTAGACTGGAATGGCATTGAAAGCATAGGAAAAGAGGCAGAAAGTCCACAATGATGCACTTGGCCAAAAAGGGTGTATGCGTTTTTTCCTGAATATATTCAGGAAAAAACGCATACGCCCTTTTTGGCCAACCAAGCAAGCTTGCAAAGGAAATCTGCACTACAATGAAGTCTCACTTCACCCCGGTCAAAAGGGCCATCTGAAAAAAGTGTAAAATCCAGAAAGGCAGGACAGGCCATGGAGAACTGGGAGCCTTGTTATGCTGATGGGCGGGATGTAAATTGCCAACAGACACTCGGGAGAAGTGTATGGTGTTTCCTGAAACATCTAAAAAACAAAGCAACAGAGCCTAGGGCACTTCCACTTATGGTCCTATAGCTTAGGGAAATTAAAATCAAAAAGACACAGCCACCCCAAAGTATGGAACGGCTCTGTTTACAAGAACCTCGTTTACAGTACAAGTTCAACATCGCAGAAAGTGAAAAATGGATAAAGAAGTTGTGGTATTTACTTACAAAGCAATATCACTCAGCAATGAAATCTATGTCATCAGGCCCTTAGCAGCACAATGAGTGGATTCAGGTATGATGATTCTAACTGAAATAAGTCACACAGAAAAAGAAACATCATAAGATATCAGTAATACACGGAATGTAAACTTGGCTACACAGGAACTGAATTACAGAACAGAACAGGATCTCAAATTTAGAAAACCAACTTATGCTTGCTTAAGAGGAAAGGTGAGTTGGGGTGCTGCATAAAACCAGAGATTGAAATGAGCACAGATAAAGTTCCTTAAGCCAAATATGGAATAGACAAGAGCTACTCCTTGCTCAACGAAATGGACTCAACACCGCATATTAAACGCCTAAGAATGTACCTGACTAGTAAGTATCTTAAAACCTATGGATTGCTATGTCTCCGAAAGAGAATCAAGCATGTGTACAGGGGCATAAACGCAGCAGTGATAGGATTGGAGAGGTTCGGTGAGCAAATGAAGACCCTTTGAAGTCATATTGCATGGTACCCATTCCACGGGTTTCAACTACCCAGGTTTAAGGTATTCTTCCTTCAGCTAAAACATGCATGTGGAACCTAGAGTATGATCAACCATGTGATCGGGAGACGTGTTCAAATATGTCTCAGTTTTCGTACCCTGGTACTCGGGTGCAACATTCCAGACGCTTTACTAACACTCTCCCCACTTGGAGAGTCAGTCCCTTTAACCTCCTGTTTGGCCCAGTTTGCAATTTCTGCGGAAGATGAACAGGAATAGCGAGAACCAATGAGAGACTAGCTGGAGGTGTCTGGACGGGCAAATTTAACTCTGATTTCCCACCAGGAAGAGGAATTAACCAAAGGCTCAGCGTGCCGTGCCGGAACCAGATTAGGGCCTGAAGCCATCCTGCGGTGTTGCGGCCAGCTCACAAGAAAGCGAGTTGAAGAAAGGAGCTCAGGGACACTGTAATTCACAAACCTGCAGAGTTATAAATGACAGCTATCGTCCAAAAATATACTGAAGTAAGGCTGCCAAGAGGACTTGAAAGCGGGGCAGAATTGCAGGAAACCGATTTCAGGAGGTAGACTGGAATGGCATTGAAAGCATAGGAAAAGAGGCAGAAAGTCCACAATGATGCACTTGGCCAAAAAGGGTGTATGCGTTTTTTCCTGAATATATTCAGGAAAAAACGCATATGCCCTTTTTGGCCAACCAAGCAAGCTTGCAAAGGAAATCTGCACTACAATGAAGTCTCACTTCAACCCGGTCAAAAGGGCCATCTGAAAAAAGTGTAAAATCCAGAAAGGCAGGACAGGCCATGGAGAACTGGGAGCCTTGTTATGCTGATGGGCGGGATGTAAATTGCCAACAGACACTCGGGAGAAGTGTATGGTGTTTCCTGAAACATCTAAAAAACAAAGCAACAGAGCCTAGGGCACTTCCACTTATGGTCCTATAGCTTAGGGAAATTAAAATCAAAAAGACACAGCCACCCCAAAGTATGGAACGGCTCTGTTTACAAGAACCTCGTTTACAGTACAAGTTCAACATCGCAGAAAGTGAAAAATGGATAAAGAAGTTGTGGTATTTACTTACAAAGCAATATCACTCAGCAATGAAATCTATGTCATCAGGCCCTTAGCAGCACAATGAGTGGATTCAGGTATGATGATTCTAACTGAAATAAGTCACACAGAAAAAGAAACATCATAAGATATCAGTAATACACGGAATGTAAAGTTGGCTACACAGGAACTGAATTACAGAACAGAACAGGATCTCAAATTTAGAAAACCAACTTATGCTTGCTTAAGAGGAAAGGTGAGTTGGGGTGCTGCATAAAACCAGAGATTGAAATGAGCACAGATAAAGTTCCTTAAGCCAAATATGGAATAGACAAGAGCTACTCCTTGCTCAACGAAATGGACTCAACACCGCATATTAAACGCCTAAGAATGTACCTGACTAGTAAGTATCTTAAAACCTATGGATTGCTATGTCTCCGAAAGAGAATCAAGCATGTGTACAGGGGCATAAACGCAGCAGTGATAGGATTGGAGAGGTTCGGTGAGCAAATGAAGACCCTTTGAAGTCATATTGCATGGTACCCATTCCACGGGTTTCAACTACCCAGGTTTAAGGTATTCTTCCTTCAGCTAAAACATGCATGTGGAACCTAGAGTATGATCAACCATGTGATCGGGAGACGTGTTCAAATATGTCTCAGTTTTCGTACCCTGGTACTCGGGTGCAACATTCCAGACGCTTTACTAACACTCTCCCGACTTGGAGAGTCAGTCCCTTTAACCTCCTGTTTGGCCCAGTTTGCAATTTCTGCGGAAGATGAACAGGAATAGCGAGAACCAATGAGAGACTAGCTGGAGGTGTCTGGACGGGCAAATTTAACTCTGATTTCCCACCAGGAAGAGGAAATAACCAAAGGCTCAGCGTGCCGTGCCGGAACCAGATTAGGGCCTGAAGCCATCCTGCGGTGTTGCGGCCAGCTCACAAGAAAGCGAGTTGAAGAAAGGAGCTCAGGGACACTGTAATTCACAAACCTGCAGAGTTATAAATGACAGCTATCGTCCAAAAATATACTGAAGTAAGGCTGCCAAGAGGACTTGAAAGCGGGACAGAATTGCAGGAAACCGATTTCAGGAGGTAGACTGGAATGGCATTGAAAGCATAGGAAAAGAGGCAGAAAGTCCACAATGATGCACTTGGCCAAAAAGGGTGTATGCGTTTTTTCCTGAATATATTCAGGAAAAAACGCATACGCCCTTTTTGGCCAACCAAGCAAGCTTGCAAAGGAAATCTGCACTACAATGAAGTCTCACTTCACCCCGGTCAAAAGGGCCATCTGAAAAAAGTGTAAAATCCAGAAAGGCAGGACAGGCCATGGAGAACTGGGAGCCTTGTTATGCTGATGGGCGGGATGTAAATTGCCAACAGACACTCGGGAGAAGTGTATGGTGTTTCCTGAAACATCTAAAAAACAAAGCAACAGAGCCTAGGGCACTTCCACTTATGGTCCTATAGCTTAGGGAAATTAAAATCAAAAAGACACAGCCACCCCAAAGTATGGAACGGCTCTGTTTACAAGAACCTCGTTTACAGTACAAGTTCAACATCGCAGAAAGTGAAAAATGGATAAAGAAGTTGTGGTATTTACTTACAAAGCAATATCACTCAGCAATGAAATCTATGTCATCAGGCCCTTAGCAGCACAATGAGTGGATTCAGGTATGATGATTCTAACTGAAATAAGTCACACAGAAAAAGAAACATCATAAGATATCAGTAATACACGGAATGTAAAGTTGGCTACACAGGAACTGAATTACAGAACAGAACAGGATCTCAAATTTAGAAAACCAACTTATGCTTGCTTAAGAGGAAAGGTGAGTTGGGGTGCTGCATAAAACCAGAGATTGAAATGAGCACAGATAAAGTTCCTTAAGCCAAATATGGAATAGACAAGAGCTACTCCTTGCTCAACGAAATGGACTCAACACCGCATATTAAACGCCTAAGAATGTACCTGACTAGTAAGTATCTTAAAACCTATGGATTGCTATGTCTCCGAAAGAGAATCAAGCATGTGTACAGGGGCATAAACGCAGCAGTGATAGGATTGGAGAGGTTCGGTGAGCAAATGAAGACCCTTTGAAGTCATATTGCATGGTACCCATTCCACGGGTTTCAACTACCCAGGTTTAAGGTATTCTTCCTTCAGCTAAAACATGCATGTGGAACCTAGAGTATGATCAACCATGTGATCGGGAGACGTGTTCAAATATGTCTCAGTTTTCGTACCCTGGTACTCGGGTGCAACATTCCAGACGCTTTACTAACACTCTCCCGACTTGGAGAGTCAGTCCCTTTAACCTCCTGTTTGGCCCAGTTTGCAATTTCTGCGGAAGATGAACAGGAATAGCGAGAACCAATGAGAGACTAGCTGGAGGTGTCTGGACAGGCAAATTTAACTCTCATTTCCCACCAGGAAGAGGAATTAACCAAAGGCTCAGCGTGCCGTGCCGGAACCAGATTAGGGCCTGAAACCATCCTGCGGTGTTGCGGCCAGGTCACAAGAAAGCGAGTTGAAGAAAGGAGCTCAGGGGCACTGTAATGCACAAACCTGCAGAGTTATAAATGACAGCTATCGTCCAAAAATATACTGAAGTAAGGCTGCCAAGAGGACTTGAAAGCGGGGCAGAATTGCAGGAAACCGATTTCACGAGGTAGACTGGAATTGCATTGAAAGCATAGGAAAAGAGGCAGAACGTCCACAATGATGCACTTGGCCAAAAAGAGCGTATGCGTTTTTTCCTGAATATATTCAGGAAAAAACGCATACGCTCTTTTTGGCCAACCAAGCATGCTTGCAAAGGAAATCTGCACTACCATGAAGTCTCACTTCCCCCCTGTCAAAAGGGCCATCTGAAAAAAGTGTAAAATCCAGAAAGGCAGGACAGGCCATGGAGAACTGGGAGCCTTGTTATGCTGATGGGCGGGATGTAAATTGCCAACAGACACTCGGGAGAAGTGTATGGTGTTTCCTGAAACATCTAAAAAACAAAGCAACAGAGCCTAGGGCACTTCCACTTATGGTCCTATAGCTTAGGGAAATTAAAATCAAAAAGACACAGCCACCCCAAAGTATGGAACGGCTCTGTTTACAAGAACCTCGTTTACAGTACAAGGTCAACATCGCAGAAAGTGAAAAATGGATAAAGAAGTTGTGGTATTTACTTACAAAGCAATATCACTCAGCAATGAAGTCTATGTCATCAGGCCCTTAGCAGCACAATGAGTGGATTCAGGTATGATCATTCTAACTGAAATAAGTCACACAGAAAAAGAAACATCATAAGATATCAGTAATACACGGAATGTAAACTTGGCTACACAGGAACTGAATTACAGAACAGAACAGGTTCTCAAATTTAGAAAACCAACTTATGCTTGCTTAAGAGGAAAGGTGAGTTGGGGTGCTGCATAAAACCAGAGATTGAAATGAGCACAGATAAACTTCCTTAAGGCAAATATGGAATAGACAAGAGCTACTCCTTGCTCAACGAAATGGACTCAACACCGCATATTAAATGCCTAAGAATGTACCTGACTAGTAAGTATCTTAAAACCTATGGATTGCTATGTCTCCGAAAGAGAATCAAGCATGTGTACAGGGGCATAAACGCAGCAGTGATAGGATTGGAGAGGTTCGGTGAGCAAATGAAGACCCTTTGAAGTCATATTGCATGGTACCCATTCCACGGGTTTCAACTACCCAGGTTTAAGGTATTCTTCCTTCAGCTAAAACATGCATGTGGAACCTAGAGTATGATCAACCAAGTGATCGGGAGACGTGTTCAAATATGTCTCAGTTTTCGAACCCAGGTCCTCGGATGCAACATTCCAGACGCTTTACTAACACTCTCCCAACTTGGAGAGTCAGTCCCTTTAACCTCCTGTTTGGCCCAGTTTGCAATTTCTGCGGAAGATGAACAGGAATAGCGAGAACCAATGAGAGACTAGCTGGAGGTGTCTGGACGGGCAAATTTAACTCTCATTTCCCACCAGGAAGAGGAATTAACGAAAGGCTCAGCGTGCCGTGCCGGAACCAGATTAGGGCCTGAAGCCATCCTGCGGTGTTGCGGCCAGGTCACAAGAAAGCGAGTTGAAGAAAGGAGCTCAGGGGCACTGTAATTCACAAACCTGCAGAGTTATAAATGACAGCTATCGTCCAAAAATATACTGAAGTAAGGCTGCCAAGAGGACTTGAAAGCGGGGCAGAATTGCAAGAAACCGATTTCAGGAGGTAGACTGGAATTGCATTGAAAGCACAGGAAAAGAGGCAGAACATCCACAATGATGCACTTGGCCAAAAAGGGCGTATGCGTTTTTTCCTGAATATATTCAGGAAAAAACGCATACGCCCTTTTTGGCCAACCAAGCAAGCTTGCAAAGGAAATCTGCACTACAATGAAGTCTCACTTCCCCCCGGTCAAAAGGGCCATCTGAAAAAAGTGTAAAATCCAGAAAGGCAGGACAGGCCATGGAGAACTGGGAGCCTTGTTATGCTGATGGGCGGGATGTAAATTGCCAACAGAGACTCGGGAGAAGTGTATGGTGTTTCCTGAAACATCTAAAAAACAAAGCAACAGAGCCTAGGGCACTTCCACTTATGGTCCTATAGCTTAGGGAAATTAAAATCAAAAAGACACAGCCACCCCAAAGTATGGAATGGCTCTGTTTACAAGAACCTCGTTTACAGTACAATTTCAACATCGCAGAAAGTGAAAAATGGATAAAGAAGTTGTGGTATTTACTTACAAAGCAATATCACTCAGCAATGAAATCTATGTCATCAGGCCCTTAGCAGCACAATGAGTGGATTCAGGTATGATGATTCTAACTGAAATAAGTCACACAGAAAAAGAAACATCATAAGATATCAGTAATACACGGAATGTAAACTTGGCTACACAGGAACTGAATTACAGAACAGAACAGGGTCTCAAATTTAGAAAACCAACTTATGCTTGCTTAAGAGGAAAGGTGAGTTGGGGTGCTGCATAAAACCAGAGATTGAAATGAGCACAGATAAAGTTCCTTAAGCCAAATATGGAATAGACAAGAGCTACTATTTGCTCAACGAAATGGACTCAACACCGCATATTAAATGCCTAAGTATGTACCTGACTAGTAAGTATCATAAAACCTATGGATTGCTATGTCTCCGAAAGAGAATCAAGCATGTGTACAGGGGCATAAACGCAGCAGTGATAGGATTGGAGAGGTTCGGTGAGCAAATGAAGACCCTTTGAAGTCATATTGCATGGTACCCATTCCACGGGTTTCAACTACCCAGGTTTAAGGTATTCCTCCTTCAGCTAAAACATGCATGTGGAACCTAGAGTATGATCAACCAAGTGATCGGGAGACGTGTTCAAATATGTCTCAGTTTTCGAACCCAGGTCCTCGGGTGCAACATTCCAGACGCTTTACTAACACTCTCCCAACTTGGAGAGTCAGTCCCTTTAACCTCCTGTTTGGCCCAGTTTGCAATTTCTGCGGAAGATGAACAGGAATAGCGAGAACCAATGAGAGACTAGCTGGAGGTGTCTGGACGGGCAAATTTAACTCTCATTTCCCACCAGGAAGAGGAATTAACCAAAGGCTCAGCATTCCGTGCTGGAACCAGATTGGGGCCTGCAGCCATCCTGCGGTGTTGCGGCCAGGTCACAAGAAAGCGAGTTGAAGAAAGGAGCTCAGGGGCACTGTAATTCACAAACCTGCAGACTTATAAATGACAGCTATCGTCCAAAAATATACTGAAGTAAGGCTGCCAAGAGGACTTGAAAGCGGGGCAGAATTGCAAGAAACCGATTTCAGGAGGTAGACTGGAATTGCATTGAAAGCACAGGAAAAGAGGCAGAACATCCACAATGATGCACTTGGCCAAAAAGGGCGTATGCGTTTTTTCCTGAATATATTCAGGAAAAAACGCATACGCCCTTTTTGGCCAACCAAGCAAGCTTGCAAAGGAAATCTGCACTACAATGAAGTCTCACTTCCCCCCGGTCAAAAGGGCCATCTGAAAAAAGTGTAAAATCCAGAAAAGCAGGACAGGCCATGGAGAACTGGGAGCCTTGTTATGCTGATGGGCGGGATGTAAATTGCCAACAGACACTCGGGAGAAGTGTATGGTGTTTCCTGAAACATCTAAAAAACAAAGCAACAGAGCCTAGGGCACTTCCACTTATGGTCCTATAGCTTAGGGAAATTAAAATCAAAAAGACACAACCACCCCAAAGTATGGAATGGCTCTGTTTACAAGAACCTCGTTTACAGTACAATTTCAACATCGCAGAAAGTGAAAAATGGATAAAGAAGTTGTGGTATTTACTTACAAAGCAATATCACTCAGCAATGAAATCTATGTCATCAGGCCCTTAGCAGCACAATGAGTGGATTCAGGTATGATGATTCTAACTGAAATAAGTCACACAGAAAAAGAAACATCATAAGATATCAGTAATACACGGAATGTAAACTTGGCTACACAGGAACTGAATTACAGAACAGAACAGGGTCTCAAATTTAGAAAACCAACTTATGCTTGCTTAAGAGGAAAGGTGAGTTGGGGTGCTGCATAAAACCAGAGATTGAAATGAGCACAGATAAAGTTCCTTAAGCCAAATATGGAATAGACAAGAGCTACTCCTTGCTCAACGAAATGGACTCAACACCGCATATTAAACGCCTAAGAATGTACCTGACTAGTAAGTATCTTAAAACCTATGGATTGCTATGTCTCCGAAAGAGAATCAAGCATGTGTACAGGGGCATAAACGCAGCAGTGATAGGATTGGAGAGGTTCGGTGAGCAAATGAAGACCCTTTGAAGTCATATTGCATGGTACCCATTCCACGGGTTTCAACTACCCAGGTTTAAGGTATTCTTCCTTCAGCTAAAACATGCATGTGGAACCTAGAGTATGATCAACCATGTGATCGGGAGACGTGTTCAAATATGTCTCAGTTTTCGTACCCTGGTACTCGGGTGCAACATTCCAGACGCTTTACTAACACTCTCCCCACTTGGAGAGTCAGTCCCTTTAACCTCCTGTTTGGCCCAGTTTGCAATTTCTGCGGAAGATGAACAGGAATAGCGAGAACCAATGAGAGACTAGCTGGAGGTGTCTGGACGGGCAAATTTAACTCTCATTTCCCACCAGGAAGAGGAATTAACCAAAGGCTCAGCGTGCCGTGCCGGAGCCAGATTAGGGCCTGAAGCCATCCTGCGGTGCTGCGGCCAGCTCACAAGAAAGCGAGTTGAAGAAAGGAGCTCAGGGGCACTGTAATTCACAAACCTGCAGAGTTATAAATGACAGCTATCGTCCAAAAATATACTGAAGTAAGGCTGCCAAGAGGACTTGAAAGCGGGGCAGAATTGCAGGAAACCGATTTCAGGAGGTAGACTGGAATGGCATTGAAAGCATAGGAAAAGAGGCAGAAAGTCCACAATGATGCACTTGGCCAAAAAGGGTGTATGCGTTTTTTCCTGAATATATTCAGGAAAAAACGCATACGCCCTTTTTGGCCAACCAAGCAAGCTTGCAAAGGAAATCTGCACTACAATGAAGTCTCACTTCACCCCGGTCAAAAGGGCCATCTGAAAAAAGTGTAAAATCCAGAAAGGCAGGACAGGCCATGGAGAACTGGGAGCCTTGTTATGCTGATGGGCGGGATGTAAATTGCCAACAGACACTCGGGAGAAGTGTATGGTGTTTCCTGAAACATCTAAAAAACAAAGCAACAGAGCCTAGGGCACTTCCACTTATGGTCCTATAGCTTAGGGAAATTAAAATCAAAAAGACACAGCCACCCCAAAGTATGGAACGGCTCTGTTTACAAGAACCTCGTTTACAGTACAAGTTCAACATCGCAGAAAGTGAAAAATGGATAAAGAAGTTGTGGTATTTACTTACAAAGCAATATCACTCAGCAATGAAATCTATGTCATCAGGCCCTTAGCAGCACAATGAGTGGATTCAGGTATGATGATTCTAACTGAAATAAGTCACACAGAAAAAGAAACATCATAAGATATCAGTAATACACGGAATGTAAAGTTGGCTACACAGGAACTGAATTACAGAACAGAACAGGATCTCAAATTTAGAAAACCAACTTATGCTTGCTTAAGAGGAAAGGTGAGTTGGGGTGCTGCATAAAACCAGAGATTGAAATGAGCACAGATAAAGTTCCTTAAGCCAAATATGGAATAGACAAGAGCTACTCCTTGCTCAACGAAATGGACTCAACACCGCATATTAAACGCCTAAGAATGTACCTGACTAGTAAGTATCTTAAAACCTATGGATTGCTATGTCTCCGAAAGAGAATCAAGCATGTGTACAGGGGCATAAACGCAGCAGTGATAGGATTGGAGAGGTTCGGTGAGCAAATGAAGACCCTTTGAAGTCATATTGCATGGTACCCATTCCACGGGTTTCAACTACCCAGGTTTAAGGTATTCTTCCTTCAGCTAAAACATGCATGTGGAACCTAGAGTATGATCAACCATGTGATCGGGAGACGTGTTCAAATATGTCTCAGTTTTCGTACCCTGGTACTCGGGTGCAACATTCCAGACGCTTTACTAACACTCTCCCGACTTGGAGAGTCAGTCCCTTTAACCTCCTGTTTGGCCCAGTTTGCAATTTCTGCGGAAGATGAACAGGAATAGCGAGAACCAATGAGAGACTAGCTGGAGGTGTCTGGACGGGCAAATTTAACTCTGATTTCCCACCAGGAAGAGGAAATAACCAAAGGCTCAGCGTGCCGTGCCGGAACCAGATTAGGGCCTGAAGCCATCCTGCGGTGTTGCGGCCAGCTCACAAGAAAGCGAGTTGAAGAAAGGAGCTCAGGGACACTGTAATTCACAAACCTGCAGAGTTATAAATGACAGCTATCGTCCAAAAATATACTGAAGTAAGGCTGCCAAGAGGACTTGAAAGCGGGGCAGAATTGCAAGAAACCGATTTCAGGAGGTAGACTGGAATTGCATTGAAAGCACAGGAAAAGAGGCAGAACATCCACAATGATGCACTTGGCCAAAAAGGGCGTATGCGTTTTTTCCTGAATATATTCAGGAAAAAACGCATACGCCCTTTTTGGCCAACCAAGCAAGCTTGCAAAGGAAATCTGCACTACAATGAAGTCTCACTTCCCCCCGGTCAAAAGGGCCATCTGAAAAAAGTGTAAAATCCAGAAAAGCAGGACAGGCCATGGAGAACTGGGAGCCTTGTTATGCTGATGGGCGGGATGTAAATTGCCAACAGACACTCGGGAGAAGTGTATGGTGTTTCCTGAAACATCTAAAAAACAAAGCAACAGAGCCTAGGGCACTTCCACTTATGGTCCTATAGCTTAGGGAAATTAAAATCAAAAAGACACAACCACCCCAAAGTATGGAATGGCTCTGTTTACAAGAACCTCGTTTACAGTACAATTTCAACATCGCAGAAAGTGAAAAATGGATAAAGAAGTTGTGGTATTTACTTACAAAGCAATATCACTCAGCAATGAAATCTATGTCATCAGGCCCTTAGCAGCACAATGAGTGGATTCAGGTATGATGATTCTAACTGAAATAAGTCACACAGAAAAAGAAACATCATAAGATATCAGTAATACACGGAATGTAAACTTGGCTACACAGGAACTGAATTACAGAACAGAACAGGGTCTCAAATTTAGAAAACCAACTTATGCTTGCTTAAGAGGAAAGGTGAGTTGGGGTGCTGCATAAAACCAGAGATTGAAATGAGCACAGATAAAGTTCCTTAAGCCAAATATGGAATAGACAAGAGCTACTCCTTGCTCAACGAAATGGACTCAACACCGCATATTAAACGCCTAAGAATGTACCTGACTAGTAAGTATCTTAAAACCTATGGATTGCTATGTCTCCGAAAGAGAATCAAGCATGTGTACAGGGGCATAAACGCAGCAGTGATAGGATTGGAGAGGTTCGGTGAGCAAATGAAGACCCTTTGAAGTCATATTGCATGGTACCCATTCCACGGGTTTCAACTACCCAGGTTTAAGGTATTCTTCCTTCAGCTAAAACATGCATGTGGAACCTAGAGTATGATCAACCATGTGATCGGGAGACGTGTTCAAATATGTCTCAGTTTTCGTACCCTGGTACTCGGGTGCAACATTCCAGACGCTTTACTAACACTCTCCCGACTTGGAGAGTCAGTCCCTTTAACCTCCTGTTTGGCCCAGTTTGCAATTTCTGCGGAAGATGAACAGGAATAGCGAGAACCAATGAGAGACTAGCTGGAGGTGTCTGGACGGGCAAATTTAACTCTGATTTCCCACCAGGAAGAGGAAATAACCAAAGGCTCAGCGTGCCGTGCCGGAACCAGATTAGGGCCTGAAGCCATCCTGCGGTGTTGCGGCCAGCTCACAAGAAAGCGAGTTGAAGAAAGGAGCTCAGGGACACTGTAATTCACAAACCTGCAGAGTTATAAATGACAGCTATCGTCCAAAAATATACTGAAGTAAGGCTGCCAAGAGGACTTGAAAGCGGGGCAGAATTGCAGGAAACCGATTTCAGGAGGTAGACTGGAATGGCATTGAAAGCATAGGAAAAGAGGCAGAAAGTCCACAATGATGCACTTGGCCAAAAAGGGTGTATGCGTTTTTTCCTGAATATATTCAGGAAAAAACGCATACGCCCTTTTTGGCCAACCAAGCAAGCTTGCAAAGGAAATCTGCACTACAATGAAGTCTCACTTCACCCCGGTCAAAAGGGCCATCTGAAAAAAGTGTAAAATCCAGAAAGGCAGGACAGGCCATGGAGAACTGGGAGCCTTGTTATGCTGATGGGCGGGATGTAAATTGCCAACAGACACTCGGGAGAAGTGTATGGTGTTTCCTGAAACATCTAAAAAACAAAGCAACAGAGCCTAGGGCACTTCCACTTATGGTCCTATAGCTTAGGGAAATTAAAATCAAAAAGACACAGCCACCCCAAAGTATGGAACGGCTCTGTTTACAAGAACCTCGTTTACAGTACAAGTTCAACATCGCAGAAAGTGAAAAATGGATAAAGAAGTTGTGGTATTTACTTACAAAGCAATATCACTCAGCAATGAAATCTATGTCATCAGGCCCTTAGCAGCACAATGAGTGGATTCAGGTATGATGATTCTAACTGAAATAAGTCACACAGAAAAAGAAACATCATAAGATATCAGTAATACACGGAATGTAAAGTTGGCTACACAGGAACTGAATTACAGAACAGAACAGGATCTCAAATTTAGAAAACCAACTTATGCTTGCTTAAGAGGAAAGGTGAGTTGGGGTGCTGCATAAAACCAGAGATTGAAATGAGCACAGATAAAGTTCCTTAAGCCAAATATGGAATAGACAAGAGCTACTCCTTGCTCAACGAAATGGACTCAACACCGCATATTAAACGCCTAAGAATGTACCTGACTAGTAAGTATCTTAAAACCTATGGATTGCTATGTCTCCGAAAGAGAATCAAGCATGTGTACAGGGGCATAAACGCAGCAGTGATAGGATTGGAGAGGTTCGGTGAGCAAATGAAGACCCTTTGAAGTCATATTGCATGGTACCCATTCCACGGGTTTCAACTACCCAGGTTTAAGGTATTCTTCCTTCAGCTAAAACATGCATGTGGAACCTAGAGTATGATCAACCATGTGATCGGGAGACGTGTTCAAATATGTCTCAGTTTTCGTACCCTGGTACTCGGGTGCAACATTCCAGACGCTTTACTAACACTCTCCCGACTTGGAGAGTCAGTCCCTTTAACCTCCTGTTTGGCCCAGTTTGCAATTTCTGCGGAAGATGAACAGGAATAGCGAGAACCAATGAGAGACTAGCTGGAGGTGTCTGGACAGGCAAATTTAACTCTCATTTCCCACCAGGAAGAGGAATTAACCAAAGGCTCAGCGTGCCGTGCCGGAACCAGATTAGGGCCTGAAACCATCCTGCGGTGTTGCGGCCAGGTCACAAGAAAGCGAGTTGAAGAAAGGAGCTCAGGGGCACTGTAATGCACAAACCTGCAGAGTTATAAATGACAGCTATCGTCCAAAAATATACTGAAGTAAGGCTGCCAAGAGGACTTGAAAGCGGGGCAGAATTGCAGGAAACCGATTTCACGAGGTAGACTGGAATTGCATTGAAAGCATAGGAAAAGAGGCAGAACGTCCACAATGATGCACTTGGCCAAAAAGAGCGTATGCGTTTTTTCCTGAATATATTCAGGAAAAAACGCATACGCTCTTTTTGGCCAACCAAGCATGCTTGCAAAGGAAATCTGCACTACCATGAAGTCTCACTTCCCCCCTGTCAAAAGGGCCATCTGAAAAAAGTGTAAAATCCAGAAAGGCAGGACAGGCCATGGAGAACTGGGAGCCTTGTTATGCTGATGGGCGGGATGTAAATTGCCAACAGACACTCGGGAGAAGTGTATGGTGTTTCCTGAAACATCTAAAAAACAAAGCAACAGAGCCTAGGGCACTTCCACTTATGGTCCTATAGCTTAGGGAAATTAAAATCAAAAAGACACAGCCACCCCAAAGTATGGAACGGCTCTGTTTACAAGAACCTCGTTTACAGTACAAGGTCAACATCGCAGAAAGTGAAAAATGGATAAAGAAGTTGTGGTATTTACTTACAAAGCAATATCACTCAGCAATGAAGTCTATGTCATCAGGCCCTTAGCAGCACAATGAGTGGATTCAGGTATGATGATTCTAACTGAAATAAGTCACACAGAAAAAGAAACATCATAAGATATCAGTAATACACGGAATGTAAACTTGGCTACACAGGAACTGAATTACAGAACAGAACAGGTTCTCAAATTTAGAAAACCAACTTATGCTTGCTTAAGAGGAAAGGTGAGTTGGGGTGCTGCATAAAACCAGAGATTGAAATGAGCACAGATAAACTTCCTTAAGGCAAATATGGAATAGACAAGAGCTACTCCTTGCTCAACGAAATGGACTCAACACCGCATATTAAATGCCTAAGAATGTACCTGACTAGTAAGTATCTTAAAACCTATGGATTGCTATGTCTCCGAAAGAGAATCAAGCATGTGTACAGGGGCATAAACGCAGCAGTGATAGGATTGGAGAGGTTCGGTGAGCAAATGAAGACCCTTTGAAGTCATATTGCATGGTACCCATTCCACGGGTTTCAACTACCCAGGTTTAAGGTATTCTTCCTTCAGCTAAAACATGCATGTGGAACCTAGAGTATGATCAACCAAGTGATCGGGAGACGTGTTCAAATATGTCTCAGTTTTCGAACCCAGGTCCTCGGATGCAACATTCCAGACGCTTTACTAACACTCTCCCAACTTGGAGAGTCAGTCCCTTTAACCTCCTGTTTGGCCCAGTTTGCAATTTCTGCGGAAGATGAACAGGAATAGCGAGAACCAATGAGAGACTAGCTGGAGGTGTCTGGACGGGCAAATTTAACTCTCATTTCCCACCAGGAAGAGGAATTAACGAAAGGCTCAGCGTGCCGTGCCGGAACCAGATTAGGGCCTGAAGCCATCCTGCGGTGTTGCGGCCAGCTCACAAGAAAGCGAGTTGAAGAAAGGAGCTCAGGGGCACTGTAATTCACAAACCTGCAGAGTTATAAATGACAGCTATCGTCCAAAAATATACTGAAGTAAGGCTGCCAAGAGGACTTGAAAGCGGGGCAGAATTGCAAGAAACCGATTTCAGGAGGTAGACTGGAATTGCATTGAAAGCACAGGAAAAGAGGCAGAACATCCACAATGATGCACTTGGCCAAAAAGGGCGTATGCGTTTTTTCCTGAATATATTCAGGAAAAAACGCATACGCCCTTTTTGGCCAACCAAGCAAGCTTGCAAAGGAAATCTGCACTACAATGAAGTCTCACTTCCCCCCGGTCAAAAGGGCCATCTGAAAAAAGTGTAAAATCCAGAAAGGCAGGACAGGCCATGGAGAACTGGGAGCCTTGTTATGCTGATGGGCGGGATGTAAATTGCCAACAGACACTCGGGAGAAGTGTATGGTGTTTCCTGAAACATCTAAAAAACAAAGCAACAGAGCCTAGGGCACTTCCACTTATGGTCCTATAGCTTAGGGAAATTAAAATCAAAAAGACACAACCACCCCAAAGTATGGAATGGCTCTGTTTACAAGAACCTCGTTTACAGTACAATTTCAACATCGCAGAAAGTGAAAAATGGATAAAGAAGTTGTGGTATTTACTTACAAAGCAATATCACTCAGCAATGAAATCTATGTCATCAGGCCCTTAGCAGCACAATGAGTGGATTCAGGTATGATGATTCTAACTGAAATAAGTCACACAGAAAAAGAAACATCATAAGATATCAGTAATACACGGAATGTAAACTTGGCTACACAGGAACTGAATTACAGAACAGAACAGGGTCTCAAATTTAGAAAACCAACTTATGCTTGCTTAAGAGGAAAGGTGAGTTGGGGTGCTGCATAAAACCAGAGATTGAAATGAGCACAGATAAAGTTCCTTAAGCCAAATATGGAATAGACAAGAGCTACTCCTTGCTCAACGAAATGGACTCAACACCGCATATTAAACGCCTAAGAATGTACCTGACTAGTAAGTATCTTAAAACCTATGGATTGCTATGTCTCCGAAAGAGAATCAAGCATGTGTACAGGGGCATAAACGCAGCAGTGATAGGATTGGAGAGGTTCGGTGAGCAAATGAAGACCCTTTGAAGTCATATTGCATGGTACCCATTCCACGGGTTTCAACTACCCAGGTTTAAGGTATTCTTCCTTCAGCTAAAACATGCATGTGGAACCTAGAGTATGATCAACCATGTGATCGGGAGACGTGTTCAAATATGTCTCAGTTTTCGTACCCTGGTACTCGGGTGCAACATTCCAGACGCTTTACTAACACTCTCCCGACTTGGAGAGTCAGTCCCTTTAACCTCCTGTTTGGCCCAGTTTGCAATTTCTGCGGAAGATGAACAGGAATAGCGAGAACCAATGAGAGACTAGCTGGAGGTGTCTGGACGGGCAAATTTAACTCTGATTTCCCACCAGGAAGAGGAAATAACCAAAGGCTCAGCGTGCCGTGCCGGAACCAGATTAGGGCCTGAAGCCATCCTGCGGTGTTGCGGCCAGCTCACAAGAAAGCGAGTTGAAGAAAGGAGCTCAGGGACACTGTAATTCACAAACCTGCAGAGTTATAAATGACAGCTATCGTCCAAAAATATACTGAAGTAAGGCTGCCAAGAGGACTTGAAAGCGGGGCAGAATTGCAGGAAACCGATTTCAGGAGGTAGACTGGAATGGCATTGAAAGCATAGGAAAAGAGGCAGAAAGTCCACAATGATGCACTTGGCCAAAAAGGGTGTATGCGTTTTTTCCTGAATATATTCAGGAAAAAACGCATACGCCCTTTTTGGCCAACCAAGCAAGCTTGCAAAGGAAATCTGCACTACAATGAAGTCTCACTTCACCCCGGTCAAAAGGGCCATCTGAAAAAAGTGTAAAATCCAGAAAGGCAGGACAGGCCATGGAGAACTGGGAGCCTTGTTATGCTGATGGGCGGGATGTAAATTGCCAACAGACACTCGGGAGAAGTGTATGGTGTTTCCTGAAACATCTAAAAAACAAAGCAACAGAGCCTAGGGCACTTCCACTTATGGTCCTATAGCTTAGGGAAATTAAAATCAAAAAGACACAGCCACCCCAAAGTATGGAACGGCTCTGTTTACAAGAACCTCGTTTACAGTACAAGTTCAACATCGCAGAAAGTGAAAAATGGATAAAGAAGTTGTGGTATTTACTTACAAAGCAATATCACTCAGCAATGAAATCTATGTCATCAGGCCCTTAGCAGCACAATGAGTGGATTCAGGTATGATGATTCTAACTGAAATAAGTCACACAGAAAAAGAAACATCATAAGATATCAGTAATACACGGAATGTAAAGTTGGCTACACAGGAACTGAATTACAGAACAGAACAGGATCTCAAATTTAGAAAACCAACTTATGCTTGCTTAAGAGGAAAGGTGAGTTGGGGTGCTGCATAAAACCAGAGATTGAAATGAGCACAGATAAAGTTCCTTAAGCCAAATATGGAATAGACAAGAGCTACTCCTTGCTCAACGAAATGGACTCAACACCGCATATTAAACGCCTAAGAATGTACCTGACTAGTAAGTATCTTAAAACCTATGGATTGCTATGTCTCCGAAAGAGAATCAAGCATGTGTACAGGGGCATAAACGCAGCAGTGATAGGATTGGAGAGGTTCGGTGAGCAAATGAAGACCCTTTGAAGTCATATTGCATGGTACCCATTCCACGGGTTTCAACTACCCAGGTTTAAGGTATTCTTCCTTCAGCTAAAACATGCATGTGGAACCTAGAGTATGATCAACCATGTGATCGGGAGACGTGTTCAAATATGTCTCAGTTTTCGTACCCTGGTACTCGGGTGCAACATTCCAGACGCTTTACTAACACTCTCCCGACTTGGAGAGTCAGTCCCTTTAACCTCCTGTTTGGCCCAGTTTGCAATTTCTGCGGAAGATGAACAGGAATAGCGAGAACCAATGAGAGACTAGCTGGAGGTGTCTGGACAGGCAAATTTAACTCTCATTTCCCACCAGGAAGAGGAATTAACCAAAGGCTCAGCGTGCCGTGCCGGAACCAGATTAGGGCCTGAAACCATCCTGCGGTGTTGCGGCCAGGTCACAAGAAAGCGAGTTGAAGAAAGGAGCTCAGGGGCACTGTAATGCACAAACCTGCAGAGTTATAAATGACAGCTATCGTCCAAAAATATACTGAAGTAAGGCTGCCAAGAGGACTTGAAAGCGGGGCAGAATTGCAGGAAACCGATTTCACGAGGTAGACTGGAATTGCATTGAAAGCATAGGAAAAGAGGCAGAACGTCCACAATGATGCACTTGGCCAAAAAGAGCGTATGCGTTTTTTCCTGAATATATTCAGGAAAAAACGCATACGCTCTTTTTGGCCAACCAAGCATGCTTGCAAAGGAAATCTGCACTACCATGAAGTCTCACTTCCCCCCTGTCAAAAGGGCCATCTGAAAAAAGTGTAAAATCCAGAAAGGCAGGACAGGCCATGGAGAACTGGGAGCCTTGTTATGCTGATGGGCGGGATGTAAATTGCCAACAGACACTCGGGAGAAGTGTATGGTGTTTCCTGAAACATCTAAAAAACAAAGCAACAGAGCCTAGGGCACTTCCACTTATGGTCCTATAGCTTAGGGAAATTAAAATCAAAAAGACACAGCCACCCCAAAGTATGGAACGGCTCTGTTTACAAGAACCTCGTTTACAGTACAAGGTCAACATCGCAGAAAGTGAAAAATGGATAAAGAAGTTGTGGTATTTACTTACAAAGCAATATCACTCAGCAATGAAGTCTATGTCATCAGGCCCTTAGCAGCACAATGAGTGGATTCAGGTATGATGATTCTAACTGAAATAAGTCACACAGAAAAAGAAACATCATAAGATATCAGTAATACACGGAATGTAAACTTGGCTACACAGGAACTGAATTACAGAACAGAACAGGTTCTCAAATTTAGAAAACCAACTTATGCTTGCTTAAGAGGAAAGGTGAGTTGGGGTGCTGCATAAAACCAGAGATTGAAATGAGCACAGATAAACTTCCTTAAGGCAAATATGGAATAGACAAGAGCTACTCCTTGCTCAACGAAATGGACTCAACACCGCATATTAAATGCCTAAGAATGTACCTGACTAGTAAGTATCTTAAAACCTATGGATTGCTATGTCTCCGAAAGAGAATCAAGCATGTGTACAGGGGCATAAACGCAGCAGTGATAGGATTGGAGAGGTTCGGTGAGCAAATGAAGACCCTTTGAAGTCATATTGCATGGTACCCATTCCACGGGTTTCAACTACCCAGGTTTAAGGTATTCTTCCTTCAGCTAAAACATGCATGTGGAACCTAGAGTATGATCAACCAAGTGATCGGGAGACGTGTTCAAATATGTCTCAGTTTTCGAACCCAGGTCCTCGGATGCAACATTCCAGACGCTTTACTAACACTCTCCCGACTTGGAGAGTCAGTCCCTTTAACCTCCTGTTTGGCCCAGTTTGCAATTTCTGCGGAAGATGAACAGGAATAGCGAGAACCAATGAGAGACTAGCTGGAGGTGTCTGGACGGGCAAATTTAACTCTCATTTCCCACCAGGAAGAGGAATTAACGAAAGGCTCAGCGTGCCGTGCCGGAACCAGATTAGGGCCTGAAGCCATCCTGCGGTGTTGCGGCCAGCTCACAAGAAAGCGAGTTGAAGAAAGGAGCTCAGGGGCACTGTAATTCACAAACCTGCAGAGTTATAAATGACAGCTATCGTCCAAAAATATACTGAAGTAAGGCTGCCAAGAGGACTTGAAAGCGGGGCAGAATTGCAAGAAACCGATTTCAGGAGGTAGACTGGAATTGCATTGAAAGCACAGGAAAAGAGGCAGAACATCCACAATGATGCACTTGGCCAAAAAGGGCGTATGCGTTTTTTCCTGAATATATTCAGGAAAAAACGCATACGCCCTTTTTGGCCAACCAAGCAAGCTTGCAAAGGAAATCTGCACTACAATGAAGTCTCACTTCCCCCCGGTCAAAAGGGCCATCTGAAAAAAGTGTAAAATCCAGAAAGGCAGGACAGGCCATGGAGAACTGGGAGCCTTGTTATGCTGATGGGCGGGATGTAAATTGCCAACAGACACTCGGGAGAAGTGTATGGTGTTTCCTGAAACATCTAAAAAACAAAGCAACAGAGCCTAGGGCACTTCCACTTATGGTCCTATAGCTTAGGGAAATTAAAATCAAAAAGACACAGCCACCCCAAAGTATGGAATGGCTCTGTTTACAAGAACCTCGTTTACAGTACAAGTTCAACATCGCAGAAAGTGAAAAATGGATAAAGAAGTTGTGGTATTTACTTACAAAGCAATATCACTCAGCAATGAAATCTATGTCATCAGGCCCTTAGCAGCACAATGAGTGGATTCAGGTATGATGATTCTAACTGAAATAAGTCACACAGAAAAAGAAACATCATAAGATATCAGTAATACACGGAATGTAAAGTTGGCTACACAGGAACTGAATTACAGAACAGAACAGGGTCTCAAATTTAGAAAACCAACTTATGCTTGCTTAAGAGGAAAGGTGAGTTGGGGTGCTGCATAAAACCAGAGATTGAAATGAACACAGATAAACTTCCCTAAGGCAAATATGGAATAGACAAGAGCTACTCCTTGCTCAACGAAATGGACTCAACACCGCATATTAAATGCCTAAGAATGTACCTGACTAGTAAGTATCTTAAAACCTATGGATTGCTATGTCTCCGAAAGAGAATCAAGCATGTGTACAGGGGCATAAACGCAGCAGTGATAGGATTGGAGAGGTTCGGTGAGCAAATGAAGACCCTTTGAAGTCATATTGCATGGTACCCATTCCACGGGTTTCAACTACCCAGGTTTAAGGTATTCTTCCTTCAGCTAAAACATGCATGTGGAACCTAGAGTATGATCAACCAAGTGATCGGGAGACGTGTTCAAATATGTCTCAGTTTTCGAACCCAGGTCCTCGGATGCAACATTCCAGACGCTTTACTAACACTCTCCCAACTTGGAGAGTCAGTCCCTTTAACCTCCTGTTTGGCCCAGTTTGCAATTTCTGCGGAAGATGAACAGGAATAGCGAGAACCAATGAGAGATTAGCTGGAGGTGTCTGGACGGGCAAATTTAACTCTCATTTCCCACCAGGAAGAGGAATTAACGAAAGGCTCAGCGTGCCGTGCTGGAACCAGATTAGGGCCTGAAGCCATCCTGCGGTGTTGCGGCCAGGTCACAAGAAAGCGAGTTGAAGAAAGGAGCTCAGGGGCACTGTAATTCACAAACCTGCAGAGTTATAAATGACAGCTATCGTCCAAAAATATACTGAAGTAAGGCTGCCAAGAGGACTTGAAAGCGGGGCAGAATTGCAAGAAACCGATTTCAGGAGGTAGACTGGAATTGCATTGAAAGCACAGGAAAAGAGGCAGAACATCCACAATGATGCACTTGGCCAAAAAGGGCGTATGCGTTTTTTCCTGAATATATTCAGGAAAAAACGCATACGCCCTTTTTGGCCAACCAAGCAAGCTTGCAAAGGAAATCTGCACTACAATGAAGTCTCACTTCCCCCCGGTCAAAAGGGCCATCTGAAAAAAGTGTAAAATCCAGAAAGGCAGGACAGGCCATGGAGAACTGGGAGCCTTGTTATGCTGATGGGCGGGATGTAAATTGCCAACAGAGACTCGGGAGAAGTGTATGGTGTTTCCTGAAACATCTAAAAAACAAAGCAACAGAGCCTAGGGCACTTCCACTTATGGTCCTATAGCTTAGGGAAATTAAAATCAAAAAGACACAGCCACCCCAAAGTATGGAATGGCTCTGTTTACAAGAACCTCGTTTACAGTACAATTTCAACATCGCAGAAAGTGAAAAATGGATAAAGAAGTTGTGGTATTTACTTACAAAGCAATATCACTCAGCAATGAAATCTATGTCATCAGGCCCTTAGCAGCACAATGAGTGGATTCAGGTATGATGATTCTAACTGAAATAAGTCACACAGAAAAAGAAACATCATAAGATATCAGTAATACACGGAATGTAAACTTGGCTACACAGGAACTGAATTACAGAACAGAACAGGGTCTCAAATTTAGAAAACCAACTTATGCTTGCTTAAGAGGAAAGGTGAGTTGGGGTGCTGCATAAAACCAGAGATTGAAATGAGCACAGATAAAGTTCCTTAAGCCAAATATGGAATAGACAAGAGCTACTATTTTCTCAACGAAATGGACTCAACACCGCATATTAAATGCCTAAGTATGTACCTGACTAGTAAGTATCATAAAACCTATGGATTGCTATGTCTCCGAAAGAGAATCAAGCATGTGTACAGGGGCATAAACGCAGCAGTGATAGGATTGGAGAGGTTCGGTGAGCAAATGAAGACCCTTTGAAGTCATATTGCATGGTACCCATTCCACGGGTTTCAACTACCCAGGTTTAAGGTATTCCTCCTTCAGCTAAAACATGCATGTGGAACCTAGAGTATGATCAACCAAGTGATCGGGAGACGTGTTCAAATATGTCTCAGTTTTCGAACCCAGGTCCTCGGGTGCAACATTCCAGACGCTTTACTAACACTCTCCCGACTTGGAGAGTCAGTCCCTTTAACCTCCTGTTTGGCCCAGTTTGCAATTTCTGCGGAAGATGAACAGGAATAGCGAGAACCAATGAGAGACTAGCTGGAGGTGTCTGGACGGGCAAATTTAACTCTCATTTCCCACCAGGAAGAGGAATTAACCAAAGGCTCAGCATTCCGTGCTGGAACCAGATTAGGGCCTGCAGCCATCCTGCGGTGTTGCGGCCAGGTCACAAGAAAGCGAGTTGAAGAAAGGAGCTCAGGGGCACTGTAATTCACAAACCTGCAGACTTATAAATGACAGCTATCGTCCAAAAATATACTGAAGTAAGGCTGCCAAGAGGACTTGAAAGCGGGGCAGAATTGCAAGAAACCGATTTCAGGAGGTAGACTGGAATTGCATTGAAAGCACAGGAAAAGAGGCAGAACATCCACAATGATGCACTTGGCCAAAAAGGGCGTATGCGTTTTTTCCTGAATATATTCAGGAAAAAACGCATACGCCCTTTTTGGCCAACCAAGCAAGCTTGCAAAGGAAATCTGCACTACAATGAAGTCTCACTTCCCCCCGGTCAAAAGGGCCATCTGAAAAAAGTGTAAAATCCAGAAAAGCAGGACAGGCCATGGAGAACTGGGAGCCTTGTTATGCTGATGGGCGGGATGTAAATTGCCAACAGACACTCGGGAGAAGTGTATGGTGTTTCCTGAAACATCTAAAAAACAAAGCAACAGAGCCTAGGGCACTTCCACTTATGGTCCTATAGCTTAGGGAAATTAAAATCAAAAAGACACAACCACCCCAAAGTATGGAATGGCTCTGTTTACAAGAACCTCGTTTACAGTACAATTTCAACATCGCAGAAAGTGAAAAATGGATAAAGAAGTTGTGGTATTTACTTACAAAGCAATATCACTCAGCAATGAAATCTATGTCATCAGGCCCTTAGCAGCACAATGAGTGGATTCAGGTATGATGATTCTAACTGAAATAAGTCACACAGAAAAAGAAACATCATAAGATATCAGTAATACACGGAATGTAAACTTGGCTACACAGGAACTGAATTACAGAACAGAACAGGGTCTCAAATTTAGAAAACCAACTTATGCTTGCTTAAGAGGAAAGGTGAGTTGGGGTGCTGCATAAAACCAGAGATTGAAATGAGCACAGATAAAGTTCCTTAAGCCAAATATGGAATAGACAAGAGCTACTCCTTGCTCAACGAAATGGACTCAACACCGCATATTAAACGCCTAAGAATGTACCTGACTAGTAAGTATCTTAAAACCTATGGATTGCTATGTCTCCGAAAGAGAATCAAGCATGTGTACAGGGGCATAAACGCAGCAGTGATAGGATTGGAGAGGTTCGGTGAGCAAATGAAGACCCTTTGAAGTCATATTGCATGGTACCCATTCCACGGGTTTCAACTACCCAGGTTTAAGGTATTCTTCCTTCAGCTAAAACATGCATGTGGAACCTAGAGTATGATCAACCATGTGATCGGGAGACGTGTTCAAATATGTCTCAGTTTTCGTACCCTGGTACTCGGGTGCAACATTCCAGACGCTTTACTAACACTCTCCCCACTTGGAGAGTCAGTCCCTTTAACCTCCTGTTTGGCCCAGTTTGCAATTTCTGCGGAAGATGAACAGGAATAGCGAGAACCAATGAGAGACTAGCTGGAGGTGTCTGGACGGGCAAATTTAACTCTCATTTCCCACCAGGAAGAGGAATTAACCAAAGGCTCAGCGTGCCGTGCCGGAGCCAGATTAGGGCCTGAAGCCATCCTGCGGTGCTGCGGCCAGCTCACAAGAAAGCGAGTTGAAGAAAGGAGCTCAGGGGCACTGTAATTCACAAACCTGCAGAGTTATAAATGACAGCTATCGTCCAAAAATATACTGAAGTAAGGCTGCCAAGAGGACTTGAAAGCGGGGCAGAATTGCAAGGAACCAATTTCAGGAGGTAGACTGGAATTGCATTGAAAGCATAGGAAAAGAGGCAGAACGTCCACAATGATGCACTTGGCCAAAAAGGGCGTATGCGTTTTTTCCTGAATATATTCAGGAAAAAACGCATACGCTCTTTTTGGCCAACCAAGCATGCTTGCAAAGGAAATCTGCACTACCATGAAGTCTCACTTCCCCCCTGTCAAAAGGGCCATCTGAAAAAAGTGTAAAATCCAGAAAGGCAGGACAGGCCATGGAGAACTGGGAGCCTTGTTATGCTGATGGGCGGGATGTAAATTGCCAACAGACACTCGGGAGAAGTGTATGGTGTTTCCTGAAACATCTAAAAAACAAAGCAACAGAGCCTAGGGCACTTCCACTTATGGTCCTATAGCTTAGGGAAATTAAAATCAAAAAGACACAGCCACCCCAAAGTATGGAACGGCTCTGTTTACAAGAACCTCGTTTACAGTACAAGGTCAACATCGCAGAAAGTGAAAAATGGATAAAGAAGTTGTGGTATTTACTTACAAAGCAATATCACTCAGCAATGAAGTCTATGTCATCAGGCCCTTAGCAGCACAATGAGTGGATTCAGGTATGATGATTCTAACTGAAATAAGTCACACAGAAAAAGAAACATCATAAGATATCAGTAATACACGGAATGTAAACTTGGCTACACAGGAACTGAATTACAGAACAGAACAGGGTCTCAAATTTAGAAAACCAACTTATGCTTGCTTAAGAGGAAAGGTGAGTTGGGGTGCTGCATAAAACCAGAGATTGAAATGAGCACAGATAAAGTTCCTTAAGCCAAATATGGAATAGACAAGAGCTACTCCTTGCTCAACGAAATGGACTCAACACCGCATATTAAACGCCTAAGAATGTACCTGACTAGTAAGTATCTTAAAACCTATGGATTGCTATGTCTCCGAAAGAGAATCAAGCATGTGTACAGGGGCATAAACGCAGCAGTGATAGGATTGGAGAGGTTCGGTGAGCAAATGAAGACCCTTTGAAGTCATATTGCATGGTACCCATTCCACGGGTTTCAACTACCCAGGTTTAAGGTATTCTTCCTTCAGCTAAAACATGCATGTGGAACCTAGAGTATGATCAACCATGTGATCGGGAGACGTGTTCAAATATGTCTCAGTTTTCGTACCCTGGTACTCGGGTGCAACATTCCAGACGCTTTACTAACACTCTCCCGACTTGGAGAGTCAGTCCCTTTAACCTCCTGTTTGGCCCAGTTTGCAATTTCTGCGGAAGATGAACAGGAATAGCGAGAACCAATGAGAGACTAGCTGGAGGTGTCTGGACGGGCAAATTTAACTCTCATTTCCCACCAGGAAGAGGAATTAACCAAAGGCTCAGCGTGCCGTGCCGGAACCAGATTAGGGCCTGAAACCATCCTGCGGTGTTGCGGCCAGCTCACAAGAAAGCGAGTTGAAGAAAGGAGCTCAGGGGCACTGTAATGCACAAACCTGCAGAGTTATAAATGACAGCTATCGTCCAAAAATATACTGAAGTAAGGCTGCCAAGAGGACTTGAAAGCGGGGCAGAATTGCAGGAAACCGATTTCACGAGGTAGACTGGAATTGCATTGAAAGCATAGGAAAAGAGGCAGAACGTCCACAATGATGCACTTGGCCAAAAAGAGCGTATGCGTTTTTTCCTGAATATATTCAGGAAAAAACGCATACGCCCTTTTTGGCCAACCAAGCATGCTTGCAAAGGAAATCTGCACTACCATGAAGTCTCACTTCCCCCCTGTCAAAAGGGCCATCTGAAAAAAGTGTAAAATCCAGAAAGGCAGGACAGGCCATGGAGAACTGGGAGCCTTGTTATGCTGATGGGCGGGATGTAAATTGCCAACAGACACTCGGGAGAAGTGTATGGTGTTTCCTGAAACATCTAAAAAACAAAGCAACAGAGCCTAGGGCACTTCCACTTATGGTCCTATAGCTTAGGGAAATTAAAATCAAAAAGACACAGCCACCCCAAAGTATGGAACGGCTCTGTTTACAAGAACCTCGTTTACAGTACAAGGTCAACATCGCAGAAAGTGAAAAATGGATAAAGAAGTTGTGGTATTTACTTACAAAGCAATATCACTCAGCAATGAAGTCTATGTCATCAGGCCCTTAGCAGCACAATGAGTGGATTCAGGTATGATGATTCTAACTGAAATAAGTCACACAGAAAAAGAAACATCATAAGATATCAGTAATACACGGAATGTAAACTTGGCTACACAGGAACTGAATTACAGAACAGAACAGGTTCTCAAATTTAGAAAACCAACTTATGCTTGCTTAAGAGGAAAGGTGAGTTGGGGTGCTGCATAAAACCAGAGATTGAAATGAGCACAGATAAACTTCCTTAAGGCAAATATGGAATAGACAAGAGCTACTCCTTGCTCAACGAAATGGACTCAACACCGCATATTAAATGCCTAAGAATGTACCTGACTAGTAAGTATCTTAAAACCTATGGATTGCTATGTCTCCGAAAGAGAATCAAGCATGTGTACAGGGGCATAAACGCAGCAGTGATAGGATTGGAGAGGTTCGGTGAGCAAATGAAGACCCTTTGAAGTCATATTGCATGGTACCCATTCCACGGGTTTCAACTACCCAGGTTTAAGGTATTATTCCTTCAGCTAAAACATGCATGTGGAACCTAGAGTATGATCAACCAAGTGATCGGGAGACGTGTTCAAATATGTCTCAGTTTTCGAACCCAGGTCCTCGGATGCAACATTCCAGACGCTTTACTAACACTCTCCCAACTTGGAGAGTCAGTCCCTTTAACCTCCTGTTTGGCCCAGTTTGCAATTTCTGCGGAAGATGAACAGGAATAGCGAGAACCAATGAGAGACTAGCTGGAGGTGTCTGGACGGGCAAATTTAACTCTCATTTCCCACCAGGAAGAGGAATTAACGAAAGGCTCAGCGTGCCGTGCCGGAACCAGATTAGGGCCTGAAGCCATCCTGCGGTGTTGCGGCCAGGTCACAAGAAAGCGAGTTGAAGAAAGGAGCTCAGGGGCACTGTAATTCACAAACCTGCAGAGTTATAAATGACAGCTATCGTCCAAAAATATACTGAAGTAAGGCTGCCAAGAGGACTTGAAAGCGGGGCAGAATTGCAAGAAACCGATTTCAGGAGGTAGACTGGAATTGCATTGAAAGCACAGGAAAAGAGGCAGAACATCCACAATGATGCACTTGGCCAAAAAGGGCGTATGCGTTTTTTCCTGAATATATTCAGGAAAAAACGCATACGCCCTTTTTGGCCAACCAAGCAAGCTTGCAAAGGAAATCTGCACTACAATGAAGTCTCACTTCCCCCCGGTCAAAAGGGCCATCTGAAAAAAGTGTAAAATCCAGAAAGGCAGTACAGGCCATGGAGAACTGGGAGCCTTGTTATGCTGATGGGCGGGATGTAAATTGCCAACAGAGACTCGGGAGAAGTGTATGGTGTTTCCTGAAACATCTAAAAAACAAAGCAACAGAGCCTAGGGCACTTCCACTTATGGTCCTATAGCTTAGGGAAATTAAAATCAAAAAGACACAGCCACCCCAAAGTATGGAATGGCTCTGTTTACAAGAACCTCGTTTACAGTACAATTTCAACATCGCAGAAAGTGAAAAATGGATAAAGAAGTTGTGGTATTTACTTACAAAGCAATATCACTCAGCAATGAAATCTATGTCATCAGGCCCTTAGCAGCACAATGAGTGGATTCAGGTATGATGATTCTAACTGAAATAAGTCACACAGAAAAAGAAACATCATAAGATATCAGTAATACACGGAATGTAAACTTGGCTACACAGGAACTGAATTACAGAACAGAACAGGGTCTCAAATTTAGAAAACCAACTTATGCTTGCTTAAGAGGAAAGGTGAGTTGGGGTGCTGCATAAAACCAGAGATTGAAATGAGCACAGATAAAGTTCCTTAAGCCAAATATGGAATAGACAAGAGCTACTATTTTCTCAACGAAATGGACTCAACACCGCATATTAAATGCCTAAGTATGTACCTGACTAGTAAGTATCATAAAACCTATGGATTGCTATGTCTCCGAAAGAGAATCAAGCATGTGTACAGGGGCATAAACGCAGCAGTGATAGGATTGGAGAGGTTCGGTGAGCAAATGAAGACCCTTTGAAGTCATATTGCATGGTACCCATTCCACGGGTTTCAACTACCCAGGTTTAAGGTATTCCTCCTTCAGCTAAAACATGCATGTGGAACCTAGAGTATGATCAACCAAGTGATCGGGAGACGTGTTCAAATATGTCTCAGTTTTCGAACCCAGGTCCTCGGGTGCAACATTCCAGACGCTTTACTAACACTCTCCCAACTTGGAGAGTCAGTCCCTTTAACCTCCTGTTTGGCCCAGTTTGCAATTTCTGCGGAAGATGAACAGGAATAGCGAGAACCAATGAGAGACTAGCTGGAGGTGTCTGGACGGGCAAATTTAACTCTCATTTCCCACCAGGAAGAGGAATTAACCAAAGGCTCAGCATTCCGTGCTGGAACCAGATTAGGGCCTGCAGCCATCCTGCGGTGTTGCGGCCAGGTCACAAGAAAGCGAGTTGAAGAAAGGAGCTCAGGGGCACTGTAATTCACAAACCTGCAGACTTATAAATGACAGCTATCGTCCAAAAATATACTGAAGTAAGGCTGCCAAGAGGACTTGAAAGCGGGGCAGAATTGCAAGAAACCGATTTCAGGAGGTAGACTGGAATTGCATTGAAAGCACAGGAAAAGAGGCAGAACATCCACAATGATGCACTTGGCCAAAAAGGGCGTATGCGTTTTTTCCTGAATATATTCAGGAAAAAACGCATACGCCCTTTTTGGCCAACCAAGCAAGCTTGCAAAGGAAATCTGCACTACAATGAAGTCTCACTTCCCCCCGGTCAAAAGGGCCATCTGAAAAAAGTGTAAAATCCAGAAAAGCAGGACAGGCCATGGAGAACTGGGAGCCTTGTTATGCTGATGGGCGGGATGTAAATTGCCAACAGACACTCGGGAGAAGTGTATGGTGTTTCCTGAAACATCTAAAAAACAAAGCAACAGAGCCTAGGGCACTTCCACTTATGGTCCTATAGCTTAGGGAAATTAAAATCAAAAAGACACAACCACCCCAAAGTATGGAATGGCTCTGTTTACAAGAACCTCGTTTACAGTACAATTTCAACATCGCAGAAAGTGAAAAATGGATAAAGAAGTTGTGGTATTTACTTACAAAGCAATATCACTCAGCAATGAAATCTATGTCATCAGGCCCTTAGCAGCACAATGAGTGGATTCAGGTATGATGATTCTAACTGAAATAAGTCACACAGAAAAAGAAACATCATAAGATATCAGTAATACACGGAATGTAAACTTGGCTACACAGGAACTGAATTACAGAACAGAACAGGGTCTCAAATTTAGAAAACCAACTTATGCTTGCTTAAGAGGAAAGGTGAGTTGGGGTGCTGCATAAAACCAGAGATTGAAATGAGCACAGATAAAGTTCCTTAAGCCAAATATGGAATAGACAAGAGCTACTATTTGCTCAACGAAATGGACTCAACACCGCATATTAAATGCCTAAGTATGTACCTGACTAGTAAGTATCATAAAACCTATGGATTGCTATGTCTCCGAAAGAGAATCAAGCATGTGTACAGGGGCATAAACGCAGCAGTGATAGGATTGGAGAGGTTCGGTGAGCAAATGAAGACCCTTTGAAGTCATATTGCATGGTACCCATTCCACGGGTTTCAACTACCCAGGTTTAAGGTATTCCTCCTTCAGCTAAAACATGCATGTGGAACCTAGAGTATGATCAACCAAGTGATCGGGAGACGTGTTCAAATATGTCTCAGTTTTCGAACCCAGGTCCTCGGGTGCAACATTCCAGACGCTTTACTAACACTCTCCCAACTTGGAGAGTCAGTCCCTTTAACCTCCTGTTTGGCCCAGTTTGCAATTTCTGCGGAAGATGAACAGGAATAGCGAGAACCAATGAGAGACTAGCTGGAGGTGTCTGGACGGGCAAATTTAACTCTCATTTCCCACCAGGAAGAGGAATTAACCAAAGGCTCAGCATTCCGTGCTGGAACCAGATTAGGGCCTGCAGCCATCCTGCGGTGTTGCGGCCAGGTCACAAGAAAGCGAGTTGAAGAAAGGAGCTCAGGGGCACTGTAATTCACAAACCTGCAGACTTATAAATGACAGCTATCGTCCAAAAATATACTGAAGTAAGGCTGCCAAGAGGACTTGAAAGCGGGGCAGAATTGCAAGAAACCGATTTCAGGAGGTAGACTGGAATTGCATTGAAAGCACAGGAAAAGAGGCAGAACATCCACAATGATGCACTTGGCCAAAAAGGGCGTATGCGTTTTTTCCTGAATATATTCAGGAAAAAACGCATACGCCCTTTTTGGCCAACCAAGCAAGCTTGCAAAGGAAATCTGCACTACAATGAAGTCTCACTTCCCCCCGGTCAAAAGGGCCATCTGAAAAAAGTGTAAAATCCAGAAAAGCAGGACAGGCCATGGAGAACTGGGAGCCTTGTTATGCTGATGGGCGGGATGTAAATTGCCAACAGACACTCGGGAGAAGTGTATGGTGTTTCCTGAAACATCTAAAAAACAAAGCAACAGAGCCTAGGGCACTTCCACTTATGGTCCTATAGCTTAGGGAAATTAAAATCAAAAAGACACAACCACCCCAAAGTATGGAATGGCTCTGTTTACAAGAACCTCGTTTACAGTACAATTTCAACATCGCAGAAAGTGAAAAATGGATAAAGAAGTTGTGGTATTTACTTACAAAGCAATATCACTCAGCAATGAAATCTATGTCATCAGGCCCTTAGCAGCACAATGAGTGGATTCAGGTATGATGATTCTAACTGAAATAAGTCACACAGAAAAAGAAACATCATAAGATATCAGTAATACACGGAATGTAAACTTGGCTACACAGGAACTGAATTACAGAACAGAACAGGGTCTCAAATTTAGAAAACCAACTTATGCTTGCTTAAGAGGAAAGGTGAGTTGGGGTGCTGCATAAAACCAGAGATTGAAATGAGCACAGATAAAGTTCCTTAAGCCAAATATGGAATAGACAAGAGCTACTCCTTGCTCAATGAAATGGACTCAACACCCCATATTAAACGCCTAAGAATGTACCTGACTAGTAAGTATCTTAAAACCTATGGATTGCTATGTCTCCAAAAGAGAATCAAGCATGTGTACAGGGGCATAAACGCAGCAGTGATAGGATTGGAGAGGTTCGGTGAGCAAATGAAGACCCTTTGAAGTCATATTGCATGGTACCCATTCCACGGGTTTCAACTACCCAGGTTTAAGGTATTCCTCCTTCAGCTAAAACATGCATGTGGAACCTAGAGTATGATCAACCAAGTGATCGGGAGACGTGTTCAAATATGTCTCAGTTTTCGAACCCAGGTCCTCGGGTGCAACATTCCAGACGCTTTACTAACACTCTCCCAACTTGGAGAGTCAGTCCCTTTAACCTCCTGTTTGGCCCAGTTTGCAATTTCTGCGGAAGATGAACAGGAATAGCGAGAACCAATGAGAGACTAGCTGGAGGTGTCTGGACGGGCAAATTTAACTCTCATTTCCCACCAGGAAGAGGAATTAACCAAAGGCTCAGCATTCCGTGCTGGAACCAGATTAGGGCCTGCAGCCATCCTGCGGTGTTGCGGCCAGGTCACAAGAAAGCGAGTTGAAGAAAGGAGCTCAGGGGCACTGTAATTCACAAACCTGCAGACTTATAAATGACAGCTATCGTCCAAAAATATACTGAAGTAAGGCTGCCAAGAGGACTTGAAAGCGGGGCAGAATTGCAAGAAACCGATTTCAGGAGGTAGACTGGAATTGCATTGAAAGCACAGGAAAAGAGGCAGAACATCCACAATGATGCACTTGGCCAAAAAGGGCGTATGCGTTTTTTCCTGAATATATTCAGGAAAAAACGCATACGCCCTTTTTGGCCAACCAAGCAAGCTTGCAAAGGAAATCTGCACTACAATGAAGTCTCACTTCCCCCCGGTCAAAAGGGCCATCTGAAAAAAGTGTAAAATCCAGAAAAGCAGGACAGGCCATGGAGAACTGGGAGCCTTGTTATGCTGATGGGCGGGATGTAAATTGCCAACAGACACTCGGGAGAAGTGTATGGTGTTTCCTGAAACATCTAAAAAACAAAGCAACAGAGCCTAGGGCACTTCCACTTATGGTCCTATAGCTTAGGGAAATTAAAATCAAAAAGACACAACCACCCCAAAGTATGGAATGGCTCTGTTTACAAGAACCTCGTTTACAGTACAATTTCAACATCGCAGAAAGTGAAAAATGGATAAAGAAGTTGTGGTATTTACTTACAAAGCAATATCACTCAGCAATGAAATCTATGTCATCAGGCCCTTAGCAGCACAATGAGTGGATTCAGGTATGATGATTCTAACTGAAATAAGTCACACAGAAAAAGAAACATCATAAGATATCAGTAATACACGGAATGTAAACTTGGCTACACAGGAACTGAATTACAGAACAGAACAGGGTCTCAAATTTAGAAAACCAACTTATGCTTGCTTAAGAGGAAAGGTGAGTTGGGGTGCTGCATAAAACCAGAGATTGAAATGAGCACAGATAAAGTTCCTTAAGCCAAATATGGAATAGACAAGAGCTACTCCTTGCTCAACGAAATGGACTCAACACCCCATATTAAACGCCTAAGAATGTACCTGACTAGTAAGTATCTTAAAACCTATGGATTGCTATGTCTCCAAAAGAGAATCAAGCATGTGTACAGGGGCATAAACGCAGCAGTGATAGGATTGGAGAGGTTCGGTGAGCAAATGAAGACCCTTTGAAGTCATATTGCATGGTACCCATTCCACGGGTTTCAACTACCCAGGTTTAAGGTATTCCTCCTTCAGCTAAAACATGCATGTGGAACCTAGAGTATGATCAACCAAGTGATCGGGAGACGTGTTCAAATATGTCTCAGTTTTCGAACCCAGGTCCTCGGGTGCAACATTCCAGACGCTTTACTAACACTCTCCCAACTTGGAGAGTCAGTCCCTTTAACCTCCTGTTTGGCCCAGTTTGCAATTTCTGCGGAAGATGAACAGGAATAGCGAGAACCAATGAGAGACTAGCTGGAGGTGTCTGGACGGGCAAATTTAACTCTCATTTCCCACCAGGAAGAGGAATTAACCAAAGGCTCAGCATTCCGTGCTGGAACCAGATTAGGGCCTGCAGCCATCCTGCGGTGTTGCGGCCAGGTCACAAGAAAGCGAGTTGAAGAAAGGAGCTCAGGGGCACTGTAATTCACAAACCTGCAGACTTATAAATGACAGCTATCGTCCAAAAATATACTGAAGTAAGGCTGCCAAGAGGACTTGAAAGCGGGGCAGAATTGCAAGAAACCGATTTCAGGAGGTAGACTGGAATTGCATTGAAAGCACAGGAAAAGAGGCAGAACATCCACAATGATGCACTTGGCCAAAAAGGGCGTATGCGTTTTTTCCTGAATATATTCAGGAAAAAACGCATACGCCCTTTTTGGCCAACCAAGCAAGCTTGCAAAGGAAATCTGCACTACAATGAAGTCTCACTTCCCCCCGGTCAAAAGGGCCATCTGAAAAAAGTGTAAAATCCAGAAAAGCAGGACAGGCCATGGAGAACTGCGAGCCTTGTTATGCTGATGGGCGGGATGTAAATTGCCAACAGAGACTCGGGAGAAGTGTATGGTGTTTCCTGAAACATCTAAAAAACAAAGCAACAGAGCCTAGGGCACTTCCACTTATGGTCCTATAGCTTAGGGAAATTAAAATCAAAAAGACACAGCCACCCCAAAGTATGGAATGGCTCTGTTTACAAGAACCTCGTTTACAGTACAATTTCAACATCGCAGAAAGTGAAAAATGGATAAAGAAGTTGTGGTATTTACTTACAAAGCAATATCACTCAGCAATGAAATCTATGTCATCAGGCCCTTAGCAGCACAATGAGTGGATTCAGGTATGATGATTCTAACTGAAATAAGTCACACAGAAAAAGAAACATCATATCAGTAATACACGGAATGTAAACTTGGCTACACAGGAACTGAATTACAGAACAGAACAGGGTCTCAAATTTAGAAAACCAACTTATGCTTGCTTAAGAGGAAAGGTGAGTTGGGGTGCTGCATAAAACCAGAGATTGAAATGAGCACAGATAAAGTTCCTTAAGCCAAATATGGAATAGACAAGAGCTACTCCTTGCTCAACGAAATGGACTCAACACCGCATATTAAACGCCTAAGAATGTACCTGACTAGTAAGTATCTTAAAACCTATGGATTGCTATGTCTCCGAAAGAGAATCAAGCATGTGTACAGGGGCATAAACGCAGCAGTGATAGGATTGGAGAGGTTCGGTGAGCAAATGAAGACCCTTTGAAGTCATATTGCATGGTACCCATTCCACGGGTTTCAACTACCCAGGTTTAAGGTATTCTTCCTTCAGCTAAAACATGCATGTGGAACCTAGAGTATGATCAACCATGTGATCGGGAGACGTGTTCAAATATGTCTCAGTTTTCGTACCCTGGTACTCGGGTGCAACATTCCAGACGCTTTACTAACACTCTCCCCACTTGGAGAGTCAGTCCCTTTAACCTCCTGTTTGGCCCAGTTTGCAATTTCTGCGGAAGATGAACAGGAATAGCGAGAACCAATGAGAGACTAGCTGGAGGTGTCTGGACGGGCAAATTTAACTCTCATTTCCCACCAGGAAGAGGAATTAACCAAAGGCTCAGCGTGCCGTGCCGGAACCAGATTAGGGCCTGCAGCCATCCTGCGGTGTTGCGGCCAGGTCACAAGAAAGCGAGTTGAAGAAAGGAGCTCAGGGGCACTGTAATTCACAAACCTGCAGACTTATAAATGACAGCTATCGTCCAAAAATATACTGAAGTAAGGCTGCCAAGAGGACTTGAAAGCGGGGCAGAATTGCAAGAAACCGATTTCAGGAGGTAGACTGGAATTGCATTGAAAGCATAGGAAAAGAGGCAGAACATCCACAATGATGCACTTGGCCAAAAAGGGCGTATGCGTTTTTTCCTGAATATATTCAGGAAAAAACGCATACGCCCTTTTTGGCCAACCAAGCAAGCTTGCAAAGGAAATCTGCACTACAATGAAGTCTCACTTCCCCCCGGTCAAAAGGGCCATCTGAAAAAAGTGTAAAATCCAGAAAGGCAGGACAGGCCATGGAGAACTGGGAGCCTTGTTATGCTGATGGGCGGGATGTAAATTGCCAACAGACACTCGGGAGAAGTGTATGGTGTTTCCTGAAACATCTAAAAAACAAAGCAACAGAGCCTAGGGCACTTCCACTTATGGTCCTATAGCTTAGGGAAATTAAAATCAAAAAGACACAGCCACCCCAAAGTATGGAATGGCTCTGTTTACAAGAATCTCGTTTACAGTACAAGTTCAACATCGCAGAAAGTGAAAAATGGATAAAGAAGTTGTGGTATTTACTTACAAAGCAATATCACTCAGCAATGAAATCTATGTCATCAGGCCCTTAGCAGCACAATGAGTGGATTCAGGTATGATGATTCTAACTGAAATAAGTCACACAGAAAAAGAAACATCATAAGATATCAGTAATACACGGAATGTAAACTTGGCTACACAGGAACTGAATTACAGAACAGAACAGGGTCTCAAATTTAGAAAACCAACTTATGCTTGCTTAAGAGGAAAGGTGAGTTGGGGTGCTGCATAAAACCAGAGATTGAAATGAGCACAGATAAAGTTCCTTAAGCCAAATATGGAATAGACAAGAGCTACTCCTTGCTCAACGAAATGGACTCAACACCGCATATTAAACGCCTAAGAATGTACCTGACTAGTAAGTATCTTAAAACCTATGGATTGCTATGTCTCCGAAAGAGAATCAAGCATGTGTACAGGGGCATAAACGCAGCAGTGATAGGATTGGAGAGGTTCGGTGAGCAAATGAAGACCCTTTGAAGTCATATTGCATGGTACCCATTCCACGGGTTTCAACTACCCAGGTTTAAGGTATTCTTCCTTCAGCTAAAACATGCATGTGGAACCTAGAGTATGATCAACCATGTGATCGGGAGACGTGTTCAAATATGTCTCAGTTTTCGTACCCTGGTACTCGGGTGCAACATTCCAGACGCTTTACTAACACTCTCCCGACTTGGAGAGTCAGTCCCTTTAACCTCCTGTTTGGCCCAGTTTGCAATTTCTGCGGAAGATGAACAGGAATAGCGAGAACCAATGAGAGACTAGCTGGAGGTGTCTGGACGGGCAAATTTAACTCTCATTTCCCACCAGGAAGAGGAATTAACCAAAGGCTCAGCGTGCCGTGCCGGAACCAGATTAGGGCCTGAAACCATCCTGCGGTGTTGCGGCCAGGTCACAAGAAAGCGAGTTGAAGAAAGGAGCTCAGGGGCACTGTAATGCACAAACCTGCAGAGTTATAAATGACAGCTATCGTCCAAAAATATACTGAAGTAAGGCTGCCAAGAGGACTTGAAAGCGGGGCAGAATTGCAGGAAACCGATTTCACGAGGTAGACTGGAATTGCATTGAAAGCATAGGAAAAGAGGCAGAACGTCCACAATGATGCACTTGGCCAAAAAGAGCGTATGCGTTTTTTCCTGAATATATTCAGGAAAAAACGCATACGCCCTTTTTGGCCAACCAAGCAAGCTTGCAAAGGAAATCTGCACTACAATGAAGTCTCACTTCCCCCCGGTCAAAAGGGCCATCTGAAAAAAGTGTAAAATCCAGAAAAGCAGGACAGGCCATGGAGAACTGGGAGCCTTGTTATGCTGATGGGCGGGATGTAAATTGCCAACAGACACTCGGGAGAAGTGTATGGTGTTTCCTGAAACATCTAAAAAACAAAGCAACAGAGCCTAGGGCACTTCCACTTATGGTCCTATAGCTTAGGGAAATTAAAATCAAAAAGACACAGCCACCCCAAAGTATGGAATGGCTCTGTTTACAAGAACCTCGTTTACAGTACAAGGTCAACATCGCAGAAAGTGAAAAATGGATAAAGAAGTTGTGGTATTTACTTACAAAGCAATATCACTCAGCAATGAAGTCTATGTCATCAGGCCCTTAGCAGCACAATGAGTGGATTCAGGTATGATGATTCTAACTGAAATAAGTCACACAGAAAAAGAAACATCATAAGATATCAGTAATACACGGAATGTAAACTTGGCTACACAGGAACTGAATTACAGAACAGAACAGGTTCTCAAATTTAGAAAACCAACTTATGCTTGCTTAAGAGGAAAGGTGAGTTGGGGTGCTGCATAAAACCAGAGATTGAAATGAGCACAGATAAACTTCCTTAAGGCAAATATGGAATAGACAAGAGCTACTCCTTGCTCAACGAAATGGACTCAACACCGCATATTAAATGCCTAAGAATGTACCTGACTAGTAAGTATCTTAAAACCTATGGATTGCTATGTCTCCGAAAGAGAATCAAGCATGTGTACAGGGGCATAAACGCAGCAGTGATAGGATTGGAGAGGTTCGGTGAGCAAATGAAGACCCTTTGAAGTCATATTGCATGGTACCCATTCCACGGGTTTCAACTACCCAGGTTTAAGGTATTCTTCCTTCAGCTAAAACATGCATGTGGAACCTAGAGTATGATCAACCAAGTGATCGGGAGACGTGTTCAAATATGTCTCAGTTTTCGAACCCAGGTCCTCGGATGCAACATTCCAGACGCTTTACTAACACTCTCCCAACTTGGAGAGTCAGTCCCTTTAACCTCCTGTTTGGCCCAGTTTGCAATTTCTGCGGAAGATGAACAGGAATAGCGAGAACCAATGAGAGACTAGCTGGAGGTGTCTGGACGGGCAAATTTAACTCTCATTTCCCACCAGGAAGAGGAATTAACCAAAGGCTCAGCATTCCGTGCCGGAACCAGATTAGGGCCTGCAGCCATCCTGCGGTGTTGCGGCCAGGTCACAAGAAAGCGAGTTGAAGAAAGGAGCTCAGGGGCACTGTAATTCACAAACCTGCAGACTTATAAATGACAGCTATCGTCCAAAAATATACTGAAGTAAGGCTGCCAAGAGGACTTGAAAGCGGGGCAGAATTGCAAGAAACCGATTTCAGGAGGTAGACTGGAATTGCATTGAAAGCACAGGAAAAGAGGCAGAACATCCACAATGATGCACTTGGCCAAAAAGGGCGTATGCGTTTTTTCCTGAATATATTCAGGAAAAAACGCATACGCCCTTTTTGGCCAACCAAGCAAGCTTGCAAAGGAAATCTGCACTACAATGAAGTCTCACTTCCCCCCGGTCAAAAGGGCCATCTGAAAAAAGTGTAAAATCCAGAAAAGCAGGACAGGCCATGGAGAACTGCGAGCCTTGTTATGCTGATGGGCGGGATGTAAATTGCCAACAGAGACTCGGGAGAAGTGTATGGTGTTTCCTGAAACATCTAAAAAACAAAGCAACAGAGCCTAGGGCACTTCCACTTATGGTCCTATAGCTTAGGGAAATTAAAATCAAAAAGACACAGCCACCCCAAAGTATGGAATGGCTCTGTTTACAAGAACCTCGTTTACAGTACAATTTCAACATCGCAGAAAGTGAAAAATGGATAAAGAAGTTGTGGTATTTACTTACAAAGCAATATCACTCAGCAATGAAATCTATGTCATCAGGCCCTTAGCAGCACAATGAGTGGATTCAGGTATGATGATTCTAACTGAAATAAGTCACACAGAAAAAGAAACATCATAAGATATCAGTAATACACGGAATGTAAACTTGGCTACACAGGAACTGAATTACAGAACAGAACAGGGTCTCAAATTTAGAAAACCAACTTATGCTTGCTTAAGAGGAAAGGTGAGTTGGGGTGCTGCATAAAACCAGAGATTGAAATGAGCACAGATAAAGTTCCTTAAGCCAAATATGGAATAGACAAGAGCTACTATTTGCTCAACGAAATGGACTCAACACCGCATATTAAACGCCTAAGTATGTACCTGACTAGTAAGTATCATAAAACCTATGGATTGCTATGTCTCCGAAAGAGAATCAAGCATGTGTACAGGGGCATAAACGCAGCAGTGATAGGATTGGAGAGGTTCGGTGAGCAAATGAAGACCCTTTGAAGTCATATTGCATGGTACCCATTCCACGGGTTTCAACTACCCAGGTTTAAGGTATTCCTCCTTCAGCTAAAACATGCATGTGGAACCTAGAGTATGATCAACCAAGTGATCGGGAGACGTGTTCAAATATGTCTCAGTTTTCGAACCCAGGTCCTCGGGTGCAACATTCCAGACGCTTTACTAACACTCTCCCAACTTGGAGAGTCAGTCCCTTTAACCTCCTGTTTGGCCCAGTTTGCAATTTCTGCGGAAGATGAACAGGAATAGCGAGAACCAATGAGAGACTAGCTGGAGGTGTCTGGACGGGCAAATTTAACTCTCATTTCCCACCAGGAAGAGGAATTAACCAAAGGCTCAGCATTCCGTGCTGGAACCAGATTAGGGCCTGCAGCCATCCTGCGGTGTTGCGGCCAGGTCACAAGAAAGCGAGTTGAAGAAAGGAGCTCAGGGGCACTGTAATTCACAAACCTGCAGACTTATAAATGACAGCTATCGTCCAAAAATATACTGAAGTAAGGCTGCCAAGAGGACTTGAAAGCGGGGCAGAATTGCAAGAAACCGATTTCAGGAGGTAGACTGGAATTGCATTGAAAGCACAGGAAAAGAGGCAGAACATCCACAATGATGCACTTGGCCAAAAAGGGCGTATGCGTTTTTTCCTGAATATATTCAGGAAAAAACGCATACGCCCTTTTTGGCCAACCAAGCAAGCTTGCAAAGGAAATCTGCACTACAATGAAGTCTCACTTCCCCCCGGTCAAAAGGGCCATCTGAAAAAAGTGTAAAATCCAGAAAAGCAGGACAGGCCATGGAGAACTGGGAGCCTTGTTATGCTGATGGGCGGGATGTAAATTGCCAACAGACACTCGGGAGAAGTGTATGGTGTTTCCTGAAACATCTAAAAAACAAAGCAACAGAGCCTAGGGCACTTCCACTTATGGTCCTATAGCTTAGGGAAATTAAAATCAAAAAGACACAACCACCCCAAAGTATGGAATGGCTCTGTTTACAAGAACCTCGTTTACAGTACAATTTCAACATCGCAGAAAGTGAAAAATGGATAAAGAAGTTGTGGTATTTACTTACAAAGCAATATCACTCAGCAATGAAATCTATGTCATCAGGCCCTTAGCAGCACAATGAGTGGATTCAGGTATGATGATTCTAACTGAAATAAGTCACACAGAAAAAGAAACATCATATCAGTAATACACGGAATGTAAACTTGGCTACACAGGAACTGAATTACAGAACAGAACAGGGTCTCAAATTTAGAAAACCAACTTATGCTTGCTTAAGAGGAAAGGTGAGTTGGGGTGCTGCATAAAACCAGAGATTGAAATGAGCACAGATAAAGTTCCTTAAGCCAAATATGGAATAGACAAGAGCTACTCCTTGCTCAACGAAATGGACTCAACACCGCATATTAAACGCCTAAGAATGTACCTGACTAGTAAGTATCTTAAAACCTATGGATTGCTATGTCTCCGAAAGAGAATCAAGCATGTGTACAGGGGCATAAACGCAGCAGTGATAGGATTGGAGAGGTTCGGTGAGCAAATGAAGACCCTTTGAAGTCATATTGCATGGTACCCATTCCACGGGTTTCAACTACCCAGGTTTAAGGTATTCTTCCTTCAGCTAAAACATGCATGTGGAACCTAGAGTATGATCAACCATGTGATCGGGAGACGTGTTCAAATATGTCTCAGTTTTCGTACCCTGGTACTCGGGTGCAACATTCCAGACGCTTTACTAACACTCTCCCCACTTGGAGAGTCAGTCCCTTTAACCTCCTGTTTGGCCCAGTTTGCAATTTCTGCGGAAGATGAACAGGAATAGCGAGAACCAATGAGAGACTAGCTGGAGGTGTCTGGACGGGCAAATTTAACTCTCATTTCCCACCAGGAAGAGGAATTAACCAAAGGCTCAGCGTGCCGTGCCGGAGCCAGATTAGGGCCTGAAGCCATCCTGCGGTGTTGCGGCCAGCTCACAAGAAAGCGAGTTGAAGAAAGGAGCTCAGGGGCACTGTAATTCACAAACCTGCAGAGTTATAAATGACAGCTATCGTCCAAAAATATACTGAAGTAAGGCTGCCAAGAGGACTTGAAAGCGGGGCAGAATTGCAAGGAACCAATTTCAGGAGGTAGACTGGAATTGCATTGAAAGCATAGGAAAAGAGGCAGAACATCCACAATGATGCACTTGGCCAAAAAGGGCGTATGCGTTTTTTCCTGAATATATTCAGGAAAAAACGCATACGCCCTTTTTGGCCAACCAAGCAAGCTTGCAAAGGAAATCTGCACTACAATGAAGTCTCACTTCCCCCCGGTCAAAAGGGCCATCTGAAAAAAGTGTAAAATCCAGAAAGGCAGGACAGGCCATGGAGAACTGGGAGCCTTGTTATGCTGATGGGCGGGATGTAAATTGCCAACAGACACTCGGGAGAAGTGTATGGTGTTTCCTGAAACATCTAAAAAACAAAGCAACAGAGCCTAGGGCACTTCCACTTATGGTCCTATAGCTTAGGGAAATTAAAATCAAAAAGACACAGCCACCCCAAAGTATGGAATGGCTCTGTTTACAAGAATCTCGTTTACAGTACAAGTTCAACATCGCAGAAAGTGAAAAATGGATAAAGAAGTTGTGGTATTTACTTACAAAGCAATATCACTCAGCAATGAAATCTATGTCATCAGGCCCTTAGCAGCACAATGAGTGGATTCAGGTATGATGATTCTAACTGAAATAAGTCACACAGAAAAAGAAACATCATAAGATATCAGTAATACACGGAATGTAAACTTGGCTACACAGGAACTGAATTACAGAACAGAACAGGGTCTCAAATTTAGAAAACCAACTTATGCTTGCTTAAGAGGAAAGGTGAGTTGGGGTGCTGCATAAAACCAGAGATTGAAATGAGCACAGATAAAGTTCCTTAAGCCAAATATGGAATAGACAAGAGCTACTCCTTGCTCAACGAAATGGACTCAACACCGCATATTAAACGCCTAAGAATGTACCTGACTAGTAAGTATCTTAAAACCTATGGATTGCTATGTCTCCGAAAGAGAATCAAGCATGTGTACAGGGGCATAAACGCAGCAGTGATAGGATTGGAGAGGTTCGGTGAGCAAATGAAGACCCTTTGAAGTCATATTGCATGGTACCCATTCCACGGGTTTCAACTACCCAGGTTTAAGGTATTCTTCCTTCAGCTAAAACATGCATGTGGAACCTAGAGTATGATCAACCATGTGATCGGGAGACGTGTTCAAATATGTCTCAGTTTTCGTACCCTGGTACTCGGGTGCAACATTCCAGACGCTTTACTAACACTCTCCCGACTTGGAGAGTCAGTCCCTTTAACCTCCTGTTTGGCCCAGTTTGCAATTTCTGCGGAAGATGAACAGGAATAGCGAGAACCAATGAGAGACTAGCTGGAGGTGTCTGGACGGGCAAATTTAACTCTCATTTCCCACCAGGAAGAGGAATTAACCAAAGGCTCAGCGTGCCGTGCCGGAACCAGATTAGGGCCTGAAACCATCCTGCGGTGTTGCGGCCAGGTCACAAGAAAGCGAGTTGAAGAAAGGAGCTCAGGGGCACTGTAATGCACAAACCTGCAGAGTTATAAATGACAGCTATCGTCCAAAAATATACTGAAGTAAGGCTGCCAAGAGGACTTGAAAGCGGGGCAGAATTGCAGGAAACCGATTTCACGAGGTAGACTGGAATTGCATTGAAAGCATAGGAAAAGAGGCAGAACGTCCACAATGATGCACTTGGCCAAAAAGAGCGTATGCGTTTTTTCCTGAATATATTCAGGAAAAAACGCATACGCTCTTTTTGGCCAACCAAGCATGCTTGCAAAGGAAATCTGCACTACCATGAAGTCTCACTTCCCCCCTGTCAAAAGGGCCATCTGAAAAAAGTGTAAAATCCAGAAAGGCAGGACAGGCCATGGAGAACTGGGAGCCTTGTTATGCTGATGGGCGGGATGTAAATTGCCAACAGACACTCGGGAGAAGTGTATGGTGTTTCCTGAAACATCTAAAAAACAAAGCAACAGAGCCTAGGGCACTTCCACTTATGGTCCTATAGCTTAGGGAAATTAAAATCAAAAAGACACAGCCACCCCAAAGTATGGAATGGCTCTGTTTACAAGAACCTCGTTTACAGTACAAGGTCAACATCGCAGAAAGTGAAAAATGGATAAAGAAGTTGTGGTATTTACTTACAAAGCAATATCACTCAGCAATGAAGTCTATGTCATCAGGCCCTTAGCAGCACAATGAGTGGATTCAGGTATGATGATTCTAACTGAAATAAGTCACACAGAAAAAGAAACATCATAAGATATCAGTAATACACGGAATGTAAACTTGGCTACACAGGAACTGAATTACAGAACAGAACAGGTTCTCAAATTTAGAAAACCAACTTATGCTTGCTTAAGAGGAAAGGTGAGTTGGGGTGCTGCATAAAACCAGAGATTGAAATGAGCACAGATAAACTTCCTTAAGGCAAATATGGAATAGACAAGAGCTACTCCTTGCTCAACGAAATGGACTCAACACCGCATATTAAATGCCTAAGAATGTACCTGACTAGTAAGTATCTTAAAACCTATGGATTGCTATGTCTCCGAAAGAGAATCAAGCATGTGTACAGGGGCATAAACGCAGCAGTGATAGGATTGGAGAGGTTCGGTGAGCAAATGAAGACCCTTTGAAGTCATATTGCATGGTACCCATTCCACGGGTTTCAACTACCCAGGTTTAAGGTATTCTTCCTTCAGCTAAAACATGCATGTGGAACCTAGAGTATGATCAACCAAGTGATCGGGAGACGTGTTCAAATATGTCTCAGTTTTCGAACCCAGGTCCTCGGATGCAACATTCCAGACGCTTTACTAACACTCTCCCAACTTGGAGAGTCAGTCCCTTTAACCTCCTGTTTGGCCCAGTTTGCAATTTCTGCGGAAGATGAACAGGAATAGCGAGAACCAATGAGAGACTAGCTGGAGGTGTCTGGACGGGCAAATTTAACTCTCATTTCCCACCAGGAAGAGGAATTAACGAAAGGCTCAGCGTGCCGTGCCGGAACCAGATTAGGGCCTGAAGCCATCCTGCGGTGTTGCGGCCAGGTCACAAGAAAGCGAGTTGAAGAAAGGAGCTCAGGGGCACTGTAATTCACAAACCTGCAGAGTTATAAATGACAGCTATCGTCCAAAAATATACTGAAGTAAGGCTGCCAAGAGGACTTGAAAGCGGGGCAGAATTGCAAGAAACCGATTTCAGGAGGTAGACTGGAATTGCATTGAAAGCACAGGAAAAGAGGCAGAACATCCACAATGATGCACTTGGCCAAAAAGGGCGTATGCGTTTTTTCCTGAATATATTCAGGAAAAAACGCATACGCCCTTTTTGGCCAACCAAGCAAGCTTGCAAAGGAAATCTGCACTACAATGAAGTCTCACTTCCCCCCGGTCAAAAGGGCCATCTGAAAAAAGTGTAAAATCCAGAAAGGCAGGACAGGCCATGGAGAACTGGGAGCCTTGTTATGCTGATGGGCGGGATGTAAATTGCCAACAGACACTCGGGAGAAGTGTATGGTGTTTCCTGAAACATCTAAAAAACAAAGCAACAGAGCCTAGGGCACTTCCACTTATGGTCCTATAGCTTAGGGAAATTAAAATCAAAAAGACACAACCACCCCAAAGTATGGAATGGCTCTGTTTACAAGAACCTCGTTTACAGTACAATTTCAACATCGCAGAAAGTGAAAAATGGATAAAGAAGTTGTGGTATTTACTTACAAAGCAATATCACTCAGCAATGAAATCTATGTCATCAGGCCCTTAGCAGCACAATGAGTGGATTCAGGTATGATGATTCTAACTGAAATAAGTCACACAGAAAAAGAAACATCATAAGATATCAGTAATACACGGAATGTAAACTTGGCTACACAGGAACTGAATTACAGAACAGAACAGGGTCTCAAATTTAGAAAACCAACTTATGCTTGCTTAAGAGGAAAGGTGAGTTGGGGTGCTGCATAAAACCAGAGATTGAAATGAGCACAGATAAAGTTCCTTAAGCCAAATATGGAATAGACAAGAGCTACTATTTGCTCAACGAAATGGACTCAACACCGCATATTAAACGCCTAAGAATGTACCTGACTAGTAAGTATCTTAAAACCTATGGATTGCTATGTCTCCGAAAGAGAATCAAGCATGTGTACAGGGGCATAAACGCAGCAGTGATAGGATTGGAGAGGTTCGGTGAGCAAATGAAGACCCTTTGAAGTCATATTGCATGGTACCCATTCCACGGGTTTCAACTACCCAGGTTTAAGGTATTCCTCCTTCAGCTAAAACATGCATGTGGAACCTAGAGTATGATCAACCAAGTGATCGGGAGACGTGTTCAAATATGTCTCAGTTTTCGAACCCAGGTCCTCGGGTGCAACATTCCAGACGCTTTACTAACACTCTCCCAACTTGGAGAGTCAGTCCCTTTAACCTCCTGTTTGGCCCAGTTTGCAATTTCTGCGGAAGATGAACAGGAATAGCGAGAACCAATGAGAGACTAGCTGGAGGTGTCTGGACGGGCAAATTTAACTCTCATTTCCCACCAGGAAGAGGAATTAACCAAAGGCTCAGCATTCCGTGCTGGAACCAGATTAGGGCCTGCAGCCATCCTGCGGTGTTGCGGCCAGGTCACAAGAAAGCGAGTTGAAGAAAGGAGCTCAGGGGCACTGTAATTCACAAACCTGCAGACTTATAAATGACAGCTATCGTCCAAAAATATACTGAAGTAAGGCTGCCAAGAGGACTTGAAAGCGGGGCAGAATTGCAAGAAACCGATTTCAGGAGGTAGACTGGAATTGCATTGAAAGCACAGGAAAAGAGGCAGAACATCCACAATGATGCACTTGGCCAAAAAGGGCGTATGCGTTTTTTCCTGAATATATTCAGGAAAAAACGCATACGCCCTTTTTGGCCAACCAAGCAAGCTTGCAAAGGAAATCTGCACTACAATGAAGTCTCACTTCCCCCCGGTCAAAAGGGCCATCTGAAAAAAGTGTAAAATCCAGAAAAGCAGGACAGGCCATGGAGAACTGGGAGCCTTGTTATGCTGATGGGCGGGATGTAAATTGCCAACAGAGACTCGGGAGAAGTGTATGGTGTTTCCTGAAACATCTAAAAAACAAAGCAACAGAGCCTAGGGCACTTCCACTTATGGTCCTATAGCTTAGGGAAATTAAAATCAAAAAGACACAGCCACCCCAAAGTATGGAATGGCTCTGTTTACAAGAACCTCGTTTACAGTACAATTTCAACATCGCAGAAAGTGAAAAATGGATAAAGAAGTTGTGGTATTTACTTACAAAGCAATATCACTCAGCAATGAAATCTATGTCATCAGGCCCTTAGCAGCACAATGAGTGGATTCAGGTATGATGATTCTAACTGAAATAAGTCACACAGAAAAAGAAACATCATAAGATATCAGTAATACACGGAATGTAAACTTGGCTACACAGGAACTGAATTACAGAACAGAACAGGGTCTCAAATTTAGAAAACCAACTTATGCTTGCTTAAGAGGAAAGGTGAGTTGGGGTGCTGCATAAAACCAGAGATTGAAATGAGCACAGATAAAGTTCCTTAAGCCAAATATGGAATAGACAAGAGCTACTATTTGCTCAACGAAATGGACTCAACACCGCATATTAAATGCCTAAGTATGTACCTGACTAGTAAGTATCATAAAACCTATGGATTGCTATGTCTCCGAAAGAGAATCAAGCATGTGTACAGGGGCATAAACGCAGCAGTGATAGGATTGGAGAGGTTCGGTGAGCAAATGAAGACCCTTTGAAGTCATATTGCATGGTACCCATTCCACGGGTTTCAACTACCCAGGTTTAAGGTATTCCTCCTTCAGCTAAAACATGCATGTGGAACCTAGAGTATGATCAACCAAGTGATCGGGAGACGTGTTCAAATATGTCTCAGTTTTCGAACCCAGGTCCTCGGGTGCAACATTCCAGACGCTTTACTAACACTCTCCCAACTTGGAGAGTCAGTCCCTTTAACCTCCTGTTTGGCCCAGTTTGCAATTTCTGCGGAAGATGAACAGGAATAGCGAGAACCAATGAGAGACTAGCTGGAGGTGTCTGGACGGGCAAATTTAACTCTCATTTCCCACCAGGAAGAGGAATTAACCAAAGGCTCAGCATTCCGTGCTGGAACCAGATTAGGGCCTGCAGCCATCCTGCGGTGTTGCGGCCAGGTCACAAGAAAGCGAGTTGAAGAAAGGAGCTCAGGGGCACTGTAATTCACAAACCTGCAGACTTATAAATGACAGCTATCGTCCAAAAATATACTGAAGTAAGGCTGCCAAGAGGACTTGAAAGCGGGGCAGAATTGCAAGAAACCGATTTCAGGAGGTAGACTGGAATTGCATTGAAAGCACAGGAAAAGAGGCAGAACATCCACAATGATGCACTTGGCCAAAAAGGGCGTATGCGTTTTTTCCTGAATATATTCAGGAAAAAACGCATACGCCCTTTTTGGCCAACCAAGCAAGCTTGCAAAGGAAATCTGCACTACAATGAAGTCTCACTTCCCCCCGGTCAAAAGGGCCATCTGAAAAAAGTGTAAAATCCAGAAAAGCAGGACAGGCCATGGAGAACTGGGAGCCTTGTTATGCTGATGGGCGGGATGTAAATTGCCAACAGACACTCGGGAGAAGTGTATGGTGTTTCCTGAAACATCTAAAAAACAAAGCAACAGAGCCTAGGGCACTTCCACTTATGGTCCTATAGCTTAGGGAAATTAAAATCAAAAAGACACAACCACCCCAAAGTATGGAATGGCTCTGTTTACAAGAACCTCGTTTACAGTACAATTTCAACATCGCAGAAAGTGAAAAATGGATAAAGAAGTTGTGGTATTTACTTACAAAGCAATATCACTCAGCAATGAAATCTATGTCATCAGGCCCTTAGCAGCACAATGAGTGGATTCAGGTATGATGATTCTAACTGAAATAAGTCACACAGAAAAAGAAACATCATAAGATATCAGTAATACACGGAATGTAAACTTGGCTACACAGGAACTGAATTACAGAACAGAACAGGGTCTCAAATTTAGAAAACCAACTTATGCTTGCTTAAGAGGAAAGGTGAGTTGGGGTGCTGCATAAAACCAGAGATTGAAATGAGCACAGATAAAGTTCCTTAAGCCAAATATGGAATAGACAAGAGCTACTCCTTGCTCAACGAAATGGACTCAACACCGCATATTAAACGCCTAAGAATGTACCTGACTAGTAAGTATCTTAAAACCTATGGATTGCTATGTCTCCGAAAGAGAATCAAGCATGTGTACAGGGGCATAAACGCAGCAGTGATAGGATTGGAGAGGTTCGGTGAGCAAATGAAGACCCTTTGAAGTCATATTGCATGGTACCCATTCCACGGGTTTCAACTACCCAGGTTTAAGGTATTCTTCCTTCAGCTAAAACATGCATGTGGAACCTAGAGTATGATCAACCATGTGATCGGGAGACGTGTTCAAATATGTCTCAGTTTTCGTACCCTGGTACTCGGGTGCAACATTCCAGACGCTTTACTAACACTCTCCCCACTTGGAGAGTCAGTCCCTTTAACCTCCTGTTTGGCCCAGTTTGCAATTTCTGCGGAAGATGAACAGGAATAGCGAGAACCAATGAGAGACTAGCTGGAGGTGTCTGGACGGGCAAATTTAACTCTCATTTCCCACCAGGAAGAGGAATTAACCAAAGGCTCAGCGTGCCGTGCCGGAGCCAGATTAGGGCCTGAAGCCATCCTGCGGTGCTGCGGCCAGCTCACAAGAAAGCGAGTTGAAGAAAGGAGCTCAGGGGCACTGTAATTCACAAACCTGCAGAGTTATAAATGACAGCTATCGTCCAAAAATATACTGAAGTAAGGCTGCCAAGAGGACTTGAAAGCGGGGCAGAATTGCAAGGAACCAATTTCAGGAGGTAGACTGGAATTGCATTGAAAGCATAGGAAAAGAGGCAGAACATCCACAATGATGCACTTGGCCAAAAAGGGCGTATGCGTTTTTTCCTGAATATATTCAGGAAAAAACGCATACGCCCTTTTTGGCCAACCAAGCAAGCTTGCAAAGGAAATCTGCACTACAATGAAGTCTCACTTCCCCCCGGTCAAAAGGGCCATCTGAAAAAAGTGTAAAATCCAGAAAGGCAGGACAGGCCATGGAGAACTGGGAGCCTTGTTATGCTGATGGGCGGGATGTAAATTGCCAACAGACACTCGGGAGAAGTGTATGGTGTTTCCTGAAACATCTAAAAAACAAAGCAACAGAGCCTAGGGCACTTCCACTTATGGTCCTATAGCTTAGGGAAATTAAAATCAAAAAGACACAGCCACCCCAAAGTATGGAATGGCTCTGTTTACAAGAACCTCGTTTACAGTACAAGTTCAACATCGCAGAAAGTGAAAAATGGATAAAGAAGTTGTGGTATTTACTTACAAAGCAATATCACTCAGCAATGAAATCTATGTCATCAGGCCCTTAGCAGCACAATGAGTGGATTCAGGTATGATGATTCTAACTGAAATAAGTCACACAGAAAAAGAAACATCATAAGATATCAGTAATACACGGAATGTAAACTTGGCTACACAGGAACTGAATTACAGAACAGAACAGGGTCTCAAATTTAGAAAACCAACTTATGCTTGCTTAAGAGGAAAGGTGAGTTGGGGTGCTGCATAAAACCAGAGATTGAAATGAGCACAGATAAAGTTCCTTAAGCCAAATATGGAATAGACAAGAGCTACTCCTTGCTCAACGAAATGGACTCAACACCGCATATTAAACGCCTAAGAATGTACCTGACTAGTAAGTATCTTAAAACCTATGGATTGCTATGTCTCCGAAAGAGAATCAAGCATGTGTACAGGGGCATAAACGCAGCAGTGATAGGATTGGAGAGGTTCGGTGAGCAAATGAAGACCCTTTGAAGTCATATTGCATGGTACCCATTCCACGGGTTTCAACTACCCAGGTTTAAGGTATTCTTCCTTCAGCTAAAACATGCATGTGGAACCTAGAGTATGATCAACCATGTGATCGGGAGACGTGTTCAAATATGTCTCAGTTTTCGTACCCTGGTACTCGGGTGCAACATTCCAGATGCTTTACTAACACTCTCCCCACTTGGAGAGTCAGTCCCTTTAACCTCCTGTTTGGCCCAGTTTGCAATTTCTGCGGAAGATGAACAGGAATAGCGAGAACCAATGAGAGACTAGCTGGAGGTGTCTGGACGGGCAAATTTAACTCTCATTTCCCACCAGGAAGAGGAATTAACCAAAGGCTCAGCGTGCCGTGCCGGAACCAGATTAGGGCCTGAAACCATCCTGCGGTGTTGCGGCCAGGTCACAAGAAAGCGAGTTGAAGAAAGGAGCTCAGGGGCACTGTAATGCACAAACCTGCAGAGTTATAAATGACAGCTATCGTCCAAAAATATACTGAAGTAAGGCTGCCAAGAGGACTTGAAAGCGGGGCAGAATTGCAAGAAACCGATTTCAGGAGGTAGACTGGAATTGCATTGAAAGCACAGGAAAAGAGGCAGAACATCCACAATGATGCACTTGGCCAAAAAGGGCGTATGCGTTTTTTCCTGAATATATTCAGGAAAAAACGCATACGCCCTTTTTGGCCAACCAAGCAAGCTTGCAAAGGAAATCTGCACTACAATGAAGTCTCACTTCCCCCCGGTCAAAAGGGCCATCTGAAAAAAGTGTAAAATCCAGAAAAGCAGGACAGGCCATGGAGAACTGGGAGCCTTGTTATGCTGATGGGCGGGATGTAAATTGCCAACAGACACTCGGGAGAAGTGTATGGTGTTTCCTGAAACATCTAAAAAACAAAGCAACAGAGCCTAGGGCACTTCCACTTATGGTCCTATAGCTTAGGGAAATTAAAATCAAAAAGACACAGCCACCCCAAAGTATGGAATGGCTCTGTTTACAAGAACCTCGTTTACAGTACAATTTCAACATCGCAGAAAGTGAAAAATGGATAAAGAAGTTGTGGTATTTACTTACAAAGCAATATCACTCAGCAATGAAATCTATGTCATCAGGCCCTTAGCAGCACAATGAGTGGATTCAGGTATGATGATTCTAACTGAAATAAGTCACACAGAAAAAGAAACATCATAAGATATCAGTAATACACGGAATGTAAACTTGGCTACACAGGAACTGAATTACAGAACAGAACAGGGTCTCAAATTTAGAAAACCAACTTATGCTTGCTTAAGAGGAAAGGTGAGTTGGGGTGCTGCATAAAACCAGAGATTGAAATGAGCACAGATAAAGTTCCTTAAGCCAAATATGGAATAGACAAGAGCTACTCCTTGCTCAACGAAATGGACTCAACACCGCATATTAAACGCCTAAGAATGTACCTGACTAGTAAGTATCTTAAAACCTATGGATTGCTATGTCTCCGAAAGAGAATCAAGCATGTGTACAGGGGCATAAACGCAGCAGTGATAGGATTGGAGAGGTTCGGTGAGCAAATGAAGACCCTTTGAAGTCATATTGCATGGTACCCATTCCACGGGTTTCAACTACCCAGGTTTAAGGTATTCTTCCTTCAGCTAAAACATGCATGTGGAACCTAGAGTATGATCAACCATGTGATCGGGAGACGTGTTCAAATATGTCTCAGTTTTCGTACCCTGGTACTCGGGTGCAACATTCCAGACGCTTTACTAACACTCTCCCCACTTGGAGAGTCAGTCCCTTTAACCTCCTGTTTGGCCCAGTTTGCAATTTCTGCGGAAGATGAACAGGAATAGCGAGAACCAATGAGAGACTAGCTGGAGGTGTCTGGACGGGCAAATTTAACTCTCATTTCCCACCAGGAAGAGGAATTAACCAAAGGCTCAGCGTGCCGTGCCGGAGCCAGATTAGGGCCTGAAGCCATCCTGCGGTGCTGCGGCCAGCTCACAAGAAAGCGAGTTGAAGAAAGGAGCTCAGGGGCACTGTAATTCACAAACCTGCAGAGTTATAAATGACAGCTATCGTCCAAAAATATACTGAAGTAAGGCTGCCAAGAGGACTTGAAAGCGGGGCAGAATTGCAAGGAACCAATTTCAGGAGGTAGACTGGAATTGCATTGAAAGCATAGGAAAAGAGGCAGAACATCCACAATGATGCACTTGGCCAAAAAGGGCGTATGCGTTTTTTCCTGAATATATTCAGGAAAAAACGCATACGCCCTTTTTGGCCAACCAAGCAAGCTTGCAAAGGAAATCTGCACTACAATGAAGTCTCACTTCCCCCCGGTCAAAAGGGCCATCTGAAAAAAGTGTAAAATCCAGAAAGGCAGGACAGGCCATGGAGAACTGGGAGCCTTGTTATGCTGATGGGCGGGATGTAAATTGCCAACAGACACTCGGGAGAAGTGTATGGTGTTTCCTGAAACATCTAAAAAACAAAGCAACAGAGCCTAGGGCACTTCCACTTATGGTCCTATAGCTTAGGGAAATTAAAATCAAAAAGACACAGCCACCCCAAAGTATGGAATGGCTCTGTTTACAAGAACCTCGTTTACAGTACAAGTTCAACATCGCAGAAAGTGAAAAATGGATAAAGAAGTTGTGGTATTTACTTACAAAGCAATATCACTCAGCAATGAAATCTATGTCATCAGGCCCTTAGCAGCACAATGAGTGGATTCAGGTATGATGATTCTAACTGAAATAAGTCACACAGAAAAAGAAACATCATAAGATATCAGTAATACACGGAATGTAAACTTGGCTACACAGGAACTGAATTACAGAACAGAACAGGGTCTCAAATTTAGAAAACCAACTTATGCTTGCTTAAGAGGAAAGGTGAGTTGGGGTGCTGCATAAAACCAGAGATTGAAATGAGCACAGATAAAGTTCCTTAAGCCAAATATGGAATAGACAAGAGCTACTCCTTGCTCAACGAAATGGACTCAACACCGCATATTAAACGCCTAAGAATGTACCTGACTAGTAAGTATCTTAAAACCTATGGATTGCTATGTCTCCGAAAGAGAATCAAGCATGTGTACAGGGGCATAAACGCAGCAGTGATAGGATTGGAGAGGTTCGGTGAGCAAATGAAGACCCTTTGAAGTCATATTGCATGGTACCCATTCCACGGGTTTCAACTACCCAGGTTTAAGGTATTCTTCCTTCAGCTAAAACATGCATGTGGAACCTAGAGTATGATCAACCATGTGATCGGGAGACGTGTTCAAATATGTCTCAGTTTTCGTACCCTGGTACTCGGGTGCAACATTCCAGATGCTTTACTAACACTCTCCCCACTTGGAGAGTCAGTCCCTTTAACCTCCTGTTTGGCCCAGTTTGCAATTTCTGCGGAAGATGAACAGGAATAGCGAGAACCAATGAGAGACTAGCTGGAGGTGTCTGGACGGGCAAATTTAACTCTCATTTCCCACCAGGAAGAGGAATTAACCAAAGGCTCAGCGTGCCGTGCCGGAACCAGATTAGGGCCTGAAACCATCCTGCGGTGTTGCGGCCAGGTCACAAGAAAGCGAGTTGAAGAAAGGAGCTCAGGGGCACTGTAATGCACAAACCTGCAGAGTTATAAATGACAGCTATCGTCCAAAAATATACTGAAGTAAGGCTGCCAAGAGGACTTGAAAGCGGGGCAGAATTGCAGGAAACCGATTTCACGAGGTAGACTGGAATTGCATTGAAAGCATAGGAAAAGAGGCAGAACGTCCACAATGATGCACTTGGCCAAAAAGAGCATATGCGTTTTTTCCTGAATATATTCAGGAAAAAACGCATACGCCCTTTTTGGCCAACCAAGCATGCTTGCAAAGGAAATCTGCACTACCATGAAGTCTCACTTCCCCCCTGTCAAAAGGGCCATCTGAAAAAAGTGTAAAATCCAGAAAGGCAGGACAGGCCATGGAGAACTGGGAGCCTTGTTATGCTGATGGGCGGGATGTAAATTGCCAACAGACACTCGGGAGAAGTGTATGGTGTTTCCTGAAACATCTAAAAAACAAAGCAACAGAGCCTAGGGCACTTCCACTTATGGTCCTATAGCTTAGGGAAATTAAAATCAAAAAGACACAGCCACCCCAAAGTATGGAACGGCTCTGTTTACAAGAACCTCGTTTACAGTACAAGGTCAACATCGCAGAAAGTGAAAAATGGATAAAGAAGTTGTGGTATTTACTTACAAAGCAATATCACTCAGCAATGAAGTCTATGTCATCAGGCCCTTAGCAGCACAATGAGTGGATTCAGGTATGATGATTCTAACTGAAATAAGTCACACAGAAAAAGAAACATCATAAGATATCAGTAATACACGGAATGTAAACTTGGCTACACAGGAACTGAATTACAGAACAGAACAGGTTCTCAAATTTAGAAAACCAACTTATGCTTGCTTAAGAGGAAAGGTGAGTTGGGGTGCTGCATAAAACCAGAGATTGAAATGAGCACAGATAAACTTCCTTAAGGCAAATATGGAATAGACAAGAGCTACTCCTTGCTCAACGAAATGGACTCAACACCGCATATTAAATGCCTAAGAATGTACCTGACTAGTAAGTATCTTAAAACCTATGGATTGCTATGTCTCCGAAAGAGAATCAAGCATGTGTACAGAGGCATAAACGCAGCAGTGATAGGATTGGAGAGGTTCGGTGAGCAAATGAAGACCCTTTGAAGTCATATTGCATGGTACCCATTCCACGGGTTTCAACTACCCAGGTTTAAGGTATTCTTCCTTCAGCTAAAACATGCATGTGGAACCTAGAGTATGATCAACCAAGTGATCGGGAGACGTGTTCAAATATGTCTCAGTTTTCGAACCCAGGTCCTCGGATGCAACATTCCAGACGCTTTACTAACACTCTCCCAACTTGGAGAGTCAGTCCCTTTAACCTCCTGTTTGGCCCAGTTTGCAATTTCTGCGGAAGATGAACAGGAATAGCGAGAACCAATGAGAGACTAGCTGGAGGTGTCTGGACGGGCAAATTTAACTCTCATTTCCCACCAGGAAGAGGAATTAACGAAAGGCTCAGCGTGCCGTGCCGGAACCAGATTAGGGCCTGAAGCCATCCTGCGGTGTTGCGGCCAGGTCACAAGAAAGCGAGTTGAAGAAAGGAGCTCAGGGGCACTGTAATTCACAAACCTGCAGAGTTATAAATGACAGCTATCGTCCAAAAATATACTGAAGTAAGGCTGCCAAGAGGACTTGAAAGCGGGGCAGAATTGCAAGAAACCGATTTCAGGAGGTAGACTGGAATTGCATTGAAAGCACAGGAAAAGAGGCAGAACATCCACAATGATGCACTTGGCCAAAAAGGGCGTATGCGTTTTTTCCTGAATATATTCAGGAAAAAACGCATACGCCCTTTTTGGCCAACCAAGCAAGCTTGCAAAGGAAATCTGCACTACAATGAAGTCTCACTTCCCCCCGGTCAAAAGGGCCATCTGAAAAAAGTGTAAAATCCAGAAAGGCAGGACAGGCCATGGAGAACTGGGAGCCTTGTTATGCTGATGGGCGGGATGTAAATTGCCAACAGAGACTCGGGAGAAGTGTATGGTGTTTCCTGAAACATCTAAAAAACAAAGCAACAGAGCCTAGGGCACTTCCACTTATGGTCTTATAGCTTAGGGAAATTAAAATCAAAAAGACACAGCCACCCCAAAGTATGGAATGGCTCTGTTTACAAGAACCTCGTTTACAGTACAATTTCAACATCGCAGAAAGTGAAAAATGGATAAAGAAGTTGTGGTATTTACTTACAAAGCAATATCACTCAGCAATGAAATCTATGTCATCAGGCCCTTAGCAGCACAATGAGTGGATTCAGGTATGATGATTCTAACTGAAATAAGTCACACAGAAAAAGAAACATCATAAGATATCAGTAATACACGGAATGTAAACTTGGCTACACAGGAACTGAATTACAGAACAGAACAGGGTCTCAAATTTAGAAAACCAACTTATGCTTGCTTAAGAGGAAAGGTGAGTTGGGGTGCTGCATAAAACCAGAGATTGAAATGAGCACAGATAAAGTTCCTTAAGCCAAATATGGAATAGACAAGAGCTACTATTTGCTCAACGAAATGGACTCAACACCGCATATTAAATGCCTAAGTATGTACCTGACTAGTAAGTATCATAAAACCTATGGATTGCTATGTCTCCGAAAGAGAATCAAGCATGTGTACAGGGGCATAAACGCAGCAGTGATAGGATTGGAGAGGTTCGGTGAGCAAATGAAGACCCTTTGAAGTCATATTGCATGGTACCCATTCCACGGGTTTCAACTACCCAGGTTTAAGGTATTCCTCCTTCAGCTAAAACATGCATGTGGAACCTAGAGTATGATCAACCAAGTGATCGGGAGACGTGTTCAAATATGTCTCAGTTTTCGAACCCAGGTCCTCGGGTGCAACATTCCAGACGCTTTACTAACACTCTCCCAACTTGGAGAGTCAGTCCCTTTAACCTCCTGTTTGGCCCAGTTTGCAATTTCTGCGGAAGATGAACAGGAATAGCGAGAACCAATGAGAGACTAGCTGGAGGTGTCTGGACGGGCAAATTTAACTCTCATTTCCCACCAGGAAGAGGAATTAACCAAAGGCTCAGCATTCCGTGCTGGAACCAGATTAGGACCTGCAGCCATCCTGCGGTGTTGCGGCCAGGTCACAAGAAAGCGAGTTGAAGAAAGGAGCTCAGGGGCACTGTAATTCACAAACCTGCAGACTTATAAATGACAGCTATCGTCCAAAAATATACTGAAGTAAGGCTGCCAAGAGGACTTGAAAGCGGGGCAGAATTGCAAGAAACCGATTTCAGGAGGTAGACTGGAATTGCATTGAAAGCACAGGAAAAGAGGCAGAACATCCACAATGATGCACTTGGCCAAAAAGGGCGTATGCGTTTTTTCCTGAATATATTCAGGAAAAAACGCATACGCCCTTTTTGGCCAACCAAGCAAGCTTGCAAAGGAAATCTGCACTACAATGAAGTCTCACTTCCCCCCGGTCAAAAGGGCCATCTGAAAAAAGTGTAAAATCCAGAAAAGCAGGACAGGCCATGGAGAACTGGGAGCCTTGTTATGCTGATGGGCGGGATGTAAATTGCCAACAGACACTCGGGAGAAGTGTATGGTGTTTCCTGAAACATCTAAAAAACAAAGCAACAGAGCCTAGGGCACTTCCACTTATGGTCCTATAGCTTAGGGAAATTAAAATCAAAAAGACACAGCCACCCCAAAGTATGGAATGGCTCTGTTTACAAGAACCTCGTTTACAGTACAATTTCAACATCGCAGAAAGTGAAAAATGGATAAAGAAGTTGTGGTATTTACTTACAAAGCAATATCACTCAGCAATGAAATCTATGTCATCAGGCCCTTAGCAGCACAATGAGTGGATTCAGGTATGATGATTCTAACTGAAATAAGTCACACAGAAAAAGAAACATCATAAGATATCAGTAATACACGGAATGTAAACTTGGCTACACAGGAACTGAATTACAGAACAGAACAGGGTCTCAAATTTAGAAAACCAACTTATGCTTGCTTAAGAGGAAAGGTGAGTTGGGGTGCTGCATAAAACCAGAGATTGAAATGAGCACAGATAAAGTTCCTTAAGCCAAATATGGAATAGACAAGAGCTACTATTTGCTCAACGAAATGGACTCAACACCGCATATTAAATGCCTAAGTATGTACCTGACTAGTAAGTATCATAAAACCTATGGATTGCTATTTCTCCGAAAGAGAATCAAGCATGTGTACAGGGGCATAAACGCAGCAGTGATAGGATTGGAGAGGTTCGGTGAGCAAATGAAGACCCTTTGAAGTCATATTGCATGGTACCCATTCCACGGGTTTCAACTACCCAGGTTTAAGGTATTCCTCCTTCAGCTAAAACATGCATGTGGAACCTAGAGTATGATCAACCAAGTGATCGGGAGACGTGTTCAAATATGTCTCAGTTTTCGAACCCAGGACCTCGGGTGCAACATTCCAGACGCTTTACTAACACTCTCCCAACTTGGAGAGTCAGTCCCTTTAACCTCCTGTTTGGCCCAGTTTGCAATTTCTGCGGAAGATGAACAGGAATAGCGAGAACCAATGAGAGACTAGCTGGAGGTGTCTGGACGGGCAAATTTAACTCTCATTTCCCACCAGGAAGAGGAATTAACCAAAGGCTCAGCATTCCGTGCTGGAACCAGATTAGGGCCTGCAGCCATCCTGCGGTGTTGCGGCCAGGTCACAAGAAAGCGAGTTGAAGAAAGGAGCTCAGGGGCACTGTAATTCACAAACCTGCAGACTTATAAATGACAGCTATCGTCCAAAAATATACTGAAGTAAGGCTGCCAAGAGGACTTGAAAGCGGGGCAGAATTGCAAGAAACCGATTTCAGGAGGTAGACTGGAATTGCATTGAAAGCACAGGAAAAGAGGCAGAACATCCACAATGATGCACTTGGCCAAAAAGGGCGTATGCGTTTTTTCCTGAATATATTCAGGAAAAAACGCATACGCCCTTTTTGGCCAACCAAGCAAGCTTGCAAAGGAAATCTGCACTACAATGAAGTCTCACTTCCCCCCGGTCAAAAGGGCCATCTGAAAAAAGTGTAAAATCCAGAAAAGCAGGACAGGCCATGGAGAACTGGGAGCCTTGTTATGCTGATGGGCGGGATGTAAATTGCCAACAGACACTCGGGAGAAGTGTATGGTGTTTCCTGAAACATCTAAAAAACAAAGCAACAGAGCCTAGGGCACTTCCACTTATGGTCCTATAGCTTAGGGAAATTAAAATCAAAAAGACACAACCACCCCAAAGTATGGAATGGCTCTGTTTACAAGAACCTCGTTTACAGTACAATTTCAACATCGCAGAAAGTGAAAAATGGATAAAGAAGTTGTGGTATTTACTTACAAAGCAATATCACTCAGCAATGAAATCTATGTCATCAGGCCCTTAGCAGCACAATGAGTGGATTCAGGTATGATGATTCTAACTGAAATAAGTCACACAGAAAAAGAAACATCATAAGATATCAGTAATACACGGAATGTAAACTTGGCTACACAGGAACTGAATTACAGAACAGAACAGGGTCTCAAATTTAGAAAACCAACTTATGCTTGCTTAAGAGGAAAGGTGAGTTGGGGTGCTGCATAAAACCAGAGATTGAAATGAGCACAGATAAAGTTCCTTAAGCCAAATATGGAATAGACAAGAGCTACTCCTTGCTCAACGAAATGGACTCAACACCGCATATTAAACGCCTAAGAATGTACCTGACTAGTAAGTATCTTAAAACCTATGGATTGCTATTTCTCCGAAAGAGAATCAAGCATGTGTACAGGGGCATAAACGCAGCAGTGATAGGATTGGAGAGGTTCGGTGAGCAAATGAAGACCCTTTGAAGTCATATTGCATGGTACCCATTCCACGGGTTTCAACTACCCAGGTTTAAGGTATTCTTCCTTCAGCTAAAACATGCATGTGGAACCTAGAGTATGATCAACCATGTGATCGGGAGACGTGTTCAAATATGTCTCAGTTTTCGTACCCTGGTACTCGGGTGCAACATTCCAGACGCTTTACTAACACTCTCCCCACTTGGAGAGTCAGTCCCTTTAACCTCCTGTTTGGCCCAGTTTGCAATTTCTGCGGAAGATGAACAGGAATAGCGAGAACCAATGAGAGACTAGCTGGAGGTGTCTGGACGGGCAAATTTAACTCTCATTTCCCACCAGGAAGAGGAATTAACCAAAGGCTCAGCGTGCCGTGCCGGAGCCAGATTAGGGCCTGAAGCCATCCTGCGGTGCTGCGGCCAGCTCACAAGAAAGCGAGTTGAAGAAAGGAGCTCAGGGGCACTGTAATTCACAAACCTGCAGAGTTATAAATGACAGCTATCGTCCAAAAATATACTGAAGTAAGGCTGCCAAGAGGACTTGAAAGCGGGGCAGAATTGCAAGGAACCAATTTCAGGAGGTAGACTGGAATTGCATTGAAAGCATAGGAAAAGAGGCAGAACATCCACAATGATGCACTTGGCCAAAAAGTGCGTATGCGTTTTTTCCTGAATATATTCAGGAAAAAACGCATACGCCCTTTTTGGCCAACCAAGCAAGCTTGCAAAGGAAATCTGCACTACAATGAAGTCTCACTTCCCCCCGGTCAAAAGGGCCATCTGAAAAAAGTGTAAAATCCAGAAAGGCAGGACAGGCCATGGAGAACTGGGAGCCTTGTTATGCTGATGGGCGGGATGTAAATTGCCAACAGACACTCGGGAGAAGTGTATGGTGTTTCCTGAAACATCTAAAAAACAAAGCAACAGAGCCTAGGGCACTTCCACTTATGGTCCTATAGCTTAGGGAAATTAAAATCAAAAAGACACAGCCACCCCAAAGTATGGAATGGCTCTGTTTACAAGAACCTCGTTTACAGTACAAGTTCAACATCGCAGAAAGTGAAAAATGGATAAAGAAGTTGTGGTATTTACTTACAAAGCAATATCACTCAGCAATGAAATCTATGTCATCAGGCCCTTAGCAGCACAATGAGTGGATTCAGGTATGATGATTCTAACTGAAATAAGTCACACAGAAAAAGAAACATCATAAGATATCAGTAATACACGGAATGTAAACTTGGCTACACAGGAACTGAATTACAGAACAGAACAGGGTCTCAAATTTAGAAAACCAACTTATGCTTGCTTAAGAGGAAAGGTGAGTTGGGGTGCTGCATAAAACCAGAGATTGAAATGAGCACAGATAAAGTTCCTTAAGCCAAATATGGAATAGACAAGAGCTACTCCTTGCTCAACGAAATGGACTCAACACCGCATATTAAACGCCTAAGAATGTACCTGACTAGTAAGTATCTTAAAACCTATGGATTGCTATGTCTCCGAAAGAGAATCAAGCATGTGTACAGGGGCATAAACGCAGCAGTGATAGGATTGGAGAGGTTCGGTGAGCAAATGAAGACCCTTTGAAGTCATATTGCATGGTACCCATTCCACGGGTTTCAACTACCCAGGTTTAAGGTATTCTTCCTTCAGCTAAAACATGCATGTGGAACCTAGAGTATGATCAACCATGTGATCGGGAGACGTGTTCAAATATGTCTCAGTTTTCGTACCCTGGTACTCGGGTGCAACATTCCAGACGCTTTACTAACACTCTCCCGACTTGGAGAGTCAGTCCCTTTAACCTCCTGTTTGGCCCAGTTTGCAATTTCTGCGGAAGATGAACAGGAATAGCGAGAACCAATGAGAGACTAGCTGGAGGTGTCTGGACGGGCAAATTTAACTCTCATTTCCCACCAGGAAGAGGAATTAACCAAAGGCTCAGCGTGCCGTGCCGGAACCAGATTAGGGCCTGAAACCATCCTGCGGTGTTGCGGCCAGGTCACAAGAAAGCGAGTTGAAGAAAGGAGCTCAGGGGCACTGTAATGCACAAACCTGCAGAGTTATAAATGACAGCTATCGTCCAAAAATATACTGAAGTAAGGCTGCCAAGAGGACTTGAAAGCGGGGCAGAATTGCAGGAAACCGATTTCACGAGGTAGACTGGAATTGCATTGAAAGCATAGGAAAAGAGGCAGAACGTCCACAATGATGCACTTGGCCAAAAAGAGCGTATGCGTTTTTTCCTGAATATATTCAGGAAAAAACGCATACGCTCTTTTTGGCCAACCAAGCATGCTTGCAAAGGAAATCTGCACTACCATGAAGTCTCACTTCCCCCCTGTCAAAAGGGCCATCTGAAAAAAGTGTAAAATCCAGAAAGGCAGGACAGGCCATGGAGAACTGGGAGCCTTGTTATGCTGATGGGCGGGATGTAAATTGCCAACAGACACTCGGGAGAAGTGTATGGTGTTTCCTGAAACATCTAAAAAACAAAGCAACAGAGCCTAGGGCACTTCCACTTATGGTCCTATAGCTTAGGGAAATTAAAATCAAAAAGACACAGCCACCCCAAAGTATGGAACGGCTCTGTTTACAAGAACCTCGTTTACAGTACAAGGTCAACATCGCAGAAAGTGAAAAATGGATAAAGAAGATGTGGTATTTACTTACAAAGCAATATCACTCAGCAATGAAGTCTATGTCATCAGGCCCTTAGCAGCACAATGAGTGGATTCAGGTATGATGATTCTAACTGAAATAAGTCACACAGAAAAAGAAACATCATAAGATATCAGTAATACACGGAATGTAAACTTGGCTACACAGGAACTGAATTACAGAACAGAACAGGTTCTCAAATTTAGAAAACCAACTTATGCTTGCTTAAGAGGAAAGGTGAGTTGGGGTGCTGCATAAAACCAGAGATTGAAATGAGCACAGATAAACTTCCTTAAGGCAAATATGGAATAGACAAGAGCTACTCCTTGCTCAACGAAATGGACTCAACACCGCATATTAAATGCCTAAGAATGTACCTGACTAGTAAGTATCTTAAAACCTATGGATTGCTATGTCTCCGAAAGAGAATCAAGCATGTGTACAGGGGCATAAACGCAGCAGTGATAGGATTGGAGAGGTTCGGTGAGCAAATGAAGACCCTTTGAAGTCATATTGCATGGTACCCATTCCACGGGTTTCAACTACCCAGGTTTAAGGTATTCTTCCTTCAGCTAAAACATGCATGTGGAACCTAGAGTATGATCAACCAAGTGATCGGGAGACGTGTTCAAATATGTCTCAGTTTTCGAACCCAGGTCCTCGGATGCAACATTCCAGACGCTTTACTAACACTCTCCCAACTTGGAGAGTCAGTCCCTTTAACCTCCTGTTTGGCCCAGTTTGCAATTTCTGCGGAAGATGAACAGGAATAGCGAGAACCAATGAGAGACTAGCTGGAGGTGTCTGGACGGGCAAATTTAACTCTCATTTCCCACCAGGAAGAGGAATTAACGAAAGGCTCAGCGTGCCGTGCCGGAGCCAGATTAGGGCCTGAAGCCATCCTGCGGTGTTGCGGCCAGCTCACAAGAAAGCGAGTTGAAGAAAGGAGCTCAGGGGCACTGTAATTCACAAACCTGCAGAGTTATAAATGACAGCTATCGTCCAAAAATATACTGAAGTAAGGCTGCCAAGAGGACTTGAAAGTGGGGCAGAATTGCAAGGAACCAATTTCAGGAGGTAGACTGGAATTGCATTGAAAGCATAGGAAAAGAGGCAGAACATCCACAATGATGCACTTGGCCAAAAAGGGCGTATGCGTTTTTTCCTGAATATATTCAGGAAAAAACGCATACGCCCTTTTTGGCCAACCAAGCAAGCTTGCAAAGGAAATCTGCACTACAATGAAGTCTCACTTCCCCCCGGTCAAAAGGGCCATCTGAAAAAAGTGTAAAATCCAGAAAGGCAGGACAGGCCATGGAGAACTGGGAGCCTTGTTATGCTGATGGGCGGGATGTAAATTGCCAACAGACACTCGGGAGAAGTGTATGGTGTTTCCTGAAACATCTAAAAAACAAAGCAACAGAGCCTAGGGCACTTCCACTTATGGTCCTATAGCTTAGGGAAATTAAAATCAAAAAGACACAGCCACCCCAAAGTATGGAATGGCTCTGTTTACAAGAACCTCGTTTACAGTACAAGTTCAACATCGCAGAAAGTGAAAAATGGATAAAGAAGTTGTGGTATTTACTTACAAAGCAATATCACTCAGCAATGAAATCTATGTCATCAGGCCCTTAGCAGCACAATGAGTGGATTCAGGTATGATGATTCTAACTGAAATAAGTCACACAGAAAAAGAAACATCATAAGATATCAGTAATACACGGAATGTAAAGTTGGCTACACAGGAACTGAATTACAGAACAGAACAGGGTCTCAAATTTAGAAAACCAACTTATGCTTGCTTAAGAGGAAAGGTGAGTTGGGGTGCTGCATAAAACCAGAGATTGAAATGAGCACAGATAAAGTTCCTTAAGCCAAATATGGAATAGACAAGAGCTACTCCTTGCTCAACGAAATGGACTCAACACCGCATATTAAACGCCTAAGAATGTACCTGACTAGTAAGTATCTTAAAACCTATGGATTGCTATGTCTCCGAAAGAGAATCAAGCATGTGTACAGGGGCATAAACGCAGCAGTGATAGGATTGGAGAGGTTCGGTGAGCAAATGAAGACCCTTTGAAGTCATATTGCATGGTACCCATTCCACGGGTTTCAACTACCCAGGTTTAAGGTATTCTTCCTTCAGCTAAAACATGCATGTGGAACCTAGAGTATGATCAACCATGTGATCGGGAGACGTGTTCAAATATGTCTCAGTTTTCGTACCCTGGTACTCGGGTGCAACATTCCAGACGCTTTACTAACACTCTCCCGACTTGGAGAGTCAGTCCCTTTAACCTCCTGTTTGGCCCAGTTTGCAATTTCTGCGGAAGATGAACAGGAATAGCGAGAACCAATGAGAGACTAGCTGGAGGTGTCTGGACGGGCAAATTTAACTCTCATTTCCCACCAGGAAGAGGAATTAACCAAAGGCTCAGCGTGCCGTGCCGGAACCAGATTAGGGCCTGAAACCATCCTGCGGTGTTGCGGCCAGGTCACAAGAAAGCGAGTTGAAGAAAGGAGCTCAGGGGCACTGTAATGCACAAACCTGCAGAGTTATAAATGACAGCTATCGTCCAAAAATATACTGAAGTAAGGCTGCCAAGAGGACTTGAAAGCGGGGCAGAATTGCAGGAAACCGATTTCACGAGGTAGACTGGAATTGCATTGAAAGCATAGGAAAAGAGGCAGAACGTCCACAATGATGCACTTGGCCAAAAAGAGCGTATGCGTTTTTTCCTGAATATATTCAGGAAAAAACGCATACGCTCTTTTTGGCCAACCAAGCATGCTTGCAAAGGAAATCTGCACTACCATGAAGTCTCACTTCCCCCCTGTCAAAAGGGCCATCTGAAAAAAGTGTAAAATCCAGAAAGGCAGGACAGGCCATGGAGAACTGGGAGCCTTGTTATGCTGATGGGCGGGATGTAAATTGCCAACAGACACTCGGGAGAAGTGTATGGTGTTTCCTGAAACATCTAAAAAACAAAGCAACAGAGCCTAGGGCACTTCCACTTATGGTCCTATAGCTTAGGGAAATTAAAATCAAAAAGACACAGCCACCCCAAAGTATGGAACGGCTCTGTTTACAAGAACCTCGTTTACAGTACAAGGTCAACATCGCAGAAAGTGAAAAATGGATAAAGAAGATGTGGTATTTACTTACAAAGCAATATCACTCAGCAATGAAGTCTATGTCATCAGGCCCTTAGCAGCACAATGAGTGGATTCAGGTATGATGATTCTAACTGAAATAAGTCACACAGAAAAAGAAACATCATAAGATATCAGTAATACACGGAATGTAAACTTGGCTACACAGGAACTGAATTACAGAACAGAACAGGTTCTCAAATTTAGAAAACCAACTTATGCTTGCTTAAGAGGAAAGGTGATTTGGGGTGCTGCATAAAACCAGAGATTGAAATGAGCACAGATAAACTTCCTTAAGGCAAATATGGAATAGACAAGAGCTACTCCTTGCTCAACGAAATGGACTCAACACCGCATATTATATGCCTAAGAATGTACCTGACTAGTAAGTATCTTAAAACCTATGGATTGCTATGTCTCCGAAAGAGAATCAAGCATGTGTACAGGGGCATAAACGCAGCAGTGATAGGATTGGAGAGGTTCGGTGAGCAAATGAAGACCCTTTGAAGTCATATTGCATGGTACCCATTCCACGGGTTTCAACTACCCAGGTTTAAGGTATTCTTCCTTCAGCAAAAACATGCATGTGGAACCTAGAGTATGATCAACCAAGTGATCGGGAGACGTGTTCAAATATGTCTCAGTTTTCGAACCCAGGTCCTCGGATGCAACATTCCAGACGCTTTACTAACACTCTCCCAACTTGGAGAGTCAGTCCCTTTAACCTCCTGTTTGGCCCAGTTTGCAATTTCTGCGGAAGATGAACAGGAATAGCGAGAACCAATGAGAGACTAGCTGGAGGTGTCTGGACGGGCAAATTTAACTCTCATTTCCCACCAGGAAGAGGAATTAACGAAAGGCTCAGCGTGCCGTGCCGGAACCAGATTAGGGCCTGAAGCCATCCTGCGGTGTTGCGGCCAGCTCACAAGAAAGCGAGTTGAAGAAAGGAGCTCAGGGGCACTGTAATTCACAAACCTGCAGAGTTATAAATGACAGCTATCGTCCAAAAATATACTGAAGTAAGGCTGCCAAGAGGACTTGAAAGCGGGGCAGAATTGCAAGAAACCGATTTCAGGAGGTAGACTGGAATTGCATTGAAAGCACAGGAAAAGAGGCAGAACATCCACAATGATGCACTTGGCCAAAAAGGGCGTATGCGTTTTTTCCTGAATATATTCAGGAAAAAACGCATACGCCCTTTTTGGCCAACCAAGCAAGCTTGCAAAGGAAATCTGCACTACAATGAAGTCTCACTTCCCCCCGGTCAAAAGGGCCATCTGAAAAAAGTGTAAAATCCAGAAAGGCAGGACAGGCCATGGAGAACTGGGAGCCTTGTTATGCTGATGGGCGGGATGTAAATTGCCAACAGAGACTCGGGAGAAGTGTATGGTGTTTCCTGAAACATCTAAAAAACAAAGCAACAGAGCCTAGGGCACTTCCACTTATGGTCCTATAGATTAGGGAAATTAAAATCAAAAAGACACAGCCACCCCAAAGTATGGAATGGCTCTGTTTACAAGAACCTCGTTTACAGTACAATTTCAACATCGCAGAAAGTGAAAAATGGATAAAGAAGTTGTGGTATTTACTTACAAAGCAATATCACTCAGCAATGAAATCTATGTCATCAGGCCCTTAGCAGCACAATGAGTGGATTCAGGTATGATGATTCTAACTGAAATAAGTCACACAGAAAAAGAAACATCATAAGATATCAGTAATACACGGAATGTAAACTTGGCTACACAGGAACTGAATTACAGAACAGAACAGGGTCTCAAATTTAGAAAACCAACTTATGCTTGCTTAAGAGGAAAGGTGAGTTGGGGTGCTGCATAAAACCAGAGATTGAAATGAGCACAGATAAAGTTCCTTAAGCCAAATATGGAATAGACAAGAGCTACTATTTGCTCAACGAAATGGACTCAACACCGCATATTAAATGCCTAAGTATGTACCTGACTAGTAAGTATCATAAAACCTATGGATTGCTATGTCTCCGAAAGAGAATCAAGCATGTGTACAGGGGCATAAACGCAGCAGTGATAGGATTGGAGAGGTTCGGTGAGCAAATGAAGACCCTTTGAAGTCATATTGCATGGTACCCATTCCACGGGTTTCAACTACCCAGGTTTAAGGTATTCCTCCTTCAGCTAAAACATGCATGTGGAACCTAGAGTATGATCAACCAAGTGATCGGGAGACGTGTTCAAATATGTCTCAGTTTTCGAACCCAGGTCCTCGGGTGCAACATTCCAGACGCTTTACTAACACTCTCCCAACTTGGAGAGTCAGTCCCTTTAACCTCCTGTTTGGCCCAGTTTGCAATTTCTGCGGAAGATGAACAGGAATAGCGAGAACCAATGAGAGACTAGCTGGAGGTGTCTGGACGGGCAAATTTAACTCTCATTTCCCACCAGGAAGAGGAATTAACCAAAGGCTCAGCATGCCGTGCCGGAACCAGATTAGGGCCAGAAGCCATCCTGCGGTGTTGCGGCCAGCTCACAAGAAAGCGAGTTGAAGAAAGGAGCTCGGGGCACTGTAATTCACAAACCTGCAGAGTTATAAATGACAGCTATCGTCCAAAAATATACTGAAGTAAGGCTGCCAAGAGGACTTGAAAGCGGGGCAGAATTGCAGGAAACCGATTTCAGGAGGTAGACTGGAATTGCATTGAAAGCATAGGAAAAGAGGCAGAACGTCCACAATGATGCACTTGGCCAAAAAGGGCGTATGCGTTTTTTCCTGAATATATTCAGGAAAAAACGCATACGCCCTTTTTGGCCAACCAAGCATGCTTGCAAAGGAAATCTGCACTACAATGAAGTCTCACTTCCCCCCGGTCAAAAGGGCCATCTGAAAAAAGTGTAAAATCCAGAAAGGCAGGACAGGCCATGGAGAACTGGGAGCCTTGTTATGCTGATGGGCGGGATGTAAATTGCCAACAGACACTCGGGAGAAGTGTATGGTGTTTCCTGAAACATCTAAAAAACAAAGCAACAGAGCCTAGGGCACTTCCACTTATGGTCCTATAGCTTAGGGAAATTAAAATCAAAAAGACACAGCCACCCCAAAGTATGGAACGGCTCTGTTTACAAGAACCTCGTTTACAGTACAAGTTCAACATCGCAGAAAGTGAAAAATGGATGAAGAAGTTGTGGTATTTACTTACAAAGCAATATCACTCAGCAATGAAGTCTATGTCATCAGGCCCTTAGCAGCATAATGAGTGGATTCAGGTATGATGATTCTAACTGAAATAAGTCACACAGAAAAAGAAACATCATAAGATATCAGTAATACATGGAATGTAAACTTGGCTACACAGGAACTGAATTACAGAACAGAACAGGGTCTCAAATTTAGAAAACCAACTTATGCTTGCTTAAGAGGAAAGGTGAGTTGGGGTGCTGCATAAAACCAGAGATTGAAATGAGCACAGATAAAGTTCCTTAAGCCAAATATGGAACAGACAAGAGCTACTCCTTGCTCAACGAAATGGACTCAACACCCCATATTAAACGCCTAAGAATGTACCTGACTAGTAAGTATCTTAAAACCTATGGATTGCTATGTCTCCAAAAGAGAATCAAGCATGTGTACAGGGGCATAAACGCAGCAGTGATAGGATTGGAGACGTTCGGTGAGCAAATGAAGACCCTTTGAAGTCATATTGCATGGTACCCATTCCACGGGTTTCAACTACCCAGGTTTAAGGTATTCTTCCTTCAGCTAAAACATGCATGTGGAACCTAGAGTATGATCAACCATGTGATCGGGAGACGTGTTCAAATATGTCTCAGTTTTCGTATCCAGGTCCTCGGGTGCAACATTCCAGACGCTTTACTAACACTCTCCCAACTTGGAAAGTCAGTCCCTTTAACCTCCTGTTTGGCCCAGTTTGCAATTTCTGCGGAAGATGAACAGGAATAGCGAGAACCAATGAGAGACTAGCTGGAGGTGTCTGGACAGGTAAATTTAACTCTGATTTCCCACCAGGAAGAGGAATAAACCAAAGGCTCAGCGTGCCGTGTCGGAACCAGATTAGGGCCTGAAGCCATCCTGCGGTGTTGCGGCCAGGTCACAAGAAAGCGAGTTGAAGAAAGGAGCTCAGGGGCACTGTAATGCACAAACCTGCAGAGTTATAAATGACAGCTATCGTCCAAAAATATACTGAAGCAAGACTGCCAAGAGGACTTGAAAGCGCGGCAGAATTGCAGGAAACCGATTTCAGGAGGTAGACTGGAATTGCATTGAAAGCATAGGAAAAGAGGCAGAACGTCCACAATGATGCACTTGGCCAAAAAGGGCGTATGCGTTTTTTCCTGAATATATTCAGGAAAAAACGCATACGCCCTTTTTGGCCAACCAAGCATGCTTGCAAAGGAAATCTGCACTACAATGAAGTCTCACTTCCCCCCGGTCAAAAGGGCCATCTGAAAAAAGTGTAAAATCCAGAAAGGCAGGACAGGCCATGGAGAACTGGCAGCCTTGTTATGCTGATGGCCGGGATGTAAATTGCCAACAGACACTCGGGAGAAGTGTATGGTGTTTCCTGAAACATCTAAAAAACAAAGCAACAGAGCCTAGGGCACTTCCACTTATGGTCCTATAGCTTAGGGAAATTAAAATCAAAAAGACACAGCCACCCCAAAGTATGGAACGGCTCTGTTTACAAGAACCTCGTTTACAGTACAAGTTCAACATCGCAGAAAGTGAAAAATGGATAAAGAAGTTGTGGTATTTACTTACAAAGCAATATCACTCAGCAATGAAGTCTATGTCATCAGGCCCTTAGCAGCACAATGAGTGGATTCAGGTATGATGATTCTAACTGAAATAAGTCACACAGAAAAAGAAACATCATAAGATATCAGTAATACACGGAATGTAAACTTGGCTACACAGGAACTGAATTACAGAACAGAACAGGGTCTCAAATTTAGAAAACCAACTTATGCTTGCTTAAGAGGAAAGGTGAGTTGGGGTGCTGCATAAAACCAGAGATTGAAATGAGCACAGATAAAGTTCCTTAAGCCAAATATGGAATAGACAAGAGCTACTCCTTGCTCAACGAAATGGACTCAACACCGCATATTAAACGCCTAAGAATGTACCTGACTAGTAAGTATCTTAAAACCTATGGATTGCTATGTCTCCGAAAGAGAATCAAGCATGTGTACAGGGGCATAAACGCAGCAGTGATAGGATTGGAGACGTTCGGTGAGCAAATGAAGACCCTTTGAAGTCATATTGCATGGTACCCATTCCACGGGTTTCAACTACCCAGGTTTAAGGTATTCTTCCTTCAGCTAAAACATGCATGTGGAACCTAGAGTATGATCAACCATGTGATCGGGAGACGTGTTCAAATATGTCTCAGTTTTCATACCCAGGTCCTCGGGTGCAACATTCCAGACGCTTTACTAACACTCTCCCAACTTGGAGAGTCAGTCCCTTTAACCTCCTTTTTGGCCCAGTTTGCAATTTCTGCGGAAGATGAACAGGAATAGCGAGAACCAATGAGAGACTAGCTGGAGGTGTCTGGACGGGCAAATTTAACTCTCATTTCCCACCAGGAAGAGGAATTAACCAAAGGCTCAGCGTGCCGTGCTGGAACAAGATTAGGGCCTGAAGCCATCCTGCGGTGTTGCGGCCAGCTCACAAGAAAGCGAGTTGAAGAAAGGAGCTCAGGGGCACTGTAATTCACAAACCTGCAGAGTTATAAATGACAGCTATCGTCCAAAAATATACTGAAGTAAGGCTGCCAAGAGGACTTGAAAGCGGGGCAGAATTGCAGGAAACCGATTTCATGAGGTAGACTGGAATTGCATTGAAAGCATAGGAAAAGAGGCAGAACATCCACAATGATGCACTTGGCCAAAAAGGGCGTATGCGTTTTTTCCTGAATATATTCAGGAAAAAACGCATACGCCCTTTTTGGCCAACCAAGCAAGCTTGCAAAGGAAATCTGCACTACAATGAAGTCTCACTTCCCCCCGGTCAAAAGGGCCATCTGAAAAAAGTGTAAAATCCAGAAAGGCAGGACAGGCCATGGAGAACTGGGAGCCTTGTTATGCTGATGGCCGGGATGTAAATTGCCAACAGACACTCGGGAGAAGTGTATGGTGTTTCCTGAAACATCTAAAAAACAAAGCAACAGAGCCTAGCGCACTTCCACTTATGGTCCTATAGCTTAGGGAAATTAAAATCAAAAAGACACAGCCACCCCAAAGTTTGGGACGCCTCTGTTTACAAGAACCTCGTTTACCATACAAGTTCAATATCACAGAAAGTGAAAAATGGATAAAGAACTTGTGGTACTTACGTACAATGCAGTATCACTCAGCAATGAAATCTATGTCATCAGGCCCGTAGCAGCATAATGAGTGGATTCAGGTACGATGATTCTAACTGAAATAAGTCACACAGAAAAAGAAACATCATAAGATATCACTAATACACGGAGTGTAAACTTGGCTACACAGGAACTGAATTCCAAAACAGAACAGGGTCTCAAATTTAGAAAACCAACTTATGCTTGCTTAAGGGGAAAGGTGAGTTGGGGTGCTGCATAAAACCAGAGATTGAAATGAGCACAGATAAAGTTCCTTAAGCCAAATATGGAATAGACAAGAGCTACTCCTTGCTCAACGAAATGGACTCAACACCGCATATTAAACGCCTAAGAATGTACCTGACTAGTAAGTATCTTAAAACCTATGGATTGCTATGTCTCCAAAAGAGAATCAAGCATGTGTACAGGGGCATAAACGCAGCAGTGATAGGATTGGAGACGTTCGGTGAGCAAATGAAGACCCTTTGAAGTCATATTGCATGGTACCCATTCCACGGGTTTCAACTACCCAGGTTTAAGGTATTCTTCCTTCAGCTAAAACATGCATGTGGAACCTAGAGTATGATCAACCATGTGATCGGGAGACGTGTTCAAATATGTCTCAGTTTTCGTACCCTGGTACTCGGGTGCAACATTCCAGACGCTTTACTTACACTCTCCCGACTTGGAGAGTCAGTCCCTTTAACCTCCTGTTTGGCCCAGTTTGCAATTTCTGCGGAAGATGAACAGGAATAGCGAGAACCAATGAGAGACTAGCTGGAGGTGTCTGGACGGGCAAATTTAACTCTCATTTTCCACCAGGAAGAGGAATTAACCAAAGGCTCAGCGTGCCGTGCCGGAACCAGATTAGGGCCTGAAGCCATCCTGCGGTGTTGCGGCCAGCTCACAAGAAAGCGAGTTGAAGAAAGGAGCTCAGGGGCACTGTAATTCACAAACCTGCAGAGTTATAAATGACAGCTATCGTCCAAAAATATACTGAAGTAAGGCTGCCAAGAGGACTTGAAAGCGGGGCAGAATTGCAGGAAACCGATTTCAGGAGGTAGACTGGAATTGCATTGAAAGCATAGGAAAAGAGGCAGAAAGTCCACAATGATGCACTTGGCCAAAAAGGGCGTATGCGTTTTTTCCTGAATATATTCAGGAAAAAACGCATACGCCCTTTTTGGCCAACCAAGCATGCTTGCAAAGGAAATCTGCACTACCATGAAGTCTCACTTCCCCCCGGTCAAAAGGGCCATCTGAAAAAAGTGTAAAATCCAGAAAGGCAGGACAGGCCATGGAGAACTGGCAGCCTTGTTATGCTGATGGCCGGGATGTAAATTGCCAACAGACACTCGGGAGAAGTGTATGGTGTTTCCTGAAACATCTAAAAAACAAAGCAACAGAGCCTAGGGCACTTCCACTTATGGTCCTATAGCTTAGGGAAATTAAAATCAAAAAGACACAGCCACCCCAAAGTATGGAACGGCTCTGTTTACAAGAACCTCGTTTACAGTACAAGTTCAACATCGCAGAAAGTGAAAAATGGATAAAGAAGTTGTGGTATTTACTTACAAAGCAATATCACTCAGCAATGAAATCTATGTCATCAGGCCCTTAGCAGCACAATGAGTGGATTCAGGTATGATGATTCTAACTGAAATAAGTCACACAGAAAAAGAAACATCATAAGATATCAGTAATACACGGAATGTAAACTTGGCTACACAGGAACTGAATTACAGAACAGAACAGGGTCTCAAATTTAGAAAACCAACTTATGCTTGCTTAAGAGGAAAGGTGAGTTGGGGTGCTGCATAAAACCAGAGATTGAAATGAGCACAGATAAAGTTCCTTAAGCCAAATATGGAATAGACAAGAGCTACTCCTTGCTCAACGAAATGGACTCAACACCCCATATTAAACGCCTAAGAATGTACCTGACTAGTAAGTATCTTAAAACCTATGGATTGCTATGTCTCCGAAAGAGAATCAAGCATGTGTACAGGGGCATAAACGCAGCAGTGATAGGATTGGAGAGGTTCGGTGAGCAAATGAAGACCCTTTGAAGTCATATTGCATGGTACCCATTCCACGGGTTTCAACTACCCAGGTTTAAGGTATTCTTCTTTCAGCTAAAACATGCATGTGAAACCTAGAGTATGATCAACCATGTGATCGGGAGACGTGTTCAAATATGTCTCAGTTTTCCTCCCCTGGTACTCGGGTGCAACATTCCAGACGCTTTACTAACACTCTCCCGACTTGGAGAGTCAGTCCCTTTAACCTCCTGTTTGGCCCAGTTTGCAATTTCTGCGGAAGATGAACAGGAATAGCGAGATCCAATGAGAGACTAGCTGGAGGTGTCTGGACGGGCAAATTTAACTCTGATTTCCCACCAGGAAGAGGAAATAACCAAAGGCTCAGCGTGCCGTGCCAGAACCATATTAGGGCCTGAAGCCATCTTGCGGTGTTGCGGCCAGCTCTCAAGAAAGCAAGTTGAAGAAAGGAGCTCAGGGGCACTGTAATTCACAAACCTGCAGAGTTATAAATGACAGCTATCGTCCAAAAATATACTGAAGTAAGGCTGCCAAGAGGACTTGAAAGCGGGGCAGAATTGCAGGAAACCGATTTCAGGAGGTAGACTGGAATTGCATTGAAAGCATAGGAAAAGAGACAGAACGACCACAATGATGCACTTGGCCAAAAAGAGCGTATGCGTTTTTTCCTGAATATATTCAGGGAAAAACGCATACGCACTTTTTGGCCAACCAAGCATGCTTGCAAATGAAATCTGCACTACAATGAAGTCTCACTTCCCCCCGGTCAAAAGGGCCATCTGAAAAAAGTGTAAAATCCAGAAAGGCAGGACAGGCCATGGAGAACTAGAAGCCTTGTTATGCTGATGGGCGGGATGTAAATTGCCAACAGACACTCGGGAGAAGTGTATGGTGTTTCCTGAAACATCTAAAAAACAAAGCAACAGAGCCTAGGGCACTTCCACTTATGGTCCTATAGCTTAGGGAAATTAAAATCAAAAAGACACAGCCACCCCAAAGTATGGAACGGCTCTGTTTACAAGAACCTCGTTTACAGTACAAGTTCAACATCGCAGAAAGTGAAAAATGGATAAAGAAGTTGTGGTATTTACTTACAAAGCAATATCACTCAGCAATGAAGTCTATGTCATCAGGCCCTCAGCAGCACAATGAGTGGATTCAGGTATGATGATTCTAACTGAAATAAGTCACACAGAAAAAGAAACATCATAAGATATCAGTAATACACGGAATGTAAACTTGGCTACACAGGAACTGAATTACAGAACAGAACAGGGTCTCAAATTTAGAAAACCAACTTATGCTTGCTTAAGAGGAAAGGTGAGTTGGGGTGCTGCATAAAACCAGAGATTGAAATGAGCACAGATAAAGTTCCTTAAGCCAAATATGGAATAGACAAGAGCTACTCCTTGCTCAACGAAATGGACTCAACACCGCATATTAAACGCCTAAGAATGTACCTGACTAGTAAGTATCTTAAAACCTATGGATTGCTATGTCTCCAAAAGAGAATCAAGCATGTGTACAGGGGCATAAACGCAGCAGTGATAGGATTGGAGACGTTCGGTGAGCAAATGAAGACCCTTTGAAGTCATATTGCATGGTACCCATTCCACGGGTTTCAACTACCCAGGTTTAAGGTATTCTTCCTTCAGCTAAAACATGCATGTGGAACCTAGAGTATGATCAACCATGTGATCGGGAGACGTGTTCAAATATGTCTCAGTTTTCGTACCCTGGTACTCGGGTGCAACATTCCAGACGCTTTACTTACACTCTCCCGACTTGGAGAGTCAGTCCCTTTAACCTCCTGTTTGGCCCAGTTTGCAATTTCTGCGGAAGATCAACAGGAATAGCGAGAACCAATGAGAGACTAGCTGGAGGTGTCTGGACGGGCAAATTTAACTCTCATTTCCCACCAGGAAGAGGAATTAACCAAAGGCTCAGCGTGCCGTGCCGGAACCAGATTAGGGCCTGAAGCCATCCTGCGGTGTTGCGGCCAGCTCACAAGAAAGCGAGTTGAAGAAAGGAGCTCAGGGGCACTGTAATTCACAAACCTGCAGAGTTATAAATGACAGCTATCGTCCAAAAATATACTGAAGTAAGGCTGCCAAGAGGAATTGAAAGCGGGGCAGAATTGCAGGAAACCGATTTCAGGAGGTAGACTGGAATTGCATTGAAAGCATAGGAAAAGAGGCAGAAAGTCCACAATGATGCACTTGGCCAAAAAGGGCGTATGCGTTTTTTCCTGAATATATTCAGGAAAAAACGCATACGCCCTTTTTGGCCAAACAAGCATGCTTGCAAAGGAAATCTGCACTACCATGAAGTCTCACTTCCCCCCGGTCAAAAGGGCCATCTGAAAAAAGTGTAAAATCCAGAAAGGCAGGACAGGCCATGGAGAACTGGGAGCCTTGTTATGCTGATGGGCGGGATGTAAATTGCCAACAGACACTCGGGAGAAGTGTATGGTGTTTCCTGAAACATCTAAAAAACAAAGCAACAGAGCCTAGGGCACTTCCACTTATGGTCCTATAGCTTAGGGAAATTAAAATCAAAAAGACACAGCCACCCCAAAGTATGGAACGGCTCTGTTTACAAGAACCTCGTTTACAGTACAAGTTCAACATCACAGAAAGTGAAAAATGGATAAAGAAGTTGTGGTATTTACTTACAAAGCAATATCACTCAGCAATGAAATCTATGTCATCAGGCCCTTAGCAGCACAATGAGTGGATTCAGGTATGATGATTCTAACTGAAATAAGTCACACAGAAAAAGAAACATCATAAGATATCAGTAATACACGGAATGTAAACTTGGCTACACAGGAACTGAATTACAGAACAGAACAGGGTCTCAAATTTAGAAAACCAACTTATGCTTGCTTAAGAGGAAAGGAGAGTTGGGGTGCTGCATAAAACCAGAGATTGAAATGAGCACAGATAAAGTTCCTTAAGCCAAATATGGAATAGACAAGAGCTACTCCTTGCTCAACGAAATGGACTCAACACCGCATATTAAACGCCTAAGAATGTACCTGACTAGTAAGTATCTTAAAACCTATGGATTGCTATGTCTCCGAAAGAGAATCAAGCATGTGTACAGGGGCATAAACGCAACAGTGATAGGATTGGAGACGTTCGGTGAGCAAATGAAGACCCTTTGAAGTCATATTGCATGGTACCCATTCCACGGGTTTCAACTACCCAGGTTTAAGGTATTCTTCCTTCAGCTAAAACATGCATGTGGAACCTAGAGTATGATCAACCATGTGATCAGGAGACGTGTTCAAATATGTCTCAGTTTTCGTATCCAGGTCCTCGGGTGCAACATTCCAGACGCTTTACTAACACTCTCCCAACTTGGAAAGTCAGTCCCTTTAACCTCCTGTTTGGCCCAGTTTGCAATTTCTGCGGAAGATGAACAGGAATAGCGAGAACCAATGAGAGACTAGCTGGAGGTGTCTGGACAGGTAAATTTAACTCTGATTTCCCACCAGGAAGAGGAATTAACCAAAGGCTCAGCGTGCCGTGCCGGAACCAGATTAGGGCCTGAAGCCATCCTGCGGGGTTGCGGCCAGGTCACAAAAAAGCGAGTTGAAGAAAGGAGCTCAGGGGCACTGTAATGCACAAACCTGCAGAGTTATAAATGACAGCTATCGTCCAAAAATATACTGAAGCAAGACTGCCAAGAGGACTTGAAAGCGGGGCAGAATTGCAGGAAACCGATTTCAGGAGGTAGACTGGAATTGCATTGAAAGCATAGGAAAAGAGGCAGAACGTCCACAATGATGCACTTGGCCAAAAAGGGCGTATGCGTTTTATCCTGAATATATTCAGGAAAAAACGCATACGCCCTTTTTGGCCAACCAAGCATGCTTGCAAAGGAAATCTGCACTACAATGAAGTCTCACTTCCCCCCGGTCAAAAGGGCCATCTGAAAAAAGTGTAAAATCCAGAAAGGCAGGACAGGCCATGGAGAACTGGGAGCCTTGTTATGCTGATGGGCGGGATGTAAATTGCCAACAGACACTCGGGAGAAGTGTATGGTGTTTCCTGAAACATCTAAAAAACAAAGCAACAGAGCCTAGGGCACTTCCACTTATGGTCCTATAGCTTAGGGAAATTAAAATCAAAAAGACACAGCCACCCCAAAGTATGGAACGGCTCTGTTTACAAGAACCTCGTTTACAGTACAAGGTCAACATCGCAGAAAGTGAAAAATGGATAAAGAAGTTGTGGTATTTACTTACAAAGCAATATCACTCAGCAATCAAGTCTATGTCATCAGGCCCTTAGCAGCACAATGAGTGGATTCAGGTATGATGATTCTAACTGAAATAAGTCACACAGAAAAAGAAACATCATAAGATATCAGTAATACACGGAATGTAAACTTGGCTACACAGGAACTGAATTACAGAACAGAACAGGGTCTCAAATTTAGAAAACCAACTTATGCTTGCTTAAGAGGAAAGGTGAGTTGGGGTGCTGCATAAAACCAGAGATTGAAATGAGCACAGATAAAGTTCCTTAAGCCAAATATGGAATAGGCAAGAGCTACTCCTTGCTCAACGAAATGGACTCAACACCGCATATTAAACGCCTAAGAATGTACCTGACTAGTAAGTATCTTAAAACCTATGGATTGCTATGTCTCCGAAAGAGAATCAAGCATGTGTACAGGGGCATAAACGCAGCAGTGATAGGATTGGAGAGGTTCGGTGAGCAAATGAAGACCCTTTGAAGTCATATTGCATGGTACCCATTCCACGGGTTTCAACTACCCAGGTTTAAGGTATTCTTCCTTCAGCTAAAACATGCATGTGGAACCTAGAGTATGATCAACCATGTGATCGGGAGACGTGTTCAAATATGTCTCAGTTTTCGTACCCAGGTCCTCGGGTGCAACATTCCAGACGCTTTACTAACACTCTCCCAACTTGGAGAGTCAGTCCCTTTAACCTCCTTTTTGGCCCAGTTTGCAATTTCTGCGGAAGATGAACAGGAATAGCGAGAACCAATGAGAGACTAGCTGGAGGTGTCTGGACGGGCAAATTTAACTCTCATTTCCCACCAGGAAGAGGAATTAACCAAAGGCTCAGCGTGCCGTGCTGGAACAAGATTAGGGCCTGAAGCCATCCTGTGGTGTTGCGGCCAGCTCACAAGAAAGCGAGTTGAAGAAAGGAGCTCAGGGGCACTGTAATTCACAAACCTGCAGAGTTATAAATGACAGCTATCGTCCAAAAATATACTGAAGTAAGGCTGCCAAGAGGACTTGAAAGCGGGGCAGAACTGCAGGAAACCGATTTCAGGAGGTAGACTGGAATTGCATTGAAAGCATAGGAAAAGAGGCAGAACATCCACAATGATGCACTTGGCCAAAAAGGGCGTATGCGTTTTTTCCTGAATATATTCAGGAAAAAACGCATACGCCCTTTTTGGCCAACCAAGCAAGCTTGCAAAGGAAATCTGCACTACAATGAAGTCTCACTTCCCCCCGGTCAAAAGGGCCATCTGAAAAAAGTGTAAAATCCAGAAAGGCAGGACAGGCCATGGAGAACTGGGAGCCTTGTTATGCTGATGGGCGGGATGTAAATTGCCAACAGACACTCGGGAGAAGTGTATGGTGTTTCCTGAAACATCTAAAAAACAAAGCAACAGAGCCTAGGGCACTTCCACTTATGGTCCTATAGCTTAGGTAATTAAAATCAAAAAGACACAGCCACCCCAAAGTATGGAATGGCTCTGTTTACAAGAACCTCGTTTACAGTACAAGTTCAACATCACAGAAAGTGAAAAATGGATAAAGAACTTGTGGTATTTACTTACAAAGCAATATCACTCAGCAATGAAATCTATGTCATCAGGCCCTTAGCAGCACAATGAGTGGATTCAGGTATGATGATTCTAACTGAAATAAGTCACACAGAAAAAGAAACATCATAAGATATCAGTAATACACGGAATGTAAACTTGGCTACACAGGAACTGAATTACAGAACAGAACAGGGTCTCAAATTTAGAAAACCAACTTATGCTTGCTGAAGAGGAAAGGTGAGTTGGGGTGCTGCATAAAACCAGAGATTGAAATGAGCACAGATAAAGTTCCTTAAGCCAAATATGGAATAGACAAGAGCTACTCCTTGCTCAACGAAATGGACTCAACACCGCATATTAAACGCCTAAGAATGTACCTGACTAGTAAGTATCTTAAAACCTATGGATTGCTATGTCTCCGAAAGAGAATCAAGCATGTGTACAGGGGCATAAACGCAGCAGTGATAGGATTGGAGAGGTTCGGTGAGCAAATGAAGACCCTTTGAAGTCATATTGCATGGTACCCATTCCACGGGTTTCAACTACCCAGGTTTAAGGTATTCTTCCTTCAGCTAAAACATGCATGTGGAACCTAGAGTATGATCAACCATGTGATCGGGAGACGTGTTCAAATATGTCTCAGTTTTCGTACCCTGGTACTCGGGTGCAACATTCCAGATGCTTTACTAACACTCTCCCAACTTGGAGAGTCAGTCCCTTTAACCTCCTGTTTGGCCCAGTTTGCAATTTCTGCGGAAGATGAACAGGAATAGCGAGAACCAATGAGAGACTAGCTGGAGGTGTCTGGACGGGTAAATTTAACTCTGATTTCCCACCAGGAAGAGGAATTAACCAAAGGCTCAGCGTGCCGTGCCGGAACCAGATTAGGGCCTGAAGCCATCCTGCGGTGTTGCGGCCAGGTCACAAGAAAGCGAGTTGAAGAAAGGAGCTCAGGGGCACTGTAATGCACAAACCTGCAGAGTTATAAATGACAGCTATCGTCCAAAAATATACTGAAGCAAGACTGCCAAGAGGACTTGAAAGCGGGGCAGAATTGCAGGAAACCGATTTCAGGAGGTAGACTGGAATTGCATTGAAAGCATAGGAAAACAGGCAGAACGTCCACAATGATGCACTTGGCCAAAAAGGGCGTATGCGTTTTTTCGTGAATATATTCAGGAAAAAACGCATACGCCCTTTTTGGCCAACCAAGCATGCTTGCAAAGGAAATCTGCACTACAATGAAGTCTCACTTCCCCCCGGTCAAAAGGGCCATCTGAAAAAAGTGTAAAATCCAGAAAGGCAGGACAGGCCATGGAGAACTGGCAGCCTTGTTATGCTGACGGCTGGGATGTAAATTGCCAACAGACACTCGGGAGAAGTGTATGGTGTTTCCTGAAACATCTAAAAAACAAAGCAACAGAGCCTAGGGCACTTCCACTTATGGTCCTATAGCTTAGGTAATTAAAATCAAAAAGACACAGCCACCCCAAAGTATGGAATGGCTCTGTTTACAAGAACCTCGTTTACAGTACAAGTTCAACATCGCAGAAAGTGAAAAATGGATAAAGAAGTTGTGGTATTTACTTACAAAGCAATATCACTCAGCAATGAAATCTATGTCATCAGGCCCTTAGCAGCACAATGAGTGGATTCAGGTATGATGATTCTAACTGAAATAAGTCACACAGAAAAAGAAACATCATAAGATATCAGTAATACACGGAATGTAAACTTGGCTACACAGGAACTGAATTACAGAACAGAACAGGGTCTCAAATTTAGAAAACCAACTTATGCTTGCTTAAGAGGAAAGGTGAGTTGGGGTGCTGCATAAAACCAGAGATTGAAATGAGCACAGATAAAGTTCCTTAAGCCAAATATGGAATAGACAAGAGCTACTCCTTGCTCAACGAAATGGACTCAACACCGCATATTAAACGCCTAAGAATGTACCTGACTAGTAAGTATCTTAAAACCTATGGATTGCTATGTCTCCGAAAGAGAATCAAGCATGTGTACAGGGGCATAAACGCAGCAGTGATAGGATTGGAGAGGTTCGGTGAGCAAATGAAGACCCTTTGAAGTCATATTGCATGGTACCCATTCCACGGGTTTCAACTACCCAGGTTTAAGGTATTCTTCCTTCAGCTAAAACATGCATGTGGAACCTAGAGTATGATCAACCATGTGATCAGGAGACGTGTTCAAATATGTCTCAGTTTTCGTACCCTGGTACTCGGGTGCAACATTCCAGATGCTTTACTAACACTCTCCCGACTTGGAGAGTCAGTCCCTTTAACCTCCTGTTTGGCCCAGTTTGCAATTTCTGCGGAAGATGAACAGGAATAGCGAGAACCAATGAGAGACTAGCTGGAGGTGTCTGGACGGGTAAATTTAACTCTGATTTCCCACCAGGAAGAGGAATTAACCAAAGGCTCAGCGTGCCGTGCCGGAACCAGATTAGGGCCTGAAGCCATCCTGCGGTGTTGCGGCCAGGTCACAAGAAAGCGAGTTGAAGAAAGGAGCTCAGGGGCACTGTAATGCACAAACCTGCAGAGTTATAAATGACAGCTATCGTCCAAAAATATACTGAAGCAAGACTGCCAAGAGGACTTGAAAGCGGGGCAGAATTGCAGGAAACCGATTTCAGGAGGTAGACTGGAATTGCATTGAAAGCATAGGAAAAGAGGCAGAACGTCCACAATGATGCACTTGGCCATAAAGGGCGTATGCGTTTTTTCCTGAATATATTCAGGAAAAAACGCATACGCCCTTTTTGGCCAACCAAGCATGCTTGCAAAGGAAATCTGCACTACAATGAAGTCTCACTTCCCCCCGGTCAAAAGGGCCATCTGAAAAAAGTGTAAAATCCAGAAAGGCAGGACAGGCCATGGAGAACTGGCAGCCTTGTTATGCTGACGGCTGGGATGTAAATTGCCAACAGACACTCGGGAGAAGTGTATGGTGTTTCCTGAAACATCTAAAAAACAAAGCAACAGAGCCTAGGGCACTTCCACTTATGGTCCTATAGCTTAGGGAAATTAAAATCAAAAAGACACAGCCACCCCAAAGTATGGAACGGCTCTGTTTACAAGAACCTCGTTTACAGTACAAGTTCAACATCGCAGAAAGTGAAAAATGGATAAAGAAGTTGTGGTATTTACTTACAAAGCAATATCACTCAGCAATGAAGTCTATGTCATCAGGCCCTTAGCAGCACAATGAGTGGATTCAGGTATGATGATTCTAACTGAAATAAGTCACACAGAAAAAGAAACATCATAAGATATCAGTAATACACGGAATGTAAACTTGGCTACACAGGAACTGAATTACAGAACAGAACAGGGTCTCAAATTTAGAAATCCAACTTATGCTTGCTTAAGAGGAAAGGTGAGTTGGGGTGCTGCATAAAACCAGAGATTGAAATGAGCACAGATAAAGTTCCTTAAGCCAAATATGGAATAGACAAGAGCTACTCCTTGCTCAATGAAATGGACTCAACACCGCATATTAAACGCCTAAGAATGTACCTGACTAGTAAGTATCTTAAAACCTATGGATTGCTATGTCTCCGAAAGAGAATCAAGCATGTGTACAGGGGCATAAACGCAGCAGTGATAGGATTGGAGACGTTCGGTGAGCAAATGAAGACCCTTTGAAGTCATATTGCATGGTACCCATTCCACGGGTTTCAACTACCCAGGTTTAAGGTATTCTTCCTTCAGCTAAAACATGCATGTGGAACCTAGAGTATGATCAACCATGTGATCGGGAGACGTGTTCAAATATGTCTCAGTTTTCGTACCCAGGTCCTCGGGTGCAACATTCCAGACGCTTTACTAACACTCTCCCAACTTGGAGAGTCAGTCCCTTTAACCTCCTGTTTGGCCCAGTTTGCAATTTCTGCGGAAGATGAACAGGAATAGCGAGAACCAATGAGAGACTAGCTGGAGGTGTCTGGACGGGCAAATTTAACTCTCATTTCCCACCAGGAAGAGGAATTAACCAAAGGCTCAGCGTGCCGTGCTGGAACAAGATTAGGGCCTGAAGCCATCCTGCGGTGTTGCGGCCAGCTCACAAGAAAGCGAGTTGAAGAAAGGAGCTCAGGGGCACTGTAATTCACAAACCTGCAGAGTTATAAATGACAGCTATCGTCCAAAAATATACTGAAGTAAGGCTTCCAAGAGGACTTGAAAGCGGGGCAGAATTGCAGGAAACCGATTTCAGGAGGTAGACTGGAATTGCATTGAAAGCATAGGAAAAGAGGCAGAACATCCACAATGATGCACTTGGCCAAAAAGGGCGTATGCGTTTTTTCCTGAATATATTCAGGAAAAAACGCATACGCCCTTTTTGGCCAACCAAGCAAGCTTGCAAAGGAAATCTGCACTACAATGAAGTCTCACTTCCCCCCGGTCAAAAGGGCCATCTGAAAAAAGTGTAAAATCCAGAAAGGCAGGACAGGCCATGGAGAACTGGGAGCCTTGTTATGCTGATGGGCGGGATGTAAATTGCCAACAGACACTCGGGAGAAGTGTATGGTGTTTCCTGAAACATCTAAAAAACAAAGCAACAGAGCCTAGGGCACTTCCACTTATGGTCCTATAGCTTAGGTAATTAAAATCAAAAAGACACAGCCACCCCAAAGTATGGAATGGCTCTGTTTACAAGAACCTCGTTTACAGTACAAGTTCAACATCGCAGAAAGTGAAAAATGGATAAAGAACTTGTGGTATTTACTTACAAAGCAATATCACTCAGCAATGAAATCTATGTCATCAGGCCCTTAGCAGCACAATGAGTGGATTCAGGTATGATGATTCTAACTGAAATAAGTCACACAGAAAAAGAAACATCATAAGATATCAGTAATACACGGAATGTAAACTTGGCTACACAGGAACTGAATTACAGAACAGAACAGGGTCTCAAATTTAGAAAACCAACTTATGCTTGCTTAAGAGGAAAGGTGAGTTGGGGTGCTGCATAAAACCAGAGATTGAAATGAGCACAGATAAAGTTCCTTAAGCCAAATATGGAATAGGCAAGAGCTACTCCTTGCTCAACGAAATGGACTCAACACCGCATATTAAACGCCTAAGAATGTACCTGACTAGTAAGTATCTTAAAACCTATGGATTGCTATGTCTCCGAAAGAGAATCAAGCATGTGTACAGGGGCATAAATGCAGCAGTGATAGGATTGGAGAGGTTCGGTGAGCAAATGAAGACCCTTTGAAGTCATATTGCATGGTACCCATTCCACGGGTTTCAACTACCCAGGTTTAAGGTATTCTTCCTTCAGCTAAAACATGCATGTGGAACCTAGAGTATGATCAACCATGTGATCGGGAGACGTGTTCAAATATGTCTCAGTTTTCGTACCCTGGTACTCGGGTGCAACATTCCAGATGCTTTACTAACACTCTCCCAACTTGGAGAGTCAGTCCCTTTAACCTCCTGTTTGGCTCAGTTTGCAATTTCTGCGGAAGATGAACAGGAATAGCGAGAACCAATGAGAGACTAGCTGGAGGTGTCTGGACGGGTAAATTTAACTCTGATTTCCCACCAGGAAGAGGAATTAACCAAAGGCTCAGCGTGCCGTGCCGGAACCAGATTAGGGCCTGAAGCCATCCTGCGGTGTTGCGGCCAGGTCACAAGAAAGCGAGTTGAAGAAAGGAGCTCAGGGGCACTGTAATGCACAAACCTGCAGAGTTATAAATGACAGCTATCGTCCAAAAATATACTGAAGCAAGACTGCCAAGAGGACTTGAAAGCGGGGCAGAATTGCAGGAAACCGATTTCAGGAGGTAGACTGGAATTGCATTGAAAGCATAGGAAAACAGGCAGAACGTCCACAATGATGCACTTGGCCAAAAAGGGCATATGCGTTTTTTCCTGAATATATTCAGGAAAAAACGCATATGCCCTTTTTGGCCAACCAAGCATGCTTGCAAAGGAAATCTGCACTACAATGAAGTCTCACTTCCCCCCGGTCAAAAGGGCCATCTGAAAAAAGTGTAAAATCCAGAAAGGCAGGACAGGCCATGGAGAACTGGCAGCCTTGTTATGCTGACGGCTGGGATGTAAATTGCCAACAGACACTCGGGAGAAGTGTATGGTGTTTCCTGAAACATCTAAAAAACAAAGCAACAGAGCCTAGGGCACTTCCACTTATGGTCCTATAGCTTAGGTAATTAAAATCAAAAAGACACAGCCACCCCAAAGTATGGAATGGCTCTGTTTACAAGAACCTCGTTTACAGTACAAGTTCAACATCGCAGAAAGTGAAAAATGGATAAAGAAGTTGTGGTATTTACTTACAAAGCAATATCACTCAGCAATGAAATCTATGTCATCAGGCCCTTAGCAGCACAATGAGTGGATTCAGGTATGATGATTCTAACTGAAATAAGTCACACAGAAAAAGAAACATCATAAGATATCAGTAATACACGGAATGTAAACTTGGCTACACAGGAACTGAATTACAGAACAGAACAGGGTCTCAAATTTAGAAAACCAACTTATGCTTGCTTAAGAGGAAAGGTGAGTTGGGGTGCTGCATAAAACCAGAGATTGAAATGAGCACAGATAAAGTTCCTTAAGCCAAATATGGAATAGACAAGAGCTACTCCTTGCTCAACGAAATGGACTCAACACCGCATATTAAACGCCTAAGAATGTACCTGACTAGTAAGTATCTTAAAACCTATGGATTGCTATGTCTCCGAAAGAGAATCAAGCATGTGTACAGGGGCATAAACGCAGCAGTGATAGGATTGGAGAGGTTCGGTGAGCAAATGAAGACCCTTTGAAGTCATATTGCATGGTACCCATTCCACGGGTTTCAACTACCCAGGTTTAAGGTATTCTTCCTTCAGCTAAAACATGCATGTGGAACCTAGAGTATGATCAACCATGTGATCAGGAGACGTGTTCAAATATGTCTCAGTTTTCGTACCCTGGTACTCGGGTGCAACATTCCAGACGCTTTACTAACACTCTCCCCACTTGGAGAGTCAGTCCCTTTAACCTCCTGTTTGGCCCAGTTTGCAATTTCTGCGGAAGATGAACAGGAATAGCGAGAACCAATGAGAGACTAGCTGGAGGTGTCTGCACGGGCAAATTTAACTCTCATTTCCCACCAGGAAGAGGAATTAACCAAAGGCTCAGCGTGCCGTGCCGGAGCCAGATTAGGGCCTGAAGCCATCCTGCGGTGTTGCGGCCAGCTCACAAGAAAGCGAGTTGAAGAAAGGAGCTCAGGGGCACTGTAATGCACAAACCTGCAGAGTTATAAATGACAGCTATCGTCCAAAAATATACTGAAGTAAGGCTGCCAAGAGGACTTGAAAGCGGGGCAGAATTGCAGGAAACCGATTTCAGGAGGTAGACAGGAATTGCATTGAAAGCATAGGAAAAGAGGCAGAATGTCCACATTGATGCACTTGGCCAAAAAGGGCGTGTGCGTTTTTTCCTGAATATATTCAGGAAAAAACGCATACGCCCTTTTTGGCCAACCAAGCAAGCTTGCAAAGGAAATCTGCACTACAATGAAGTCTCACTTCCCCCTGTGAAAAGGGCCATCTGAAAAAAGTGTAAAATCCAGAAAGGCAGGACAGGCCATGGAGAACTGGGAGCCTTGTTATGCTGATGGGCGGGATGTAAATTGCCAACAGACACTCGGGAGAAGTGTATGGTGTTTCCTGAAACATCTAAAAAACAAAGCAACAGAGCCTAGGGCACTTCCACTTATGGTCCTATAGCTTAGGGAAATTAAAATCAAAAAGACACAGCCACCCCAAAGTATGGAACGGCTCTGTTTACAAGAACCTCGTTTACAGTACAATTTCAACATCGCAGAAAGTGAAAAATGGATAAAGAAGTTGTGGTATTTACTTACAAAGCAATATCACTCAGCAATGAAATCTATGTCATCAGGCCGTTAGCAGCACAATGAGTGGATTCAGGTATGATGATTCTAACTGAAATAAGTCACACAGAAAAAGAAACATCATAAGATATCAGTAATACACGGAATGTAAACTTGGCTACACAGGAACTGAATTACAGAACAGAACAGGGTCTCAAATTTAGAAAACCAACTTATGCTTGCTTAAGAGGAAAGGTGAGTTGGGGTGCTGCATAAAACCAGAGATTGAAATGAGCACAGATACAGTTCCTTAAGCCAAATATGGAATAGACAAGAGCTACTCCTTGCTCAATGAAATGGACTCAACACCGCATATTAAATGCCTAAGAATGTACCTGACTAGTAAGTATCTTAAAACCTATGGATTGCTATGTCTCCGAAAGAGAATCAAGCATGTGTACAGGGGCATAAACACAGCAGTGATAGGATTGGAGAGGTTCGGTGAGCAAATGAAGACCCTTTGAAGTCATATTGCATGGTACCCATTCCACGGGTTTCAACTACCCAGGTTTAAGGTATTCTTCCTTCAGCTAAAACATGCATGTGGAACCTAGAGTATGATCAACCATGTGATCGGGAGACGTGTTCAAATATGTCTCAGTTTTCGTACCCTGGTACTTGGGTGCAACATTCCAGACGCTTTACTAACACTCTCCCGACTTTGAGAGTCAGTCCCTTTAACCTCCTGTTTGGCCCAGTTTGCAATTTCTGCGGAAGATGAACAGGAATAGGGAGAACCAATGAGAGACTAGCTGGAGGTGTCTGGACGGGCAAATTTAACTCTCATTTCCCACCAGGAAGAGGAATTAACCAAAGGCTCAGCGTGCCGAGCCAGAACCAGATTAGGGCCTGAAGCCATCCTGCGGTGTTGCAGCCAGGTCACAAGAAAGCGAGTTGAAGAAAGGAGCTCAGGGACACTGTAATGCACAAACCTGCAGAGTTATAAATGACAGCTATCGTCCAAAAATATACTGAAGTAAGGCTGCCAAGAGGACTTGAAAGCGGGGCAGAATTGCAGGAAACCGATTTCAGGAGGTAGACTGGAATTGCATTGAAAGCATAGGAAAAGAGGCAGAACGTCCACAATGATGCACTTGACCAAAAAGGGCGTATGCGTTTTTTCCTGAATATATTCAGGAAAAAACGCATACGCCCTTTTTGGCCAACCAAGCATGCTTGCAAAGGAAATCTGCAGTACAATGAAGTCTCACTTCCCTCCGGTCAAAAGGGCCATCTGAAAAAAGTGTAAAATCCAGAAAGGCAAGACAGGCCATGGAGAACTGGGAGCCTTGTTATGCTGATGGGCGGGATGTAAATTGCCAACAGACACTCGGGAGAAGTGTATGGTGTTTCCTGAAACATCTAAAAAACAAAGCAACAGAGCCTAGGGCACTTCCACTTATGGTCCTATAGCTTAGGGAAATTAAAATCAAAAAGACACAGCCACCCCAATGATTGGAACGCCTCTGTTTACAAGAACCTCGTTTACCGTACAAGTTCAGTATCACAGAAAGTGAAAAATGGATAAAGAACTTGTGGTACATACGTACAATGCAGTATCACTCAGCAATGAAATCTATGTCATCAGTCCCGTAGCAGCATAATGAGTGGATTCAGGTACGATGATTCTAACTGAAATAAGTCACACAGAAAAAGAAACATCATAAGATATCAGTAATACACGGAATGTAAACTTGGCTACACAGGAACTGAATTACAGAACAGAACAGGGTCTCAAATTTAGAAAACCAACTTATGCTTGCTTAAGGGGAAAGGTGAGTTGGGGTGCTGCATAAAACCAGAGATTGAAATGAGCACAGATAAAGTTCCTTAATCCAAATATGGAATAGGCAAGAGCTACTCCTTGCTCAATGAAATGGACTCAACACCGCATATTAAACGCCTAAGAATGTACCTGACTAGTAAGTATCTTAAAACCTATGGATTGCTATGTCTCCGAAAGAGAATCAAGCATGTGTACACGGGCATAAACGCAGCAGTGATAGGATTGGAGAGGTTCGGTGAACAAATGAAGACCCTTTGAAGTCATATTGCATGGTACCCATTCCACGGGTTTCAACTACCCAGGTTTAAGGTATTCTTCCTTCAGCTAAACATGCATGTGGAACCTAGAGTATGATCAACCATGTGATCGGGAGACGTGTTCAAATATGTCTCAGTTTTCCTCCCCTGGTACTCGGGTGCAACATTCCAGACGCTTTACTAACACTCTGCCGACTTGGAGAGTCAGTCCCTTTAACATCCTGTTTGGCCCAGTTTGCAATTTCTGCGGAAGATGAACAGGAATAGGGAGAACCAATGAGAGACTAGCTGGAGGTGTCTGGACGGGCAAATTTAACTCTCATTTCCCACCAGGAAGAGGAATTAACCAAAGGCTCAGCGTGCCGTGCCGGAACCAGATTAGGGCCTGAAGTCATCCTGCGGTGTTGCGGCCAGGTCACAAGAAAGCGAGTTGAAGAAAGGAGCTCAGGGGCACTGTAATTCACAAACCTGCAGAGTTATAAACGACAGCTATCGTCCAAAAATATACTGAAGTAAGGCTGCCAAGAGGACTTGAAAGTGGACCAGAATTGCAGGAAACCGATTTCAGGAGGTAGACTGGAATTGCATTGAAAGCATAGGAAAAGAGACAGAACGTCCACAATGATGCACTTGGCCAAAAAGGGCGTATGCGTTTTTTCCTGAATATATTCAGGAAAAAACGCATACGCCCTTTTTGGCCAACCAAGCAAACTTGCAAAGGAAATCTGCACTACAATGAAGTCTCACTTCCCCCCGGTCAAAAGGGCCATCTGAAAAAGGTGTAAAATCCAGAAAGGCAGGACAGGCCATGGAGAACTGGGAGCCTTGTTATTCTGATGGGCGGGATGTAAATTACCAACAGACACTCGGGAGAAGTGTATGGTGTTTCCTGAAACATCTAAAAAACAAAGCAACAGAGCCTAGGGCACTTCCACTTATGGTCCTATAGCTTAGGGAAATTAAAATCAAAAAGACACAGCGACCTCAAAGTTTGGGACGCCTCTGTTTACAAGAACCTCGTTTACCGTACATGTTCAATATCACAGAAAGTGAAAAATGGATAAAGAACTTGTGGTACTTACGTACAATGCAGTATCACTCAGCAATGAAATCTATGTCATCAGGCCCGTAGCAGCATAATGAGTGGATTCAGGTACGATGATTCTAACTGAAATAAGTCACACAGAAAAAGAAACATCATAAGATATCACTAATACACGGAATGTAAACTTGGCTACACAGGAACTGAATTCCAAAACAGAACAGGGTCTCAAATTTAGAAAACCAACTTATGCTTGCTTAAGGGGAAAGGTGAGTTGGGGTGCAGCATAAAACCAGAGATTGAAATGAGCACAGATAAAGTTCCTTAAGCCAAATATGGAATAGACAAGAGCTACTCCTTGCTCAACGAAATGGACTCAACACCCCATATTAAACGCCTAAGAATGTACCTGACTAGTAAGTATCTTAAAACCTATGGATTGCTATGTCTCCGAAAGAGAATCAAGCATGTGTACAGGGGCATAAACGCAGCAGTGATAGGATTGGAGAGGTTCGGTGAGCAAATGAAGACCCTTTGAAGTCATATTGCATGGTACCCATTCCACGGGTTTCAACTACCCAGGTTTAAGGTATTCTACCTTCAGCTAAAACATGCATGTGAAACCTAGAGTATGATCAACCATGTGATCGGGAGACGTGTTCAAATATGTCTCAGTTTTCCTCCCCTGGTACTCGGGTGCAACATTCCAGACGCTTTACTAACACTCTCCCCACTTGGAGAGTCAGCGCCTTTAACCTCCTGTTTGGCCCAGTTTGCAATTTCTGCGGAAGATGAACAGGAATAGCGAGAACCAATGAGAGACTAGCTGGAGGTGTCTGGACGGGCAAATTTAACTCTGATTTCCCACCAGGAAGAGGAAATAACCAAAGGCTCAGCGTGCCGTGCCAGAACCAGATTAGGGTCTGAAGCCATCTTGCGGTGTTGCGGCCAGCTCTCAAGAAAGCAAGTTGAAGAAAGGAGCTCAGGGGCACTGTAATTCACAAACCTGCAGAGTTATAAATGACAGCTATCGTCCAAAAATATACTGAAGTAAGGCTGCCAAGAGGACTTGAAAGCGGGGCAGAATTGCAGGAAACCGATTTCAGGAGGTAGACTGGAATTGCATTGAAAGCATAGGAAAAGAGACAGAACGACCACAATGATGCACTTGGCCAAAAAGAGCGTATGCGTTTTTTCCTGAATATATTCAGGGAAAAACGCATACGCCCTTTTTGGCCAACCAAGCATGCTTGCAAATGAAATCTGCACTACAATGAAGTCTCACTTCCCCCCGGTCAAAAGGGCCATCTGAAAAAAGTGTAAAATCCAGAAAGGCAGGACAGGCCATGGAGAACTGGGAGCCTTGTTATGCTGATGGCCGGGATGTAGATTGCCAACAGACACTCGGCAGAAGTGTATGGTTTTTCCTGAAACATCTAAAAAACAAAGCAACAGAGCCTAGGGCACTTCCACTTATGGTCCTATAGCTTAGGGAAATTAAAATCAAAAAGACACAGCCACCCCAAAGTATGGAACGGCTCTGTTTACAAGAACCTCGTTTACAGTACAAGTTCAACATCGCAGAAAGTGAAAAATGGATAAAGAAGTTATGGTATTTATTTACAAAGCAATCTCACTCAGCAATGAAATCTATGTCATCAGGCCCTTAGCAGCACAATGAGTGGATTCAGGTATGATGATTCTAACTGAAATAAGTCACACAGAAAAAGAAACATCATAAGATATCAGTAATACACGGAATGTAAACTTGGCTACACAGGAACTGAATTACAGAACAGAACAGGGTCTCAAATTTAGAAAACCAACTTATGCTTGCTTAAGAGGAAAGGTGAGTTGGGGTGCTGCATAAAACCAGAGATTGAAATGAGCACAGATAAAGTTCCTTAAGCCAAATATGGAATAGACAAGAGCTACTCCTTGCTCAACGAAATGGACACAACACCGCATATTAAACGCCTAAGAATGTACCTGACTAGTAAGTATCTTAAAACCTATGGATTGCTATGTCTCCAAAAGAGAATCAAGCATGTGTACAGGGGCATAAACGCAGCAGTGATAGGATTGGAGAGGTTCGGTGAGCAAATGAAGACCCTTTGAAGTCATATTGCATGGTACCCATTCCACGGGTTTCAACTACCCAGGTTTAAGGTATTCTTCCTTCAGCTAAAACATGCATGTGGAACCTAGAGTATGATCAACCATGTGATCGGGAGACGTGTTCAAATATGTCTCAGTTTTCGTACCCTGGTACTCGGGTGCAACATTCCAGATGCTTTACTAACACTCTCCCCACTTGGAGAGTCAGTCCCTTTAACCTCCTGTTTGGCCCAGTTTGCAATTTCTGCGGAAGATGAACAGGAATAGCGAGAACCAATGAGAGACTAGCTGGAGGTGTCTGGACGGGCAAATTTAACTCTCATTTCCCACCAGGAAGAGGAATTAACCAAAGGCTCAGCATGCCGTGCCGGAACCAGATTAGGGCCAGAAGCCATCCTGCGGTGTTGCGGCCAGCTCACAAGAAAGCGAGTTGAAGAAAGGAGCTCGGGGCACTGTAATTCACAAACCTGCAGAGTTATAAATGACAGCTATTGTCCAAAAATATACTGAAGTAAGGCTGCCAAGAGGACTTGAAAGCGGGGCAGAATTGCAGGAAACCGATTTCAGGAGGTAGACTGGAATTGCATTGAAAGCATAGTAAAAGAGGCAGAACGTCCACAATGATGCACTTGGCCAAAAAGGGCGTATGCGTTTTTTCCTGAATATATTCAGGAAAAAACGCATACGCCCTTTTTGGCCAACCAAGCATGCTTGCAAAGGAAATCTGCACTACAATGAAGTCTCACTTCCCCCCGGTCAAAAGGGCCATCTGAAAAAAGTGTAAAATCCAGAAAGGCAGGACAGGCCATGGAGAACTGGGAGCCTTGTTATGCTGATGGGCGGGATGTAAATTGCCAACAGACACTCGGGAGAAGTGTATGGTGTTTCCTGAAACATCTAAAAAACAAAGCAACAGAGCCTAGGGCACTTCCACTTATGGTCCTATAGCTTAGGGAAATTAAAATCAAAAAGACACAGCCACCCCAAAGTATGGAACGGCTCTGTTTACAAGAACCTCGTTTACAGTACAAGTTCAACATCGCAGAAAGTGAAAAATGGATGAAGAAGTTGTGGTATTTACTTACAAAGCAATATCACTCAGCAATGAAGTCTATGTCATCAGGCCCTTAGCAGCATAATGAGTGGATTCAGGTATGATGATTCTAACTGAAATAAGTCACACAGAAAAAGAAACATCATAAGATATCAGTAATACATGGAATGTAAACTTGGCTACACAGGAACTGAATTACAGAACAGAACAGGGTCTCAAATTTAGAAAACCAACTTATGCTTTCTTAAGAGGAAAGGTGAGTTGGGGTGCTGCATAAAACCAGAGATTGAAATGAGCACAGATAAAGTTCCTTAAGCCAAATATGGAATAGACAAGAGCTACTCCTTGCTCAACGAAATGGACTCAACACCGCATATTAAACGCCTAAGAATGTACCTGACTAGTAAGTATCTTAAAACCTATGGATTGCTATGTCTCCGAAAGAGAATCAAGCATGTGTACAGGGGCATAAACGCAACAGTGATAGGATTGGAGACGTTCGGTGAGCAAATGAAGACCCTTTGAAGTCATATTGCATGGTACCCATTCCACGGGTTTCAACTACCCAGGTTTAAGGTATTCTTCCTTCAGCTAAAACATGCATGTGGAACCTAGAGTATGATCAACCATGTGATCGGGAGACGTGTTCAAATATGTCTCAGTTTTCGTATCCAGGTCCTCGGGTGCAACATTCCAGACGCTTTACTAACACTCTCCCAACTTGGAAAGTCAGTCCCTTTAACCTCCTGTTTGGCCCAGTTTGCAATTTCTACGGAAGATGAACAGGAATAGCGAGAACCAATGAGAGACTAGCTGGAGGTGTCTGGACAGGTAAATTTAACTCTGATTTCCCACCAGGAAGAGGAATTAACCAAAGGCTCAGCGTGCCGTGCCGGAACCAGATTAGGGCCTGAAGCCATCCTGCGGTGTTGCGGCCAGGTCACAAGAAAGCGAGTTGAAGAAAGGAGCTCAGGGGCACTGTAATGCACAAACCTGCAGAGTTATAAATGACAGCTATCGTCCAAAAATATACTGAAGCAAGACTGCCAAGAGGACTTGAAAGCGGGGCAGAATTGCAGGAAACCGATTTCAGGAGGTAGACTGGAATTGCATTGAAAGCATAGTAAAAGAGGCAGAACGTCCACAATGATGCACTTGGCCAAAAAGGGCGTATGCGTTTTTTCCTGAATATATTCAGGAAAAAACGCATACGCCCTTTTTGGCCAACCAAGCATGCTTGCAAAGGAAATCTGCACTACAATGAAGTCTCACTTCCCCCCGGTCAAAAGGGCCATCTGAAAAAAGTGTAAAATCCAGAAAGGCAGGACAGGCCATGGAGAACTGGCAGCCTTGTTATGCTGATGGCCGGGATGTAAATTGCCAACAGACACTCGGGAGAAGTGTATGGTGTTTCCTGAAACATCTAAAAAACAAAGCAACAGAGCCTAGGGCACTTCCACTTATGGTCCTATAGCTTAGGGAAATTAAAATCAAAAAGACACAGCCACCCCAAAGTATGGAACGGCTCTGTTTACAAGAACCTCGTTTACAGTACAAGTTCAACATCGCAGAAAGTGAAAAATGGATAAAGAAGTTGTGGTATTTACTTACAAAGCAATATCACTCAGCAATGAAGTCTATGTCATCAGGCCCTTAGCAGCACAATGAGTGGATTCAGGTATGATGATTCTAACTGAAATAAGTCACACAGAAAAAGAAACATCATAAGATATCAGTAATACACGGAATGTAAACTTGGCTACACAGGAACTGAATTACAGAACAGAACAGGGTCTCAAATTTAGAAAACCAACTTATGCTTGCTTAAGAGGAAAGGTGAGTTGGGGTGCTGCATAAAACCAGAGATTGAAATGAGCACAGATAAAGTTCCTTAAGCCAAATATGGAATAGACAAGAGCTACTCCTTGCTCAACGAAATGGACTCAACACCGCATATTAAACGCCTAAGAATGTACCTGACTAGTAAGTATCTTAAAACCTATGGATTGCTATGTCTCCGAAAGAGAATCAAGCATGTGTACAGGGGCATAAACGCAGCAGTGATAGGATTGGAGACGTTCGGTGAGCAAATGAAGACTCTTTGAAGTCATATTGCATGGTACCCATTCCACGGGTTTCAACTACCCAGGTTTAAGGTATTCTTCCTTCAGCTAAAACATGCATGTGGAACCTAGAGTATGATCAACCATGTGATCGGGAGACGTGTTCAAATATGTCTCAGTTTTTGTACCCAGGTCCTCGGGTGCAACATTCCAGACGCTTTACTAACACTCTCCCAACTTGGAGAGTCAGTCCCTTTAACCTCCTTTTTGGCCCAGTTTGCAATTTCTGCGGAAGATGAACAAGAATAGCGAGAACCAATGAGAGACTAGCTGGAGGTGTCTGGACGGGCAAATTTAACTCTCATTTCCCACCAGGAAGAGGAATTAACCAAAGGCTCAGCGTGCCATGCTGGAACAAGATTAGGGCCTGAAGCCATCCTGCGGTGTTGCGGCCAGCTCACAAGAAAGCGAGTTGAAGAAAGGAGCTCAGGGGCACTGTAATTCACAAACCTGCAGAGTTATAAATGACAGCTATCGTCCAAAAATATACTGAAGTAAGGCTGCCAAGAGGACTTGAAAGCGGGGCAGAATTGCAGGAAACCGATTTCATGAGGTAGACTGGAATTGCATTGAAAGCATAGGAAAAGAGGCAGAACATCCACAATGATGCACTTGGCCAAAAAGGGCGTATGCGTTTTTTCCTGAATATATTCAGGAAAAAACGCATACGCCCTTTTTGGCCAACCAAGCAAGCTTGCAAAGGAAATCTGCACTACAATGAAGTCTCACTTCCCCCCGGTCAAAAGGACCATCTGAAAAAAGTGTAAAATCCAGAAAGGCAGGACAGGCCATGGAGAACTGGGAGCCTTGTTATGCTGATGGCCGGGATGTAAATTGCCAACAGACACTCGGGAGAAGTGTATGGTGTTTCCTGAAACATCTAAAAAACAAAGCAACAGAGCCTAGCGCACTTCCACTTATGGTCCTATAGCTTAGGGAAATTAAAATCAAAAAGACACAGCCACCCCAAAGTTTGGGACGCCTCTGTTTACAAGAACCTCGTTTACCATACAAGTTCAATATCACAGAAAGTGAAAAATGGATAAAGAACTTGTGGTACTTACGTACAATGCAGTATCACTCAGCAATGAAATCTATGTCATCAGACCCGTAGCAGCATAATGAGTGGATTCAGGTACGATGATTCTAACTGAAATAAGTCACACAGAAAAAGAAACATCATAAGATATCACTAATACACGGAGTGTAAACTTGGCTACACAGGAACTGAATTCCAAAACAGAACAGGGTCTCAAATTTAGAAAACCAACTTATGCTTGCTTAAGGGGAAAGGTGAGTTGGGGTGCTGCATAAAACCAGAGATTGAAATGAGCACAGATAAAGTTCCTTAAGCCAAATATGGAATAGACAAGAGCTACTCCTTGCTCAACGAAATGGACTCAACACCCCATATTAAACGCCTAAGAATGTACCTGACTAGTAAGTATCTTAAAACCTATGGATTGCTATGTCTCCGAAAGAGAATCAAGCATGTGTACAGGGGCATAAACACAGCAGTGATAGGATTGGAGAGGTTCGGTGAGCAAATGAAGACCCTTTGAAGTCATATTGCATGGTACCCATTCCACGGGTTTCAACTACCCAGGTTTAAGGTATTCTTCTTTCAGCTAAAACATGCATGTGAAACCTAGAGTATGATCAACCATGTGATCGGGAGACGTGTTCAAATATGTCTCAGTTTTCCTCCCCTGGTACTCGGGTGCAACATTCCAGACGCTTTACTAACACTCTCCCGACTTGGAGAGTCAGTCCCTTTAACCTCCTGTTTGGCCCAGTTTGCAATTTCTGCGGAAGATGAACAGGAATAGCGAGATCCAATGAGAGACTAGCTGGAGGTGTCTGGACGGGCAAATTTAATTCTGATTTCCCACCAGGAAGAGGAAATAACCAAAGGCTCAGCGTGCCGTGCCAGAACCATATTAGGGCCTGAAGCCATCTTGCGGTGTTGCGGCCAGCTCTCAAGAAAGCAAGTTGAAGAAAGGAGCTCAGGGGCACTGTAATTCACAAACCTGCAGAGTTATAAATGACAGCTATCGTCCAAAAATATACTGAAGTAAGGCTGCCAAGAGGACTTGAAAGCGGGGCAGAATTGCAGGAAACCGATTTCAGGAGGTAGACTGGAATTGCATTGAAAGCATAGGAAAAGAGACAGAACGACCACAATGATGCACTTGGCCAAAAAGAGCGTATGCGTTTTTTCCTGAATATATTCAGGGAAAAACGCATACGCCCTTTTTGGCCAACCAAGCATGCTTGCAAATGAAATCTGCACTACAATGAAGTCTCACTTCCCCCCGGTCAAAAGGGCCATCTGAAAAAAGTGTAAAATCCAGAAAGGCAGGACAGGCCATGGAGAACTGGGAGCCTTGTTATGCTGATGGGCGGGATGTAAATTGCCAACAGACACTCGGGAGAAGTGTATGGTGTTTCCTGAAACATCTAAAAAACAAAGCAACAGAGCCTAGGGCACTTCCACTTATGGTCCTATAGCTTAGGGAAATTAAAATCAAAAAGACACAGCCACCCCAAAGTATGGAACGGCTCTGTTTACAAGAACCTCGTTTACAGTACAAGTTCAACATCGCAGAAAGTGAAAAATGGATAAAGAAGTTGTGGTATTTACTTACAAAGCAATATCACTCAGCAATGAAGTCTATGTCATCAGGCCCTTAGCAGCACAATGAGTGGATTCAGGTATGATGATTCTAACTGAAATAAGTCACACAGAAAAAGAAACATCATAAGATATCAGTAATACACGGAATGTAAACTTGGCTACACAGGAACTGAATTACAGAACAGAACAGGGTCTCAAATTTAGAAAACCAACTTATGCTTGCTTAAGAGGAAAGGTGAGTTGGGGTGCTGCATAAAACCAGAGATTGAAATGAGCACAGATAAAGTTCCTTAAGCCAAATATGGAATAGACAAGAGCTACTCCTTGCTCAACGAAATGGACTCAACACCGCATATTAAACGCCTAAGAATGTACCTGACTAGTAAGTATCTTAAAACCTATGGATTGCTATGTCTCCAAAAGAGAATCAAGCATGTGTACAGGGGCATAAACGCAGCAGTGATAGGATTGGAGACGTTCGGTGAGCAAATGAAGACCCTTTGAAGTCATATTGCATGGTACCCATTCCACGGGTTTCAACTACCCAGGTTTAAGGTATTCTTCCTTCAGCTAAAACATGCATGTGGAACCTAGAGTATGATCAACCATGTGATCGGGAGACGTGTTCAAATATGTCTCAGTTTTCGTACCCTGGTACTCGGGTGCAACATTCCAGACGCTTTACTTACACTCTCCCGACTTGGAGAGTCAGTCCCTTTAACCTCCTGTTTGGCCCAGTTTGCAATTTCTGCGGAAGATCAACAGGAATAGCGAGAACCAATGAGAGACTAGCTGGAGGTGTCTGGACGGGCAAATTTAACTCTCATTTCCCACCAGGAAGAGGAATTAACCAAAGGCTCAGCGTGCCGTGCCGGAACCAGATTAGGGCCTGAAGCCATCCTGCGGTGTTGCGGCCAGCTCACAAGAAAGCGAGTTGAAGAAAGGAGCTCAGGGGCACTGTAATTCACAAACCTGCAGAGTTATAAATGACAGCTATCGTCCAAAAATATACTGAAGTAAGGCTGCCAAGAGGACTTGAAAGCGGGGCAGAATTGCAGGAAACGGATTTCAGGAGGTAGACTGGAATTGCATTGAAAGCATAGGAAAAGAGGCAGAAAGTCCACAATGATGCACTTGGCCAAAAAGGGCGTATGCGTTTTTTCCTGAATATATTCAGGAAAAAACGCATACGCCCTTTTTGGCCAACCAAGCATGCTTGCAAAGGAAATCTGCACTACCATGAAGTCTCACTTCCCCCCGGTCAAAAGGGCCATCTGAAAAAAGTGTAAAATCCAGAAAGGCAGGACAGGCCATGGAGAACTGGCAGCCTTGTTATGCTGATGGCCGGGATGTAAATTGCCAACAGACACTCGGGAGAAGTGTATGGTGTTTCCTGAAACATCTAAAAAACAAAGCAACAGAGCCTAGGGCACTTCCACTCATGGTCCTATAGCTTAGGGAAATTAAAATCAAAAAGACACAGCCACCCCAAAGTATGGAACGGCTCTGTTTACAAGAACCTCGTTTACAGTACAAGTTCAACATCGCAGAAAGTGAAAAATGGATAAAGAAGTTGTGGTATTTACTTACAAAGCAATATCACTCAGCAATGAAATCTATGTCATCAGGCCCTTAGCAGCACAATGAGTGGATTCAGGTATGATGATTCTAACTGAAATAAGTCACACAGAAAAAGAAACATCATAAGATATCAGTAATACACGGAATGTAAACTTGGCTACACAGGAACTGAATTACAGAACAGAACAGGGTCTCAAATTTAGAAAACCAACTTATGCTTGCTTAAGAGGAAAGGTGAGTTGGGGTGCTGCATAAAACCAGAGATTGAAATGAGCACAGATAAAGTTCCTTAAGCCAAATATGGAATAGACAAGAGCTACTCCTTGCTCAACGAAATGGACTCAACACCGCATATTAAACGCCTAAGAATGTACCTGACTAGTAAGTATCTTAAAACCTATGGATTGCTATGTCTCCGAAAGAGAATCAAGCATGTGTACAGGGGCATAAACGCAGTAGTGATAGGATTGGAGAGGTTCGGTGAGCAAATGAAGACCCTTTGAAGTCATATTGCATGGTACCCATTCCACGGGTTTCAACTACCCAGGTTTAAGGTATTCTTCCTTCAGCTAAAACATGCATGTGGAACCTAGAGTATGATCAACCATGTGATCGGGAGACGTGTTCAAATATGTCTCAGTTTTCGTACCCAGGTCCTCGGGTGCAACATTCCAGACGCTTTACTAACACTCTCCCAACTTGGAGAGTCAGTCCCTTTAACCTCCTTTTTGGCCCAGTTTGCAATTTCTGCGGAAGATGAACAGGAATAGCGAGAACCAATGAGAGACTAGCTGGAGGTGTCTGGACGGGCAAATTTAACTGTCATTTCCCACCAGGAAGAGGAATTAACCAAAGGCTCAGCGTGCCGTGCTGGAACAAGATTAGGGCCTGAAGCCATCCTGCGGTGTTGCGGCCAGCTCACAAGAAAGCGAGTTGAAGAAAGGAGCTCAGGGGCACTGTAATTCACAAACCTGCAGAGTTATAAATGACAGCTATCGTCCAAAAATATACTGAAGTAAGGCTGCCAAGAGGACTTGAAAGCGGGGCAGAATTGCAGGAAACCGATTTCAGGAGGTAGACTGGAATTGCATTGAAAGCATAGGAAAAGAGGCAGAACATCCACAATGATGCACTTGGCCAAAAAGGGCGTATGCGTTTTTTCCTGAATATATTCAGGAAAAAACGCATACGCCCTTTTTGGCCAACCAAGCAAGCTTGCAAAGGAAATCTGCACTACAATGAAGTCTCACTTCCCCCCGGTCAAAAGGGCCATCTGAAAAAAGTGTAAAATCCAGAAAGGCAGGACAGGCCATGGAGAACTGGGAGCCTTGTTATGCTGATGGGCGGGATGTAAATTGCCAACAGACACTCGGGAGAAGTGTATGGTGTTTCCTGAAACATCTAAAAAACAAAGCAACAGAGCCTAGGGCACTTCCACTTATGGTCCTATAGCTTAGGTAATTAAAATCAAAAAGACACAGCCACCCCAAAGTTTGGGACGCCTCTGTTTACAAGAACCTCGTTTACAGTACAAGTTCAACATCGCAGAAAGTGAAAAACGGATAAAGAACTTGTGGTATTTACTTACAAAGCAATATCACTCAGCAATGAAATCTATGTCATCAGGCCCTTAGCAGCACAATGAGTGGATTCAGGTATGATGATTCTAACTGAAATAAGTCACACAGAAAAAGAAACATCATAAGATATCAGTAATACACGGAATGTAAACTTGGCTACACAGGAACTGAATTACAGAACAGAACAGGGTCTCAAATTTAGAAAACCAACTTATGCTTGCTTAAGAGGAAAGGTGAGTTGGGGTGCTGCATAAAACCAGAGATTGAAATGAGCACAGATAAAGTTCCTTAAGCCAAATATGGAATAGACAAGAGCTACTCCTTGCTCAACGAAATGGACTCAACACCGCATATTAAACGCCTAAGAATGTACCTGACTAGTAAGTATCTTAAAACCTATGGATTGCTATGTCTCCGAAAGAGAATCAAGCATGTGTACAGGGGCATAAACGCAGCAGTGATAGGATTGGAGAGGTTCGGTGAGCAAATGAAGACCCTTTGAAGTCATATTGCATGGTACCCATTCCACGGGTTTCAACTACCCAGGTTTAAGGTATTCTTCCTTCAGCTAAAACATGCATGTGGAACCTAGAGTATGATCAACCATGTGATCGGGAGACGTGTTCAAATATGTCTCAGTTTTCGTACCCTGGTACTCGGGTGCAACATTCCAGATGCTTTACTAACACTCTCCCAACTTGGAGAGTCAGTCCCTTTAACCTCCTGTTTGGCCCAGTTTGCAATTTCTGCGGAAGATGAACAGGAATAGCGAGAACCAATGAGAGACTAGCTGGAGGTGTCTGGACGGGTAAATTTAACTCTGATTTCCCACCAGGAAGAGGAATTAACCAAAGGCTCAGCGTGCCGTGCCGAAACCAGATTAGGGCCTGAAGCCATCCTGCGGTGTTGCGGCCAGGTCACAAGAAAGCGAGTTGAAGAAAGGAGCTCAGGGGCACTGTAATGCACAAACCTGCAGAGTTATAAATGACAGCTATCGTCCAAAAATATACTGAAGCAAGACTGCCAAGAGGACTTGAAAGCGGGGCAGAATTGCAGGAAACCGATTTCAGGAGGTAGACTGGAATTGCATTGAAAGCATAGGAAAACAGGCAGAACGTCCACAATGATGCACTTGGCCAAAAAGGGCATATGCGTTTTTTCGTGAATATATTCAGGAAAAAACGCATACGCCCTTTTTGGCCAACCAAGCATGCTTGCAAAGGAAATCTGCACTACAATGAAGTCTCACTTCCCCCCGGTCAAAAGGGCCATCTGAAAAAAGTGTAAAATCCAGAAAGGCAGGACAGGCCATGGAGAACTGGCAGCCTTGTTATGCTGACGGCTGGGATGTAAATTGCCAACAGACACTCGGGAGAAGTGTATGGTGTTTCCTGAAACATCTAAAAAACAAAGCAACAGAGCCCAGGGCACTTCCACTTATGGTCCTATAGCTTAGGTAATTAAAATCAAAAAGACACAGCCACCCCAAAGTATGGAATGGCTCTGTTTACAAGAACCTCGTTTACAGTACAAGTTCAACATCGCAGAAAGTGAAAAATGGATAAAGAAGTTGTGGTATTTACTTACAAAGCAATATCACTCAGCAATGAAATCTATGTCATCAGGCCCTTAGCAGCACAATGAGTGGATTCAGGTATGATGATTCTAACTGAAATAAGTCACACAGAAAAAGAAACATCATAAGATATCAGTAATACACGGAATGTAAACTTCGCTACACAGGAACTGAATTACAGAACAGAACAGGGTCTCAAATTTAGAAAACCAACTTATGCTTGCTTAAGAGGAAAGGTGAGTTGGGGTGCTGCATAAAACCAGAGATTGAAATGAGCACAGATAAAGTTCCTTAAGCCAAATATGGAATAGACAAGAGCTACTCCTTGCTCAACGAAATGGACTCAACACCGCATATTAAACGCCTAAGAATGTACCTGACTAGTAAGTATCTTAAAACCTATGGATTGCTATGTCTCCGAAAGAGAATCAAGCATGTGTACAGGGGCATAAACGCAGCAGTGATAGGATTGGAGAGGTTCGGTGAGCAAATGAAGACCCTTTGAAGTCATATTGCATGGTACCCATTCCACGGGTTTCAACTACCCAGGTTTAAGGTATTCTTCCTTCAGCTAAAACATGCATGTGGAACCTAGAGTATGATCAACCATGTGATCGGGAGACGTGTTCAAATATGTCTCAGTTTTCGTACCCTGGTACTCGGGTGCAACATTCCAGATGCTTTACTAACACTCTCCCGACTTGGAGAGTCAGTCCCTTTAACCTCCTGTTTGGCCCAGTTTGCAATTTCTGCGGAAGATGAACAGGAATAGCGAGAACCAATGAGAGACTAGCTGGAGGTGTCTGGACGGGTAAATTTAACTCTGATTTCCCACCAGGAAGAGGAATTAACCAAAGGCTCAGCGTGCCGTGCCGGAACCAGATTAGGGCCTGAAGCCATCCTGCGGTGTTGCGGCCAGGTCACAAGAAAGCGAGTTGAAGAAAGGAGCTCAGGGGCACTGTAATGCACAAACCTGCAGAGTTATAAATGACAGCTATCGTCCAAAAATATACTGAAGCAAGACTGCCAAGAGGACTTGAAAGCGGGGCAGAATTGCAGGAAACCGATTTCAGGAGGTAGACTGGAATTGCATTGAAAGCATAGGAAAAGAGGCAGAACGTCCACAATGATGCACTTGGCCAAAAAGGGCGTATGCGTTTTTTCCTGAATATATTCAGGAAAAAACGCATACGCCCTTTTTGGCCAACCAAGCATGCTTGCAAAGGAAATCTGCACTACAATGAAGTCTCACTTCCCCCCGGTCAAAAGGGCCATCTGAAAAAAGTGTAAAATCCAGAAAGGCAGGACAGGCCATGGAGAACTGGCAGCCTTGTTATGCTGACGGCTGGGATGTAAATTGCCAACAGACACTCGGGAGAAGTGTATGGTGTTTCCTGAAACATCTAAAAAACAAAGCAACAGAGCCTAGGGCACTTCCACTTATGGTCCTATAGCTTAGGGAAATTAAAATCAAAAAGACACAGCCACCCCAAAGTATGGAACGGCTCTGTTTACAAGAACCTCGTTTACAGTACAAGTTCAACATCGCAGAAAGTGAAAAATGGATAAAGAAGTTGTGGTATTTACTTACAAAGCAATATCACTCAGCAATGAAGTCTATGTCATCAGGCCCTTAGCAGCACAATGAGTGGATTCAGGTATGATGATTCTAACTGAAATAAGTCACACAGAAAAAGAAACATCATAAGATATCAGTAATACACGGAATGTAAACTTGGCTACACAGGAACTGAATTACAGAACAGAACAGGGTCTCAAATTTAGAAATCCAACTTATGCTTGCTTAAGAGGAAAGGTGAGTTGGGGTGCTGCATAAAACCAGAGATTGAAATGAGCACAGATAAAGTTCCTTAAGCCAAATATGGAATAGACAAGAGCTACTCCTTGCTCAATGAAATGGACTCAACACCGCATATTAAACGCCTAAGAATGTACCTGACTAGTAAGTATCTTAAAACCTATGGATTGCTATGTCTCCGAAAGAGACTCAAGCATGTGTACAGGGGCATAAACGCAGCAGTGATAGGATTGGAGACGTTCGGTGAGCAAATGAAGACCCTTTGAAGTCATATTGCATGGTACCCATTCCACGGGTTTCAACTACCCAGGTTTAAGGTATTCTTCCTTCAGCTAAAACATGCATGTGGAACCTAGAGTATGATCAACCATGTGATCGGGAGACGTGTTCAAATATGTCTCAGTTTTCGTACCCAGGTCCTCGGATGCAACATTCCAGACGCTTTACTAACACTCTCCCAACTTGGAGAGTCAGTCCCTTTAACCTCCTGTTTGGCCCAGTTTGCAATTTCTGCGGAAGATGAACAGGAATAGCGGGAACCAATGAGAGACTAGCTGGAGGTGTCTGGACGGGCAAATTTAACTGTCATTTCCCACCAGGAAGAGGAATTAACCAAAGGCTCAGCGTGCCGTGCTGGAACAAGATTAGGGCCTGAAGCCATCCTGCGGTGTTGCGGCCAGCTCACAAGAAAGCGAGTTGAAGAAAGGAGCTCAGGGGCACTGTAATTCACAAACCTGCAGAGTTATAAATGACAGTTATCGTCCAAAAATATACTGAAGTAAGGCTGCCAAGAGGACTTGAAAGCGGGGCAGAATTGCAGGAAACCGATTTCAGGAGGTAGACTGGAATTGCATTGAAAGCATAGGAAAAGAGGCAGAACATCCACAATGATGCACTTGGCCAAAAAGGGCGTATGCGTTTTTTCCTGAATATATTCAGGAAAAAACGCATACGCCCTTTTTGGCCAACCAAGCAAGCTTGCAAAGGAAATCTGCACTACAATGAAGTCTCACTTCCCCCCGGTCAAAAGGGCCATCTGAAAAAAGTGTAAAATCCAGAAAGGCAGGACAGGCCATGGAGAACTGGGAGCCTTGTTATGCTGATGGGCGGGATGTAAATTGCCAACAGACACTCGGGAGAAGTGTATGGTGTTTCCTGAAACATCTAAAAAACAAAGCAACAGAGCCTAGGGCACTTCCACTTATGGTCCTATAGCTTAGGTAATTAAAATCAAAAAGACACAGCCACCCCAAAGTTTGGGACGCCTCTGTTTACAAGAACCTCGTTTACAGTACAAGTTCAACATCGCAGAAAGTGAAAAACGGATAAAGAACTTGTGGTATTTACTTACAAAGCAATATCACTCAGCAATGAAATCTATGTCATCAGGCCCTTAGCAGCACAATGAGTGGATTCAGGTATGATGATTCTAACTGAAATAAGTCACACAGAAAAAGAAACATCATAAGATATCAGTAATACACGGAATGTAAACTTGGCTACACAGGAACTGAATTACAGAACAGAACAGGGTCTCAAATTTAGAAAACCAACTTATGCTTGCTTAAGAGGAAAGGTGAGTTGGGGTGCTGCATAAAACCAGAGATTGAAATGAGCACAGATAAAGTTCCTTAAGCCAAATATGGAATAGACAAGAGCTACTCCTTGCTCAACGAAATGGACTCAACACCGCATATTAAACGCCTAAGAATGTACCTGACTAGTAAGTATCTTAAAACCTATGGATTGCTATGTCTCCGAAAGAGAATCAAGCATGTGTACAGGGGCATAAACGCAGCAGTGATAGGATTGGAGAGGTTCGGTGAGCAAATGAAGACCCTTTGAAGTCATATTGCATGGTACCCATTCCACGGGTTTCAACTACCCAGGTTTAAGGTATTCTTCCTTCAGCTAAAACATGCATGTGGAACCTAGAGTATGATCAACCATGTGATCGGGAGACGTGTTCAAATATGTCTCAGTTTTCGTACCCTGGTACTCGGGTGCAACATTCCAGATGCTTTACTAACACTCTCCCAACTTGGAGAGTCAGTCCCTTTAACCTCCTGTTTGGCCCAGTTTGCAATTTCTGCGGAAGATGAACAGGAATAGCGAGAACCAATGAGAGACTAGCTGGAGGTGTCTGGACGGGTAAATTTAACTCTGATTTCCCACCAGGAAGAGGAATTAACCAAAGGCTCAGCGTGCCGTGCCGAAACCAGATTAGGGCCTGAAGCCATCCTGCGGTGTTGCGGCCAGGTCACAAGAAAGCGAGTTGAAGAAAGGAGCTCAGGGGCACTGTAATGCACAAACCTGCAGAGTTATAAATGACAGCTATCGTCCAAAAATATACTGAAGCAAGACTGCCAAGAGGACTTGAAAGCGGGGCAGAATTGCAGGAAACCGATTTCAGGAGGTAGACTGGAATTGCATTGAAAGCATAGGAAAACAGGCAGAACGTCCACAATGATGCACTTGGCCAAAAAGGGCATATGCGTTTTTTCCTGAATATATTCAGGAAAAAACGCATACGCCCTTTTTGGCCAACCAAGCATGCTTGCAAAGGAAATCTGCACTACAATGAAGTCTCACTTCCCCCCGGTCAAAAGGGCCATCTGAAAAAAGTGTAAAATCCAGAAAGGCAGGACAGGCCATGGAGAACTGGCAGCCTTGTTATGCTGACGGCTGGGATGTAAATTGCCAACAGACACTCGGGAGAAGTGTATGGTGTTTCCTGAAACATCTAAAAAACAAAGCAACAGAGCCCAGGGCACTTCCACTTATGGTCCTATAGCTTAGGTAATTAAAATCAAAAAGACACAGCCACCCCAAAGTATGGAATGGCTCTGTTTACAAGAACCTCGTTTACAGTACAAGTTCAACATCGCAGAAAGTGAAAAATGGATAAAGAAGTTGTGGTATTTACTTACAAAGCAATATCACTCAGCAATGAAATCTATGTCATCAGGCCCTTAGCAGCACAATGAGTGGATTCAGGTATGATGATTCTAACTGAAATAAGTCACACAGAAAAAGAAACATCATAAGATATCAGTAATACACGGAATGTAAACTTCGCTACACAGGAACTGAATTACAGAACAGAACAGGGTCTCAAATTTAGAAAACCAACTTATGCTTGCTTAAGAGGAAAGGTGAGTTGGGGTGCTGCATAAAACCAGAGATTGAAATGAGCACAGATAAAGTTCCTTAAGCCAAATATGGAATAGACAAGAGCTACTCCTTGCTCAACGAAATGGACTCAACACCGCATATTAAACGCCTAAGAATGTACCTGACTAGTAAGTATCTTAAAACCTATGGATTGCTATGTCTCCGAAAGAGAATCAAGCATGTGTACAGGGGCATAAACGCAGCAGTGATAGGATTGGAGAGGTTCGGTGAGCAAATGAAGACCCTTTGAAGTCATATTGCATGGTACCCATTCCACGGGTTTCAACTACCCAGGTTTAAGGTATTCTTCCTTCAGCTAAAACATGCATGTGGAACCTAGAGTATGATCAACCATGTGATCGGGAGACGTGTTCAAATATGTCTCAGTTTTCGTACCCTGGTACTCGGGTGCAACATTCCAGATGCTTTACTAACACTCTCCCGACTTGGAGAGTCAGTCCCTTTAACCTCCTGTTTGGCCCAGTTTGCAATTTCTGCGGAAGATGAACAGGAATAGCGAGAACCAATGAGAGACTAGCTGGAGGTGTCTGGACGGGTAAATTTAACTCTGATTTCCCACCAGGAAGAGGAATTAACCAAAGGCTCAGCGTGCCGTGCCGGAACCAGATTAGGGCCTGAAGCCATCCTGCGGTGTTGCGGCCAGGTCACAAGAAAGCGAGTTGAAGAAAGGAGCTCAGGGGCACTGTAATGCACAAACCTGCAGAGTTATAAATGACAGCTATCGTCCAAAAATATACTGAAGCAAGACTGCCAAGAGGACTTGAAAGCGGGGCAGAATTGCAGGAAACCGATTTCAGGAGGTAGACTGGAATTGCATTGAAAGCATAGGAAAAGAGGCAGAACGTCCACAATGATGCACTTGGCCAAAAAGGGCGTATGCGTTTTTTCCTGAATATATTCAGGAAAAAACGCATACGCCCTCTTTGGCCAACCAAGCATGCTTGCAAAGGAAATCTGCACTACAATGAAGTCTCACTTCCCCCCGGTCAAAAGGGCCATCTGAAAAAAGTGTAAAATCCAGAAAGGCAGGACAGGCCATGGAGAACTGGCAGCCTTGTTATGCTGACGGCTGGGATGTAAATTGCCAACAGACACTCGGGAGAAGTGTATGGTGTTTCCTGAAACATCTAAAAAACAAAGCAACAGAGCCTAGGGCACTTCCACTTATGGTCCTATAGCTTAGGGAAATTAAAATCAAAAAGACACAGCCACCCCAAAGTATGGAACGGCTCTGTTTACAAGAACCTCGTTTACAGTACAAGTTCAACATCGCAGAAAGTGAAAAATGGATAAAGAAGTTGTGGTATTTACTTACAAAGCAATATCACTCAGCAATGAAGTCTATGTCATCAGGCCCTTAGCAGCACAATGAGTGGATTCAGGTATGATGATTCTAACTGAAATAAGTCACACAGAAAAAGAAACATCATAAGATATCAGTAATACACGGAATGTAAACTTGGCTACACAGGAACTGAATTACAGAACAGAACAGGGTCTCAAATTTAGAAATCCAACTTATGCTTGCTTAAGAGGAAAGGTGAGTTGGGGTGCTGCATAAAACCAGAGATTGAAATGAGCACAGATAAAGTTCCTTAAGCCAAATATGGAATAGACAAGAGCTACTCCTTGCTCAATGAAATGGACTCAACACCGCATATTAAACGCCTAAGAATGTACCTGACTAGTAAGTATCTTAAAACCTATGGATTGCTATGTCTCCGAAAGAGACTCAAGCATGTGTACAGGGGCATAAACGCAGCAGTGATAGGATTGGAGACGTTCGGTGAGCAAATGAAGACCCTTTGAAGTCATATTGCATGGTACCCATTCCACGGGTTTCAACTACCCAGGTTTAAGGTATTCTTCCTTCAGCTAAAACATGCATGTGGAACCTAGAGTATGATCAACCATGTGATCGGGAGACGTGTTCAAATATGTCTCAGTTTTCGTACCCAGGTCCTCGGATGCAACATTCCAGACGCTTTACTAACACTCTCCCAACTTGGAGAGTCAGTCCCTTTAACCTCCTGTTTGGCCCAGTTTGCAATTTCTGCGGAAGATGAACAGGAATAGCGGGAACCAATGAGAGACTAGCTGGAGGTGTCTGGACGGGCAAATTTAACTCTCATTTCCCACCAGGAAGAGGAATTAACCAAAGGCTCAGCGTGCCGTGCTGGAACAAGATTAGGGCCTGAAGCCATCCTGCGGTGTTGCGGCCAGCTCACAAGAAAGCGAGTTGAAGAAAGGAGCTCAGGGGCACTGTAATTCACAAACCTGCAGAGTTATAAATGACAGCTATCGTCCAAAAATATACTGAAGTAAGGCTGCCAAGAGGACTTGAAAGCGGGGCAGAATTGCAGGAAACCGATTTCAGGAGGTAGACTGGAATTGCGTTGAAAGCATAGGAAAAGAGGCAGAACATCCACAATGATGCACTTGGCCAAAAAGGGCGTATGCGTTTTTTCCTGAATATATTCAGGAAAAAACGCATACGCCCTTTTTGGCCAACCAAGCAAGCTTGCAAAGGAAATCTGCACTACAATGAAGTCTCACTTCCCCCCGGTCAAAAGGGCCATCTGAAAAAAGTGTAAAATCCAGAAAGGCAGGACAGGCCATGGAGAACTGGGAGCCTTGTTATGCTGATGGCCGGGATGTAAATTGCCAACAGACACTCGGGAGAAGTGTATGGTGTTTCCTGAAACATCTAAAAAACAAAGCAACAGAGCCTAGGGCACTTCCACTTATGATCCTATAGCTTAGGTAATTAAAATCAAAAAGACACAGCCACCCCAAAGTATGGAATGGCTCTGTTTACAAGAACCTCGTTTACAGTACAAGTTCAACATCGCAGAAAGTGAAAAATGGATAAAGAAGTTGTGGTATTTACTTACAAAGCAATATCACTCAGCAATGAAATCTATGTCATCAGGCCCTTAGCAGCACAATGAGTGGATTCAGGTATGATGATTCTAACTGAAATAAGTCACACAGAAAAAGAAACATCATAAGATATCAGTAATACACGGAATGTAAACTTGGCTACACAGGAACTGAATTACAGAACAGAACAGGGTCTCAAATTTAGAAAACCAACTTATGCTTGCTTAAGAGGAAAGGTGAGTTGGGGTGCTGCATAAAACCAGAGATTGAAATGAGCATAGATAAAGTTCCTTAAGCCAAATATGGAATAGACAAGAGCTACTCCTTGCTCAACGAAATGGACTCAACACCCCATGTTAAACGCCTAAGAATGTACCTGACTAGTAAGTATCTTAAAACCTATGGATTGCTATGTCTCCGAAAGAGAATCAAGCATGTGTACAGGGGCATAAACGCAGCAGTGATAGCATTGGAGATGTTGGATGAGCAAATGAAGACCCTTTGAAGTCATATTGCATGGTACCCATTCCATGGGTTTCAACTACCCAGGTTTAAGGTATTCTTCCTTCAGCTAAAACATGCATGTGGAACCTAGAGTATGATCAACCATGTGATCGGGAGACGTGTTCAAATATGTCTCAGTTTTCGTACCCTGGTACTTGGGTGCAACATTCCAGACGCTTTACTAACACTCTCCCCACTTGGAGAGTCAGCGCCTTTAACCTCCTGTTTGGCCCAGTTTGCAATTTCTGCGGAAGATGAACAGGAATAGCGAGAACCAATGAGAGACTAGCTGGAGGTGTCTGGACGGGCAAATTTAACTCTCATTTCCCACCAGGAAGAGGAATTAACCAAAGGCTCAGCGTGCCGTGCCGGAACCAGATTAGGGCCTGAAGCCATCCTGCGATGTTGCGGCCAGCTCACAAGAAAGCGAGTTGAAGAAAGGAGCTCAGGGGCACTGTAATTCACAAACCTGCAGAGTTATAAATGACAGCTATCGTCCAAAAATATACTGAAGTAAGGCTGCCAAGAGGACTTGAAAGCGGGGCAGAATTGCAGGAAACCGATTTCAGGAGGTAGACTGGAATTGCATTGAAAGCATAGGAAAAGAGGCAGAACGTCCACAATGATGCACTTGGCCAAAAAGGGCGTATGCGTTTTTTCCTGAATATATTCAGGAAAAAACGCATACGCCCTTTTTGGCCAACCAAGAATGCTTGCAAAGGAAATCTGCACTACCATGAAGTCTCACTTCCCCCCGGTCAAAAGGGCCATCTGAAAAAAGTGTAAAATCCAGAAAGGCAGGACAGGCCATGGAGAACTGGGAGCCTTGTTATGCTGATGGGCGGGATGAAATTGCCAACAGACACTCGGGAGAAGTGTATGGTGTTTCCTGAAACATCTAAAAAACAAAGCAACAGAGCCTAGGGCACTTCCACTTATGGTCCTATAGCTTAGGGAAATTAAAATCAAAAAGACACAGCCACCCCAAAGTATGGAACGGCTCTGTTTACAAGAACCTTGTTTACAGTACAAGTTCAACATCGCAGAAAGTGAAAAATGGATAAAGAAGTTGTGGTATTTACTTACAAAGCAATATCACTCAGCAATGAAGTCTATGTCAGGCCCTTAGCAGCACAATGAGTGGATTCAGGTATGATGATTCTAACTGAAATAAGTCACACAGAAAAAGAAACATCATAAGATATCACTAATACACGGAATGTAAACTTGGCTACACAGGAACTGAATTACAGAACAGAACAGGGTCTCAAATTTAGAAAACCAACTTATGCTTGCTTAAGAGGAAAGGTGAGTTGGGGTGCTGCATAAAACCAGAGATTGAAATGAGCACAGATAAAGTTCCTTAAGCCAAATATGGAATAGACAAGAGCTACTCCTTGCTCAACGAAATGGACTCAACACCGCATATTAAACGCCTAAGAATGTACCTGACTAGTAAGTATCTTAAAACCTATGGATTGCTATGTCTCCGAAAGAGAATCAAGCATGTGTACAGGGGCATAAACGCAGCAGTGATAGGATTGGAGAGGTTCGGTGAGCAAATGAAGACCCTTTGAAGTCATATTGCATGGTACCCATTCCACGGGTTTCAACTACCCAGGTTTAAGGTATTCTTCCTTCAGCTAAAACATGCATGTGGAACCTAGAGTATGATCAACCATGTGATCGGGAGACGTGTTCAAATATGTCTCAGTTTTCGTACTCTGGTACTCGGGTGCAACATTCCAGATGCTTTACTAACACTCTCCCGACTTGGAGAGTCAGTCCCTTTAACCTCCTGTTTGGCCCAGTTTGCAATTTCTGCGGAAGATGAACAGGAATAGCGAGAACCAATGAGAGACTAGCTGGAGGTGTCTGGACGGGTAAATTTAACTCTGATTTCCCACCAGGAAGAGGAATTAACCAAAGGCTCAGCGTGCCGTGCCGGAACCAGATTAGGGCCTGAAGCCATCCTGCGGTGTTGTGGCCAGGTCACAAGAAAGCGAGTTGAAGAAAGGAGCTCAGGGGCACTGTAATGCACAAACCTGCAGAGTTATAAATGACAGCTATCGTCCAAAAATATACTGAAGCAAGACTGCCAAGAGGACTTGAAAGCGGGGCAGAATTGCAGGAAACCGATTTCAGGAGGTAGACTGGAATTGCATTGAAAGCATAGGAAAAGAGGCAGAACGTCCACAATGATGCACTTGGCCAAAAAGGGCGTATGCGTTTTTTCCTGAATATATTCAGGAAAAAACGCATACGCCCTTTTTGGCCAACCAAGCATGCTTGCAAAGGAAATCTGCACTACCATGAAGTCTCACTTCCCCCCGGTCAAAAGGGCCATCTGAAAAAAGTGTAAAATCCAGAAAGGCAGGACAGGCCATGGAGAACTGGGAGCCTTGTTATGCTGATGGGCGGGATGAAATTGCCAACAGACACTCGGGAGAAGTGTATGGTGTTTCCTGAAACATCTGAAAAACAAAGCAACAGAGCCTAGGGCACTTCCACTTATGGTCCTATAGCTTAGGGAAATTAAAATCAAAAAGACACAGCCACCCCAAAGTATGGAACAGCTCTGTTTACAAGAACCTTGTTTACAGTACAAGTTCAACATCGCAGAAAGTGAAAAATGGATAAAGAAGTTGTGGTATTTACTTACAAAGCAATATCACTCAGCAATGAAGTCTATGTCATCAGGCCCTTAGCAGCACAATGAGTGGATTCAGGTATGATGATTCTAACTGAAATAAGTCACACAGAAAAAGAAACATCATAAGATATCAGTAATACACGGAATGTAAACTTGGCTACACAGGAACTGAATTACAGAACAGAACAGGGTCTCAAATTTAGAAAACCAACTTATGCTTGCTTAAGAGGAAAGGTGAGTTGGGGTGCTGCATAAAACCAGAGATTGAAATGAGCACAGATAAAGTTCCTTAAGCCAAATATGGAATAGACAAGAGCTACTCCTTGCTCAACGAAATGGACTCAACACCGCATATTAAACGCCTAAGAATGTACCTGACTAGTAAGTATCTTAAAACCTATGGATTGCTATGTCTCCGAAAGAGAATCAAGCATGTGTACAGGGGCATAAACGCAGCAGTGATAGGATTGGAGAGGTTCGGTGAGCAAATGAAGACCCTTTGAAGTCATATTGCATGGTACCCATTCCACGGGTTTCAACTACCCAGGTTTAAGGTATTCTTCCTTCAGCTAAAACATGCATGTGGAACCTAGAGTATGATCAACCATGTGATCGGGAGACGTGTTCAAATATGTCTCAGTTTTCGTACCCTGGTACTTGGGTGCAACATTCCAGACGCTTTACTAACACTCTCCCCACTTGGAGAGTCAGCGCCTTTAACCTCTTGTTTGGCCCAGTTTGCAATTTCTGCGGAAGATGAACAGGAATAGCGAGAACCAATGAGAGACTAGCTGGAGGTGTCTGGACGGGCAAATTTAACTCTCATTTCCCACCAGGAAGAGGAATTAACCAAAGGCTCAGCGTGCCGTGCCGGAACCAGATTAGGGCCTGAAGCCATCCTGCGATGTTGCGGCCAGCTCACAAGAAAGCGAGTTGAAGAAAGGAGCTCAGGGGCACTGTAATTCACAAACCTGCAGAGTTATAAATGACAGCTATCGTCCAAAAATATACTGAAGTAAGGCTGCCAAGAGGACTTGAAAGCGGGGCAGAATTGCAGGAAACCGATTTCAGGAGGTAGACTGGAATTGCATTGAAAGCATAGGAAAAGAGGCAGAACGTCCACAATGATGCACTTGGCCAAAAAGGGCGTATGCGTTTTTTCCTGAATATATTCAGGAAAAAACGCATACGCCCTTTTTGGCCAACCAAGAATGCTTGCAAAGGAAATCTGCACTACCATGAAGTCTCACTTCCCCCCGGTCAAAAGGGCCATCTGAAAAAAGTGTAAAATCCAGAAAGGCAGGACAGGCCATGGAGAACTGGGAGCCTTGTTATGCTGATGGGCGGGATGAAATTGCCAACAGACACTCGGGAGAAGTGTATGGTGTTTCCTGAAACATCTAAAAAACAAAGCAACAGAGCCTAGGGCACTTCCACTTATGGTCCTATAGCTTAGGGAAATTAAAATCAAAAAGACACAGCCACCCCAAAGTATGGAACGGCTCTGTTTACAAGAACCTTGTTTACAGTACAAGTTCAACATCGCAGAAAGTGAAAAATGGATAAAGAAGTTGTGGTATTTACTTACAAAGCAATATCACTCAGCAATGAAGTCTATGTCAGGCCCTTAGCAGCACAATGAGTGGATTCAGGTATGATGATTCTAACTGAAATAAGTCACACAGAAAAAGAAACATCATAAGATATCACTAATACACGGAATGTAAACTTGGCTACACAGGAACTGAATTACAGAACAGAACAGGGTCTCAAATTTAGAAAACCAACTTATGCTTGCTTAAGAGGAAAGGTGAGTTGGGGTGCTGCATAAAACCAGAGATTGAAATGAGCACAGATAAAGTTCCTTAAGCCAAATATGGAATAGACAAGAGCTACTCCTTGCTCAACGAAATGGACTCAACACCGCATATTAAACGCCTAAGAATGTACCTGACTAGTAAGTATCTTAAAACCTATGGATTGCTATGTCTCCGAAAGAGAATCAAGCATGTGTACAGGGGCATAAACGCAGCAGTGATAGGATTGGAGAGGTTCGGTGAGCAAATGAAGACCCTTTGAAGTCATATTGCATGGTACCCATTCCACGGGTTTCAACTACCCAGGTTTAAGGTATTCTTCCTTCAGCTAAAACATGCATGTGGAACCTAGAGTATGATCAACCATGTGATCGGGAGACGTGTTCAAATATGTCTCAGTTTTCGTACTCTGGTACTCGGGTGCAACATTCCAGATGCTTTACTAACACTCTCCCGACTTGGAGAGTCAGTCCCTTTAACCTCCTGTTTGGCCCAGTTTGCAATTTCTGCGGAAGATGAACAGGAATAGCGAGAACCAATGAGAGACTAGCTGGAGGTGTCTGGACGGGTAAATTTAACTCTGATTTCCCACCAGGAAGAGGAATTAACCAAAGGCTCAGCGTGCCGTGCCGGAACCAGATTAGGGCCTGAAGCCATCCTGCGGTGTTGCGGCCAGGTCACAAGAAAGCGAGTTGAAGAAAGGAGCTCAGGGGCACTGTAATGCACAAACCTGCAGAGTTATAAATGACAGCTATCGTCCAAAAATATACTGAAGCAAGACTGCCAAGAGGACTTGAAAGCGGGGCAGAATTGCAGGAAACCGATTTCAGGAGGTAGACTGGAATTGCATTGAAAGCATAGGAAAAGAGGCAGAACGTCCACAATGATGCACTTGGCCAAAAAGGGCGTATGCGTTTTTTCCTGAATATATTCAGGAAAAAACGCATACGCCCTTTTTGGCCAACCAAGCATGCTTGCAAAGGAAATCTGCACTACAATGAAGTCTCACTTCCCCCCGGTCAAAAGGGCCATCTGAAAAAAGTGTAAAATCCAGAAAGGCAGGACAGGCCATGGAGAACTGGCAGCCTTGTTATGCTGACGGCTGGGATGTAAATTGCCAACAGAGACTCGGGAGAAGTGTATGGTGTTTCCTGAAACATCTAAAAAACAAAGCAACAGAGCCTAGGGCACTTCCACTTATGGTCCTATAGCTTAGGGAAATTAAAATCAAAAAGACACAGCCACCCCAAAGTATGGAACGGCTCTGTTTACAAGAACCTCGTTTACAGTACAAGTTCAACATCGCAGAAAGTGAAAAATGGATAAAGAAGTTGTGGTATTTACTTACAAAGCAATATCACTCAGCAATGAAGTCTATGTCATCAGGCCCTTAGCAGCACAATGAGTGGATTCAGGTATGATGATTCTAACTGAAATAAGTCACACAGAAAAAGAAACATCATAAGATATCAGTAATACACGGAATGTAAACTTGGCTACACAGGAACTGAATTACAGAACAGAACAGGGTCTCAAATTTAGAAATCCAACTTATGCTTGCTGAAGAGGAAAGGTGAGTTGGGGTGCTGCATAAAACCAGAGATTGAAATGAGCACAGATAAAGTTCCTTAAGCCAAATATGGAATAGACAAGAGCTACTCCTTGCTCAACGAAATGGACTCAACACCGCATATTAAACGCCTAAGAATGTACCTGACTAGTAAGTATCTTAAAACCTATGGATTGCTATGTCTCCGAAAGAGAATCAAGCATGTGTACAGGGGCATAAACGCAGCAGTGATAGGATTGGAGACGTTCGGTGAGCAAATGAAGACCCTTTGAAGTCATATTGCATGGTACCCATTCCACGGGTTTCAACTACCCAGGTTTAAGGTATTCTTCCTTCAGCTAAAACATGCATGTGGAACCTAGAGTATGATCAACCATGTGATCGGGAGACGTGTTCAAATATGTCTCAGTTTTCGTACCCAGGTCCTCGGGTGCAACATTCCAGACGCTTTACTAACACTCTCCCAACTTGGAGAGTCAGTCCCTTTAACCTCCTGTTTGGCCCAGTTTGCAATTTCTGCGGAAGATGAACAGGAATAGCGAGAACCAATGAGAGACTAGCTGGAGGTGTCTGGACGGGCAAATTTAACTCTCATTTCCCACCAGGAAGAGGAATTAACGAAAGGCTCAGCGTGCCGTGCCGGAACCAGATTAGGGCCTGAAGCCATCCTGCGGTGTTGCGGCCAGCTCACAAGATAGCGAGTTGAAGAAACGAGCTCAGGGGCACTGTAATTCACAAACCTGCAGAGTTATAAATGACAGCTATCGTCCAAAAATATACTGAAGTAAGGCTGCCAAGAGGACTTGAAAGCGGGGCAGAATTGCAGGAAACCGATTTCAGAAGGTAGACTGGAATTGCATTGAAAGCATAGGAAAAGAGGCAGAACGTCCACAATGATGCACTTGGCCAAAAAGGGCGTATGCGTTTTTTCCTGAATATATTCAGGAAAAAACGCATACGCCCTTTTTGGCCAACCAAGCATGCTTGCAAAGGAAATCTGCACTACCATGAAGTCTCACTTCCCCCCGGTCAAAAGGGCCATCTGAAAAAAGTGTAAAATCCAGAAAGGCAGGACAGGCCATGGAGAACTGGGAGCCTTGTTATGCTGATGGGCGGGATGAAATTGCCAACAGACACTCGGGAGAAGTGTATGGTGTTTCCTGAAACATCTGAAAAACAAAGCAACAGAGCCTAGGGCACTTCCACTTATGGTCCTATAGCTTAGGGAAATTAAAATCAAAAAGACACAGCCACCCCAAAGTATGGAACAGCTCTGTTTACAAGAACCTTGTTTACAGTACAAGTTCAACATCGCAGAAAGTGAAAAATGGATAAAGAAGTTGTGGTATTTACTTACAAAGCAATATCACTCAGCAATGAAGTCTATGTCATCAGGCCCTTAGCAGCACAATGAGTGGATTCAGGTATGATGATTCTAACTGAAATAAGTCACACAGAAAAAGAAACATCATAAGATATCAGTAATACACGGAATGTAAACTTGGCTACACAGGAACTGAATTACAGAACAGAACAGGGTCTCAAATTTAGAAAACCAACTTATGCTTGCTTAAGAGGAAAGGTGAGTTGGGGTGCTGCATAAAACCAGAGATTGAAATGAGCACAGATAAAGTTCCTTAAGCCAAATATGGAATAGACAAGAGCTACTCCTTGCTCAACGAAATGGACTCAACACCGCATATTAAACGCCTAAGAATGTACCTGACTAGTAAGTATCTTAAAACCTATGGATTGCTATGTCTCCGAAAGAGAATCAAGCATGTGTACAGGGGCATAAACGCAGCAGTGATAGGATTGGAGAGGTTCGGTGAGCAAATGAAGACCCTTTGAAGTCATATTGCATGGTACCCATTCCACGGGTTTCAACTACCCAGGTTTAAGGTATTCTTCCTTCAGCTAAAACATGCATGTGGAACCTAGAGTATGATCAACCATGTGATCGGGAGACGTGTTCAAATATGTCTCAGTTTTCGTACCCTGGTACTTGGGTGCAACATTCCAGACGCTTTACTAACACTCTCCCCACTTGGAGAGTCAGCGCCTTTAACCTCTTGTTTGGCCCAGTTTGCAATTTCTGCGGAAGATGAACAGGAATAGCGAGAACCAATGAGAGACTAGCTGGAGGTGTCTGGACGGGCAAATTTAACTCTCATTTCCCACCAGGAAGAGGAATTAACCAAAGGCTCAGCGTGCCGTGCCGGAGCCAGATTAGGGCCTGAAGCCATCCTGCGGTGTTGCGGCCAGGTCACAAGAAAGCGAGTTGAAGAAAGGAGCTCAGGGGCACTGTAATGCACAAACCTGCAGAGTTATAAATGACAGCTATCGTCCAAAAATATACTGAAGTAAGGCTGCCAAGAGGACTTGAAAGCGGGGCAGAATTGCAGGAAACCGATTTCAGGAGGTAGACTGGAATTGCATTGAAAGCATAGGAAAAGAGGCAGAACGTCCACAATGATGCACTTGGCCAAAAAGGGCGTATGCGTTTTTTCCTGAATATATTCAGGAAAAAACGCATACGCCCTTTTTGGCCAACCAAGCATGTTTGCAAAGAAATCTGCACTACCATGAAGTCTCACTTCCCCCCGGTCAAAAGGGCCATCTGAAAAAAGTGTAAAATCCAGAAAGGCAGGACAGGCCATGGAGAACTGGGAGCCTTGTTATGCTGATGGGCGGGATGTAAATTGCCAACAGACACTCGGGAGAAGTGTATGGTGTTTCCTGAAACATCTAAAAAACAAAGCAACAGAGCCTAGGGCACTTCCACTTATGGTCCTATAGCTTAGGGAAATTAAAATCAAAAAGACACAGCCACCCCAAAGTATGGAACGGCTCTGTTTACAAGAACCTTGTTTACAGTACAAGTTCAACATCGCAGAAAGTGAAAAATGGATAAAGAAGTTGTGGTATTTACTTACAAAGCAATATCACTCAGCAATGAAGTCTATGTCATCAGGCCCTTAGCAGCACAATGAGTGGATTCAGGTATGATGATTCTAACTGAAATAAGTCACACAGAAAAAGAAACATCATAAGATATCAGTAATACACCGAATGTAAACTTGGCTACACAGGAACTGAATTACAGAACAGAACAGGGTCTCAAATTTAGAAAACCAACTTATGCTTGCTTAAGGGGAAAGGTGAGTTGGGGTGCTGCATAAAACCAGAGAATGAAATGAGCACAGATAAAGTTCCTTAAGCCAAATATGGAATAGACAAGAGCTACTCCTTGCTCAACGAAATGGACTCAACACCGCATATTAAACGCCTAAGAATGTACCTGACTAGTAAGTATCTTAAAACCTATGGATTGCTATGTCTCCGAAAGAGAATCAAGCATGTGTACAGGGGCATAAACGCAGCAGTGATAGGATTGGAGAGGTTCGGTGAGCAAATGAAGACCCTTTGAAGTCATATTGCATGGTACCCATTCCACGGGTTTCAACTAACCAGGTTTAAGGTATTCTTCCTTCAGCTAAAACATGCATGTGGAACCTAGAGTATGATCAACCATGTGATCGGGAGACGTGTTCAAATATGTCTCAGTTTTCGTACCCAGGTCCTCGGGTGCAACATTCCAGACGCTTTACTAACACTCTCCCAACTTGGAGAGTCAGTCCCTTTAACCTCCTGTTTGGCCCAGTTTGCAATTTCTGCGGAAGATGAACAGGAATAGCGAGAACCAATGAGAGACTAGCTGGAGGTGTCTGGACGGGCAAATTTAACTCTCATTTCCCACCAGGAAGAGGAATTAACCAAAGGCTCAGCGTGCCGTGCTGGAACAAGATTAGGGCCTGAAGCCATCCTGCGGTGTTGCGGCCAGCTCACAAGAAAGCGAGTTGAAGAAAGGAGCTCAGGGGCACTGTAATTCACAAACCTGCAGAGTTATAAATGACAGCTATCGTCCAAAAATATACTGAAGTAAGGCTGCCAAGAGGACTTGAAAGTGGGGCAGAATTGCAGGAAACCGATTTCATTAGGTAGACTGGAATTGCACTGAAAGCATAGGAAAAGAGGCAGAACATCCACAATGATGCACTTGGCCAAAAAGGGCGTATGCGTTTTTTCCTGAATATATTCAGGAAAAAACGCATACGCCCTTTTTGGCCAACCAAGCAAGCTTGCAAAGGAAATCTGCACTACCATGAAGTCTCACTTCCCCCCGGTCAAAAGGGCCATCTGAAAAAAGTGTAAAATCCAGAAAGGCAGGACAGGCCATGGAGAACTGGGAGCCTTGTTATGCTGATGGGCGGGATGTAAATTGCCAACAGACACTCGGGAGAAGTGTATGGTGTTTCCTGAAACATCTAAAAAACAAAGCAACAGAGCCTAGGGCACTTCCACTTATGGTCCTATAGCTTAGGGAAATTAAAATCAAAAAGACACAGCCACCCCAAAGTATGGAACGGCTCTGTTTACAAGAACCTCGTTTACAGTACAAGTTCAACATCGCAGAAATTGAAAAATGGATAAAGAAGTTGTGGTATTTACTTACAAAGCAATATCACTCAGCAATGAAGTCTATGTCATCAGGCCCTTAGCAGCACAATGAGTGGATTCAGGTATGATGATTCTAACTGAAATAAGTCACACAGAAAAAGAAACATCATAAGATATCAGTAATACACGGAATGTAAACTTGGCTACACAGGAACTGAATTACAGAACAGAACAGGGTCTCAAATTTAGAAAACCAACTTATGCTTGCTTAAGAGGAAAGGTGAGTTGGGGTGCTGCATAAAACCAGAGATTGAAATGAGCACAGATAAAGTTCCTTAAGCCAAATATGGAATAGACAAGAGCTACTCCTTGCTCAACGAAATGGACTCAACACCGCATATTAAATGCCTAAGAATGTACCTGACTAGTAAGTATCTTAAAACCTATGGATTGCTATGTCTCCGAAAGAGAATCAAGCATGTGTACAGGGGCATAAACGCAGCAGTGATAGGATTGGAGAGGTTCGGTGAGCAAATGAAGACCCTTTGAAGTCATATTGCATGGTACCCATTCCACGGGTTTCAACTACCCAGGTTTAAGGTATTCTTCCTTCAGCTAAAACATGCATGTGGAACCTAGAGTATGATCAACCATGTGATCGGGAGACGTGTTCAAATATGTCTCAGTTTTCGTACCCAGGTCCTCGGGTGCAACATTCCAGACGCTTTACTAACACTCTCCCAACTTGGAGAGTCAGTCCCTTTAACCTCCTGTTTGGCCCAGTTTGCAATTTCTGCGGAAGATGAAAAGGAATAGCGAGAACCAATGAGAGACTAGCTGGAGGTGTCTGGACGGGCAAATTTAACTCTCATTTCCCACCAGGAAGAGGAATTAACCAAAGGCTCAGCGTGCCGTGCTGGAACAAGATTAGGGCCTGAAGCCATCCTGCGGTGTTGCGGCCAGCTCACAAGAAAGCGAGTTGAAGAAAGGAGCTCAGGGGCACTGTAATTCACAAACCTGCAGAGTTATAAATGACAGCTATCGTCCAAAAATATACTGAAGTAAGGCTGCCAAGAGGACTTGAAAGCGGGGCAGAATTGCAGGAAACCGATTTCATTAGGTAGACTGGAATTGCACTGAAAGCATAGGAAAAGAGGCAGAACATCCACAATGATGCACTTGGCCAAAAAGGGCGTATGCGTTTTTTCCTGAATATATTCACGAAAAAACGCATACGCCCTTTTTGGCCAACCAAGCAAGCTTGCAAAGGAAATCTGCACTACCATGAAGTCTCACTTCCCCCCGGTCAAAAGGGCCATCTGAAAAAAGTGTAAAATCCAGAAAGGCAGGACAGGCCATGGAGAACTGGGAGCCTTGTTATGCTGATGGGCGGGATGTAAATTGCCAACAGACACTCGGGAGAAGTGTATGGTGTTTCCTGAAACATCTAAAAAACAAAGCAACAGAGCCTAGGGCACTTCCACTTATGGTCCTATAGCTTAGGGAAATTAAAATCAAAAAGACACAGCCACCCCAAAGTATGGAACGGCTCTGTTTACAAGAACCTCGTTTACAGTACAAGTTCAACATCGCAGAAATTGAAAAATGGATAAAGAAGTTGTGGTATTTACTTACAAAGCAATATCACTCAGCAATGAAGTCTATGTCATCAGGCCCTTAGCAGCACAATGAGTGGATTCAGGTATGATGATTCTAACTGAAATAAGTCACACAGAAAAAGAAACATCATAAGATATCAGTAATACACGGAATGTAAACTTGGCTACACAGGAACTGAATTACAGAACAGAACAGGGTCTCAAATTTAGAAAACCAACTTATGCTTGCTTAAGAGGAAAGGTGAGTTGGGGTGCTGCATAAAACCAGAGATTGAAATGAGCACAGATAAAGTTCCTTAAGCCAAATATGGAATAGACAAGAGCTACTCCTTGCTCAACGAAATGGACTCAACACCGCATATTAAATGCCTAAGAATGTACCTGACTAGTAAGTATCTTAAAACCTATGGATTGCTATGTCTCCAAAAGAGAATCAAGCATGTGTACAGGGGCATAAACGCAGCAGTGATAGGATTGGAGAGGTTCGGTGAGCAAATGAAGACCCTTTGAAGTCATATTGCATGGTACCCATTCCACGGGTTTCAACTACCCAGGTTTAAGGTATTCTTCCTTCAGCTAAAACATGCATGTGGAACCTAGAGTATGATCAACCATGTGATCGGGAGACGTGTTCAAATATGTCTCAGTTTTCGTACCCAGGTCCTCGGGTGCAACATTCCAGACGCTTTACTAACACTCTCCCAACTTGGAGAGTCAGTCCCTTTAACCTCCTGTTTGGCCCAGTTTGCAATTTCTGCGGAAGATGAAAAGGAATAGCGAGAACCAATGAGAGACTAGCTGGAGGTGTCTGGACGGGCAAATTTAACTCTCATTTCCCACCAGGAAGAGGAATTAACCAAAGGCTCAGCGTGCCGTGCTGGAACAAGATTAGGGCCTGAAGCCATCCTGCGGTGTTGCGGCCAGCTCACAAGAAAGCGAGTTGAAGAAAGGAGCTCAGGGGCACTGTAATTCACAAACCTGCAGAGTTATAAATGACAGCTATCGTCCAAAAATATACTGAAGTAAGGCTGCCAAGAGGACTTGAAAGCGGGGCAGAATTGCAGGAAACCGATTTCATTAGGTAGACTGGAATTGCACTGAAAGCATAGGAAAAGAGGCAGAACATCCACAATGATGCACTTGGCCAAAAAGGGCGTATGCGTTTTTTCCTGAATATATTCAGGAAAAAACGCATACGCCCTTTTTGGCCAACCAAGCAAGCTTGCAAAGGAAATCTGCACTACCATGAAGTCTCACTTCCCCCCGGTCAAAAGGGCCATCTGAAAAAAGTGTAAAATCCAGAAAGGCAGGACAGGCCATGGAGAACTGGGAGCCTTGTTATGCTGATGGGCGGGATGTAAATTGCCAACAGACACTCGGGAGAAGTGTATGGTGTTTCCTGAAACATCTAAAAAACAAAGCAACAGAGCCTAGGGCACTTCCACTTATGGTCCTATAGCTTAGGGAAATTAAAATCAAAAAGACACAGCCACCCCAAAGTATGGAACGGCTCTGTTTACAAGAACCTCGTTTACAGTACAAGTTCAACATCGCAGAAATTGAAAAATGGATAAAGAAGTTGTGGTATTTACTTACAAAGCAATATCACTCAGCAATGAAGTCTATGTCATCAGGCCCTTAGCAGCACAATGAGTGGATTCAGGTATGATGATTCTAACTGAAATAAGTCACACAGAAAAAGAAACATCATAAGATATCAGTAATACACGGAATGTAAACTTGGCTACACAGGAACTGAATTACAGAACAGAACAGGGTCTCAAATTTAGAAAACCAACTTATGCTTGCTTAAGAGGAAAGGTGAGTTGGGGTGCTGCATAAAACCAGAGATTGAAATGAGCACAGATAAAGTTCCTTAAGCCAAATATGGAATAGACAAGAGCTACTCCTTGCTCAACGAAATGGACTCAACACCGCATATTAAACGCCTAAGAATGTACCTGACTAGTAAGTATCTTAAAACCTATGGATTGCTATGTCTCCAAAAGAGAATCAAGCATGTGTACAGGGCATAAACGCAGCAGTGATAGGATTGGAGAGGTTCGGTGAGCAAATGAAGACCCTTTGAAGTCATATTGCATGGTACCCATTCCACGGGTTTCAACTACCCAGGTTTAAGGTATTCTTCCTTCAGCTAAAACATGCATGTGGAACCTAGAGTATGATCAACCATGTGATCGGGAGACGTGTTCAAATATGTCTCAGTTTTCGTACCCTGGTACTCGGGTGCAACATTCCAGACGTTTCACTAACACTCTCCCGACTTGGAGAGTCAGTCCCTTTAACCTCCTGTTTGGCCCAGTTTGCAATTTCTGCGGAAGATGAACAGGAATAGCGAGAACCAATGAGAGACTAGCTGGAGGTGTCTGGACGGGCAAATTTAACTCTCATTTCCCACCAGGAAGAGGAATTAACCAAAGGCTCAGCGTGCCGTGCCGGAACAAGATTAGGGCCTGAAGCCATCCTGCGGTGTTGCGGCCAGCTCACAAGAAAGCGAGTTGAAGAAAGGAGCTCAGGGGCACTGTAATTCACAAACCTGCAGAGTTATAAATGACAGCTATCGTCCAAAAATATACTGAAGTAAGGCTGCCAAGAGGACTTGAAAGCGGGGCAGAATTGCAGGAAACCGATTTCAGGAGGTAGACTGGAATTGCTTTGAAAGCATAGGAAAAGAGGCAGAACATCCACAATGATGCACTTGGCCAAAAAGGGCGTATCCGTTTTTTCCTGAATATATTCAGGAAAAAACGCATACGCCCTTTTTGGCCAACCAAGCAAGCTTGCAAAGGAAATCTGCACTACAATGAAGTCTCACTTCCCCCCGGTCAAAAGGGCCATCTGAAAAAAGTGTAAAATCCAGAAAGGCAGGACAGGCCATGGAGAACTGGGAGCCTTGTTATGCTGATGGGCGGGATGTAAATTGCCAACAGACACTCGGGAGAAGTGTATGGTGTTTCCTGAAACATCTAAAAAACAAAGCAACAGAGCCTAGGGCACTTCCACTTATGGTCCTATAGCTTAGGGAAATTAAAATCAAAAAGACACAGCCACCCCAAAGTATGGAATGGCTCTGTTTACAAGAACCTCGTTTACAGTACAAGTTCAACATCGCAGAAAGTGAAAAATGGATAAAGAAGTTGTGGTATTTACTTACAAAGCAATATCACTCAGCAATGAAATCTATGTCATCAGGCCCTTAGCAGCACAATGAGTGGATTCAGGTATGATGATTCTAACTGAAATAAGTCACACAGAAAAAGAAACATCATAAGATATCAGTAATACACGGAATGTAAACTTGGCTACACAGGAACTGAATTACAGAACAGAACAGGGTCTCAAATTTAGAAAACCAACTTATGCTTGCTTAAGAGGAAAGGTGAGTTGGGGTGCTGCATAAAACCAGAGATTGAAATGAGCACAGATAAAGTTCCTTAAGCCAAATATGGAATAGACAAGAGCTACTCCTTGCTCAACGAAATGGACTCAACACCGCATATTAAACGCCTAAGAATGTACTTGACTAGTAAGTATCTTAAAACCTATGGATTGCTATGTCTCCGAAAGAGAATCAAGCATGTGTACAGGGGCATAAACGCAGCAGTGATAGGATTGGAGAGGTTCGGTGAGCAAATGAAGACCCTTTGAAGTCATATTGCATGGTACCCATTCCACGGGTTTCAACTACCCAGGTTTAAGGTATTCTTCCTTCAGCTAAAACATGCATGTGGAACCTAGAGTATGATCAACCATGTGATCGGGAGACGTGTTCAAATATGTCTCAGTTTTTGTACCCTGGTACTTGGGTGCAACATTCCAGACGCTTTACTAACACTCTCCCCACTTGGAGAGTCAGCGCCTTTAACCTCCTGTTTGGCCCAGTTTGCAATTTCTGCGGAAGATGAACAGGAATAGCGAGAACCAATGAGAGACTAGCTGGAGGTGTCTGGACGGGCAAATTTAACTCTCATTTCCCACCAGGAAGAGGAATTAACCAAAGGCTCAGCGTGCCGTGCCGGAACCAGATTAGGGCCTGAAGCCATCCTGCGGTGTTGCGGCCAGCTCACAAGAAAGCGAGTTGAAGAAAGGAGCTCAGGGGCACTGTAATTCACAAACCTGCAGAGTTATAAATGACAGCTATCGTCCAAAAATATACTGAAGTAAGGCTGCCAAGAGGACTTGAAAGCGGGGCAGAATTGCAGGAAACCGATTTCAGGAGGTAGACTGGAATTGCATTGAAAGCATAGGAAAAGAGGCAGAACGTCCACAATGATGCACTTGGCCAAAAAGGGTGTATGCGTTTTTTCCTGAATATATTCAGGAAAAAACGCATACGCCCTTTTTGGCCAACCAAGCATGCTTGCAAAGGAAATCTGCACTGCCATGAAGTCTCACTTCCCCCCGGTCAAAAGGGCCATCTGAAAAAAGTGTAAAATCCAGAAAGGCAGGACAGGCCATGGAGAACTGGGAGCCTTGTTATGCTGATGGGCGGGATGAAATTGCCAACAGACACTCGGGAGAAGTGTATGGTGTTTCCTGAAACATCTAAAAAACAAAGCAACAGAGCCTAGGGCACTTCCACTTATGGTCCTATAGCTTAGGGAAATTAAAATCAAAAAGACACAGCCACCCCAAAGTATGGAACGGCTCTGTTTACAAGAACCTTATTTACAGTACAAGTTCAACATTGCAGAAAGTGAAAAATGGATAAAGAAGTTGTGGTATTTACTTACAAAGAAATATCACTCAGCAATGAAGTCTATGTCATCAGGCCCTTAGCAGCACAATGAGTGGATTCAGGTATGATGATTCTAACTGAAATAAGTCACACAGAAAAAGAAACATCATAAGATATCAGTAATACACGGAATGTAAACTTGGCTACACAGGAACTGAATTACAGAACAGAACAGGGTCTCAAATTTAGAAAACCAACTTATGCTTGCTTAAGAGGAAAGGTGAGTTGGGGTGCTGCATAAAACCAGAGATTGAAATGAGCACAGATAAAGTTCCTTAAGCCAAATATGGAATAGACAAGAGCTACTCCTTGCTCAACGAAATGGACTCAACACCGCATATTAAACGCCTAAGAATGTACCTGACTAGTAAGTATCTTAAAACCTATGGATTGCTATGTCTCCGAAAGAGAATCAAGCATGTGTACAGGGGCATAAACGCAGCAGTGATAGGATTGGAGAGGTTCGGTGAGCAAATGAAGACCCTTTGAAGTCATATTGCATGGTACCCATTCCACGGGTTTCAACTACCCAGGTTTAAGGTATTCTTCCTTCAGCTAAAACATGCATGTGGAACCTAGAGTATGATCAACCATGTGATCGGGAGACGTGTTCAAATATGTCTCAGTTTTCGTACCCAGGTCATCGGGTGCAACATTCCAGACGCTTTACTAACACTCTCCCCACTTGGAGAGTCAGTCCCTTTAACCTCCTGTTTGGCCCAGTTTGCAATTTCTGCGGAAGATGAACAGGAATAGCGAGAACCAATGAGAGACTAGCTGGAGGTGTCTGGACGGGCAAATTTAACTCTCATTTCCCACCAGGAAGAGGAATTAACCAAAGGCTCAGCGTGCCGTGCTGGAACAAGATTAGGGCCTGAAGCCATCCTGCGGTGTTGCGGCCAGGTCACAAGAAAGCGAGTTGAAGAAAGGAGCTCAGGGGCACTGTAATGCACAAACCTGCAGAGTTATAAATGACAGCTATCGTCCAAAAATATACTGAAGTAAGGCTGCCAAGAGGACTTGAAAGCGGGGCAGAATTGCAGGAAACCGATTTCAGGAGGTAGACTGGAATTGCATTGAAAGCATAGGAAAAGAGGCAGAACGTCCACAATGATGCACTTGGCCAAAAAGGGCGTATGCGTTTTTTCCTGAATATATTCAGGAAAAAACGCATACGCCCTTTTTGGCCAACCAAGCAAGCTTGCAAAGGAAATCTGCACTACCATGAAGTCTCACTTCCCCCCGGTCAAAAGGGCCATCTGAAAAAAGTGTAAAATCCAGAAAGGCAGGACAGGCCATGGAGAACTGGGAGCCTTGTTATGCTGATGGGCGGGATGTCAATTGCCAACAGACACTCGGGAGAAGTGTATGGTGTTTCCTGAAACATCTAAAAAACAAAGCAACAGAGCCTAGGGCACTTCCACTTATGGTCCTATAGCTTAGGGAAATTAAAATCAAAAAGACACAGCCACCCCAAAGTATGGAACGGCTCTGTTTACAAGAACCTTGTTTACAGTACAAGTTCAACATCGCAGAAAGTGAAAAATGGATAAAGAACTTGTGGTATTTACTTACAAAGCAATATCACTCAGCAATGAAATCTATGTCATCAGGCCCTTAGCAGCACAATGAGTGGATTCAGGTATGATGATTCTAACTGAAATAAGTCACACAGAAAAAGAAACATCATAAGATATCAGTAATACACGGAATGTAAACTTGGCTACACAGGAACTGAATTACAGAACAGAACAGGGTCTCAAATTTAGAAAACCAACTTATGCTTGCTTAAGAGGAAAGGTGAGTTGGGGTGCTGCATAAAACCAGGGATTGAAATGAGCACAGATAAAGTTCCTTAAGCCAAATATGGAATAGACAAGAGCTACTCCTTGCTCAACGAAATGGACTCAACACCGCATATTAAACGCCTAAGAATGTACCTAACTAGTAAGTATCTTAAAACCTATGGATTGCTATGTCTCCGAAAGAGAATCAAGCATGTGTACAGGGGCATAAACGCAGCAGTGATAGGATTGGAGAGGTTCGGTGAGCAAATGAAGACCCTTTGAAGTCATATTGCATGGTACCCATTCCACGGGTTTCAACTACCCAGGTTTAAGGTATTCTATCTTCAGATAAAACATGCATGTGGAACCTAGAGTATGATCAACCATGTGATCGGGAGACGTGTTCAAATATGTCCCAGTTTTCGTACCCTGGTACTTGGGTGCAACATTCCAGACGCTTTACTAACACTCTCCCCACTTGGAGAGTCAGTCCCTTTAACCTCCTGTTTGGCCCAGTTTGCAATTTCTGCGGAAGATGAACAGGAATAGCGAGAACCAATGAGAGACTAGCTGGAGGTGTCTGGACGGGCAAATTTAACTCTCATTTCCCACCAGGAAGAGGAATTAACCAAAGGCTCAGCGTGCCGTGCCGGAGCCAGATTAGGGCCTGAAGCCATCCTGCGGTGTTGCGGCCAGGTCACAAGAAAGCGAGTTGAAGAAAGGAGCTCAGGGGCACTGTAATTCACAAACCTGCAGAGTTATAAATGACAGCTATCGTCCAAAAATATACTGAAGTAAGGCTGCCAAGAGGACTTGAAAGCGGGGCAGAATTGCAGGAAACCGATTTCAGGAGGTAGACTGGAATTGCATTGAAAGCATAGGAAAAGAGGCAGAACGTCCACAATGATGCACTTGGCCAAAAAGGGCGTATGCGTTTTTTCCTGAATATATTCAGGAAAAAACGCATACGCCCTTTTTGGCCAACCAAGCATGCTTGCAAAGGAAATCTGCACTACAATGAAGTCTCACTTCCCCCCGGTCAAAAGGACCATCTGAAAAAAGTGTAAAATCCAGAAAGGCAAGACAGGCCATGGAGAACTGGGAGCCATGTTATGCTGATGGGCGGGATGTAAATTGCCAACAGACACTCGGGAGAAGTGTATGGTGTTTCCTGAAACATCTAAAAAACAAAGCAAAAGAGCCTAGGGCACTTCCACTTATGGTCCTATAGCTTAGGGAAATTAAAATCAAAAAGACACAGCCACCCCAAAGATTGGAACGCCTCTGTTTACAAGAACCTCGTTTACCGTACAAGTTCAGTATCACAGAAAGTGAAAAATGGATAAAGAACTTCTGGTACTTACGTACAATGCAGTATCACTCAGCAATGAAATCTATGTCATCAGGCCCGCAGCAGCATAATGAGTGGATTCGGGTACGATGATTCTAACTGAAATAAGTCACACAGAAAAAGAAACATCATAAGATATCAGTAATACACGGAATATAAACTTGGCTACACAGGAACTGATTTCCAAAACAGAACAGGGTCTCAAATTTAGAAAACCAACTTATGCTTGCTTAAGGGGAAAGGTGAGTTGGGGTGCTGCATAAAACCAGAGATTGAAATGAGCACAGATAAAGTTCCTTAAGCCAAATATGGAATAGACAAGAGCTACTCCTTGCTCAACGAAATGGACTCAACACCGCATATTAAACGCCTAAGAATGTACCTGACTAGTAAGTATCTTAAAACCTATGGATTGCTATGTCTCCGAAAGAGAATCAAGCGTGTGTACAGGGTCATAAACGCAGCAGTGATAGGATTGGAGAGGTTCGGTGAGCAAATGAAGACCCTTTGAAGTCATATTGCATGGTACCCATTCCACGGGTTTCAACTACCCAGGTTTAAGGTATTCTTCCTTCAGCTAAAACATGCATGTGGAACCCAGAGTATGATCAACCATGTGATCGGGAGACGTGTTTAAATATGTCTCAGTTTCCGTACCCTGGTACTCGGGTGCAACATTCCAGACGCTTTACTAACACTCTCCCGACTTGGAGAGTCAGTCCCTTTAACCTCCTGTTTGGCCCAGTTTGCAATTTCTACGGAAGATGAACAGGAATAGCGAGAACCAATGAGAGACTAGCTGGAGGTGTCTGGACGGGCAAATTTAACTCTCATTTCCCACCAGGAAGAGGAATTAACCAAAGGCTCAGCGTGCTGTGCCGGAACCAGATTAGGGCCTGAAGCCATCTTGCGGTGTTGCGGCCCGGTCACAAGAAAGCGAGTTGAAGAAAGGAGATCAGGGGCACTGTAATTCACAAACCTGCAGAGTTATAAATGACAGCTATCGTCCAAAAATATACTGAAGTAAGGCTGCCAAGGGGACTTGAAAGCGGGGCAGATTTGCAGGAAACCGATTTCAAGAGGTAGACTGGTATTGCATTGAAAGCATAGGAAAAGAGGCAGAACGTCCACAATGATGCACTTGGCCAAAAAGGGCGTATGCGTTTTTTCCTGAATATATTCAGGAAAAAACGCATACGCCCTTTTTGGCCAACCAAGCATGCTTGCAAAGGAAATCTGCACTACAATGAAGTCTCACTTCCCCCCGGTCAAAAGGGCCATCTGAAAAAAGTGTAAAATCCAGAAAGGCAGGACAGGCCATGGAGAACTGGGAGCCTTGTTATGCTGATGGGCGGGATGTAAATTGCCAACAGACACTCTGGAGAAGTGTATGGTGTTTCCTGAAACATCTAAAAAACAAAGCAACAGAGCCTAGGGCACTTCTACTTATGGTCCTATAGCTTAGGGAAATTAAAATCAAAAAGACACAGCCACCCCAAAGTTTGGAACGGCTCTGTTTACAAGAACCTCGTTTACAGTACAAGTTCAACATCGCAGAAAGTGAAAAATGGATAAAGAAGTTGTGGTATTTACTTACAAAGCAATATCACTCAGCAATGAAATCTATGTCATCAGGCCCTTAGCAGCACAATGAGTGGATTCAGGTATGATGATTCTAACTGAAATAAGTCACACAGAAAAAGAAACATCATAAGATATCAGTAATACACGGAATGTAAACTTGGCTACACAGGAACTGAATTACAGAACAGAACAGGGTCTCAAATTTAGAAAACCAACTTATGCTTGCTTAAGAGGAAAGGTGAGTTGGGGTGCTGCATAAAACCAGAGATTGAAATGAGCACAGATAAAGTTCCTTAAGCCAAATATGGAATAGACAAGAGCTACTCCTTGCTCAACGAAATGGACTCAACACCGCATATTAAACGCCTAAGAATGTACCTGACTAGTAAGTATCTTAAAACCTATGGATTGCTATGTCTCCGAAAGAGAATCAAGCATGTGTACAGGGGCATAAACGCAGCAGTGATAGGATTGGAGACGTTCGGTGAGCAAATGAAGACCCTTTGAAGTCATATTGCATGGTTCGCATTCCACGGGTTTCAACTACCCAGGTTTAAGGTATTCTTCCTTCAGCTAAAACATGCATGTGGAACCTAGAGTATGATCAACCATGTGATCGGGAGACGTGTTCAAATATGTCTCAGTTTTCGTACCCTGGTACTCGGGTGCAACATTCCAGACGCTTTACTAACACTCTCCCCACTTGGAGAGTCAGCGCCTTTAACCTCCTGTTTGGCCCAGTTTGCAATTTCTGAGGAAGATGTACAGGAATAGGGAGAACCAATTAGAGACTAGCTGGAGGTGTCTGGACGGGCAAATTTAACTCTCATTTCCCACCAGGAAGAGGAAATAATCAAAGGCTCAGTGTGCCGTGCCGGAACCAGATTAGGGCCTGAAGCCATCCTGCAGTGTTGCGGCCAGCTCACAAGAAAGCGAGTTGAAGAAAGGAGCTCAGTGGCACTGTAATTCACAAACCTGCAGAGTTATAAATGACAGCTATCGTCCAAAAATATACTGAAGTAAGGCTGCCAAGAGGACTTGAAAGCGGGGCAGAATTGCAGGAAACCGATTTCAGGAGGTAGACTGGAATTGCATTGAAAGCATAGGAAAAGAGGCAGAACGTCCACAATGATGCACTTGGCCAAAAAGGGCGTATGCGTTTTTTCCTGAATATATTCAGGAAAAAACGCATACGCCCTTTTTGGCCAACCAAGCAAGCTTGCAAAGGAAATCTGCACTACAATGAAGTCTCACTTCCCCCCGGTCAAAAGGGCCATCTGAAAAAAGTGTAAAATCCAGAAAGGCAGGACAGGCCATGGAGAACTGGGAGCCTTGTTATGCTGATGGGTGGGATGTAAATTGCCAACAGCCACTCAGGAGAAGTGTATGGTGTTTCCTGAAACATCTTAAAAACAAAGCAACAGAGCCTAGGGCACTTCCACTTATGGTCCTATAGCTTAGGGAAATTAAAATAAAAAAGACACAGCCACCCCAAAGTTTGGAGCAGCTCTGTTTACAAGAACCTCGTTTACAGTACAAGTTCAACATCGCAGAAAGTGAAAAATGGATAAAGAAGTTGTGGTATTTACTTACAAAGCAATATCACTCAGCAATGAAATCTATGTCATCAGGCCCTTAGCAGCACAATGAGTGGATTCAGGTATGATGATTCTAACTGAAATAAGTCACACAGAAAAAGAAACATCATAAGATATCAGTAATACACGGAATGTAACCTTGGCTACACAGGAACTGAATTCCAAAACAGAACAGGGTCTCAAATTTAGAAAACCAACTTATGCTTGCTTAAGGGGAAAGGTGAGTTGGGGTGCTGCATAAAACCAGAGATTGAAATGAGCACAGATAAAGTTCCTTAAGCCAAATATGGAATAGACAAGAGCTACTCCTTGCTCAACGAAATGGACTCAACACCGCATATTAAACGCCTAAGAATGTACCTGACTAGTAAGTATCTTAAAACCTATGGATTGCTATGTCTCCGAAAGAGAATCAAGCATGTGTACAGGGGCATAGACGCAGCAGTGATAGGATTGGAGAGGTTCGGTGAGCAAATGAAGACCCTTTGAAGTCATATTGCATGGTACCCATTCCACGGGTTTCAACTACCCAGGTTTAAGGTATTCTTCCTTCAGCTAAAACATGCATGTGGAACCTAGAGTATGATCAACCATGTGATCGGGAGACGTGTTCAAATATGTCTCAGTTTTCGTACCCTGGTACTCGGGTGCAACATTCCAGACGCTTAACTAACACTCTGCCGACTTGGAGAGTCAGTCCCTTTAACCTCCTGTTTGGCCCAGTTTGCAATTTCTGCGGAAGATGAACAGGAATAGCGAGAACCAATGAAAGACTAGCTGGAGGTGTCTGGACGGGCCAATTTAACTCTCATTTCCACCAGGAAGAGGAAGTAACCAAAGGCTCAGCGTGCCATGCCGGAACCAGATTAGGGCCTGAAGCCATCCGGTGGTGTTGCGGCCAGGTCACAAGAAAGCGAGTTGAAGAAAGGAGCTCAGGGGCACTGTAATTCACAAACCTGCAGAGTTATAAATGACAACTATCGTCCAAAAATATACTAAAGTAAGGCTGCCAAGAGGACTTGAAAGCGGGGCTGAATTGCAGGAAACCGATTTCAGGAGGTAGACTGGAATTGCACTGAAAGCATAGGAAAAGAGGCAGAACGTCCACAATGATGCACTTGGCCAGAAAGGGCGTATGCGTTTTTTCCTGAATATATTCAGGAAAAAACGCATACGCCCTTTTTGGTCAACCAAGCAAGCTTGCAAAGGAAATCTGCACTACAATGAAGTCTCACTTCCCCCGGTCAAAAGGGCCATCTGAAAAAAGTGTAAAATCCAGAAAGGCAGGACAGGCCATGGAGAACTGGTAGCCCTGTTATGCTGATGGGCGGGATGTAAATTGCCAACAGACACTCGGGAGAAGTGTATGGTGTTTCCTGAAACATCTAAAAAACAAAGCAACAGAGCCTAGGGCACTTCCACTTATGGTCCTATAGCTTAGGGAAATTAAAATCAAAAAGACACAGCCACCCCAAAGTTTGGGACGCCTCTGTTTACAAGAACCTCGTTTACAGTACAAGTTGAACATCGCAGAAAGTGAAAAATGGATAAAGAAGTTGTGGTATTTACTTACAAAGCAATGTCACCAGCAATGAAATCTATGTCATCAGGCCCTTAGCAGCACAATGAGTGGATTCAGGTATGATGATTCTAACTGAAATAAGTCACACAGAAATAGAAACATCATAAGATATCACTAATACACGGAATGTAAACTTGGCTACACAGGAACTGAATTACAGAACAGAACAGGGTCTCAAATTTAGAAAACCAACTTATGCTTGCTTAAGGGGAAAGGTGAGTTGGGGTGCTGCATAAAACCAGAGATTGAAATGAGCACAGATAAAGTTCCTTAAGCCAAATATGGAATAGACAAGAGCTACTCCTTGCTCAACGAAATGGACTCAACACCCCATATTAAACGCCTAAGAATGTACCTGACTAGTAAGTATCTTAAAACCTATAGATTGCTATGTCTCCAAAAGAGAATCAAGCGTGTGTACAGGGGTATAAACGCAGCAGTGATAGGATTGGAGAGGTTCGGTGAGCAAATGAAGACCCTTTGAATTCATATTGCATGGTACCCATTCCACGGGTTTCAACTACCCAGGTTTAAGGTATTCTTCCTTCAGCTAAAAAATGCATGTGGAACCTAGAGTATGATCAACCATGTGATCGGGAGACGTGTTCAAACATGTCTCAGTTTTCGTACCCTGGTACTCGGGTGCAACATTCCAGACGCTTCACTAACACTCTCCCGACTTGGAGAGTCAGTCCCTTTAACCTCCTGTTTGGCCCAGTTTGCAATTTCTGCGGAAGATGAACAGGAATAGCGAGAACCAATGAGAGACTAGCTGGAGGTGTCTGGACGGGCAAATTTAACTCTCATTTCCCACCAGGAAGGGGAATTAACCAAAGGCTCAGCGTGCTGTGCCGGAACCAGATTAGGGCCTGAAGCCATCCTGCGGTGTTGCGGCCAGCTCACAAGAAAGCGAGTTGAAGAAAGGAGCTCAGGGGCACTGTAATTCACAAACCTGCAGAGTTATAAATGACAACTATCGTCCAAAAATATATTAAAGTAAGGCTGCCAAGAGGACTTGAAAGCGGGGCTGAATTGCAGGAAACCGATTTCAGGAGGTAGACTGGAATTGCATTGAAAGCATAGGAAAAGAGGCAGAACGTCCACAATGATGCACTTGGCCAAAAAGGGCGTATGCGTTTTTTCCTGAATATATTCAGGAAAAAACGCATACACCCTTTTTGGCCAGCCAAGCAAGCTTGCAAAGGAAATCTGCACTACAATGAAGTCTCACTTCCCCCCGGTCAAAAGGGCCATCTGAAAAAAGTGTAAAATCCAGAAAGGCAGGACAGGCCATGGAGAACTGGGAGCCTTGTTATGCTGATGGGCGGGATGTAAATTGCCAACAGACACTCGGGAGAAGTGTATGGTGTTTCCTGAAACATCTAAAAAACAAAGCAACAGAGCCTAGGGCACTTCCACTTATGGTCCTATAGCTTAGGGAAATTAAAATCAAAAAGACACAGCCACCCCAAAGTTTGGAATGGCTCTGTTTACAAGAACCTCGTTTACAGTACAAGTTCAACATCGCAGAAAGTGAAAAATGGATAAAGAAGTTGTGGTACTTACGTACAATGCAGTATCACTCAGCAATGAAATCTATGTCATCAGGCCCTTAGCAGCACAATGAGTGGATTCAGGTACGATGATTCTAACTGAAATAAGTCACACAGAAAAAGAAACATCATAAGATATCACTAATACACGGAATGTAAACTTGGCTACACAGGAACTGAATTACAGAACAGAACAGGGTCTCAAATTTAGAAAACCAACTTATGCTTGCTTAAGGGGAAAGGTGAGTTGAGGTGCTGCATAAAACCAGAGATTGAAATGAGCACAGATAAAGTTCCTTAAGCCAAATATGGAATAGACAAGAGCTACTCCTTGCTCAACGAAATGGACTCAACACCGCATATTAAACGCCTAAGAATGTACCTGACTAGTAAGTATCTTAAAACCTATGGATTACTATGTCTGCGAAAGAGAATCAAGCATGTGTGCAGGGGCATAAACGCAGCAGTGATAGGATTGGAGAGGTTCGGTGAGCAAATGAAGACCCTTTGAGGTCGTATTGCATGGTACCCATTCCACGGGTTTCAAGTACCCAGGTTTAAGGTATTCTTCCTTCAGCTAAAACATGCATGTGGAACCCAGAGTATGATCAACCGTGTGAACGGGAGACGTGTTCAAATATGTCTCAGTTTTCCTCCCCTGGTACTCGGGTGCAACATTCCAGACGCTTTACTAACACTCTCCCCACTTGGAGAGTCAGTGCCTTTAACCTCCTGTTTGGCCCAGTTTGCAATTTCTGCGGAAGATGAACAGGAATAGCGAGAACCAATGAGAGACTAGCTGGAGGTGTCTGGACGGGCAAATTTAACTCTCATTTCCCACCAGGAAGAGGAATTAACCAAAGGCTCAGCGTGCCGTGCCGGAACAAGATTAGGGCCTGAAGCCATCCTGCGGTGTTGCGGCCAGGTCACAAGAAAGCGAGTTGAAGAAAGGAGCTCAGGGGCACTGTAATTCACAAACCTGCAGAGTTATAAATGACAGCTATCGTCCAAAAATATACTGAAGTAAGGCTGCCAAGAGGACTTGAAAGCGGGGCAGAATTGCAGGAAACCGATTTCAGGAGGTAGACTGGAATTGCATTCAAAGCATAGGAAAAGAGGCAGAACGTCCACAATGATGCACTTGGCCAAAAAGGCCGTATGCGTTTTTTCCTGAATATATTCAGGAAAAAACGCATACGCCCTTTTTGGCCAACCAAGCAAGCTTGCAAAGGAAATCTGCACTACAATGAAGTCTCACTTCCCCCCGGTCAAAAGGGCCATCTGAAAAAAGTGTAAAATCCAGAAAGGCAGGACAGGCCATGGAGAACTGGGAGCCTTGTTATGCTGATGGGCGGGATGTAAATTGCCAACAGCCACTCGGGAGAAGTGTATGGTGTTTCCTGATGCATCTAAGAAACAAAGCAACAGAGCCTAGGGCACTTCCACTTATGGTCCTATAGCTTAGGGAAATTAAAATCAAAAAGACACAGCCACCCCAAAGTTTGGGACGGCTCTGTTTACAAGAACCTCGTTTACAGAACAAGTTCAACATCACAGAAAGTGAAAAATGGATAAAGAAGTTGTGGTATTTACTTACAAAGCAATATCACTCAGCAATGAAATCTATGTCATCAGGCCCTTAGCAGCACAATGAGTGGATTCAGGTATGATGATTCTAACTGAAATAAGTCACACAGAAAAAGAAACATCATAAGATATCAGTAATACACGGAATGTAAACTTGGCTACACAGGAACTGAATTACAGAACAGAACAGGGTCTCAAATTTAGAAAACCAACTTATGCTTGCTTAAGGGGAAAGGTGAGTTGAGGTGCTGCATAAAACCAGAGAATGAAATGAGCACAGATAAAGTTCCTTAAGCCAAATATGGAATAGACAAGAGCTACTCCTTGCTCAACGAAATGGACTCAACACCGCATATTAAACGCCTAAGAATGTACCTGACTAGTAAGTATCTTAAAACCTATGGATTACTATGTCTGCGAAAGAGAATCAAGCATGTGTGCAAGGGCATAAACGCAGCAGTGATAGGATTGGAGAGGTTCGGTGAGCAAATGAAGACCCTTTGAAGTCATATTGCATGGTACCCATTCCACGGGTTTCAAGTACCCAGGTTTAAGGTATTCTTCCTTCAGCTAAAACATGCATGTGGAACCCAGAGTATGATCAACCGTGTGAACGGGAGACGTGTTCAAATATGTCTCAGTTTTCCTCCCCTGGTACTCGGGTGAAACATTCCAGACGCTTTACTAACACTCTCCCCACTTGGAGAGTCAGCGCCTTTAACCTCCTGTTTGGCCCAGTTTGCAATTTCTGCGGAAGATGAACAGGAATAGCGAGAACCAATGAGAGACTAGCTGGAGGTGTCTGGACGGGCAAATTTAACTCTCATTTCCCACCAGGAAGAGGAATTAACCAAAGGCTCAGCGTGCCGTGCCGGAACCAGATTAGGGCCTGAAGCCATCCTGCGGTGTTGCGGCCAGCTCACAAGAAAGCGAGTTGAAGAAAGGAGCTCAGGGGCACTGTAATTCTCAAACCTGCAGAGTTATAAATGACAGCTATCGTCCAAAAATATACTGAAGTAAGGCTGCCAAGAGGACTTGAAAGCGGGGCAGAATTGCAGGAAACCGATTTCAGGAGGTAGAGTGGAATTGCATTGAAAGCATAGGAAAAGAGGCAGAACGTCCACAATGATGCACTTGGCCAAAAAGGGCGTATGCGTTTTTTCCTGAATATATTCAGGAAAAAACGCATACGCCCTTTTTGGCCAACCAAGCAAGCTTGCAAAGGAAATCTGCACTACAATGAAGTCTCACTTCCCCCAGGTCAAAAGGGCCATCTGAAAAAAGTGTAAAATCCAGAAAGGCAGGAGAGGCCATGAAGAACTGGGAGCCTTGTTATGCTGATGGGCGCGATGTAAATTGCCAACAGCCACTCGGGAGAAGTGTATGGTGTTTCCTGAAACATCTAAAAAACAAAGCAACAGAGCCTAGGGCACTTCCACTTATGGTCCTATAGCTTAGGGAAATTAAAATCAAAAAGACACAGCCACCCCGAAGTTTGGAACGGCTCTGTTTACAGGAACCTCGTTTACAGTACAAGTTCTACATCACAGAAAGTGAAAAATGGATAAAGAAGTTGTGGTATTTACTTACAAAGCAATATCACACAGCAATGAAATCTATGTCATCAGGCCCTTAGCAGCACAATGAGTGGATTCAGGTATGATGATTCTAACTGAAATAAGTCACACAGAAAAAGAAACATCATAAGATATCAGTAATACACGGAATGTAAACTTGGCTACACAGGAACTGAATTACAGAACAGAACAGGGTCTCAAATTTAGAAAACCAACTTATGCTTGCTTAAGAGGAAAGGTGAGTTGGGGTGCTGCATAAAACCAGAGATTGAAAGGAGCACAGATAAAGTTCCTTAAGCCAAATATGGAATAGACAAGAGCTACTCCTTGCTCAACGAAATGGACTCAACACCCCATATTAAATGCGTAAGAATGTACCTGACTAGTAAGTATCTTAAAACCTATGGATTGCTATGTCTCCGAAAGAGAATCAAGCATGTGTACAGGGGCATAAACGCAGCAGTGATAGGATTGGAGAGGTTCGGTGAGCAAATGAAGACCCTTTGAGGTCGTACTGCATGGTACCCATTCCACGGCTCTCAACTCTCAAGGATTAAGGTATTCTTCCTTCAGCTAAAACATGCATGTGGAGCCTAGAGTATGATCAACCATGTGATCGGGAGACGTGTTCAAATATGTCTCAGTTTTCGTACCCTAGTACTCGGGTGCAACATTCCAGATGCTTTACTAACACTCTCCCAACTTGGAGAGTCAGTCCCTTTAACCTCCTATTTGGCCCAGTTTGCAATTTCTGCGGAAGATGAACAGGAATAGCGAGAACCAATGAGAGACTAGCTGGAGGTGTCTGGAAGGGCAAATTTAACTCTCATTTCCCACCAGGAAGAGGAATTAACCAAAGGCTCAGCGTGCCGTGCCGGAACCAGATTAGGGCCTGAAGCCATCCTGTGGTGTTGCAGCCAGGTCACAAGAAAGCGAGTTGAAGAAAGGAGCTCAGGGGCATTGTAATTCACAAACCTGCAGAGTTATAAAAGACAACTATCGTCCAAAAATATACTGAAGTAAGGCTGCCAAGAGGACTTGAAAGCGGGGCAGAATTGCAGGAAACCGATTTCAGGAGGTAGACTGGAATTGCATTGAAAGCATAGGAAAAGAGGCAGAACGTCCACAATGATGCACTTGGCCATAAAGGGCGTATGCGTTTTTTCCTGAATATATTCAGGAAAAAACGCATACGCACTTTTTGGCCAACCAAGCAAACTTGCAAAGGAAATCTGCACTACAATGAAGTCTCACTTTCCCCCGGTCAAAAGGGCCATCTGAAAAAAGTGTAAAATCCAGAAAGGCAGGACAGGCCATGGAGAACTGGGAGCCTTGTTATGCTGATGGGCGGGATGTAAATTGCCAACAGACACCCAGGAGAAGTGTATGGTGTTTCCTGAAACATCTAAAAAACAAAGCAACAGAGCCTAGGGCACTTCCACTTATGGTCCTATAGCTTAGGGATATTAAAATCAAAAAGACACAGCCACCCCAAAGTTTGGGACGCCTCTGTTTACAAGAACCTCGTTTACAGTACAAGTTCAACATCGCAGAAATTGAAAAATGGATAAATAAGTTGTGGTATTTACTTACAAAGCAATATCACTCAGCACTGAAATCTATGTCATCAGGCCCTTAGCAGCACAATGAGTGGATTCAGATATGATGATTCTAACTGAAATAAGTCACACAGAAAAAGAAACATCATAAGATATCAGTAATACACGGAATGTAAACTTGGCTACACAGGAACTGAATTACAGAACAGAACAGTGTCTCAAATTTAGAAAACCAACTTATTCTTGCTTAAGGGCCAAGGTGAGTTGGGGTGCTGCATAAAACCAGAGATTGAAATGAGCACAGATAAAGTTCCTTAAGCCAAATATGGAATAGACAAGAGCTACTCCTTGCTCAACGAAATGGACTCAACACCCCATATTAAACGCCTAAGAATGTACCTGACTAGTAAGTATCTTAAAACCTATGGATTGCTATGTCTCCGAAAGAGAATCAAGCATGTGTACAGGGGCATAAACGCAGCAGTGATAGGATTGGAGAGGTTCACTGAGCAAATGAATACCCTTTGAAGTCATATTTCATGGTACCCATTCCACGGGTGTCAACTACCCAGGTTTAAGGTATTCTTCCTTCAGCTAAAACATGCATGTGGAACCCAGAGTATGATCAACCGTGTGAATGGGAGACTTCTTCAAATATGTCTCAGTTTACCTCCCCTGGTACTCGGGTGCAACATTCCAGACGCTTTACTAACACTCTCCCCACTTGGAGAGTCAGCGCCTTTAACATCCTGTTTGGCCCAGTTTGCAATTTCTGTGGAAGATGAACAGGAATAGTGAGAACCAATGAGAGACTAGCTGGAGGTGTCTGGACGGGCAAATTTAACTCTCATTTCCCACCAGGAAGAGGAAATAACCAAAGGCTCAGCGTGCCGTGCCGGAACCAGATTAGGGCCTGAAGCCATCCTGCGGTGTTGCGGCCAGCTCAAAGAAAGCGAGTTGAAGAAAGGAGCTCAGGGACACTGTAATTCACAAACCTGCACAGTTATAAATGACAGCTATCGTCCAAAAATATACTGAAGTAAGGCTGCCAAGAGGACTTGAAAGCGGGGCAGAATTGCAGGAAACCGATTTCAGGAGGTAGACTGGAATTGCATTGAAAGCATAGGAAAAGAGGCAGAACGTCCACAATGATGCACTTGGCCAAAAAGGGCGTATGCATTTTTTCCTGAATATATTCAGGAAAAAACGCATACGCCCTTTTTGGCCAACCAAGCAAACTTGCAAAGGAAATCTGCACTACAATGAAGTCTCACTTCCCCCCGGTCAAAAGGGCCATCTGAAAAAAGTGTAAAATCCAGAAAGTCAGGACAGGCCATGGAGAACTGGGAGCCTTGTTATGCTGATGGGCGGGATGTAAATTGCCAACAGACACTCGGGAGAAGTGTATGGTGTTTCCTAAAATATCTAAGAAACAAAGCAACAGAGCCTAGGGCACTTCCACTTATGGTCCTATAGTTTAGGGAAATTAAAATCAAAAACACACAGCCACCCCATAGTTTGGGACGCCTCTGTTTACAAGAACCTCGTTTACCGTACAAGTTCAATATCACAGAAAGTGAAAAATGGATAAAGAACTTGTGGTAGTTACGTACAATGCAGTATCACTCAGCAATGAAATCTATGTCATCAGGCCCGTAGCAGCATAATGAGTGGATTCAGGTATGATGATTCTAACTGAAATAAGTCACACAGAAAAAGAAACATCATAAGATATCACTAATACACGGAATGTAAACTTGGCTACACAGGAACTGAATTCCAAAACAGAATAGGGTCTCAAATTTAGAAAATCAACTTATGCTTGCTTAAGGGGAAAGGTGAGTTGGGGTGCTGCATAAAACCAGAGATTGAAATGAGCACAGATAAAGTTCCTTAAGCCAAATATGGAATAGACAAGAGCTACTCCTTGCTCAACGAAATGGACTCAACACCCCAAATTAAACGCCTAAGAATGTACCTGACTAGTAAGTATCTTAAAACCTATGGATTGCTATGTCTCCAAAACAGAATCAAGCGTGTGTACAGGGGCATAAACGCAGCAGTGATAGGATTGGAGAGGTTTGGTGAGCAAATGAAGACCCTTTGAAGTCATATTGCATGGTACCCATTCCACGGGTCTCAACTCTCCAGGTTTAAGGTATTCTTCCTTCAGCTAAAACATGCATGTGTAACCCAGAGTATGATCAACCGTGTGAACAGGAGACGTGTTCAAATATGTCTCAGTTTTCCTCCCCGGTACTCGGGTGCAACATTCCAGACGGTTTACTAACACTCTCCCCACTTGGAGAGTCAGCGCCTTTAACCTCCTGTTTGGCCCAGTTTGCAATTTCTGCGGAAGATGAACAGGAATAGGGAGAACCAATGAGAGACTAGCTGGAGGTGTCTGGACGGGCAAATTTAACTCTCATTTCCCACCAGGAAGAGGAATTAACCAAAGGCTCAGCGTGCCGTGCCCGAAACAGATTAGGGCCTGAAGCCATCTTGCGGTGTTGCGGCCAGCTCAAAAGAAAGCGAGTTGAAGAAAGGAGCTCAGGGGCACTGTAATGCACAAACCTGCAGAGTTATAAATGACAACTATCGTCCAAAAATATACTGAAGTAAGGCTGCCAAGAGGACTTGAAAGCGGGGCAGAATTGCAGGAAACCGATTTCAGGAGGTAGACTGGAATTGCATTGAAAGCATAGGAAAAGAGGCAGAACGTCCACAATGATGCACTTGGCCAAAAAGGGCGTATGCGTTTTTTCCTGAATATATTCAGGAAAAAACGCATACGCACTTTTTGGCCAACCAAGCAAGCTTGCAAAGGAAATCTGCACTACAATGAAGTCTCACTTCCCCCCGGTCAAAAGGGCCATCTGAAAAAAGTGTAAAATCCAGAAAGGCAGGACAGGCCATGGAGATCTGGGAGCCTTGTTATGCTGATGGGCGGGATGTAAATTGCCAACAGACACTCGGGAGAAGTGTATGGTGTTTCCTGAAACATCTAAAAAACAAAGCAACAGAGCCTAGGGCACTTCCACTTATGGTCCTATAGCTTAGGGAAATTAAAATCAAAAAGACACAGCCACCCCAAAGTTTGGGACGCCTCTGTTTACAAGAACCTCGTTTACCGTACAAGTTCAATATCACAGAAAGTGAAAAATGGATAAAGAACTTGTGGTACTTACGTACAATGCAGTAACACTCAGCAATGAAATCTATGTCGTCAGGCCCATAGCAGCATAATGAGTGGATTCAGGTACGATGATTCTAACTGAAATAAGTCACACAGAAAATGAAACATCATAAGATATCACTAATACAGGGAATGTAAACTTGGCTACACAGGAACTGAATTCCAAAACAGAACAGGGTCTCAAATTTAGAAAACCAACTTATGCTTGCTTAACGGGAAAGGTGAGTTGGGGTGCTGCATAAAACCAGAGATTGAAATGAGCACAGATAAAGTTCCTTAAGCCAAATATGGAATAGACAAGAGCTACTCCTTGCTCAACGAAATGGACTCAACACCCCAAATTAAACGCCTAAGAATGTACCTGACTAGTAAGTATCTTAAAACCTATGGATTGCTATGTCTCCATAAGAGAATCAAGCGTGTGTACAGGGGCATAAATGCAGCAGTGATAGGATTGGAGAGGTTCGGTGAGCAAATGAAGACCCTTTGAAGTCATATTGCATGGTACCCATTCCACGGGTCTCAACTCTCCAGGTTTAAGGTATTCTTCCTTCAGCTAAAACATGCATGTGGAACCCAGAGTACGATCAACCGTGTGAACAGGAGACGTGTTCAAATATGTCTAAGTTTTCCTCCCCGGTACTCGGGTGCAACATTCCAGACGCTTTACTAACACTCTCCCGACTTGGAGAGTCAGCGCCTTTAACCTCCTGTTTGGCCCAGTTTGCAATTTCTGTGGAAGATGAACAGGAATAGGGAGAACCAATGAGAGACTAGCTGGAGGTGTCTGGACGGGCAAATTTAACTCTCATTTCCCACCAGGAAGAGGAAATAACCAAAGGCTCAGCGTGCCATGCCTGAACCAGATTAGAGCCTGAAGCCATCCTGCGTTGTTGCGGTCAGCTCAAAAGAAAGCGAGTTGAAGAAAGGAGCTCAGGGGCACTGTAATTCACAAACCTGCAGAGTTATAAATGACAGCTATCGTCCAAAAATATACTGAAGTAAGGCTGCCAAGAGGACTTGAAAGCGGGGCAGAATTGCAGGAAACCGATTTCAGGAGGTAGACTGGAATTACATTGAAAGCATAGGAAAAGAGGCAGAACGTCCACAATGATGCACTTGGCCAAAAAGGGCGTATGCGTTTTTTCCTGAATATATTCAGGAAAAAACGAATACGCACTTTTTGGCCAACCAAGCAAACTTGCAAAGGAAATCTGCACTACAATGAAGTCTCACTTTCCCCCGGTCAAAAGGGCCATCTGAAAAAAGTGTAAAATCCAGAAAGGCAGGACAGGCCATGGAGAACTGGGAGCCTTGTTATGCTGATGGGCGGGATGTAAATTGCCAACAGACACCCAGGAGAAGTGTATGGTGTTTCCTGAAACATCTAAAAAACAAAGCAACAGAGCCTAGGGCACTTCCACTTATGGTCCTATAGCTTAGGGAAATTAAAATCAAAAAGACACATCCACCCCAAAGGTTGGGACGCCTCTGTTTACAAGAACCTCGTTTACAGTACAAGTTCAACATCGCAGAAAGTGAAAAATGGATAAAGAAGTTGTGGTACTTACGTACAATGCAGTATCACTCAGCAATGAAATCTATGTCGTCAGGCCCGTAGCAGCATAATGAGTGGATTCAGGTACGATGATTCTAACTGAAATAAGTCACACAGAAAAAGAAACATCATAAGATATCACTAATACACGGAATGTAAACTTGGCTACACAGGAACTGAATTCCAAAACAGAACAGGGTCTCAAATTTAGAAAACCAACTTATGCTTGCTTAAGGGGAAAGGTGAGTTGGGGTGCTGCATAAAACCAGAGATTGAAATGAGCACAGATAAAGTTCCTTAAGCCAAATATGGAATAGACAAGAGCTACTCCTTGCTCAACGAAATGGACTCAACACCGCATATTAAACGCCTAAGAATGTACCTGAGTAGTAAGTATCTTAAAACCTATGGATTGCTATGTCTCCAAAAGAGAATCAAGCATGTGTACGGGGCATAAACGCAGCAGTGATAGGATTGGAGAGGTTCGGTGAGCAAATGAAGACCCTTTGAAGTCATATTGCATGGTACCCATTCCACGGGTCTCAACTCTCCAGGTTTAAGGTATTCTTCCTTCAGCTAAATCATGCACGTGGAACCCAGAGTATGATCAATCGTGTGAACGGGAGACGTGTTCATATGTGTCTCAGTTTTACTCCCCTGGTACTCTGGTGCAACATTCCAGACGCTTTACTAACACTCTCCCCTCTTGGAGAGTCAGCGCCTTTAACCTCCTGTTTGGCCCAGTTTGCAATTTCTGCGGAATATGAACAGGAATAGGGAGAACCAATGAGAGACTAGCTGGAGGTGTCTGGACGGGCAAATTTAACTCTCATTTCCCACCAGGAAGAGGAATTAACCAAAGGCTCAGCGTGCCATGCCGGAACCAGATTAGGGCCTGAAGCCATCCTGCGGTGTTGCGGCCAGGTCACAAGAAAGCGAGTTGAAGAAAGGAGCTCAGGGGCACTGTAATTCACAAACCTGCAGAGATATAAATGACAGCTATCGTCCAAAAATATACTGAAGTAAGGCTGCCAAGAGGACTTGAAAGCGGGGCAGAATTGCAGGAAACCGATTTCAGGAGGTAGACTGGAATTGCATTGAAAGCATAGGAAAAGAGGCAGAACGTCCACAATGATGCACTTGGCCAAAAAGGGTGTATGCGTTTTTTCCTGAATATATTCAGGAAAAAACGCATACGCCCTTTTTGGTCAACCAAGCAAGCTTGCAAAGGAAATCTGCACTACAATGAAGTCTCACTTCCCCCCGGTCAAAAGGGCCATCTGAAAAAAGTGTAAAATCCAGAAAGGCAGGACAGGCCATGGAGAACTGGGAGCCTAGTTATGCTGATGGGCGGGATGTAAATTGCCAACAGAAACTCGGGAAAGTGTATGGTGTTTCCTGAAACATCTAAAAAACAAAGCAACAGAGCCTAGGGCACTTCCACTTATGGACCTATAGCTTAGGGAAATTAAAATCAAAAAGACACAGCCACCCCAAAATTTGGGACGCCTCTGTTTACAAGAACCTCGTTTACAGTACAAGTTCAACATCGCAGAAAGTGAAAAATGCATAAAGAAGTTGTGGTATTTACTTACAAAGCAATATCACTCAGCAATCAAATCTATGTCATCAGGCCCTTAGCAGCACAATGAGTGGATTCAGGTATGATGACACTAACTGAAATAAGTCACAAAGAAAAAGAAACATCATAAGATATCAGTAATACACGGAATGTAAACTTGGCTACACAGGAACTGAATTCCAAAACAGAACAGGGTCTCAAATTTAGAAAACCAACTTATGCTTGCTTAACGGGAATGGTGAGTTGGGGTGCTGCATAAAACCAGAGATTGAAATGAGCACAGATAAAGTTCCTTAAGCCAAATATGGAATAGACAAGAGCTACTCCTTGCTCAACGAAATGGACTCAACACCCCATATTAAACGCCTAAGAATGTACCTGAGTAGTAACTATCTTAAAACCTATGGATTGCTATGTCTCCGAAAGAGAATCAAGCATGTGTACGGGGCAAAAACGCAGCAGTGATAGGATTGGAGAGGTTCGGTGAGCAAATGAAGACCCTTTGAAGTCATATTGCATGGTACCCATTCCACAGGTTTCAACTACCCACGTTTAAGGTATTCTTCCTTCAGCTAAAACATGCATGTGGAACCCAGAGTATGATCAACCGTGTGAACGGGAGACGTGTTCAAATATGTCTCAGTTTTCCTCCCCTGGTACTCGGGTGCAACATTCCAGACGCTTTACTAACACTCTCCCCACTTGGAGAGTCAGCGCCTTTAACCTCCTGTTTGGCCCAGTTTGCAATTTCTGCGGAAGATGAACAGGAATAGGGAGAACCAATGAGAGACTAGCTGGAGGTGTCTGGACGGGCAAATTTAACTCTCATTTCCCACCAGGAAGAGGAACTAACCAAAGGCTCAGCGTGCCGTGCCGGAACCAGATTAGGGCCTGAAGCCATCCTGCGGTGTTGCGGCCAGCTCAAAAGAAAGCGAGTTGAAGAAAGGAGCTCAGGGGCACTGCAATTCACGAACCTGCTGAGTTATAAATGACAGCTATCGTCCAAAAATATACTGAGGTAAGGCTGCCAAGAGGACTTGAAAGCGGGGCAGAATTGCAGGAAACCAATTTCAGGAGGTAGACTGGAATTGCATTGAAAGCATAGGAAAAGAGGCAGAACGTCCACAATGATGCACTTGGCCAAAAAGGGCGTATGCGTTTTTTCCTGAATATATTCAGGAAAAAATGCATACGCCCTTTTTGGCCAACCAAGCAAGCTTGCAAAGGAAATCTGCACTACAATGAAGTCTCACTTCCCCCAGGTCAAAAGGGCCATCTGAAAAAAGTGTAAAATCCAGAAAGGCAGGACAGGCCATGGAGAACTGGGAGCCTTGTTATGCTGATGGGCGCGATGTAAATTGCCAACAGCCACTCGGGAGAAGTGTATGGTGTTTCCTGAAACATCTAAAAAACAAAGCAACAGAGCCTAGGGCACTTCCACTTATGGTCCTATAGCTTAGGGAAATTAAAATCAAAAAGACACAGCCACCCAAAGTTTGGGACGCCTCTGTTTACAAGAACCTCATTTACCATACAAGTTCAATATCACAGAAAGTGAAAAATGGATAAAGAATTGTGGTACTTATTTACAATGCAGTATCACTCAGCAATGAAATCTATGTCATCAGGCCCGTAGCAGCATAATGAGTGGATTCAGGTACGATGATTCTAACTGAAATAAGTCACACAGAAAAAGAAACATCATAAGATATCACTAATACACGGAATGTAAACTTGGCTACACAGGAACTGAATTCCAAAACAGAACAAGGTCTCAAATTTAGAAAACCAACTTATGCTTGCTTAAGGGGAAAGGTGAGTTGGGGTGCTGCATAAAACCAGAGATTGAAATGAGCACAGATAAAGTTCCTTAAGCCAAATATGGAATAGACAAGAGCTACTCCTTGCTCAACGAAATGGACTCAACACCGCATATTAAACGCCTAAGTATGTACCTGACTAGTAAGTATCTTCAAACCTATGGATTGCTATGTCTCCGAAAGAGAATCAAGCGTGTGTACAGGGGCATAAACGCAGCAGTGATAGGATTGGAGAGGTTCGGTGAGCAAATGAATACCCTTTGAAGTCATATTGCATGGTACCCATTCCACGGGTTTCAACTACACAGGTTTAAGGTATTCTTCCTTCAGCTAAAACATGCATGTGGAACCCAGAGTATGATCAACCGTGTGAACGGGAGACGTGTTCAAATATGTCTCAGTTTTCCTCCCCTGGTACTCAGGTGCAACATTCCAGACGCTTTACTAACACTCTCCCCACTTGGAGAGTCAGCGCCTTTAACCTCCTGTTTGGCCCAGTTTGCAATTTCTGCGGAAGATGAACAGGAATAGCGAGAACCAATGAGAGACTAGCTGGAGGTGTCTGGACGGGCAAATTTAACTCTCATTTCCCACCAGGAAGAGGAATTAACCAAAGGCTCAGCGTGCCATGCCGGAACCAGATTAGGGCCTGAAGCCATCCTGCGGTGTTGCGGCCAGGTCACAAGAAAGCGAGTTGAAGAAAGGAGCTCAGGGGCACTGTAATTCACAAACATGCAGAGTTATAAATGACAGCTATTGTCCAAAAATATACTGAAGTAAGGCTGCCAAGAGGACTTGAAAGCGGGGCAGAATTGCAGGAAACCGATTTCAGGAGGTAGACTGGAATTGCATTGAAAGCATAGGAAAAGAGGCAGAACGTCCACAATGATGCACTTGGCCAAAAAGGGCGTATGCGTTTTTTCCTGAATATATTCAGGAAAAAACGCATACGCCCTTTTTGGCCAACCAAGCAAGCTTGCAAAGGAAATCTGCACTACAATGAAGTCTCACTTCCCCCCGGTCAAAAGGGCCATCTGAAAAAAGTGTAAAATCCAGAAAGGCAGGACAGGCCATGGAGAACTGGGAGCCTTGTTATGCTGATGGGCGGGATGTAAATTGCCAACAGACACTCGGGAGAAGTGTATGGTGTTTCCTGAAACATCTAAAAAACAAAGCAACAGAGCCTAGGGCACTTCCACTTATGGTCCTATAGCTTAGGGAAATTAAAATCAAAAAGACACAGCCACCCCAAAGTTTGGGACGCCTCTGTTTACAAGAACCTCGTTTACAGTACAAGTTCAACATCGCAGAAATTGAAAAATGGATAAATACGTTGTGGTACTTATGTACAATGCAGTATCACTCAGCAATGAAATCTATGTCATCAGGCCCGTAGCAGCATAATGAGTGGATTCAGGTACGATGATTCTAACTGAAATAAGTCACACAGAAAAAGAAACATCATAAGATATCAGTAATACACGGAATGTAAACTTGGCTACACAGGAACTGAATTACAGAACAGAACAGGGTCTCAAATTCAGAAAACCATCTTATGCTTGCTTAAGGGGAAAGGTGAGTTGGGGTGCTGCATAAAACCAGAGATTGAAATGAGCACAGATAAAGTTCCTTAAGCCAAATATGGAATAGACTAGAGCTACTCCTTGCTCAACGAAATGGACTCAACACCCCATATTAAACGCCTAAGAATGTACCTGACTAGTAAGTATCTTAAAACCTATGGATTGCTATGTCTCCAAAAGAGAATCAAGCGTGTGTACAGGGGCATAAACGCAGCAGTGATAGGATTGGAGAGGTTCGGTGAGCAAATGAAGACCCTTTGAAGTCATATTGCATGGTACCCATTCCACGGGTTTCAACCACCCAGTTTTAAGGTATTCTTCCTTCAGCTAAAACATGCATGTGGAACCTAGAGTATGATCAACCGTGTGATCGGGAGACGTGTTCAAATATGTCTCAGATTTCGTACCCTGGTACTCGGGTGCAACATTCCAGATGCTTTACTAACACTCTCCCGACTTGGAGAGTCAGTCCCTTTAACCTCCTGTTTGGCCCACTTTGCTATTTCTGCGGAAGATGAACAGGAATAGGGAGAACCAATGAGAGACTAGCTGGAGGTGTCTGGACGGGCAAATTTAACTCTCATTTCCCACCAGGAAGAGGAATTAACCAAAGGCCCAGCGTGCCTTGGCGGAACCAGATTAGGGCCTGAAGCCATCCTGCGGTGTTGCGGCCAGCTCACAAGAAAGCGAGTTGAAGAAAGGAGCTCAGGGGCACTGTAATTCAGAAACCTGCAGAGTTATAAATGACAGCTATCGTCCAAAAATATACTGAAGTAAGGCTCCCAAGAGGACTTGAAAGCGGGGCAGAATTGCAGGAAACCGATTTCAGGAGGTAGACTGGAATTGCATTGAAAGCATAGGAAAAGAGGCAGAACGTCCACAATGATGCACTTGGCCAAAAAGGGCGTATGCGTTTTTTCCTGAATATATTCAGGAAAAAACGCATACGCCCTTTTAGGCCAACCAAGCAAGCTTGCAAAGGAAATCTGCACTACATGAAGTCTCACTTCCCCCCGCTCAAAAGGGCCATCTGAAAAAAGTGTAAAATCCAGAAAGGCAGGACAGGCCATGGAGAACTGGGAGCCTTGTTATGCTGATGGGCGGGATGTAAATTGCCAACAGCCACTCGGGAGAAGTGTATGGTGTTTCCTGAAACATCTAAAAAACAAAGCAACAGAGCCTAGGGCACTTCCACTTATGGTCCTATAGCTTAGGGAAATTAAAATCAAAAAGACACAGCCACCCCAAAGTTTGGGACGCCTCTGTTTACAAGAACCTCGTTTACCATACAAGTTCAATATCACAGAAAGTGAAAAATGGATAAAGAACTTGTGGTACTTACGTACAATGCAGTATCACTCAGCAATGAAATCTATGTCATCAGGCCCGTAGCAGCATAATGAGTGGATTCAGGTATGGTGATTCTAACTGAAATAAGTCACACAGAAAAAGAAACATCATAAGATATCAGTAATACACGGAATGTAAACTTGGCTACACAGGAACTGAATTCCAAAACAGAACTGGGTCTCAAATTTAGAAAACCAACTTATGCTTGCTTAAGGGGAAAGGTGAGTTGGGGTGCTGCATAATACCAGAGATTGAAATGAGCACAGATAAAGTTCCTTAAGCCAAATATGGAATAGACAAGAGCTACTCCTTGCTCAACGAAATGGACTCAACACCGCATATTAAACGCCTAAGAATGTACCTGAGTAGTAAGTATCTTAAAACCTATGGATTGCTATGTCTCCAAAAGAGAATCAAGCATGTGTACGGGGCATAAACGCAGCAGTGATAGGATTGGAGAGGTTCGGTGAGCAAATGAAGACCCTTTGAAGTCATATTGCATGTTACCCATTACACGGGTCTCAAGTCTCCAGGTTTAAGGTATTCTTCCTTCAGCTAAAACATGCATGTGGAACCCAGAGTATGATCAACCGTGTGAACGGGAGACGTGTTCAAATATGTCTCAGTTTTCCTCCCCTGGTACTCGGGTGCAACATTCCAGACGCTTTACTAACACTCTCCCCACTTGGAGAGTCAGCGCCTTTAACCTCCTGTTTGGCCCAGTTTGCAATTTCTGCAGATGAACAGGAATAGTGAGAACCAATGAGAGACTAGCTGGAGGTGTCTGGACGGGCAAATTTAACTCTCATTTCCCACCAGGAAGAGGAAATAACCAAAGGCTCAGCGTGCCGTGCCGGAACCAGATTAGGGCCTGAAGCCATCCTGCGGTGTTGCGGCCAGTTCTCAAGAAAGCGAGTTGAAGAAAGGAGCTCAGGGGCACTGTAATTCACAAACCTGCAGAGTTATAATTGACAGCTATCGTCCAAAAATATACTGAAGTAAGGCTGCCAAGAGGACTTGAAAGCGGGGCAGAATTGCAGGAAACCGATTTCAGGAGGTAGACTGGAATTGCATTGAAAGCATAGGAAAAGAGGCAGAACGTCCACAATGATGCACTTGGCCATAAAGGGCGTATGCGTTTTTTCCTGAATATATTCAGGAAAAAACGCATACGCCCTTTTTGGCCAACCAAGCAAACTTGCAAAGGAAATCTGCACTACAATGAAGTCTCACTTCCCCCCGGTCAAAAGGGCCATCTGAAAAAAGTGTAAAATCCAGAAAGGCAGGACAGGCCATGGAGAACTGGGAGCCTTGTTATGCTGATGGGCGGGATGTAAATTGCCAACAGACACTCGGGAGAAGTGTATGGTGTTTCCTGAAACATCTAAAAAACAAAGCAACAGAGCCTAGGGCACTTCCACTTATGGTCCTATAGATTAGGGAAATTAAAATCAAAAAGACACAGCCACCCCAAAATTTGGGACGCCTCTGTTTACAAGAACCTCGTTTACTGTACAAGTCCAATATCACAGAAAGTGAAAAATGGATAAAGAACTTGTGGTACTTACGTACAATGCAGTATCACTCAGCAATGAAATCTAAGTCATCAGGCCCGTAGCAGCATAATGAGTGGATTCAGGTATGATGATTCTAACTGAAATAAGTCACACAGAAAAAGAAACATCATAAGATATCAGTAATACACGGAATGTAAACTTGGCTACACAGGAACTGAATTCCAAAACAGAACAGGGTCTCAAATTTAGAAAACCAACTTATGCTTGCTTAAGGGGAAAGGTGAGTTGGGGTGCTGCATAAAACCAGAGTTTGTAATTAGCACAGATACCGTTCCCTAAGCCAAATATGGAATAGCCAAGAGCTACTCCTTGCTCAACGAAATGGACTCAACACCGCATATTAAACACCTAAGAATGTACCTGACTAGTAAGTATCTTAAAACCTATGGATTGCTATGTCTCCAAAAGAGAATCAAGCGTGTGTACAGGGGCATAAACGCAGCAGTGATAGGATTGGAGAGGTTCGGTGAGCAAATGAAGACCCTTTGAAGTCATATTGCATGGTACCCATTCCACGGGTTTCAACTACCCAGGTTTAAGGTATTCTTCCTTCAGCTAAAACATGCATGTGGAACCCAGAGTATGATCAACCGTGTGAACGGGAGACGTGTTCAAATATGTCTCAGTTTTCCTCCCCTGGTACTCAGGTGCAACATTCCAGACGCTTTACTAACACTCTCCCCACTTGGAGAGTCAGCGCCTTTAACCTCCTGTTTGGCCCAGTTTGCAATTTCTGCGGAAGATGAACAGGAATAGCGAGAACCAATGAGAGACTAGCTGGAGGTGTCTGGACGGGCAAATTTAACTCTCATTTCCCACCAGGAAGAGGAATTAACCAAAGGCTCAGCGTGCCATGCCGGAACCAGATTAGGGCCTGAAGCCATCCTGCGGTGTTGCGGCCAGCTCACAAGAAAGCGAGTTGAAGAAAGGAGCTCAGGGGCACTGTAATTCACAAACATGCAGAGTTATAAATGACAGCTATTGTCCAAAAATATATTGAAGTAAGGCTGCCAAGAGGACTTGAAAGCGGGGCAGAATTGCAGGAAACCGATTTCAGGAGGTAGACTGGAATTGCATTGAAAGCATAGGAAAAGAGGCAGAACGTCCACAATGATGCACTTGGCCAAAAAGGGCGTATGCGTTTTTTCCTGAATATATTCAGGAAAAAACGCATACGCCCTTTTTGGCCAACCAAGCAAGCTTGCAAAGGAAATCTGCACTACAATGAAGTCTCACTTCCCCCCGGTCAAAAGGGCCATCTGAAAAAAGTGTAAAATCCAGAAAGGCAGGACAGGCCATGGAGAACTGGGAGCCTTGTTATGCTGATGGGCGGGATGGAAATTGCCAACAGACACTTGGGAGAAGTGTATGGTGTTTCCTGAAACATCTAAAAAACAAAGCAACAGAGCCTAGGGCACTTCCACTTACGGTCCTACAGTTTAGGGAAATTAAAATCAAAAAGACACAGCCACCACAAAGTTTGGGACGCCTCTGTTTACAAGAACCTCGTTTACCATAAAAGTTCAATATCACAGAAAGTGAAAAATGTATAAAGAACTTGTGGTACTTATGTACAATGCAGTATCACTCAGCAATGAAATCTATGTCATCAGGCCCGTAGCAGCATAATGAGTGGATTCAGGTACGATGATTCTAACTGAAATAAGTCACACAGAAAAAGAAACATCATAAGATATCAGTAATACACGGAATGTAAACTTGGCTACACAGGAACTGAATTACAGAACAGAGCAGGGTCTCAAATTCAGAAAACCATCTTATGCTTGCTTAAGGGGAAAGGTGAGTTGGGGTGCTGCATAAAACCAGAGATTGAAATGAGCACAGATAAAGTTCCTTAAGCCAAATATGGAATAGACTAGAGCTACTCCTTGCTCAACGAAATGGACTCAACACCCCATATTAAACGCCTAAGAATGTACCTGAGTAGTAAGTATCTTAAAACCTATGGATTGCTATGTCTCCAAAAGAGAATCAAGCGTGTGTACAGGGGCATAAACGCAGCAGTGATAGGATTGGAGAGGTTCGGTGAGCAAATGAAGACCCTTTGAAGTCATATTGCATGGTACCCATTCCACGGGTTTCAACCACCCAGTTTTAAGGTATTCTTCCTTCAGCTAAAACATGCATGTGGAACCTAGAGTATGATCAACCGTGTGATCGGGAGACGTGTTCAAATATGTCTCAGTTTTCGTCCCGTGGTACTCGGGTGCAACATTCCAGATGCTTTACTAACGCTCTCCCGACTTGGAGAGTCAGCGCCTTTAACCTCCTGTTTGGCCCAGTTTGCAATTTCTGCGGAAGATGAACAGGAATAGCGAGAACCAATGAGAGACTAGCTGGAGGTGTCTGGACGGGCAAATTTAACTCTCATTTCCCACCAGGAAGAAGAATTAACCAAAGGCCCAGCGTGCCTTGGCGGAACCAGATTAGGGCCTGAAGCCATCCTGCGGTGTTGCGGCCAGCTCACAAGAAAGCGAGTTGAAGAAAGGAGCTCAGGGGCACTGTAATTCACAAACCTGCAGAGTTATAAATGACAGCTATCGTCCAAAAATATACTGAAGTAAGGCTCCCAAGAGGACTTGAAAGCGGGGCAGAATTGCAGGAAACCGATTTCAGGAGGTAGACTGGAATTGCATTGAAAGCATAGGAAAAGAGGCAGAACGTCCACAATGATGCACTTGGCCAAAAAGGGCGTATGCGTTTTTTCCTGAATATATTCAGGAAAAAACGCATACGCCCTTTTTGGCCAACCAAGCAAGCTTGCAAAGGAAATCTGCACTACAATGAAGTCTCACTTCCCCCCGGTCAAAAGGGCCATCTGAAAAAAGTGTAAAATCCAGAAAGGCAGGACAGGCCATGGAGAACTGGGAGCCTTGTTATGCTGATGGGAGGGATGTAAATTGCCAACAGACACTCGGGAGAAGTGTATGGTGTTTCCTGAAACATCTACAAAACAAAGCAACAGAGCCTAGGGCACTTCCACTTATGGTCCTATAGCTTAGGGAAATTAAAATCAAAAAGACACAGCCACCCCAAAGTTTGGGACGCCTCTGTTTACAAGATCCTTGTTTACAGTACATATTCAACATCGCAAAAAGTGAAAAATGGATAAAGAAGTTGTATTTACTTACAAAGCAATATCACTCAGCAATGAAATCTATGTCATCAGGCCCTTAGCAGCACAATGAGTGGATTCAGGTATGATGATTCTAACTGAAATAAGCCACACAGAAAAAGAAACATCATAAGATATCAGTAATACACGGAATGTAAACTTGGCTACACAGGAACTGAATTACAGAACAGAACAGGGTCTCAAATTTAGAAAACCAACTTATGCTTGCTTAAGGGGAAAGGTGAGTTGGGGTGCTGCATAAAACCAGAGATTGAAATGAGCACAGATAAAGTTCCTGAAGCCAAATACGGAATAGACAAGAGCTACTCCTTGCTCAAAGAAATGGACTCAACACCGCATATTAAACGCCTAAGAATGTACCTGACTAGTAAGTATCTTAAAACCTATGGATTGCTATGTCTCCGAAAGAGAATCAAGCATGTGTACAGGGGCATAAACGCAGCAGTGATAGGATTGGAGAGGATCGATGAGCAAATGAAGACCCTTTGAAGTCATATTGCATGGTACCCATTCCACGGGTTTCAACTACCCAGGTTTAAGTTATTCTTCATTCAGCTAAAACATGCATGTGGAACCTAGAGTATGATCAACCATGTGATCGGGAGACGTGTTCAAATATGTCTCAGTTTTCGTCCCCTGGTACTCGGGTGCAACATTCCAGATGCTTTACTAACAGTCTCCCGACTTGGAGAGTCAGTCCGTTTAACCTCCTGTTTGGCCCAGTTTGCAATTTCTGCGGAAGATGAACAGGAATAGGGAGAACCAATGAGAGACTAGCTGGAGGTGTCTGGACGGGCAAATTTAACTCTCATTTCCCAGCAGGAAGAGGAATTAACCAAACGCTCAGCGTGCCGTGCCGGAACCAGATTAGGGCCTGAAGCCATCCTGCGGTGTTGCGGCCATCTCACAAGAAAGCGAGTTGAAGAAAGGAGCTCAGGGGCACTGTAATTCACAAACATGCAGAGTTATAAATGACAGCTATCGTCCAAAAATATACTGAAGTAAGGCTGCCAAGAGGACTTGAAAGCGGGGCAGAATTGCAGGAAACCGATTTCAGGAGGTAGACTGGAATTGCATTGAAAGCATAGGAAAAGAGGCAGAACGTCCACAATGATGCACTTGGCCAAAAAGGGCGTATGCGTTTTTTCCTGAATATATTCAGGAAAAAACGCATACGCCCTTTTTGGCCAACCAAGCAAGCTTGCAAAGGAAATCTGCACTACAATGAAGTCTCACTTCCCCCCGGTCAAAAGGGCCATCTGAAAAAAGTGTAAAATCCAGAAAGGCAGGAGAGGCCATGGAGAACTGGGAGCCTTGTTATGCTGATGGGCGGGATGTAAATTGCCAACAGACACTCGGGAGAAGTGTATGGTGTTTCCTGAAACATCTAAAAAACAAAGCAACAGAGCCTAGGGCACTTCCACTTATGGTCCTATAGCTTAGGGAAATTAAAATCAAAAAGACACAGCCACCCCAAAGTTTGGGACGCCTCTGTTTACAAGAACCTCGTTTACAGTACAAGTTCAACATCGCAGAAATTGAAAAATGGATAAATACGTTGTGGTACTTATGTACAATGCAGTATCACTCAGCAATGAAATCTATGTCATCAGGCCCGTAGCAGCATAATGAGTGGATTCAGGTACGATGATTCTAACTGAAATAAGTCAAACAGAAAAAGAAACATCATAAGATATCAGTAATACACGGAATGTAAACTTGGCTACACAGGAACTGAATTACAGAACAGAACAGGGTCTCAAATTCAGAAAACCATCTTATGCTTGCTTAAGGGGAAAGGTGAGTTGGGGTGCTGCATAAAACCAGAGATTGAAATGAGCACAGATAAAGTTCCTTAAGCCAAATATGGAATAGACTAGAGCTACTCCTTGCTCAAAGAAATGGACTCAACACCCCATATTAAACGCCTAAGAATGTACCTGACTAGTAAGTATCTTAAAACCTATGGATTGCTATGTCTCCAAAAGAGAATCAAGCGTGTGTACAGGGGCATAAACGCAGCAGTGATAGGATTGGAGAGGTTCGGTGAGCAAATGAAGACCCTTTGAAGTCATATTGCATGGTACCCATTCCACGGGTTTCAACCACCCAGTTTTAAGGTATTCTTCCTTCAGCTAAAACATGCATGTGGAACCTAGAGTATGATCAACCGTGTGATCGGGAGACGTGTTCAAATATGTCTCAGATTTCGTACCCTGGTACTCGGGTGCAACATTCCAGATGCTTTACTAACACTCTCCCGACTTGGAGAGTCAGTCCCTTTAACCTCCTGTTTGGCCCACTTTGCTATTTCTGCGGAAGATGAACAGGAATAGGGAGAACCAATGAGAGACTAGCTGGAGGTGTCTGGACGGGCAAATTTAACTCTCATTTCCCACCAGGAAGAGGAATTAACCAAAGGCCCAGCGTGCCTTGGCGGAACCAGATTAGGGCCTGAAGCCATCCTGCGGTGTTGCGGCCAGCTCACAAGAAAGCGAGTTGAAGAAAGGAGCTCAGGGGCACTGTAATTCAGAAACCTGCAGAGTTATAAATGACAGCTATCGTCCAAAAATATACTGAAGTAAGGCTCCCAAGAGGACTTGAAAGCGGGGCAGAATTGCAGGAAACCGATTTCAGGAGGTAGACTGGAATTGCATTGAAAGCATAGGAAAAGAGGCAGAACGTCCACAATGATGCACTTGGCCAAAAAGGGCGTATGCGTTTTTTCCTGAATATATTCAGGAAAAAACGCATACGCCCTTTTAGGCCAACCAAGCAAGCTTGCAAAGGAAATCTGCACTACATGAAGTCTCACTTCCCCCCGCTCAAAAGGGCCATCTGAAAAAAGTGTAAAATCCAGAAAGGCAGGACAGGCCATGGAGAACTGGGAGCCTTGTTATGCTGATGGGCGGGATGTAAATTGCCAACAGCCACTCGGGAGAAGTGTATGGTGTTTCCTGAAACATCTAAAAAACAAAGCAACAGAGCCTAGGGCACTTCCACTTATGGTCCTATAGCTTAGGGAAATTAAAATCAAAAAGACACAGCCACCCCAAAGTTTGGGACGCCTCTGTTTACAAGAACCTCGTTTACCATACAAGTTCAATATCACAGAAAGTGAAAAATGGATAAAGAACTTGTGGTACTTACGTACAATGCAGTATCACTCAGCAATGAAATCTATGTCATCAGGCCCGTAGCAGCATAATGAGTGGATTCAGGTATGGTGATTCTAACTGAAATAAGTCACACAGAAAAAGAAACATCATAAGATATCAGTAATACACGGAATGTAAACTTGGCTACACAGGAACTGAATTCCAAAACAGAACTGGGTCTCAAATTTAGAAAACCAACTTATGCTTGCTTAAGGGGAAAGGTGAGTTGGGGTGCTGCATAAAACCAGAGATTGAAATGAGCACAGATAAAGTTCCTTAAGCCAAATATGGAATAGACAAGAGCTACTCCTTGCTCAACGAAATGGACTCAACACCGCATATTAAACGCCTAAGAATGTACCTGAGTAGTAAGTATCTTAAAACCTATGGATTGCTATGTCTCCAAAAGAGAATCAAGCATGTGTACGGGGCATAAACGCAGCAGTGATAGGATTGGAGAGGTTCGGTGAGCAAATGAAGACCCTTTGAAGTCATATTGCATGTTACCCATTACACGGGTCTCAAGTCTCCAGGTTTAAGGTATTCTTCCTTCAGCTAAAACATGCATGTGGAACCCAGAGTATGATCAACCGTGTGAACGGGAGACGTGTTCAAATATGTCTCAGTTTTCCTCCCCTGGTACTCGGGTGCAACATTCCAGACGCTTTACTAACACTCTCCCCACTTGGAGAGTCAGCGCCTTTAACCTCCTGTTTGGCCCAGTTTGCAATTTCTGCAGATGAACAGGAATAGTGAGAACCAATGAGAGACTAGCTGGAGGTGTCTGGACGGGCAAATTTAACTCTCATTTCCCACCAGGAAGAGGAAATAACCAAAGGCTCAGCGTGCCGTGCCGGAACCAGATTAGGGCCTGAAGCCATCCTGCGGTGTTGCGGCCAGTTCTCAAGAAAGCGAGTTGAAGAAAGGAGCTCAGGGGCACTGTAATTCACAAATCTGCAGAGTTATAATTGACAGCTATCGTCCAAAAATATACTGAAGTAAGGCTGCCAAGAGGACTTGAAAGCGGGGCAGAATTGCAGGAAACCGATTTCAGGAGGTAGACTGGAATTGCATTGAAAGCATAGGAAAAGAGGCAGAACGTCCACAATGATGCACTTGGCCATAAAGGGCGTATGCGTTTTTTCCTGAATATATTCAGGAAAAAACGCATACGCCCTTTTTGGCCAACCAAGCAAACTTGCAAAGGAAATCTGCACTACAATGAAGTCTCACTTCCCCCCGGTCAAAAGGGCCATCTGAAAAAAGTGTAAAATCCAGAAAGGCAGGACAGGCCATGGAGAACTGGGAGCCTTGTTATGCTGATGGGCGGGATGTAAATTGCCAACAGACACTCGGGAGAAGTGTATGGTGTTTCCTGAAACATCTAAAAAACAAAGCAACAGAGCCTAGGGCACTTCCACTTATGGTCCTATAGATTAGGGAAATTAAAATCAAAAAGACACAGCCACCCCAAAATTTGGGACGCCTCTGTTTACAAGAACCTCGTTTACTGTACAAGTCCAATATCACAGAAAGTGAAAAATGGATAAAGAACTTGTGGTACTTACGTACAATGCAGTATCACTCAGCAATGAAATCTAAGTCATCAGGCCCGTAGCAGCATAATGAGTGGATTCAGGTACGATGATTCTAACTGAAATAAGTCACACAGAAAAAGAAACATCATAAGATATCAGTAATACACGGAATGTAAACTTGGCTACACAGGAACTGAATTCCAAAACAGAACAGGGTCTCAAATTTAGAAAACCAACTTATGCTTGCTTAAGGGGAAAGGTGAGTTGGGGTGCTGCATAAAACCAGAGTTTGTAATTAGCACAGATACCGTTCCCTAAGCCAAATATGGAATAGCCAAGAGCTACTCCTTGCTCAACGAAATGGACTCAACACCGCATATTAAACACCTAAGAATGTACCTGACTAGTAAGTATCTTAAAACCTATGGATTGCTATGTCTCCAAAAGAGAATCAAGCGTGTGTACAGGGGCATAAACGCAGCAGTGATAGGATTGGAGAGGTTCGGTGAGCAAATGAAGACCCTTTGAAGTCATATTGCATGGTACCCATTCCACGGGTTTCAACTACCCAGGTTTAAGGTATTCTTCCTTCAGCTAAAACATGCATGTGGAACCCAGAGTATGATCAACCGTGTGAACGGGAGACGTGTTCAAATATGTCTCAGTTTTCCTCCCCTGGTACTCAGGTGCAACATTCCAGACGCTTTACTAACACTCTCCCCACTTGGAGAGTCAGCGCCTTTAACCTCCTGTTTGGCCCAGTTTGCAATTTCTGCGGAAGATGAACAGGAATAGCGAGAACCAATGAGAGACTAGCTGGAGGTGTCTGGACGGGCAAATTTAACTCTCATTTCCCACCAGGAAGAGGAATTAACCAAAGGCTCAGCGTGCCATGCCGGAACCAGATTAGGGCCTGAAGCCATCCTGCGGTGTTGCGGCCAGCTCACAAGAAAGCGAGTTGAAGAAAGGAGCTCAGGGGCACTGTAATTCACAAACATGCAGAGTTATAAATGACAGCTATTGTCCAAAAATATATTGAAGTAAGGCTGCCAAGAGGACTTGAAAGCGGGGCAGAATTGCAGGAAACCAATTTCAGGAGGTAGACTGGAATTGCATTGAAAGCATAGGAAAAGAGGCAGAACGTCCACAATGATGCACTTGGCCAAAAAGGGCGTATGCGTTTTTTCCTGAATATATTCAGGAAAAAACGCATACGCCCTTTTTGGCCAACCAAGCAAGCTTGCAAAGGAAATCTGCACTACAATGAAGTCTCACTTCCCCCCGGTCAAAAGGGCCATCTGAAAAAAGTGTAAAATCCAGAAAGGCAGGACAGGCCATGGAGAACTGGGAGCCTTGTTATGCTGATGGGCGGGATGGAAATTGCCAACAGACACTTGGGAGAAGTGTATGGTGTTTCCTGAAACATCTAAAAAACAAAGCAACAGAGCCTAGGGCACTTCCACTTACGGTCCTACAGTTTAGGGAAATTAAAATCAAAAAGACACAGCCACCACAAAGTTTGGGACGCCTCTGTTTACAAGAACCTCGTTTACCATAAAAGTTCAATATCACAGAAAGTGAAAAATGTATAAAGAACTTGTGGTACTTATGTACAATGCAGTATCACTCAGCAATGAAATCTATGTCATCAGGCCCGTAGCAGCATAATGAGTGGATTCAGGTACGATGATTCTAACTGAAATAAGTCACACAGAAAAAGAAACATCATAAGATATCAGTAATACACGGAATGTAAACTTGGCTACACAGGAACTGAATTACAGAACAGAACAGGGTCTCAAATTCAGAAAACCATCTTATGCTTGCTTAAGGGGAAAGGTGAGTTGGGGTGCTGCATAAAACCAGAGATTGAAATGAGCACAGATAAAGTTCCTTAAGCCAAATATGGAATAGACTAGAGCTACTCCTTGCTCAACGAAATGGACTCAACACCCCATATTAAACGCCTAAGAATGTACCTGACTAGTAAGTATCTTAAAACCTATGGATTGCTATGTCTCCAAAAGAGAATCAAGCGTGTGTACAGGGGCATAAACGCAGCAGTGATAGGATTGGAGAGGTTCGGTGAGCAAATGAAGACCCTTTGAAGTCATATTGCATGGTACCCATTCCACGGGTTTCAACCACCCAGTTTTAAGGTATTCTTCCTTCAGCTAAAACATGCATGTGGAACCTAGAGTATGATCAACCGTGTGATCGGGAGACGTGTTCAAATATGTCTCAGTTTTCATACCCTGGTACTCGGGTGCAACATTCCAGATGCTTTACTAACACTCTCCCGACTTGGAGAGTCAGCGCCTTTAACCTCCTGTTTGGCCCAGTTTGCAATTTCTGCGGAAGATGAACAGGAATAGCGAGAACCAATGAGAGACTAGCTGGAGGTGTCTGGACGGGCAAATTTAACTCTCATTTCCCACCAGGAAGAAGAATTAACCAAAGGCCCAGCGTGCCTTGGCGGAACCAGATTAGGGCCTGAAGCCATCCTGCGGTGTTGCGGCCAGCTCACAAGAAAGCGAGTTGAAGAAAGGAGCTCAGGGGCACTGTAATTCACAAACCTGCAGAGTTATAAATGACAGCTATCGTCCAAAAATATACTGAAGTAAGGCTCCCAAGAGGACTTGAAAGCGGGGCAGAATTGCAGGAAACCGATTTCAGGAGGTAGACTGGAATTGCATTGAAAGCATAGGAAAAGAGGCAGAACGTCCACAATGATGCACTTGGCCAAAAAGGGCGTATGCGTTTTTTCCTGAATATATTCAGGAAAAAACGCATACGCCCTTTTTGGCCAACCAAGCAAGCTTGCAAAGGAAATCTGCACTACAATGAAGTCTCACTTCCCCCCGGTCAAAAGGGCCATCTGAAAAAAGTGTAAAATCCAGAAAGGCAGGACAGGCCATGGAGAACTGGGAGCCTTGTTATGCTGATGGGCGGGATGTAAATTGCCAACAGACACTCCGGAGAAGTGTATGGTGTTTCCTGAAACATCTACAAAACAAAGCAACAGAGCCTAGGGCACTTCCACTTATGGTCCTATAGCTTAGGGAAATTAAAATCAAAAAGACACAGCCACCCCAAAGTTTGGGACGCCTCTGTTTACAAGATCCTTGTTTACAGTACATATTCAACATCGCAGAAAGTGAAAAATGGATAAAGAAGTTGTATTTACTTACAAAGCAATATCACTCAGCAATGAAATCTATGTCATCAGGCCCTTAGCAGCACAATGAGTGGATTCAGATATGATGATTCTAACTGAAATAAGCCACACAGAAAAAGAAACATCATAAGATATCAGTAATACACGGAATGTAAACTTGGCTACACAGGAACTGAATTACAGAACAGAACAGGGTCTCAAATTTAGAAAACCAACTTATGCTTGCTTAAGGGGAAAGGTGAGTTGGGGTGCTGCATAAAACCAGAGATTGAAATGAGCACAGATAAAGTTCCTGAAGCCAAATACGGAATAGACAAGAGCTACTCCTTGCTCAAAGAAATGGACTCAACACCGCATATTAAACGCCTAAGAATGTACCTGACTAGTAAGTATCTTAAAACCTATGGATTGCTATGTCTCCGAAAGAGAATCAAGCATGTGTACAGGGGCATAAACGCAGCAGTGATAGGATTGGAGAGGATCGATGAGCAAATGAAGACCCTTTGAAGTCATATTGCATGGTACCCATTCCACGGGTTTCAACTACCCAGGTTTAAGTTATTCTTCATTCAGCTAAAACATGCATGTGGAACCTAGAGTATGATCAACCATGTGATCGGGAGACGTGTTCAAATATGTCTCAGTTTTCGTCCCCTGGTACTCGGGTGCAACATTCCAGATGCTTTACTAACAGTCTCCCGACTTGGAGAGTCAGTCCGTTTAACCTCCTGTTTGGCCCAGTTTGCAATTTCTGCGGAAGATGGACAGGAATAGGGAGAACCAATGAGAGACTAGCTGGAGGTGTCTGGACGGGCAAATTTAACTCTCATTTCCCAGCAGGAAGAGGAATTAACCAAACGCTCAGCGTGCCGTGCCGGAACCAGATTAGGGCCTGAAGCCATCCTGCGGTGTTGCGGCCATCTCACAAGAAAGCGAGTTGAAGAAAGGAGCTCAGGGGCACTGTAATTCACAAATCTGCAGAGTTATAAATGACAGCTATCGTCCAAAAATATACTGAAGTAAGGCTGCCAAGAGGACTTGAAAGCGGGGCAGAATTGCAGGAAACCGATTTCAGGAGGTAGACTGGAATTGCATTGAAAGCATAGGAAAAGAGGCAGAACGTCCACAATGATGCACTTGGCCAAAAAGGGCGTATGCGTTTTTTCCTGAATATATTCAGGAAAAAACGCATACGCCCTTTTTTGCCAACCAAGCAAGCTTGCAAAGGAAATCTGCACTACAATGAAGTCTCACTTCCCCCCGGTCAAAAGGGCCATCTGAAAAAAGTGTAAAATCCAGAAAGGCAGGACAGGCCATGGAGAACTGGGAGCCTTGTTATGCTGATGGGCGGGATGTAAATTGCCAACAGCCACTCGGGAGAAGTGTATGGTGTTTCCTGAAACATCTAAAAAACAAAGCAACAGAGCCTAGGGCACTTCCACTTATGGTCCTATAGTTTAGGGAAATTAAAATCAAAAAGACACAGCCACCCCAAAGTTTGGGACGCCTCTGTTTACAAGAACCTCGTTTACCATACAAGTTCAATATCACAGAAAGTGAAAAATGTATAAAGAACTTGTGGTACTTATGTACAATGCAGTATCACTCAGCAATGAAATCTATGTCATCAGGCCCGTAGCAGCATAATGAGTGGATTCAGGTACGATGATTCTAACTGAAATAAGTCACACAGAAAAAGAAACATCATAAGATATCAGTAATACACGGAATGTAAACTTGGCTACACAGGAACTGAATTACAGAACAGAACAGGGTCTCAAATTTAGAAAACCATCTTATGCTTGCTTAAGGGGAAAGGTGAGTTGGGGTGCTGCATAAAACCAGAGATTGAAATGAGCACAGATAAAGTTCCTTAAGCCAAATATGGAATAGACAAGAGCTACTCCTTGCTCAACGAAATGGACTCAACACCCCATATTAAACGCCTAAGAATGTACCTGACTAGTAAGTATCTTAAAACCTATGGATTACTATGTCTCCAAAAGAGAATCAAGCGTGTGTACAGGGGCATAAACGCAGCAGTGATAGGATTGGAGAGGTTCGGTGAGCAAATGAAGACCCTTTGAAGTCATATTGCATGGTACCCATTCCACGGGTTTCAACCACCCAGTTTTAAGGTATTCTTCCTTCAGCTAAAACATGCATGTGGAACCTAGAGTATGATCAACCGTGTGATCGGGAGACGTGTTCAAATATGTCTCAGTTTTCATACCCTGGTACTCGGGTGCAACATTCCAGACGCTTTACTAACACTCTCCCGACTTGGAGAGTCAGTCCCTTTAACCTCCTGTTTGGCCCAGTTTGCAATTTCTGCGGAAGATGAACAGGAATAGTGAGAACCAATGAGAGACTAGCTGGAGGTGTCTGGACGGGCAAATTTAACTCTCATTTCCCACCAGGAAGAGGAATTAACCAAAGGCTCAGCGTGCCGTGCCGGAACCAGATTAGGGCCTGAAGCCATCCTGCGGTGTTGCGGCCAGGTCACAAGAAAGCGAGTTGAAGAAAGGAGCTCAGGGGCACTGTAATTCACAAACCTGCAGAGTTATAAATGACAGCTATCGTCCAAAAATATACTGAAGTAAGGCTGCCAAGAGGACTTGAATGCGGGACAGAATTGCAGGAAACCGATTTCAGGAGGTAGACTGGAATTGCATTGAAAGCATAGGAAAAGAGGCAGAACGTCCACAATGATGCACTTGGCCAAAAAGGGCGTATGCGTTTTTTCCTGAATATATTCAGGAAAAAACGCATACGCCCTTTTTGGCCAACCAAGCAAGCTTGCAAAGGAAATCTGCACTACAATGAAGTCTCACTTCCCCCTGGTCAAAAGGGCCATCTGAAAAAAGTGTAAAGTCCAGAAAGGCAGGACAGGTCATGGAGAACTGGGAGCCTTGTTATGCTGATGGGCGGGATGTAAATTGCCAACAGACACTCGGGAGAAGTGTATGGTGTTTCCTGAAACATCTAAAAAACAAAGCAACAGAGCCTAGGGCACTTCCACTTATGGTCCTATAGCTTAGGGAAATTAAAATCAAAAAGACACAGCCACCCCAAAGTTTGGGACGGCTCTGTTTACAAGAACCTCGTTTACAATACAAGTTCAACATCGCAGAAAGTGAAAAATGGATAAAGAAGTTGTGGTATTTACTTACAAAGCAATATCACTCAGCAATGAAATCTATGTCATCAGGCACTTAGCAGCACAATGAGTGGATTCAGGTATGATGATTCTAACTGAAATAAGTCGCACTGAAAAAGAAACATCATAAGATATCAGTAATACACGGAATGTAAACTTGGCTACACAGGAACTGAATTACAGAACAGAACAGGGTCTCAAATTTAGAAAACCAACTTATGCTTGCTTAAGGGGAAAGGTGAGTTGGGGTGCTGCATAAAACCAGAGATTGAAATGAGCACAGATAAAGTTCCTTAAGCCAAATATGGAATAGACAAGAGCTACTCCTTGCTCAACGAAATGGACTCAACACCCCATATTAAACGCCTAAGAATGTACCTGACTAGTAAGTATCTTAAAACCTATGGATTGCTATGTCTCCAAAAGAGAATCAAGCGAGTGTACAGGGGCATAAACGCAGAAGTGATAGAATTGGAGAGGTTCGGTGAGCAAATGAAGACCCTTTGAAGTCATATTGCATGGTACCCATTCCACGGGTTTCAACCACCCAGTTTTAAGGTATTCTTCCTTCAGCTAAAACATGCATGTGGAACCTAGAGTATGATCAACCGTGTGATCGGGAGACGTGTTCAAATATGTCTCAGTTTTCGTACCCTGGTACTCGGGTGCAACATTCCAGACGCTTTACTAACACTCTCCCGACTTGGAGAGTCAGTCCCTTTAACCTCCTGTTTGGCCCAGTTTGCAATTTCTGCGGAAGATGAACAGGAATAGCGAGAACCAATGAGAGACTAGCTGGAGGTGTCTGGACGGGCAAATTTAACTCTCGTTTCCCACCAGGAAGAGGAATTAACCAAAGGCTCAGCGTGCCGTGCCGGAACCAGATTAGGGCCTGAAGCCATCCTGCGGTGTTGCGGCCAGGTCACAAGAAAGCGAGTTGAAGAAAGGAGCTCAGGGGCACTGTAATTCACAAACCTGCAGAGTTATCAATGACAGCTATCGTCCAAAAATATACTGAAGTAAGGCTGCCAAGAGGACTTGAAAGCGGGGCAGAATTGCAGGAAACCGATTTCAGGAGGTAGACTGGAATTGCATTCAAAGCATAGGAAAAGAGGCAGAACGTCCACAATGATGCACTTGGCCAAAAAGGGCGTATGCGTTTTTTCCAGAATATATTCAGGAAAAAACGCATACGCACTTTTGGCCAACCAAGCAAGCTTGCAAAGGAAATCTGCACTACAATGAAGTCTCACTTCCCCCAGGTCAAAAGGGCCATCTGAAAAAAGTGTAAAATCCAGAAAGGCAGGACAGGCCATGGAGAACTGGGAGCCTTGTTATGCTGATGGGCGGGATGTAAATTGCCAACAGCCACTCGGGAGAAGTGTATGGTGTTTCCTGAAACATCTAAAAAACAAAGCAACAGAGCCTAGGGCACTTCTACTTATGGTCCTATAGCTTAGGGAAATTAAAATAAAAAAGACACAGCCACCCCAAAGTTTGGGACGCCTCTGTTTACAAGAACCTCGTTTACCGTACAAGTCTAATATCACAGAAAGTGAAAAATGGATAAAGAACTTTTGGTACTTACGTACAATGCAGTATCACTCAGCAATGAAATCTATGTCATCAGGCCCGTAGCAGCATAATGAGTGGATTCAGGTACGATGATTCTAACTGAAATAAGTCACACAGAAAAAGAAACATCATAAGATATCAGTAATACACGGAATGTAAACTTGGCTACACAGGAACTGAATTACAGAACAGAACAGGGTCTCAAATTTAGAAAACCATCTTATGCTTGCTTAAGGGGAAAGGTGAGTTGGGGTGCTGCATAAAACCAGAGATTGAAATGAGCACAGATAAAGTTCCTTAAGCCAAATATGGAATAGACAAGAGCTACTCCTTGCTCAACGAAATGGACTCAACACCGCATATTAAACGCCTAAGTATGTACCTGACTAGTAAGTATCTTCAAACCTATGGATTGCTATGTCTCCGAAAGAGAATCAAGCGTGTGTACAGGGGCATAAACGCAGCAGTGATAGGATTGGAGAGGTTCGGTGAGCAAATGAAGACCCTTTGAAGTCATATTGCATGGTACCCATTCCACGGGTTTCAACTACCCAGGTTTAAGGTATTCTTCCTTCAGCTAAAACATGCATGTGGAACCCAGAGTATGATCAACCATGTGAACGGGAGACGTGTTCAAATATGTCTCAGTTTTCCTCCCCTGGTACTCGGGTGCAACATTCCAGACGCTTTACTAACACTCTCCCCACTTGGAGAGTCAGCGCCTTTAACCTCCTGTTTGGCCCAGTTTGCAATTTCTGCGGAAGATGAACAGGAATAGCGAGAACCAATGAGAGACTAGCTGGAGGTGTCTGGACGGGCAAATTTAACTCTCATGTCCCACCAGGAAGAGGAATTAACCAAAGGCTCAGCGTGCCGTGCCGGAACCAGATTAGGGCCTGAAGCCATCCTGCGGTGTTGCGGCCAGCTCACAAGAAAGCGAGTTGAAGAAAGGAGCTCAGGGGCACTGTAATTCTCAAACCTGCACAGTTATAAATGACAGCTATGGTCCAAAAATATACTGAAGTAAGGCTGCCAAGAGGACTTGAAAGCGGGGCAGAATTGCAGTAAACCGATTTCAGGAGGTAGACTGGAATTGCATTGAAAGCATAGGAAAAGAGGCAGAACGTCCACAATGATGCACTTGGCCAAAAAGGGCGTATGCGTTTTTTCCTGAATATATTCAGGAAAAAACGCATACGCCCTTTTTGGCCAACCAAGCAAGCTTGCAAAGGAAATCTGCACTACAATGAAGTCTCACTTGCCCCCGGTCAAAAGGGCCATCTGAAAAAAGTGTAAAATCCAGAAAGGCAGGAGAGGCCATGAAGAACTGGGAGCCTTGTTATGCTGATGGGCGGGATGTAAATTGCCAACAGCCACTCTGTAGAAGTGTATGGTGTTTCCTGAAACATCTAAAAAACAAAGCAACAGAGCCTAGGGCACTTCCACTTATGGTCCTATAGCTTAGGGAAATTAAAATCAAAAAGACACAGCCACCCCGAAGTTTGGAACGGCTCTGTTTACAAGAACCTCGTTTACAGTACAAGTTCAACATCACAGAAAGTGAAAAATGGATAAAGAAGTTGTGGTATTTACTTACAAAGCAATATCACTCAGCAATGAAATCTATGTCATCAGGCCCTTAGCAGCACAATGAGTGGATTCAGTTATGATGATTCTAACTGAAATAAGTCACACAGAAAAAGAAACATCATAAGATATCAGTAATACACGGAATGTAAACTTGGCTACACAGGAACTGAATTACAGAACAGAACAGGGTCTCAAATTTAGAAAACCAACTTATGCTTGCTTAAGGGGAAAGGTGAGTTGTGTTGCTGCATAAAACCAGAGAATGAAATGAGCACAGATAAAGTTCCTTAAGCGAAATATGGAATAGACAAGAGCTACTCCTTGCTCAACGAAATGGACTCAACACCGCATATTAAACGCCTAAGAATGTACCTGACTAGTAAGTATCTTAAAACCTATGGATTACTATGTCTGCGAAAGAGAATCAAGCATGTGTGCAAGGGCATAAACGCAGCAGTGATAGGATTGGAGAGGTTCGGTGAGCAAATGAAGACCCTTTGAAGTCATATTGCATGGTACCCATTCCACGAGTTTCAAGTACCCAGGTTTAAGGTATTCTTCCTTCAGCTAAAACATGCATGTGGAACCCAGAGTATGATCAAGCGTGTGAACGGGAGATGTGTTCAAATATGTCTCAGTTTTCCTCCCCTGGTACTCCGGTGCAACATTCCAGACGCTTTACTAACACTCTCCCCACTTGGAGAGTCAACGCCTTTAACTTCCTGTTTGGCCCAGTTTGCAATTTCTGCGGAAGATGAACAGGAATAGCGAGAACCAATGAGAGACTAGCTGGAGGTGTCTGGACGGGCAAATTTAACTCTCATTTCCCACCAGGAAGAGGAATTAACCAAAGGCTCAGCGTGCCGTGCCGGAACCAGATTAGGGCCTGAAGCCATCCTGCGGTGTTGCGGCCAGCTCACAAGAAAGCGAGTTGAAGAAAGGAGCTCAGGGGCACTGTAATTCTCAAACCTGCAGAGTTATAAATGACAGCTATCGTCCAAAAATATACTGAAGTAAGGCTGCCAAGAGGACTTGAAAGCGGGGCAGAATTGCAGGAAACCGATTTCAGGAGTTAGAGTGGAATTGCATTGAAAGCATAGGAAAAGAGGCAGAACGTCAACAATGATGCACTTGGCCAAAAAGGGCGTATGCGTTTTTTCCTGAATATATTCAGGAAAAAACGCATACGCCCTTTTTGGCCAACCAAGCAAGCTTGCAAAGGAAATCTGCACTACAATGAAGTCTCACTTCCCCCCGGTCAAAAGGGCCATCTGAAAAAAGTGTAAAATCCAGAAAGGCAGGAGAGGCCATGAAGAACTGGGAGCCTTGTTATGCTGATGGGCGCGATGTAAATTGCCAACAGCCACTCGGGAGAAGTGTATGGTGTTTCCTGAAACATCTAAAAAACAAAGCAACAGAGCCTAGGGCACTTCCACTTATGGTCCTATAGCTTAGGGAAATTAAAATCAAAAAGACACAGCCACCCCGAAGTTTGGAACAGCTCTGTTTACAGGAACCTCGTTTACAGTACAAGTTCTACATCACAGAAAGTGAAAAATGGATAAAGAAGTTGTGGTATTTACTTACAAAGCAATATCACTCAGCAATGAAATCTATGTCATCAGGCCCTTAGCAGCACAATGAGTGGATTCAGGTATGATGATTCTAACTGAAATAAGTCACACAGAAAAAGAAACATCATAAGATATCAGTAATACACGGAATGTAAACTTGGCTACACAGGAACTGAATTACAGAACAGAACAGGGTCTCAAATTTAGAAAACCAACTTATGCTTGCTTAAGGGGAAAGGTGAGTTGAGGTGCTGCATAAAACCAGAGATTGAAATGAGCACAGATAAAGTTCCTTAAGCCAAATATGGAATAGACAAGAGCTACTCCTTGCTCAACGAAATGGACTCAACACCGCATATTAAACGCCTAAGAATGTACCTGACTAGTAAGTATCTTAAAACCTATGGATTACTATGTCTGCGAAAGAGAATCAAGCATGTGTGCAGGGGCATAAACACAGCAGTGATAGGATTGGAGAGGTTCGGTGAGCAAATGAAGACCCTTTGAGGTCGTATTGCATGGTACCCATTCCACGGGTTTCAAGTACCCAGGTTTAAGGTATTCTTCCTTCAGCTAAAACATGCATGTGGAACCCAGAGTATGATCAACCGTGTGAACGGGAGACGTGTTCAAATATGTCTCAGTTTTCCTCCCCTGGTACTCGGGTGCAACATTCCAGACGCTTTACTAACACTCTCCCCACTTGGAGAGTCAGCGCCTTTAACCTCCTGTTTGGCCCAGTTTGCAATTTCTGCGGAAGGTGAACAGGAATAGCGAGAACCAATGAGAGACTAGCTGGAGGTGTCTGGACGGGCAAATTTCACTCTCATTTCCCACCAGGAAGAGGAATTAACCAAAGGCTCAGCGTGCCGTGCCGGAACAAGATTAGGGCCTGAAGCCATCCTGCGGTGTTGCGGCCAGGTCACAAGAAAGCGAGTTGAAGAAAGGAGCTCAGGGGCACTGTAATTCAGAAACCTGCAGAGTTATAAATGACAGCTATCGTCCAAAAATATACTGAAGTACGGCTGCCAAGAGGACTTGAAAGCGGGGCAGAATTGCAGGAAACCGATTTCAGGAGGTAGAGTGGAATTGCATTGAAAGCATAGGAAAAGAGGCAGAACGTCCACAATGATGCACTTGGCCAAAAAGGCCATATGCATTTTTTCCCGAATATATTCAGGAAAAAACGCATACGCCCTTTTTGGCCAACCAAGCAAGCTTGCAAAGGAAATCTGCACTACAATGAAGTCTCACTTCCCCCCGGTCAAAAGGGCCATCTGAAAAAAGTGTAAAATCCAGAAAGGCAGGAGAGGCCATGAAGAACTGGGAGCCTTGTTATGCTGATGGGCGCGATGTAAATTGCCAACAGCCACTCGGGAGAAGTGTATGGTGTTTCCTGAAACATCTAAAAAACAAAGCAACAGAGCCTAGGGCACTTCCACTTATGGTCCTATAGCTTAGGGAAATTAAAATCAAAAAGACACAGCCACCCCAAAGTTTGGAACGGCTCTGTTTACAGGAACCTCGTTTACAGTACAAGTTCTACATCACAGAAAGTGAAAAATGGATAAAGAAGTTGTGGTATTTACTTACAAAGCAATATCACTCAGCAATGAAATCTATGTCATCAGGCCCTTAGCAGCACAATGAGTGGATTCAGGTATGATGATTCTAACTGAAATAAGTCACACAGAAAAAGAAACATCATAAGATATCAGTAATACACGGAATGTAAACTTGGCTACACAGGAACTGAATTACAGAACAGAACAGGGTCTCAAATTTAGAAAACCAACTTATGCTTGCTTAAGGGGAAAGGTGAGTTGTGTTGCTGCATAAAACCAGAGAATGAAATGAGCACAGATAAAGTTCCTTAAGCCAAATATGGAATAGACAAGAGCTACTCCTTGCTCAACGAAATGGACTCAACACCGCATATTAAACGCCTAAGAATGTACCTGACTAGTAAGTATCTTAAAACCTATGGATTACTATGTCTGCGAAAGAGAATCAAGCATGTGTGCAAGGGCATAAACGCAGCAGTGATAGGATTGGAGAGGTTCGGTGAGCAAATGAAGACCCTTTGAAGTCATATTGCATGGTACCCATTCCACGAGTTTCAAGTACCCAGGTTTAAGGTATTCTTCCTTCAGCTAAAACATGCATGTGGAACCCAGAGTATGATCAAGCGTGTGAACGGGAGATGTGTTCAAATATGTCTCAGTTTTCCTCCCCTGGTACTCGGGTGCAACATTCCAGACGCTTTACTAACACTCTCCCCACTTGGAGAGTCAGCGCCTTTAACCTTCTGTTTGGCCCAGTTTGCAATTTCTGCGGAAGATGAACAGGAATAGCGAGAACCAATGAGAGACTAGCTGGAGGTGTCTGGACGGGCAAATTTAACTCTCATTTTCCACCAGGAAGAGGAATTAACTAAAGGCTCAGCGTGCCGTGCCGGAACCAGATTAGGGCCTGAAGCCATCCTGCGGTGTTGCGGCCAGCTCACAAGAAAGCGAGTTGAAGAAAGGAGCTCAGGGGCACTGTAATTCTCAAACCTGCAGAGTTATAAATGACAGCTATCGTCCAAAAATATACTGAAGTAAGGCTGCCAAGAGGACTTGAAAGCGGGGCAGAATTGCAGAAAACCGATTTCAGGAGTTAGAGTGGAATTGCATTGAAAGCATAGGAAAAGAGGCAGAACGTCAACAATGATGCACTTGGCCAAAAAGGGCGTATGCGTTTTTTCCTGAATATATTCAGGAAAAAACGCATACGCCCTTTTTGGCCAACCAAGCAAGCTTGCAAAGGAAATCTGCACTACAATGAAGTCTCACTTCCCCCCGGTCAAAAGGGCCATCTGAAAAAAGTGTAAAATCCAGAAAGGCAGGACAGGCCATGGAGAACTGGGAGCCTTGTTATGCTGATGGGTGGGATGTAAATTGCCAACAGACACTCGGGAGAAGTGTATGGTGTTTCCTGATGCATCTAAGAAACAAAGCAACAGAGCCTAGGGAACTTCCACTTATGGTCCTATAGCTTAGGGAAATTAAAATCAAAAAGACACAGCCACCCCAAAGTTTGGGACGCCTCTTTTTACAAGAACCTCATTTACCGTACAAGTTCAATATCACAGAAAGTGAAAAATGGATAAAGAACTTGTGGTACTTATGTACAATGCAGTATCACTCAGCAATGAAATCTATGTCATCAGGCCCTTAGCAGCACAATGAGTGGATTCAGGTATGATGATTCTAACTGAAATAAGTCACACAGAAAAAGAAACATCATAAGATATCAGTAATACACGGAATGTAAACTTGGCTACACAAGAACTGAATTACAGAACAGAACAGGGTCTCAAATTTAGAAAACCAACTTATGCTTGCTTAAGGGGAAAGGTGAGTTGAGGTGCTGCATAAAACCAGAGATTGAAATGAGCACAGATAAAGTTCCTTAAGCCAAATATGGAATAGACAAGAGCTACTCCTTGCTCAACAAAATGGACTCAACACCGCATATTAAACGCCTAAGAATGTACCTGACTAGTAAGTATCTTAAAACCTATGGATTGCTATGTCTCCAAAAGAGAATCAAGCGAGTGTACAGGGGCATAAACGCAGAAGTGATAGGATTGGAGAGGTTCGGTGAGCAAATGAAGACCCTTTGAGGTCGTATTGCATGGTACCCATTCCACGGGTTTCAAGTACCCAGGTTTAAGGTATTCTTCCTTCAGCTAAAACATGCATGTGGAACCCAGAGTATGATCAACCGTGTGAACGGGAGACGTGTTCAAATATGTCTCAGTTTTCCTCCCCTGGTACTCGGGTGCAACATTCCAGATGCTTTACTAACACTCTCCCCACTTGGAGAGTCAGAGCCTTTAACCTCCTGTTTGGCCCAGTTTGCAATTTCTGCGGAAGATGAACAGGAATAGCGAGAACCAATGAGAGACTAGCTGGAGGTGTCTGGACGGGCAAATTTAACTCTCATTTCCCACCAGGAAGAGGAATTAACCAAAGGCTCAGCGTGCCGTGCCGGAACAAGATTAGGGCCTGAAGCCATCCTGCGGTGTTGCGGCCAGGTCACAAGAAAGCGAGTTGAAGAAAGGAGCTCAGGGGCACTGTAATTCACATTCCTGCAGAGTTATAAATGACAGCTATCGTCCAAAAATATACTGAAGTAAGGCTGCCAAGAGGACTTGAAAGCGGGGCAGAATTGCAGGAAACCGATTTCAGGAGGTAGACTGGAATTGCATTGAAAGCATAGGAAAAGAGGCAGAACGTCCACAATGATGCACTTGGCCAAAAAGGGCGTATGCGTTTTATCCTGAATATATTCAGGAAAAAACGCATACGCACTTTTTGGCCAACCAAGCAAGCTTGCAAAGGAAATCTGCACTACAATGAAGTCTCACTTCCCCCCGGTCAAAAGGGCCATCTGAAAAAAGTGTAAAATCCAGAAAGGCAGGACAGGCCATGGAGAACTGGGAGCCTTGTTATGCTGATGGGTGGGATGTAAATTGCCAACAGACACTCGGGAGAAGTGTATGGTGTTTCCTGATGCATCTAAGAAACAAAGCAACAGAGCCTAGGGCACTTCCACTTATGGTCCTATAGCTTAGGGAAATTAAAATCAAAAAGACACAGCCACCCCAAAGTTTGGGACGCCTCTGTTTACAAGAACCTCATTTACCGTACAAGTTCAATATCACAGAAAGTGAAAAATGGATAAAGAACTTGTGGTACTTACGTACAATGCAGTATCACTCAGCAATGAAATCTATGTCATCAGGCCCTTAGCAGCACAATGAGTGGATTCAGGTATGATGATTCTAACTGAAATAAGTCACACAGAAAAAGAAACATCATAAGATATCAGTAATACACGGAATTTAAACTTGGCTACACAGGAACTGAATTACAGAACAGAACAGGGTCTCAAATTTAGAAAACCAACTTATGCTTGCTTAAGGGTAAAGGTGAGTTGGGGTGCTGCATAAAACCAGAGATTGAAAGGAGCACAGATAAAGTTCCTTAAGCCAAATATGGAATAGACAAGAGCTACTCCTTGCTCAACGAAATGGACTCAACACCCCATATTAAATGCCTAAGAATGTACCTGACTAGTAAGTATCTTAAAACCTATGGATTGCTATGTCTCCGAAAGAGAATCAAGCATGTGTACAGGGGCATAAACGCAGCAGTGATAGGATTGGAGAGGTTCGGTGAGCAAATGAAGACCCTTTGAAGTCATATTGCATGGTACCCATTCCACGGCTCTCAACTCTCAAGGTTTAAGGTATTCTTCCTTCAGCTAAAACATGCATGTGGAACCTAGAGTATGATCAAACATATGATCGGGAGACGTGTTCAAATATGTCTCAGTTTTGGTACCCTGGTACTCGGGTGCAACATTCCAGATGCTTTACTAACACTCTCCCGACTTGGAGAGTCAGTCCCTTTAACCTCCTGTTTGGCCCAGTTTGCAATTTCTGCGGAAGATGAACAGGAATAGCGAGAACCAATGAGAGAATAGCTGGAGGTGTCTGGACGGGCAAATTTAACTCTCATTTCCCGCTAGGAAGAGGAATTAACCAAAGGCTCAGCGTGCTGTGCCGGAACCAGATTAGGGCCTGAAGCCATCCTGCGGTGTTGCGGCCAGGTCACAAGAAAGCGAGTTGAAGAAAGGAGCTCAGGGACACTGTAATTCACAAACCTGCAGAGTTATAAATGACAGGTATCGTTCAAAAATATACTGAAGGAAGGCTGCCAAGAGGACTTGAAAGCGGGGCAGAATTGCAGGAAACCGATTTCAGGAGGTAGACTGGAATTGCATTGAAAGCATAGGAAAAGAGGCAGAACGTCCACAATGATGCACTTGGCCATAAAGGGCGTATGCGTTTTATCCTGAATATATTCAGGAAAAAACGCATACGCCCTTTTTGGCCAACCAAGCAAACTTGCAAAGGAAATCTGCACTACAATGAAGTCTCACTTCCCCCCAGTCAAAAGGGCCATCTGAAAAAAGTGTAAAATCCAGAAAGGCAGGACAGGCCATGGAGAACTGGGAGCCTTGTTATGCTGATGGGCGGGATGTAAATTGCCAACAGACACTCGGGAGAAGTGTATGGTGTTTCCGGAAACATCTAAAAAACAAAGCAACAGAGCCTAGGGCACTTCCACTTATGGTCCTATAGCTTAGGGAAATTAAAATCAAAAAGACACAGCCACCCCAAAGTTTGGGACGCCTCTGTTTACAAGAACCTCGTTTACAGTACAAGTTCAACATCGCAGAAATTGAAAAATGGATAAAGAAGTTGTGGTATTTACGTACAAAGCAATATCACTCAGCACTGAAATCTATGTCATCAGGCCCTTAGCAGCACAATGAGTGGATTCAGATATGATGATTCTAACTGAAATAAGTCACACAGAAAAAGAAACATCATAAGATATCACTAATACACGGAATGTAAACTTGGCTACACAGGAACTGAATTACAGAACAGAACAGTGTCTCAAAGTTAGAAAACCAACTTATGCTTGCTTAAGGGGAAAGGTGAGTTGGGGTGCTGCATAAAACCAGAGATTGAAATGAGCACAGATAAAGTTCCTTAAGCCAAATATGGAATAGACAAGAGCTACTCCTTGCTCAACGAAATGGACTCAACACCCCAAATTAAACGCCTAAGAATGTACCTGACTAGTAAGTATCCTAAAACCTATGGATTGCTATGTCTCCGAAAGAGAATCAAGCATGTGTACAGGGGCATAAACGCAGCAGTGATAGGATTGGAGAGGTTCACTGAGCAAATGAAGACCCTTTGAAGTCATATTGCATGGTACCCATTCCACGGGTTTCAACTAACCAGGTTTAAGGTATTCTTCCTTCAGCTAAAACATGCATGTGGAAACTAGAGTATGATCAACCATGTGATCGGGAGACGTGTTCAAATATGTCTCAGTTTTCGTACCCTGGTACTCGGGTACAACATTCCAGATGCTTTACTAACACTCTCCCAACTTGGAGAGTCAGTCCCTTTAACCTCCTATTTGGCCCAGTTTGCAATTTCTGCGGAAGATGAACAGGAATAGCGAGAACCAATGAGAGACTAGCTGGAGGTGTCTGGAAGGGCAAATTTAACTCTCATTTCCCACCAGGAAGAGGAATTAACCAAAGGCTCAGCGTGCCATGCCGGAACCAGATTAGGGCCTGAAGCCATCCTGCGTTGTTGCAGCCAGGTCACAAGAAAGCGAGTTGAAGAAAGGAGCTCAGGGGCATTGTAATTCACAAACCTGCAGAGTTATAAAAGACAACTATCGTCCAAAAATATACTGAAGTAAGGCTGCCAAGAGGACTTGAAAGCGGGGCAGAATTGCAGGAAACCGATTTCAGGAGGTAGACTGGAATTGCATTGAAAGCATAGGAAAAGAGGCAGAACGTCCACAATGAAGCACTTGGCCATAAAGGGCGTATGCGTTTTTTCCTGAATATATTCAGGAAAAAACGCATACGCCCTTTTTGGCCAACCAAGCAAACTTGCAAAGGAAATCTGCACTACAATGAAGTCTCAATTTCCCCCGGTCAAAAGGGCCATCTGAAAAAAGTGTAAAATCCAGAAAGGCAGGACAGGCCATGGAGAACTGGGAGCCTTGTTATGCTGATGGGCGGGATGTAAATTGCCAACAGACACCCGGGAGAAGTGTATGGTGTTTCCTGAAACATCTAAAAAACAAAGCAACAGAGCCTAGGGCACTTCCACTTATGGTCCTATAGCTTAGGGAAATTAAAATCAAAAAGACACAGCCACCCCAAAGTTTGGGACGCCTCTGTTTACAAGAACCTCGTTTACAGTACAAGTTCAACATCGCAGAAATTGAAAAATGGATAAATAAGTTGTGGTATTTACTTACAAAGAAATATCACTCAGCACTGAAATCTATGTCATCAGGCCCTTAGGAGCACAATGAGTGGATTCAGATATGATGATTCTAACTGAAATAAGTCACACAGAAAAAGAAACATCATAAGATATCAGTAATACATGGAATGTAAACTTGGCTACACAGGAACTGAATTACAGAACAGAACAGTGTCTCAAATTTAGAAAACCAACTTATTCTTGCTTAAGGGGAAAGGTGAGTTGGGGTGCTGCATAAAACCAGAGATTGAAATGAGCACAGATAAAGTTCCTTAAGCCAAATATGGAATAGACAAGAGCTACTCCTTGCTCAACGAAATGGACTCAACACCCCATATTAAACGCCTAAGAATGTACCTGACTAGTAAGTATCTTAAAACCTATGGATTGCTATGTCTCCGAAAGAGAATCAAGCATGTGTACAGGGGCATAAACGCAGCAGTGATAGGATTGGAGAGGTTCGGTGAGCAAATGAATACCCTTTGAAGTCATATTTCATGGTACCCATTCCACGGGTGTCAACTACCCAGGTTTAAGGTATTCTTCCTTCAGCTAAAACATGCATGTGGAACCCAGAGTATGATCAACCGTGTGAACGGGAGACGTGTTCAAATATGTCTCAGTTTTCCTCCCCTGGTACTCGGGTGCAACATTCCAGACGCTTTACTAACACTCTCCCCACTTGGAGAGTCGGTGCCTTTAACCTCCTGTTTGGCCCAGTTTGCAATTTCTGCGGAAGATGAACAGGAATAACGAGAATCAATGAGAGACTAGCTGAAGGTGTCTGGACGGGCAAATTTAACTCTCATTTCCCACCAGGAAGAGGAAATAACCAAAGTCTCAGCGTGCCGTGCCGGAACCAGATTAGGGCCTGAAGCCATCCTGCGGTGTTGCGGCCAGCTCACAAGAAAGCGAGTTGAAGAAAGGAGCTCAGGGGCACTGTAATTCTCAAACATGCACAGTTATAAATGACAGCTATCGTCCAAAAATATACTGAAGTAAGGCTGCCAAGAGGACTTGAAAGCGGGGCAGAATTGCAGGAAACCGATTTCAGGAGGTAGACTGGAATTGCATTGAAAGCATAGGAAAAGAGGCAGAACGTCCACAATGATGCACTTGGCCAAAAAGGCCGTATGCGTTTTTTCCTGAATATATTCAGGAAAAAACGCATACGCCCTTTTTGGCCAACCAAGCAAGCTTGCAAAGGAAATCTGCACTACAATGAAGTCTCACTTCCCCCCGGTCAAAAGGGCCATCTGAAAAAAGTGTAAAATCCAGAAAGGCAGGAGAGGCCATGAAGAACTGGGAGCCTTGTTATGCTGATGGGCGGGATGTAAATTGCCAACAGCCACTCGGGAGAAGTGTATGGTGTTTCCTGAAACATCCAGAAAACAAAGCAACAGAGCCTAGGGCACTTCCACTTATGGTCCTATAGCTTAGGGAAATTAAAATCAAAAAGGCACAGCCACCCCGAAGTTTGGAACGGCTCTGTTTACAAGAACCTCGTTTACAGTACAAGTTCAACATCACAGAAAGTGAAAAATGGATAAAGAAGTTGTGGTATTTACTTACAAAGCAATATCACTCAGCAATGAAATCTATGTCATCAGGCCCTTAGCAGCACAATGAGTGGATTCAGTTATGATGATTCTAACTGAAATAAGTCACACAGAAAAAGAAACATCATAAGATATCAGTAATACACGGAATGTAAACTTGGCTACACAGGAACTGAATTACAGAACAGAACAGGGTCTCAAATTTAGAAAACCAACTTATGCTTGCTTAAGGGGAAAGGTGAGTTGGGGTGCTGCATAAAACCAGAGAATGAAATGAGCACAGATAAAGTTCCTTAAGCCAAATATGGAATAGACAAGAGCTACTCCTTGCTCAACGAAATGGACTCAACACCGCATATTAAACGCCTAAGAATGTACCTGACTAGTAAGTATCTTAAAACCTATGGATTACTATGTCTGCGAAAGAGAATCAAGCATGTGTGCAAGGGCATAAACGCAGCAGTGATAGGATTGGAGAGGTTCGGTGAGCAAATGAAGACCCTTTGAAGTCATATTGCATGTTACCCATTCCACGAGTTTCAAGTACCCAGGTTTAAGGTATTCTTCCTTCAGTTAAAACATGCATGTGGAACCCAGAGTATGATCAACCGTGTGAACGGGAGATGTGTTCAAATATGTCTCAGTTTTCCTCCCCTGGTACTCGGGTGCAACATTCCAGACGCTTTACTAACACTCTCCCCACTTGGAGAGTCAGCGCCTTTAACCTCCTGTTTGGCCCAGTTTGCAATTTCTGCGGAAGATGAACAGGAATAGCGAGAACCAATGAGAGACTAGCTGGAGGTGTCTGGACGGGCAAATTTAACTCTCATTTCCCACCAGGAAGAGGCATTAACCAAAGGCTCAGCGTGCCGTGCCGGAACCAGATTAGGGCCTGAAGCCATCCTGCGGTGTTGCGGCCAGCTCACAAGAAAGTGAGTTGAAGAAAGGAGCTCAGGGGCACTGTAATTCTCAAACCTGCAGAGTTATAAATGACAGCTATCGTCCAAAAATATACTGAAGTAAGGCTGCCAAGAGGACTTGAAAGCGGGGCAGAATTGCAGGAAACCGATTTCAGGAGGTAGACTGGAATTGCATTGAAAGCATAGGAAAAGAGGCAGAACGTCCACAATGATGCACTTGGCCAAAAAGGGCGTATGCGTTTTATCCTGAATATATTCAGGAAAAAACGCATACGCCCTTTTTGGCCAACCAAGCAAGCTTGCAAAGGAAATCTGCACTACAATGAAGTCTCACTTCCCCCCGGTCAAAAGGGCCATCTGAAAAAAGTGTAAAATCCAGAAAGGCAGGAGAGGCCATGAAGAACTGGGAGCCTTGTTATGCTGATGGGCGCGATGTAAATTGCCAACAGCCACTCGGGAGAAGTGTATGGTGTTTCCTGAAACATCTAAAAAACAAAGCAACAGAGCCTAGGGCACTTCCACTTATGGTCCTATAGCTTAGGGAAATTAAAATCAAAAAGACACAGCCACCCCAAAGTTTGGGACGCCTCTGTTTTCAAGAACCTCATTTACCGTACAAGTTCAATATCACAGAAAGTGAAAAATGGATAAAGAACTTGTGGTACTTACGTACAATTCAGTATCACTCAGCAATGAAATCTATGTCGTCAGGCCCGTAGCAGCATAATGAGTGGATTCAGGTACGATGATTCTAACTGAAATAAGTCACACAGAAAAAGAAACATCATAAGATATCACTAATACACGGAATGTAAACTTGGCTACACAGAAACTGAATTCCAAAACAGAACAGGGTCTCAAATTTAGAAAACCAACTTATGCTTGCTTAAGGGGAAAGGTGAGTTGGGGTGCGGCATAAAACCAGAGATTGAAATGAGCACAGATAAAGTTCCTTAAGCCAAATATGGAATAGACAAGAGCTACTCCTTGCTCAACGAAATGGACTCAACACCGCATATTAAACGCCTAAGTATGTACCTGACTAGTAAGTATCTTCAAACCTATGGATTTCTATGTCTCCGAAAGAGAATCAAGCGTGTGTACAGGGGCATAAACACAGCAGTGATAGGATTGGAGAGGTTCGGTGAGCAAATGAAGACCCTTTGAAGTCATATTGCATGGTACCCATTCCACGGGTTTCAACTACCCAGGTTTAAGGTATTCTTCCTTCAGCTAAAACATGCATGTGGAACCCAGAGTATGATCAACCGTGTGAACGGGAGACGTGTTCAAATATGTCTCAGTTTTCCTCCCCTGGTACTCGGGTGCAACATTCCAGACGCTTTACTAACACTCTCCCCACTTGGAGAGTCAGCGCCTTTAACCTCCTGTTTGGCCCAGTTTGCAATTTCTGCGGAAGATGAACAGGAATAGCGAGAACCAATGAGAGACTAGCTGGAGGTGTCTGGACGGGCAAATTTAACTCTCATGTCCCACCAGGAAGAGGAATTAACCAAAGGCTCAGCGTGCCGTGCCGGAACCAGATTAGGGCCTGAAGCCATCCTGCGGTGTTGCGGCCAGCTCACAAGAAAGCGAGTTGAAGAAAGGAGCTCAGGGGCACTGTAATTCTCAAACCTGCACAGTTATAAATGACAGCTATCGTCCAAAAATATACTGAAGTAAGGCTGCCAAGAGGACTTGAAAGCGGGGCAGAATTGCAGGAAACCGATTTCAGGAGGTAGACTGGAATTGCATTGAAAGCATAGGAAAAGAGGCAGAACGTCCACAATGATGCACTTGGCCAAAAAGGGCGTATGCGTTTTTTCCTGAATATATTCAGGAAAAAACGCATACGCCCTTTTTGGCCAACCAAGCAAGCTTGCAAAGGAAATCTGCACTACAATGAAGTCTCACTTGCCCCCGGTCAAAAGGACCATCTGAAAAAAGTGTAAAATCCAGAAAGGCAGGACAGGCCATGGAGAACTGGGAGCCTTGTTATGCTGATGGGCGGGATGGAAATTGCCAACAGACACTCGGGAGAAGTGTATGGTGTTTCCTGATGCATCTAAGAAACAAAGCAACAGAGCCTAGGGCACTTCCACTTATGGTCCTATAGCTTAGGGAAATTAAAATCAAAAAGACACAGCCACCCCGAAGTTTGGAACGGCTCTGTTTACAAGAACCTCGTTTACAGTACAAGTTCAACATCACAGAAAGTGAAAAATGGATAAAGAAGTTGTGGTATTTACTTACAAAGCAATATCACTCAGCAATGAAATCTATGTCATCAGGCCCTTAGCAGCACAATGAGTGGATTCAGTTATGATGATTCTAACTGAAATAAGTCACACAGAAAAAGAAACATCATAAGATATCAGGAATACACGGAATGTAAACTTGGCTACACAGGAACTGAATTACAGAACAGAACAGGGTCTCAAATTTAGAAAACCAACTTATGCTTGCTTAAGGGGAAAGGTGAGTTGGGGTGCTGCATAAAACCAGAGAATGAAATGAGCACAGATAAAGTTCCTTAAGCCAAATATGGAATAGACAAGAGCTACTCCTTGCTCAACGAAATGGACTCAACACCGCATATTAAACGCCTAAGAATGTACCTGACTAGTAAGTATCTTAAAACCTATGGATTACTATGTCTGCGAAAGAGAATCAAGCATGTGTGCAAGGGCATAAACGCAGCAGTGATAGGATTGGAGAGGTTCGGTGAGCAAATGAAGACCCTTTGAAGTCATATTGCATGGTACCCATTCCACGAGTTTCAAGTACCCAGGTTTAAGGTATTCTTCCTTCAGCTAAAACATGCATGTGGAACCCAGAGTATGATCAACCATGAGAACGGGAGATGTGTTCAAATATGTCTCAGTTTTCCTCCCCTGGTACTCGGGTGCAACATTCCAGACGCTTTACTAACACTCTCCCCACTTGGAGAGTCAGCGCCTTTAACCTCCTGTTTGGCCCAGTTTGCAATTTCTGCGGAAGATGAACAGGAATAGCGAGAACCAATGAGAGACTAGCTGGAGGTGTCTGGACGGGCAAATTTAACTCTCATTTCCCACCAGGAAGAGGAATTAACCAAAGGCTCAGCGTGCCGTGCCGGAACCAGATTAGGGCCTGAAGCCATCCTGCGGTGTTGCGGCCAGCTCACAAGAAAACGAGTTGAAGAAAGGAGCTCAGGGGCACTGTAATTCTCAAACCTGCAGAGTTATAAATGACAGCTATCGTCCAAAAATATACTGAAGTAAGGCTGCCAAGAGGACTTGAAAGCGGGGCAGAATTGCAGGAAACCGATTTCAGGAGGTAGAGTGGAATTGCATTGAAAGCATAGGAAAAGAGGCAGAACGTCCACAATGATGCACTTGGCCAAAAAGGGCGTATGCGTTTTTTCCTGAATATATTCAGGAAAAAACGCATACGCCCTTTTTGGCCAACCAAGCAAGCTTGCAAAGGAAATCTGCACTACAATGAAGTCTCACTTCCCCCCGGTCAAAAGGGCCATCTGAAAAATGTGTAAAATCCAGAAAGGCAGGAGAGGCCATGAAGAACTGGGAGCCTTGTTATGCTGATGGGCGCGATGTAAATTGCCAACAGCCACTCGGGAGAAGTGTATGGTGTTTCCTGAAACATCTAAAAAACAAAGCAACAGAGCCTAGGGCACTTCCACTTATGGTCCTATAGCTTAGGGAAATTAAAATCAAAAAGACACAGCCACCCCGAAGTTTGGAACGGCTCTGTTTACAGGAACCTCGTTTACAGTACAAGTTCTACATCACAGAAAGTGAAAAATGGATAAAGAAGTTGTGGTATTTACTTACAAAGCAATATCACTCAGCAATGAAATCTATGTCATCAGGCCCTTAGCAGCACAATGAGTGGATTCAGGTATGATGATTCTAACTGAAATAAGTCACACAGAAAAAGAAACATCATAAGATATCAGTAATACACGGAATGTAAACTTGGCTACACAGGAACTGAATTCCAAAACAGAACAGGGTCTCAAATTTAGAAAACAAACTTATGCTTGCTTAAGGGGAAAGGTGAGTTGGGGTGCTGCATAAAACCAGAGATTGAAATGAGCACAGATAAAGTTCCTTAAGCCAAATATGGAATAGACAAGAGCTACTCCTTGCTCAACGAAATGGACACAACACCGCATATTAAACGCCTAAGAATGTACCTGACTAGTAAGTATCTTAAAACCTATGGATTGCTATGTCTCCGAAAGAGAACCAAGCATGTGTACAGGGGCATAAATGCAGCAGTGATAGGATTGGAGAGGTTCGGTGAGCAAATGAAGACCCTTTGAAGTCATATTGCATGGTACCCATTCCACAGGTTTCAACTACCCAGGTTTAAGGTATTCTTCCTTCAGCTAAAACATGCATGTGGAACCTAGAGTATGATCAACCATGTGATCGGGATACGTGTTCAAATATGTCTCAGTTTTCGTACCCTGGTACTCGGGTGCAACATTTCAGACGCTTTACTAACACTCTCCCAACTTGGAGAGTCAGTCCCTTTAACCTCCTGTTTGGCCCAGTTTGCAATTTCTGCGGAAGATGAACAGGAATAGGGAGAACCAATGAGAGACTAGCTGGAGGTGTCTGGACGGGCAAATTTAACTCTCATTTCCCAACAGGAAGAGGAATTAACCAAAGGCTCAGCGTGCCGTGCCCGAAACAGATTAGGGCCTGAAGCCATCTTGCGGTGTTGCGGCCAGCTCAAAAGAAAGCGAGTTGAAGAAAGGAGCTCAGGGGCACTGTAATTCACAAACCTGCAGAGTTATAAATGACAGCTCTCATCCAAAAATATACTGAAGTAAGGCTGCCAAGAGGACTTGAAAGCGGGGCAGAATTGCAGGAAACCGATTTCAGGAGGTAGACTGGAATTGCATTGAAAGCATAGGAAAAGAGGCAGAACGTCCACAATGATGCACTTGGCCAAAAAGGGCGTATGCGTTTTTTCCTGAATATATTCAGGAAAAAACGCATACGCCCTTTTTGGCCAACCAAGCAAGCTTGCAAAGGAAATCTGCACTACAATGAAATCTCACTTCCCCCCGGTCAAAAGGGCCATCTGAAAAAAGTGTAAAATCCAGAAAGGCAGGACAGGCCATGGAGAACTGGGAGCCTTGTTATGCTGATGGGCGGGATGTAAATTGCCAACAGACACTCGGGGAAGTGTATGGTGTTTTGAGAAACATCTAAAAAACAAAGCAACAGAGCCTAGGGCACTTCCACTTATGGTCCTATAGCTTAGGGAAATTAAAATCAAAAAGACACAGCCACCCCAAAGTTTGGAACGGCTCTGTTTACAAGAACCTCGTTTACAGAACAAGTTCAACATCGCAGAAATTGAAAAATGGATAAAGAAGTTGTGGTATATACTTACAAAGCAATATCACTCAGCACTGAAATCCATGTTATCAGGCCCTTAGCAGCACAATGAGTGGATTCAGATATGATGATTCTAACTGAAATAAGTCACACAGAAAAAGAAACATCATAAGATATCAGTAATACACGGAAGGTAAACTTGGCTACACAGGAACTGAATTACAGAACAGAACAGGGTCTCAAATTTAGAAAACCAACTTATGCTTGCTTAAGGGTAAAGGTGAGTTGGGGTGCTGCATAAAACCAGAGATTGAAAGGAGCACAGATAAAGTTCCTTAAGCCAAATATGGAATAGACAAGAGCTACTCCTTGCTCAACGAAATGGACTCAACACCCCATATTAAATGCGTAAGAATGTACCTGACTAGTAAGTATCTTAAAACCTATGGATTGCTATGTCTCCGAAAGACAATCAAGCATGTGCACAGGGGCATAAACGCAGCAGTGATAGGATTGGAGAGGTTCGGTGGGCAAATGAAGACCCTTTGAAGTCATATTGCATGGTACCCATTCTACGGGTCTCAACTCTCCAGGTTTAAGGTATTCTTCCTTCAGCTAAAACATGCATGTGGAACCTAGAGTATGATCAACCATGTGATCGGGAGACGTGTTCAAATATGTCTCAGTTTTGGTACCCTGGTACACGGGTGCAACATTCCAGATGCTTTACTAACAATCTCCCGACTTGGAGAGTCAGTCCCTTTAACCTCCTGTTTGGCCCAGTTTGGAATTTCTGCAGAAGATGAACAGGAATAGCGAGAACCAATGAGAGACTAGCTGGAGGTGTCTGGACGGGCAAATTTAACTCTCATTTCCCACCAGGAAGAGGAACTAACCAAAGGCTCAGTGTGCCGTGCCGGATCCAGATTAGGGCCTGAAGCCATCCTGCGGTGTTGCGGCCAGGTCACAAGAAAGCGAGTTGAAGAAAGGAGCTCAGGGGCACTGTAATTCACAAACCTGCAGAGTTATAAATGACAGCTATCGTCCAAAAATATACTGAAGGAAGGCTGCCAAGAGGACTTGAAAGCGGGGCAGAATTGCAGGAAACCGATTTCAGGAGGTAGACTGGAATTGCATTGAAAGCATAGGAAAAGAGGCAGAACGTCCACAATGATGCACTTGGCCATAAAGGGCGTATGCGTTTTTTCCTGAATATATTCAGGAAAAAACGCATACGCCCTTTTTGGCCAACCAAGCAAGCTTGCAAAGGAAATCTGCACTACAATGAAGTCTCACTTCCCCCCAGTCAAAAGGGCTATCTGAAAAAAAGTGTAAAATCCAGAAAGGCAGGACAGGCCATGGAGAACTGGGAGCCTTGTTATGCTGATGGGCGGGATGTAAATTGCCAACAGACACTCGGGAGAAGTGTATGGTGTTTCCTGAAACATCTAAAAAACAAAGCAACAGAGCCTAGGGCACTTCCACTTATGGTCCTATAGCTTAGGGAAATTAAAATCAAAAAGACACAGCCACCCCAAAGTTTGGGACGCCTCTGTTTACAAGAACCTCGTTTACAGTACAAGTTCAACATCGCAGAAATTGAAAAATGGATAAATAAGTTGTGGTATTTACTTACAAAGCAATATCACTCAGCACTGAAATCTATGTCATCAGGCCCTTAGCAGCACAATGAGTGGATTCAGATATGATGATTCTAACTGAAATAAGTCACACAGAAAAAGAAACATCACAAGATATCAGTAATACACGGAATGTAAACTTGGCTACACAGGAACTGAATTACAGAACAGAACAGTGTCTCAAATTTAGAAAACCAACTTATGCTTGCTTAAGGGGAAAAGTGAGTTGGGGTGCTGCATAAAACCAGAGATTGAAATGAGCACAGATAAAGTTCCTTAAGCCAAATATGGAATAGACAAGAGCTACTCCTTGCTCAACGAAATGGACTCAACACCCCATATTAAACGCCTAAGAATGTACCTGACTAGTAAGTATCTTAAAACCTATGGATTGCTATGTCTCCGAAAGAGAATCAAGCATGTGTACAGGGGCTTAAACGCAGCAGTGATAGGATTGGAGAGGTTCACTGAGCAAATGAATACCCTTTGAAGTCATATTTCATGGTACCCATTCCACGGGTGTCAACTACCCAGGTTTAAGGTATTCTTCCTTCAGCTAAAACAAGCATGTGGAACCCAGAGTATGATCAACCGTGTGAATGGGAGAGTTCTTCAAATATGTCTCAGTTTACCTCCCCTGGTACTCGGGTGCAACATTCCAGACGCTTTACTAACACTCTCCCCACTTGGAGAGTCAGCACCTTTAACATCCTGTTTGGCCCAGTTTGCAATTTCTGTGGAAGATGAACAGGAATAGTGAGAACCAATGAGAGACTAGCTGGAGGTGTCTGGACGGGCAAATTTAACTCTCATTTCCCACCAGGAAGAGGAAATAACCAAAGGCTCAGCGTGCCGTGCCGGAACCAGATTAGGGCCTGAAGCCATCCTGCGGTGTTGCGGCCAGCTCAAAGAAAGCGAGTTGAAGAAAGGAGCTCAGGGACACTGTAATTCACAAACCTGCAGAGTTATAAATGACAGCTATCGTCCAAAAATATACTGAAGTAAGGCTGCCAAGAGGACTTGAAAGCGGGGCAGAATTGCAGGAAACCGATTTCAGGAGGTAGACTGCAATTGCATTGAAAGCATAGGAAAAGAGGCAGAACGTCCACAATGATGCACTTGGCCAAAAAGGGCGTATGAGTTTTTTCCTGAATATATTCAGGAAAAAACGCATACGCCCTTTTTGGCCAACCAAGCAAACTTGCAAAGGAAATCTGCACTACAATGAAGTCTCACTTCCCCCCGGTCAAAAGGGCCATCTGAAAAAAGTGTAAAATACAGAAAGGCAGGACAGGCCATGGAGAACTGGGAGCCTTGTTATGCTGATGGGCGGGATGTAAATTGCCAACAGACACTCGGGAGAAGTGTATGGTGTTTCCTAAAGCATCTAAGAAACAAAGCAACAGAGCCTAGGGCACTTCCACTTATGGTCCTATAGTTTAGGGAAATTAAAATAAAAAAGACACAGCCACCCCAAAGTTTGGGACGCCTCTGTTTACAAGAACCTCGTTTACCGTACAAGTTCAATATCACAGAAAGTGAAAAATGGATAAAGAACTTGTGGTACTTACGTACAATGCAGTATCACTCAGCAATGAAATCTATGTCATCAGGCCCGTAGCAGCATAATGAGTGGATTCAGGTACGATGATTCTAACTGAAATAAGTCACACAGAAAAAGAAACATCATAAGATATCACTAATACACGGAATGTAAACTTGGCTACACAGGAACTGAATTCCAAAACAGAACAGGGTCTCAAATTTAGAAAACCAACTTATGCTTGCTTAACGGGAAAGGTGAGTTGGGGTGCTGCATAAAACCAGAGATTGAAATGAGCACAGATAAAGTTCCTTAAGCCAAATATGGAATAGACAAGAGCTACTCCTTGCTCAACGAAATGGACTCAACACCCCAAATTAAACGCCTAAGTATGTACCTGACTAGTAAGTATCTTAAAACCTATGGATTGCTATGTCTCCATAAGAGAATCAAGCGTGTGTACAGGGGCATAAATGCAGCAGTGATAGGATTGGAGAGGTTCGGTGAGCAAATGAAGACCCTTTGAAGTCATATTGCATGGTACCCATTCCACGGGTCTCAACTCTCCAGGTTTAAGGTATTCTTCCTTCAGCTAAAACATGCATGTGGAACCCAGAGTACGATCAACCGTGTGAACAGGAGACGTGTTCAAATATGTCTAAGTTTTCCTCCCCGGTACTCGGGTGCAACATTCCAGACGCTTTACTAACACTCTCCCGACTTGGAGAGTCAGCGCCTTTAACCTCCTGTTTGGCCCAGTTTGCAATTTCTGTGGAAGATGAACAGGAATAGGGAGAACCAATGAGAGACTAGCTGGAGGTGTCTGGACGGGCAAATTTAACTCTCATTTCCCACCAGGAAGAGGAAATAACCAAAGGCTCAGCGTGCCATGCCTGAACCAGATTAGAGCCTGAAGCCATCCTGCGTTGTTGCGGTCAGCTCAAAAGAAAGCGAGTTGAAGAAAGGAGCTCAGGGGCACTGTAATTCACAAACCTGCAGAGTTATAAATGACAGCTATCGTCCAAAAATATACTGAAGTAAGGCTGCCAAGAGGACTTGAAAGCGGGGCAGAATTGCAGGAAACCGATTTCAGGAGGTAGACTGGAATTACATTGAAAGCATAGGAAAAGAGGCAGAACGTCCACAATGATGCACTTGGCCAAAAAGGGCGTATGCGTTTTTTCCTGAATATATTCAGGAAAAAACGCATACGCCCTTTTTGGCCAACCAAGCAAGCTTGCAAAGGCAATCTGCACTACAATGAAGTCTCACTTCCCCCCGGTCAAAGGGGCCATCTGAAAAAAGTGTAAAATCCAGAAAGGCAGGACAGGCCATGGAGAACTGGGAGCCTTGTTATGCTGATGGGCGGGATGTAAATTGCCAACAGACACTCGGGAGAAGTGTATGGTGTTTCCTGGAACATCTAAAAAACAAAGCAACAGAACCTAGGGCACTTCCACTTATGGTCCTATAGCTTAGGGAAATTAAAATCAAAAAGACACAGCCACCCCAAAGTTTCAGACGCCTTTGTTTACAAGAACCTCGTTTACAGTACAAGTTCAACATCGCAGAAAGTGAAAAATGGATAAAGAAGTTGTGGTATTTACTTACAAAGCAATATCACTCAGCAATGAAATCTATGTCATCAGGCCCTTAGCAGCACAATGAGTGGATTCAGGTATGATGATACTAACTGAAATAAGTCACAAAGAAAAAGAAACATCATAAGATATCAGTAATACACGGAATGTAAACTTGGCTACACAGGAACTGAATTCCAAAACAGAACAGGGTCTCAAATTTAGAAAACCAACTTATGCTTGCTTAAGGGGAAAGGTGAGTTGGGGTGCTGCATAAAACCAGAGATTGAAATGAGCACAGATAAAGTTCCTTAAGCCAAATATGGAATAGACAAGAGCTACTCCTTGATGAACGAAATGGACTTAACACCCCATATTAAACGCCTAAGAATGTACCTGAGTAGTAAGTATCTTAAAACCTATGGATTGCTATGTCTCCGAAAGAGAATCAAGCATGTGTACGGGGCAAAAACGCAGCAGTGATAGGATTGGAGAGGTTCGGTGAGCAAATGAAGACCCTTTGAAGTCATATTGCATGGTACCCATTCCACGGGTTTTAACTACCCAGGTTTAAGTTATTCTTCCTTCAGCTAAAACATGCATGTGGAACCCAGAGTATGATCAACCGTGTGAACGGGAGACGTGTTCAAATATGTCTCAGTTTTCCTCCCCTGGTACTCGGGTGCAACATTCCAGACGCTTTACTAACACTCTCCCCACTTGGAGAGTCAGCGCCTTTAACCTCCTGTTTGGCCCACTTTGCAATTTCTGCGGAAGATGAACAGGAATAGGGAGAACCAATGAGAGACTAGCTGGAGGTGTCTGGACGGGCAAATTTAACTCTCATTTCCCACCAGGAAGTGGAATTAACCAAAGGCTCAGCGTGCCGTGCCGGAACAAGATTAGGGCCTGAAGCCATCCTGCGGTGTTGCGGCCAGCTCACAAGAAAGCGAGTTGAAGAAAGGAGCTCAGGGGCACTGTAATTCACAAACCTGCAGAGTTATAAATGACAGCTATCGTCCAAAAATATACTGAAGTAAGGCTCCCAAGAGGACTTGAAAGCGGGGCAGAATTGCAGGAAACCGATTTCAGGAGGTAGACTGGAATTGCATTGAAAGCATAGGAAAAGAGGCAGAACGTCCACAATGATGCACTTGGCCAAAAAGGGCATATGCGTTTTTTCCTGAATATATTCAGGAAAAAACGCATACGCCCTTTTAGGCCAACCAAGTAAGCTTGCAAAGGAAATCTGCACTACATGAAGTCTCACTTCCCCCCGGTCAAAAGGGCCATCTGAAAAAAGTGTAAAATCCAGAAAGGCAGGACAGGCCATGGAGAACTGGGAGCCTTGTTATGCTGATGGGCGGGATGTAAATTGCCAACAGACACTCGGGAGAAGTGTATGGTGTTTCCTGAAACATCTAAAAAACAAAGCAACAGAGCCTAGGGCACTTCCACTTATGGTCCTATAGCTTAGGGAAATTAAAATCAAAAAGACACAGCCACCCCAAAGTTTGGGACGCCTCTGTTTACAAGAACCTCGTTTACAGTACAAGTTCAATATCACAGAAAGTGAAAAATGGATAAAGAACTTGTGGTACTTACGTACAATGCCGTATCACTCAGCAATGAAATCTATGTCATCAGGCCCGTAGCAGCATAATGAGCGGATTCAGGTACGATGATTCTAACTGAAATAAGTCACACAGAAAAAGAAACATCATAAGATATCAGTAATACACGGAACGTAAACTTTTCAACACAGGAACTGAATTCCAAAACAGAACAGGGTCTCAAATTTAGAAAACCAACTTATGCTTGCTTAAGGGGAAAGGTGAGTTGGGGTGCTGCATAAAACCAGAGATTGAAATGAGCACAGATAAAGTTCCTTAAGCCAAATATGGAATAGAGAAGATCTACTCCTTGCTCAACGAAATGGACTCAACACCTCATATTAAACGCCTAAGAATGTACCTGACTCTTAAGTATCTTAAAACCTATGGATTGCTATGTCTCCGAAAGAGAATCAAGCATGTGTACAGGGGCATAAACGCAGCAGTGATAGGATTGGAGAAGTTCGATGAGCAAACGAAGACCCTTTGAAGTCATATTGCATGGTACCCTTTTCACGGGTCTCAACTCTCCAGGTTTATGGTATTCTTCCTTCAGCTAAAACATGCATGTGGAACCGAGAGTATGATCAACCGTGTGAACGGGAGACGTGTTCACATATGTCTCAGTTTTCCACCCCTGGTACTCGTGTGAAACATTCCAGACGCTTTACTAACACTCTCCCGACATGGAGAGTCAGTCCCTTTAACCTCCTGTTTGGCCCAGTTTGCAATTTCTGCGGAAGATGAACAGGAATAGCGAGAACCAATGAGAGACTAGCTGGAGGTGTCTGGACGGGCAAATTTAACTCTCATTTCCCACCAGGAATAGGAATTAACCAAAGGCTCAGCGTGCCGTGCCCGAACCAGATTAGGGCCTGAAGCCATCCTGCGGTGTTGCGGCCAGGTCACAAGAAAGCGAGTTGAAGAAAGGAGCTCAGGGGCACTGTAATTCACAAACGTGTAGTGTTATAAATGACAGCTATCGTCCAAAAATATACTGAAGTAAGGCTGCCAAGAGGACTTGAAAGCGGGGCAGAATTGCAGGAAACCGATTTCAGGAGGTAGACTGGAATTGCATTGAAAGCATAGGAAAAGAGGCAGAACGTCCACAATGATGCACTTGGCCAAAAAGGGCGTATGCGTTTTTTCCTGAATATATTCAGGAAAAAACGCATACGCCCTTTTTGGCCAACCAAGCAAGATTGCAAAGGAAATCTGCACTACAATGAAGTCTCACTTCCCCCCAGTCAAAAGGTCCATCTGAAAAAAGTGTAAAATCCAGAAAGGCAGGACAAGCCATGGAGAACTGGGAGCCTTGTTATGCTGATGGGCGGGATGTAAATTGCCAACAGACACTCGGGAGAAGTGTATGGTGTTTCCTGAAACATCTAAAAAACAAAGCAACAGAGCCTAGGGCACTTCCACTTATGGTCCTATAGCTTAGGGAAATTAAAATCAAAAAGACACAGCCACCCCAAAGTTTGGGACGCCTCTGTTTACAAGAACCTCGTTTACATTACAAGTTCAACATCGCAGAAATTGAAAAATGGATAAAGAAGTTGTGGTATTTACTTACAAAGCAATATCACTCAGCACTGAAATCTATGTCATCAGGCCCTTAGCAGCACAATGAGTGGATTCAGATATGATAATTCTAACTGAAATAAGTCACACAGAAAAAGAAACATCATAAGATATCAGTAATACATGGAAAGTAAACTTGGCTACACAGGAACTGAATTACAGAACAGAACAGTGTCTCAAATTTAGAAAACCAACTTATGCTTTCTTAAGGGGAAAGGTGAGTTGGGGTGCTGCATAAAACCAGAGATTGAAATGAGCACAGATAAAGTTCCTTAAGCCAAATATGGAATAGACAAGAGCTACTCCTTGCTCAACGAAATGGCCTCAACACCCCATATTAAACGCCTAAGAATGTACCTGACTAGTAAGTATCTTAAAACCTATGGATTGCTATGTCTCCGAAAGAGAATCAAGCATGTGTACAGGGGCATAAACGCAGCAGTGATAAGATTGGAGAGGTTCACTGAGCAAATGAAGACCCTTTGAAGTCATATTGCATGGTACCCATTCCACGGGTTTCAACTACCCAGGTTTAAGGTATTCTTCCTTCAGCTAAAACATGCATGTGGAACCTAGAGTATGATCAACCATGTGATCAGGAGACGTGTTCAAATATGTCTCAGTTTTCGTACCCTGGTACTCAGGTGCAACATTCCAGACGCTTTACTAACACTCTCCCGACTTGGAGAGTCAGTCCATTTAACCTCCCGTTTGGCCCAGTTTGCAATTTCTGCGGAAGATGAACAGGAATAGCGAGAACCAATGAGAGACTAGCTGGAGGTGTCTGGACGGGCAAATTTAACTCTCATTTCCCACCAGGAAGAGGAATTAACCAAAGGCTCAGCGTGCCGTGCCGGAACAAGATTAGGGCCTGAAGCCATCTTGCGGTGTTGCAGCCAGGTCACAAGAAAGCGAGTTGAAGAAAGGAGCTCAGGGGCACTGTAATTCACAAACCTGCAGAGTTATAAATGACAGCTATCGTCCAAAAATATACTGAAGTAAGGCTGCCAAGAGGACTTGAAAGCGGGGCAGAATTGCAGGAAACCGATTTCAGGAGGTAGACTGGAATTGCATTGAAAGCATAGGAAAAGAGGCAGAACGTCCACAATGATGCACTTGGCCAAAAAGGGCGTATGCGTTTTTTCCTGAATATATTCAGGAAAAAACGCATACGCCCTTTTTGGCCAACCAAGCAAACTTGCAAAGGAAATCTGCACTACAATGAAGTCTCACTTCCCCCCGGTCAAAAGGGCCATCTGAAAAAAGTGTAAAATCCAGAAAGGCAGGACAGGCCATGGAGAACTGGGAGCCTTGTTATGTTGATGGGCGGGATGTAAATTGCCAACAGACACTCGGGAGAAGTGTATGGTGTTTCCTGAAACATCTAAAAAACAAAGCAACAGAGCCTAGGGCACTTCCACTTATGGTCCTATAGCTTAGGGAAATTAAAATCAAAAAGACACAGCCACCCCAAAGTTTGGGACGCCTCTGTTTACAAGAACCTCGTTTACCGTACATGTTCAATATCACAAAAAGTGAAAAATGGATAAAGAACTTGTGGTACTTACGTACAAAGCAGTATCACTCAGCAATGAAATCTATGTCATTAGGCCCGTAGCAGCATAATGAGTGGATTCAGGTACGATGATTCTAACTGAAATAAGTCACACAGAAAAAGAAACATCATAAGATATCACTAATACACGGAATGTAAAGTTGGCTACACAGGAACTGAATTCCAAAACAGAACAGGGTCTCAAATTTAGAAAACCAACTTATGCTTGCTTAAGGGGAAAGGTGAGTTGGGGTGCTGCATAAAACCAGAGATTGAAATGAGCACAGATAAAGTTCCTTAAGCCAAATATGGAATAGACAAGAGCTACTCCTTGCTCAACGAAATGGACTCAACACCGCATATTAAACGCCTAAGAATGTACCTGACTAGTAAGTATCTTAAAACCTATGGATTGCTATGTCTCCGAAAGAGAATCAAGTATGTGTACAGGGGCATAAACGCAGCAGTGATAGGATTGGAGAGGTTCGGTGAGCAAATGAAGACCCTTTGAAGTCATATTGCATGGTACCCATTCCACGGGTTTCAGGTACCCAGGTTTAAGGTATTCTTCCTTCAGCTAAAACATGCATGTGGAACCCAGAGTATGATCGACTGTGTGAACGGGAGAGCTGTTCAAATATGTCTCAGTTTTCGTCCCGTGGTACTCGGGTGCAACATTCCAGACGCTTTACTAACACTCTCCCGACTTGGAGAGTCAGTCCCTTTAACCTCCTGTTTGGCCCAGTTTGCAATTTCTGCGGAAGATGAACAGGAATAGCGAGAACCAATGAGAGACTAGCTGGAGGTGTCTGGACGGGCAAATTTAACTCTCATTTCCCACCAGGAAGAGGAATTCACCAAAGGCTCAGCGTGCCGTGCCGGAACCAGATTAGGGCCTGAAGCCATCCTGCGGTGTTGCGGCCAGCTCACAAGAAAGCGAGTTGAAGAAAGGAGCTCAGGGCCACTGTAATTCACAAACCTGCAGAGTTATAAATGACAGCTATCGTCCAGAAATATACTGAAGTAAGGCTGCCAAGAGGACTTGAAAGCGGGGCAGAATTGCAGGAAACCGATTTCAGGAGGTAGACTGGAATTGCATTGAAAGCATAGGAAAAGAGGCAGAACGTCCACAATGATGCACTTGGCCAAAAAGGGCGTATGCGTTTTTTCCTGAATATATTCAGGAAAAAATGCATACGCCCTTTTTGGCCAACCAAGCAAGCTTGCAAAGGAAATCTGCAATACAATGAAGTCTCACTTCCCCCCGGTCAAAAGGGCCATCTGAAAAAAGTGTAAAATCCAGAAAGGCAGGACAGGCCATGGAGAACTCGGAGCCTTGTTATGCTGATGGGCGGGATGTAAATTGCCAACAGACACTCGGGAGAAGTGTATGGTGTTTCCTGAAACATCCAGAAAACAAAGCAACAGAGCCTAGGGCACTTCCACTTATGGTCCTATAGCTTAGGGAAATTAAAATCAAAAAGACACAGCCACCCCAAAGTTTGGGACGCCTCTGTTTACAAGAACCTCGTTTACCGTACAAGTTCAATATCACAGAAAGTGAAAAATGTATAAAGAACTTGTGGTACTTATGTACAATGCAGTATCACTCAGCAATGGAATCTATGTCATCAGGCCCGTAGCAGCATAATTAGTGGATTCAGGTACGAAGATTCTAACTGAAATAAGTCACACAGAAAAAGAAACATCATAAGATATCACTAATACACGGAATGTAAACTTGGCTACACAGGAACTGAATTACAGAACAGAACAGGGTCTCAAATTTAGAAAACCATCTTATGCTTGCTTAAGGGGAAAGGTGAGTTGGGGTGCTGCATAAAACCAGAGATTGAAATGAGCACAGATAAAGTTCCTTAAGCCAAATATGGAATAGACAAGAGCTACTCCTTGCTCAACGAAATGGACTCAACACCCCATATTAAACGCCTAAGAATGTACCTGACTAGTAAGTATCTTAAAACCTATGGATTGCTATGTCTCCAAAAGAGAATCAAGCGTGTGTACAGGGGCATAAACGCAGCAGTGATAGGATTGGAGAGGTTCGGTGAGCAAATGAAGACCCTTTGAAGTCATATTGCATGGTACCCATTCCACGGGTTTCAACCACCCAGTTTTAAGGTATTCTTCCTTCAGCTAAAACATGCATGTGGAACCTAGAGTATGATCAACCGTGTGATCGGGAGACGTGTTCAAATATGTCTCAGTTTTCGTACCCTGGTACTCGGGTGCAACATTCCAGACGCTTTACTAACACTCTCCCGACTTGAAGAGTCAGTCCCTTTAACCTCCTGTTTGGCCTAGTTTGCAATTTCTGCGGAAGATGAACAGGAATAGCGAGAACCAATGAGAGACTAGCTGGAGGTTTCTGGACGGGCAAATTTAACTCTCATTTCCCACCAGGAAGAGGAATTAACCAAAGGCTCAGCGTGCCGTGCCGGACCCAGATTAGGGCCTGAAGCCATCCTGCGGTGTTGCGGCCAGGTCACAAGATAGCGAGTTGAAGAAAGGAGCTCAGGGGCACTGTAATTCACAAACCTGCAGAGTTATAAATGACAGCTATCGTCCAAAAATATACTGAAGTAAGGCTGCCAAGAGGACTTGAAAGCGGGGCAGAATTGCAGGAAACCGATTTCAGGAGGTAGACTGGAATTGCATTGAAAGCATAGGAAAAGAGGCAGAACGTCCACAATGATGCACTTGGCCAAAAAGGGCGTATGCGTTTTTTCCTGAATATATTCAGGAAAAAACGCATACGCCCTTTTTGGCCAACCAAGCAAGCTTGCAAAGTAAATCTGCACTACAATGAAGTCTCACTTCCCCCTGGTCAAAAGGGCCATCTGAAAAAAGTGTAAAATCCAGAAAGGCAGGACAGGCCATGGAGAACTGGGAGCCTTGTTATGCTGATGGGCGGGATGTAAATTGCCAACAGACACTCGGGAGAAGTGTATGGTGTTTCCTGAAACATCCAGAAAACAAAGCAACAGAGCCTAGGGCACTTCCACTTATGGTCCTATAGCTTAGGGAAATTAAAATCAAAAAGACACAGCGACCCCAATGTTTGGGACGCCTCTGTTTACAAGAACCTCATTTACCATACAAGTTCAACATCACAGAAAGTGAAAAATGGATAAAGAACTTGTGGTACTTATGTACAATGCAGTATCACTCAGCACTGAAATCTATGTCATCAGGCCCTTAGCAGCACAATGAGTGGATTCAGGTATGATGATTCTAACTGAAATAAGTCACACAGAAAAAGAAACATCATAAGATATCAGTAATACACAGAATATAAACTTGGCTACACAGGAACTGAATTACAGAACAGAACAGGGTCTCAAATTTAGAAAACCATCTTATGCTTGCTTAAGGGGAAAGGTGAGTTGGGGTGCTGCATAAAACCAGAGATTGAAATGAGCACAGATAAAGTTCCTTAAGCCAAATATGGAATAGACAAGAGCTACTCCTGGCTCAACGAAATGGACTCAACACCCCATATTAAACGCCTAAGAATGTACCTGACTAGTAAGTATCTTAAAACCTATGGATTGCTATGTCTCCAAAAGAGAATCAAGCGTGTGTACAGGGGCATAAACGCAGCAGTGATAGGATTGGAGAGGTTCGGTGAGCAAATGAAGACCCTTTGAAGTCATATTGCATGGTACCCATTCCACGAGTTTCAACCACCCAGTTTTAAGGTATTCTTCCTTCAGCTAAAACATGCATGAGGAACCTAGAGTATGATCAACCGTGTGATCGGGAGACGTGTTCAAATATGTCTCAGTTTTCGTACCCTGGTACTCGGGTGCAACATTCCAGACGCTTTACTAACACTCTCCCGACTTGGAGAGTCAGTCCCTTTAACCTCCTGTTTGGCCCAGTTTTCAATTTCTGCGGAAGATGAACAGGAATAACGAGAACCAATGAGAGACTAGCTGGAGGTGTCTGGACGGGCAAATTTAACTCTCATTTCCCACCAGGAAGAGGAATTAACCAAAGGCTCAGCGTGCCGTGCCGGAACCAGATTAGGGCCTGAAGCCATCCTGCGGTGTTGCGGCCAGGTCACAAGAAAGCGAGTTGAAGAAAGGAGCTCAGGGGCACTGTAATTCACAAACCTGCAGAGTTATAAATGACAGCTATCGTCCAAAAATATACTGAAGTAAGGCTGCCAAGAGGACTTGAAAGCGGGGCAGAATTGCAGGAAACCGATTTCAGGAGGTAGACTGGAATTGCATTGAAAGCATAGGAAAAGAGGCAGAACGTCCACAATGATGCACTTGGCCAAAAAGGGCGTATGCGTTTTTTCCTGAATATATTCAGGAAAAAACGCATACGCCCTTTTTGGCCAACCAAGCAAGCTTGCAAAGGAAATCTGCACTACAATGAAGTCTCACTTCCCCCTGGTCAAAAGGGCCATCTGAAAAAAGTGTAAAATCCAGAAAGGCAGGACAGGCCATGGAGAACTGGGAGCCTTGTTATGCTGATGGGCGGGATGTAAATTGCCAACAGCCACTCGGGAGAAGTGTATGGTGTTTCCTGAAACATCTAAAAAACAAAGCAACAGAGCCTAGGGCACTTCCACTTATGGTCCTATAGCTTAGGGGAATTAAAATCAAAAAGACACAGCCACCCCAATGTTTGGGACGCCTCTGTTTACAAGAACCTCGTTTACCGTACAAGTTCAATATCACAGAAAGTGAAAAATGTATAAAGAACTTGTGGTACTTATGTACAATGCAGTATCACTCAGCAATGAAATCTATGTCATCAGGCCCGTAGAAGCATAATGAGTGGATTCAGGTACGATGATTCTAACTGAAATAAGTCACACAGAAAAAGAAACATCATAAGATATCAGTAATACACGGAATGTAAACTTGGCTACACAGGAACTGAATTACAGAACAGAACAGGGTCTCAAATTTAGAAAACCATCTTATGCTTGCTTAAGGGGAAAGGTGAGTTGGGGTGCTGCATAAAACCAGAGATTGAAATGAGCACAGATAAAGTTCCTTAAGCCAAATATGGAATAGACAAGAGCTACTCCTTGCTCAACGAAATGGACTCAACACCCCATATTAAACGCCTAAGAATGTACCTGACTAGTAAGTATCTTAAAACCTATGGATTGCTATGTCTCCAAAAGAGAATCAAGCGTGTGTACAGGGGCATAAACGCAGCAGTGATAGGATTGGAGAGGTTCGGTGAGCAAATGAAGACCCTTTGAAGTCATATTGCATGGTACCCATTCTACGGGTCTCAACTCTCCAGGTTTAAGGTATTCTTCCTTCAGCTAAAACATGCATGTGGAACCTAGAGTATGATCAACCATGTGATCGGGAGACGTGTTCAAATATGTCTCAGTTTTGGTACCCTGGTACTCGGGTGCAACATTCCAGATGCTTTACTAACACTCTCCCGACTTGGAGAGTCAGTCCCTTTAACCTCCTGTTTGGCCCAGTTTGGAATTTCTGCAGAAGATGAACAGGAATAGCGAGAACCAATGAGAGACTAGCTGGAGGTGTCTGGACGGGCAAATTTAACTCTCATTTCCCACCAGGAAGAGGAACTAACCAAAGGCTCAGTGTGCCGTGCCGGAACCAGATTAGGGCCTGAAGCCATCCTGCTGTGTTGCGGCCAGGTCACAAGAAAGCGAGTTGAAGAAAGGAGCTCAGGGGCACTGTAATTCACAAACCTGCAGAGTTATAAATGACAGCTATCGTCCAAAAATATACTGAAGGAAGGCTGCCAAGAGGACTTGAAAGCGGGGCAGAATTGCAGGAAACCGATTTCAGGAGGTAGACTGGAATTGCATTGAAAGCATAGGAAAAGAGGCAGAACGTCCACAATGATGCACTTGGCCATAAAGGGCGTATGCGTTTTTTCCTGAATATATTCAGGAAAAAACGCATACGCCCTTTTTGGCCAACCAAGCAACCTTGCAAAGGAAATCTGCACTACAATGAAGTCTCACTTCCCCCCAGTCAAAAGGGCTATCTGAAAAAAAGTGTAAAATCCAGAAAGGCAGGACAGGCCATGGAGAACTGGGAGCCTTGTTATGCTGATGGGCGGGATGTAAATTGCCAACAGACACTCGGGAGAAGTGTATGGTGTTTCCTGAAACATCTAAAAAACAAAGCAACAGAGCCTAGGGCACTTCCACTTATGGTCCTATAGCTTAGGGAAATTAAAATCAAAAAGACACAGCCACCCCAAAGTTTGGGACGCCTCTGTTTACAAGAACCTCGTTTACAGTACAAGTTCAACATCGCAGAAATTGAAAAATGGATAAATAAGTTGTGGTATTTACTTACAAAGCAATATCACTCAGCACTGAAATCTATGTCATCAGGCCCTTAGCAGCACAATGAGTGGATTCAGATATGATGATTCTAACTGAAATAAGTCACACAGAAAAAGAAACATCACAAGATATCAGTAATACACGGAATGTAAACTTGGCTACACAGGAACTGAATTACAGAACAGAACAGTGTCTCAAATTTAGAAAACCAACTTATGCTTGCTTAAGGGGAAAGGTGAGTTGGGGTGCTGCATAAAACCAGAGATTGAAATGAGCACAGATAAAGTTCCTTAAGCCAAATATGGAATAGACAAGAGCTACTCCTTGCTCAACGAAATGGACTCAACACCCCATATTAAACGCCTAAGAATGTACCTGACTAGTAAGTATCTTAAAACCTATGGATTGCTATGTCTCCGAAAGAGAATCAAGCATGTGTACAGGGGCTTAAACGCAGCAGTGATAGGATTGGAGAGGTTCACTGAGCAAATGAAGACCCTTTGAAGTCATATTTCATGGTACCCATTCCACGGGTGTCAACTACCCAGGTTTAAGGTATTCTTCCTTCAGCTAAAACATGCATGTGGAACCCAGAGTACGATCAACCGTGTGAACAGGAGACGTGTTCAAATATGTCTCAGTTTACCTCCCCTGGTACTCGGGTGCAACATTCCAGACGCTTTACTAACACTCTCCCCACTTGGAGAGTCAGCGCCTTTAACATCCTGTTTGGCCCAGTTTGCAATTTCTGTGGAAGATGAACAGGAATAGTGAGAACCAATGAGAGACTAGCTGGAGGTGTCTGGACGGGCAAATTTAACTCTCATTTCCCACCAGGAAGAGGAAATAACCAAAGGCTCAGCGTGCCGTGCCGGAACCAGATTAGGGCCTGAAGCCATCCTGCGGTGTTGCGGCCAGCTCAAAGAAAGCGAGTTGAAGAAAGGAGCTCAGGGACACAGTAATTCACAAACCTGCAGAGTTATAAATGACAGCTATCGTCCAAAAATATACTGAAGTAAGGCTGCCAAGAGGACTTGAAAGCGGGGCAGAATTGCAGGAAACCGATTTCAGGAGGTAGACTGCAATTGCACTGAAAGCATAGGAAAAGAGGCAGAACGTCCACAATGATGCACTTGGCCAAAAAGGGCGTATGCGTTTTTTCCTGAATATATTCAGGAAAAAACGCATACGCCCTTTTTGGCCAACCAAGCAAACTTGCAAAGGAAATCTGCACTACAATGAAGTCTCACTTTCCCCCGGTCAAAAGGGCCATCTGAAAAAAGTGTAAAATCCAGAAAGGCAGGACAGGCCATGGAGAACTGGGAGCCTTGTTATGCTGATGGGCGGGATGTAAATTGCCAACAGACACCCAGGAGAAGTGTATGGTGTTTCCTGAAACATCTAAAAAACAAAGCAACAGAGCCTAGGGCACTTCCACTTATGGTCCTATAGCTTAGGGAAATTAAAATCAAAAAGACACATCCACCCCAAAGGTTGGGACGCCTCTGTTTACAAGAACCTCGTTTACAGTACAAGTTCAACATCGCAGAAAGTGAAAAATGGATAAAGAAGTTGTGGTACTTACGTACAATGCAGTATCACTCAGCAATGAAATCTATGTCGTCAGGCCCGTAGCAGCATAATGAGTGGATTCAGGTACGATGATTCTAACTGAAATAAGTCACACAGAAAAAGAAACATCATAAGTTATCAGTAATACACGGAATGTAAACTTGGCTACACAGGAACTGAATTCCAAAACAGAACAGGGTCTCAAATTTAGAAAACCAACTTATGCTTGCTTAAGGGGAAAGGTGAGTTGGGGTGCTGCATAAAACCAGAGATTGAAATGAGCACAGATAAAGTTCCTTAAGCCAAATATGGAATAGACAAGAGCTACTCCTTGCTCAACGAAATGGACTCAACACCCCAAATTAAACACCTAAGAATGTACCTGACTAGTAAGTATCTTAAAACCTATGGATTGCTATGTCTCCGAAAGAGAATCAAGCGTGTGTACAGGGGCATAAACGCAGCAGTGATAGGATTGGAGAGGTTCGGTGAGCAAATGAAGACCCTTTGAAGTCATATTGCATGGTACCCATTCCACGGCTCTCAACTCTCAAGGTTTAAGGTATTCTTCCTTCAGCTAAAACATGCATGTGGAACCTAGAGTATGATCAAACATGTGATCGGGAGACGTGTTCAAATATGTCTCAGTTTTGGTACCCTGGTACACGGGTGCAACATTCCAGATGCTTTACTAACACTCTCCCGACTTGGAGAGGCAGTCCCTTTAACCTCCTATTTGGCCCAGTTTGCAATTTCTGCGGAAGATGAACAGGAATAGCGAGAACCAATGAGAGAATAGCTGGAGGTGTCTGGACGGGCAAATTTAACTCTCATTTCCCACTAGGAAGAGGAATTAACCAAAGGCTCAGCGTGCTGTGCCGGAACCAGATTAGGGCCTGAAGCCATCCTGCGGTGTTGCGGCCAGGTCACAAGAAAGCGAGTTGAAGAAAGGAGCTCAGGGACACTGTAATTCACAAACCTGCAGAGTTATAAATGACAGCTATCGTCCAAAAATATACTGAAGGAAGGCTGCCAAGAGGACTTGAAAGCGGGGCAGAATTGCAGGAAACCGATTTCAGGAGGTAGACTGGAATTGCATTGAAAGCATAGGAAAAGAGGCAGAACGTCCACAATGATGCACTTGGCCAAAAAGGGCTTATGCGTTTTATCCTGAATATATTCAGGAAAAAACGCATACGCCCTTTTTGGCCAACCAAGCAAACTTGCAAAGGAAATCTGCACTACAATGAAGTCTCACTTCCCCCCAGTCAAAAGGGCCATCTGAAAAAAGTGTAAAATCCAGAAAGGCAGGACAGGCCATGGAGAACTGGGAGCCTTGTTATGCTGATGGGCGGGATGTAAATTGCCAACAGACACTCGGGAGAAGTGTATGGTGTTTCCTGAAACATCTAAAAAACAAAGCAACAGAGCCTAGGGCACTTCCACTTATGGTCCTATAGCTTAGGGAAATTAAAATCAAAAAGACACAGCCACCCCAAAGTTTGGGACGCCTCTGTTTACAAGAACCTCGTTTACAGTACAAGTTCAACATCGCAGAAATTGAAAAATGGATAAAGAAGTTGTGGTATTTACTTACAAAGCAATATCACTCAGCACTGAAATCTATGTCATCAGGCCCTTAGCAGCACAATGAGTGGATTCAGATATGATGATTCTAACTGAAATAAGTCACACAGAAAAAGAAACCTCATAAGATATCACTAATACACGGAATGTAAACTTGGCTACACAGGAACTGAATTACAGAACAGAACAGTGTCTCAAATTTAGAAAAGCAACTTATGCTTGCTTAAGGGGAAAGGTGAGTTGGGGTGCTGCATAAAACCAGAGATTGAAATGAGCACAGATAAAGTTCCTTAAGCCAAATATGGAATAGACAAGAGCTACTCCTTGCTCAAAGAAATGGACTCAACACCCCACATTAAACGCCTAAGAATGTACCTGACTAGTAAGTATCTTCAAACCTATGGATTGCTATGTCTCCGAAAGAGAATCAAGCGTGTGTCCAGGGGCATAAATGCAGCAGTGATAGGATTGGAGAGGTTCGGTGAGCAAATGAAGACCCTTTGAAGTCATATTGCATGGTACCCATTCCACGGGTCTCAACTCTCCAGGTTTCAGGGATTCTTCCTTCAGCTAAAACGTGCATGTGGAACCCAGAGTATGATCAACCGTGTGATCGGGAGACGTGTTCCAGTATGTCTCAGTTTTCGTCCCCTGGTACTCGGGTGCAACATTCCAGACGCTTTACTAACACTCTCCCGACTTGGAGAGTCAGTGCCTTTAACCTCCTGTTTGGCCCAGTTTGCAAATTCTGCGGAAGATGAACAGGAATAGGGAGAACCAATGAGAGACTAGCTGGAGGTGTCTGGACGGGCAAATTTAACTCTCATTTCCCACGAGGAAGAGGAATTAACCAAAGGCTCAGCATGCCGTGCCGGAAGTAGATTAGGGCCTGAAGCAATCGTGCGGTGTTGCGGCCAGCTCACAAGAAAGCGAGTTGAAGAAAGGAGCTCAGGGGCACTGTAATTCACAAACCTGCAGACTTATAAATGACAGCTATCGTCCAAAAATATACTGAAGTAAGGCTGCCAAGAGGACTTGAAAGCGGGGCAGAATTGCAGGAAACCGATTTCAGGAGGTAGACTGGAATTGCATTGAAAGCATAGGAAAAGAGGCAGAACGTCCACAATGATGCACTTGGCCAAAAAGGGCGTATGCGTTTTTTCCTGAATATATTCAGGAAAAAACGCATACGCCCTTTTTGGCCAACCAAGCAAGCTTGCAAAGCAAATCTGCACTACAATGAAGTCTCACTTCCCCCCGGTCAAAAGGGCTATCTGAAAAAAGTGTAAAATCCAGAAAGGCAGGACAGGCCATGGAGAACTGGGAGCCTTCTTATGCTGATGGGCGGGATGTAAATTGCCAACAGCCACTCGGGAGAAGTGTATGGTGTTTCCTGAAAAATCTAAAACACAAAGCAACAGAGCCTAGGGCACTTCCACTTATGGTCCTATAGTTTAGGGAAATTAAAATCAAAAAGACACAGCCACCCCAAAGTTTGGGACGGCTCTGTTTACAAGAACCTCATTTACGGTACAAGTTCAATATCACAGAAAGTGAAAAATGGATAAAGAATTTGTCGTACTTACGTACAATGCAATATCACTCAGTAATGAAAGCTATGTCATCAGGCCCGTAGCAGCATAATGAGTGGATTCAGGTATGATGATTCTAACTGAAATAAGTCACACAGAAAAAGAAACATCATAAGATATCACTAATACACGGAATGTAAACTTGGCTACACAGGAACTGAATTACAAAACAGAACAGGGTCTCAAATTTAGAAAACCAACTTATGCTTGCTTAAGGGGAAAGGTGAGTTGGGGTGCTGCATAAAACCAGAGATTGAAATGAGCACAGATAAAGTTCCTTAAGCCAAATATGGAATAGACAAGAGCTACTCCTTGCTCAACGAAATGGACTCAACACTCTATATTAAACGCCTAAGAATGTACCTGACTAGTAAGTATCTTAAAACCTATGGATTGCTATGTCTCCAAAAGAGAATCAAGCGTGTGTCCAGGGGCATAAATGCAGCAGTGATAGGATTGGAGAGGTTCGGTGAGCAAATGAAGACCCTTTGAAGTCATATTGCATGGTACCCATTCCACGGGTCTCAACTCTCCAGGTTTCAGGGATTCTTCCTTCAGCTAAAACATGCATGTGGAACCCAGAGTATGATCCACCATGTGATCGGGAGACGTGTTCAAATATGTCTCAGTTTTCGTCCCCTGGTACTCGGGTGCAACATTCCAGACGCTTTACTAACACTCTCCCGACTTGGAGAGTCAGTGCCTTTAACCTCCTGTTTGGCCCAGTTTGCAATTTCTGCGGAAGATGAACAGGAATAGGGAGAACCAATGAGAGACTAGCTGGAGGTGTCTGGACGGGCAAATTTAACTCTCATTTCCCACCAGGAAGAGGAATTAACCAAAGGCTCAGCGTGCCGTGCCGGAACCAGATTAGGGGCTGAAGCAATCCTGCGGTGTTGCGGCCAGCTCACAAGAAAGCGAGTTGAAGAAAGGAGCTCAGGGGCACTGTAATTCACAAACCTGCAGACTTATAAATGACAGCTATCGTCCAAAAATATACTGAAGTAAGGCTGCCAAGTGGACTTGAAAGTGGGGCAGAATTGCAGGAAACCGATTTCAGGAGGTAGAGTGGAATTGCATTGAAAGCATAGGAAAAGAGGCAGAACGTCCACAATGATGCACTTGGCCAAAAAGGGCGTATGCGTTTTTTCCTGAATATATTCAGGAAAAAACGCATACGCCCTTTTTGGCCAACCAAGCAAGCTTGCAAAGGAAATCTGCACTACAATGAAGTCTCACTTCCCCCCGGTCAAGAGGGCCATGTGAAAAAAGTGTAAAATCCAGAAAGGCAGGACAGGCCATGGAGAACTGAGAGCCTTGTTATGCTGATGGGCGGGATGTAAATTGCCAACAGCCACTCGGGAGAAGTGTATGGTGTTTCCCGAAACATCTAAAATACAAAGCAACAGAGACTAGGGCACTTCCACTTATGGTCCTATAGCTTAGGGAAATTAAAATCAAAAAGACACAGCCACCCCAAAGTTTGGGACGGCTCTGTTTACAAGAACCTCGTTTACGGTACAAGTTCAATATCGCAAAGAGCGAAAAATGGATAAAGAAGTTGTGGTACTTACGTACAATGCAATATCACTCAGCAATGAAATCTATGTCATCAGGCCCGTAGCAGCATAATGAGTGGATTCAGGTATGATGATTCTAACTGAAATAAGTCACACAGAAAAAGAAACATCATAAGATATCACTAATACACGGAATGTAAACTTGGCTACACAGGAACTGAATTCCAAAACAGAACAGGGTCTCAAATTTAGAAAACCAACTTATGCTTGCTTAAGGGGAAAGGTGAGTTGGGGTGCTGCATAAAACCAGAGATTGAAATGAGCACAGATAAAGTTCCTTAAGCCAAATATGGAATAGACAAGAGCTACTCCTTGCTCAACGAAATGGACTCAACACTCTATATTAAACGCCTAAGAATGTACCTGACTAGTAAGTATCTGAAAACCTATGGATTGCTATGTCTCCGAAAGAGAATCAAGCGTGTGTACAGGGGCAAAAACGCAGCAGTGATAGGATTGGAAAGGTTTGGTGAGCAAATGAAGACCCTTTGAAGTCATATTGCATGGTACCCATTCCACGGGTCTCAACTCTCCAGGTTTCAGGGATTCTTCCTTCAGCTAAAACATGCATGTGGAACCCAGAGTATGATCCACCGTGTGATCAGGAGACGTGTTCAAATATGTCTCAGTTTTCGTCCCCTGGTACTCGGGTGCAACATTCCAGACACTTTACTAACACTCTCCCGACTTGGAGAGTCAGTGCCTTTAATCTGCTGTTTGGCCCAGTTTGCAATTTCTGCGGAAGATGAACAGGAATAGGGAGAACCAATGAGAGACTAGCTGGAGGTGTCTGGACGGGCAAATTTAACTCTCATTTCCCACGAGGAAGAGGAATTAACCAAAGGCTCAGCGTGCCGTGCCGGAACCAGATTAGGGCCTGAAGCAATCCTGCGGTGTTGCGGCCAGCTCACAAGAAAGCGAGTTGAAGAAAGGAGCTCAGGGGCACTGTAATTCACAAACCTGCAGACTTATAAATGACAGCTATCGTCCAAAAATATACTGAAGTAAGGCTGCCAAGAGGACTTGAAAGCGGGGCAGAATTGCAGGAAACCGATTTCAGGAGGTAGAGTGGAATTGCATTGAAAGCATAGGAAAAGAGGCAGAACGTCCACAATGATGCACTTGGCCAAAAAGGGCGTATGCGTTTTTTCCTGAATATATTCAGGAAAAAACGCATACGCCCTTTTTGGCCAACCAAGCAAGCTTGCAAAGGAAATCTGCACTACAATGAAGTCTCACTTCCCCCCGGTCAAAAGGGCCATGTGAAAAAAGTGTAAAATCCAGAAAGGCAGGACAGGCCATGGAGAACTGGGAGCCTTGTTATGCTGATGGGCGGGATGTAAATTGCCAACAGCCACTCGGGAGAAGTGTATGGTGTTTCCTGAAACATCTAAAAAACAAAGCAACAGAGCCTAGGGCACTTCCACTTATGGTCCTATAGCTTAGGGAAATTAAAATCAAAAAGACACAGCCACCCCAAAGTTTGGGACGGCTCTGTTTACAAGAACCTCATTTACGGTACAAGTTCAATATCACAGAAAGTGAAAAATGGATAAAGAATTTGTCGTACTTACGTACAATGCAATATCACTCAGTAATGAAATCTATGTCATCAGGCCCATAGCAGCATAATGAGTGGATTCAGGTATGATGATTCTACCTGAAATAAGTCACACAGAAAAAGAAACATCATAAGATATCACTAATACACGGAATGTAAACTTGGCTACACAGGAACTGAATTACAAAACAGAACAGGGTCTCAAATTTAGAAAACCAACTTATGCTTGCTTAAGGGGAAAGGTGAGTTGGGGTGCTGCATAAAACCAGAGATTGAAATGAGCACAGATAAAGTTCCTTAAGCCAAATATGTAATAGACAAGAGCTACTCCTTGCTCAACGAAATGGACTCAACACCCCATATTAAACGCCTAAGAATGTACCTGACTAGTAAGTATCTTAAAACCTATGGATTGCTGTGTCTCCAAAAGAGAATCAAGCATGTGTACAGGGGCATAAATGCAGCAGTGATAGGATTGGAGAGGTTCGGTGAGCAAATGAAGACCCTTTGAAGTCATATTGCATTGTACCGATTCCACAGGTCTCAACTCTCCAGGTTTCAGGGATTCTTCCTTCAGCTAAAACATGCATGTGGAACCCAGAGTATGATCCACCGTGTGATCGGGAGACGTGTTCAAATATGTCTCAGTTTTCGTCCCCTGGTACTCGGGTGCAACATTCCAGACGCTTTACTAACACTCTCCCGACTTGGAGAGTCAGGGCCTTTAACCTCCTGTTTGGCCCAGTTTGCAATTTCTGCGGAAGATGAACAGGAATAGGGAGAACCAATGAGAGACTAGCTGGAGGTGTCTGGACGGGCAAATTTAACTCTCATTTCCCACCAGGAAGAGGAATTAACCAAAGGCTCAGCGTGCCGTGCCGGAACCAGATTAGGGCCTGAAGCAATCGTGCGGTGTTGCGGCCAGCTCACAAGAAAGAGAGTTGAAGAAAGGAGCTCAAGGGCACTGTAATTCACAAACCTGCAGAGTTATAAATGACAGCTATCGTCCAAAAATATACTGAAGTAAGGCTGCCAAGTGGACTTGAAAGCGGGGCAGAATTGCAGGAAACCGATTTCAGGAGGTAGAGTGGAATTGCATTGAAAGCATAGGAAAAGAGGCAGAACGTCCACAATGATGCACTTGGCCAAAAAGGGCGTATGCGTTTTTTCCTGAATATATTCAGGAAAAAACGCATACGCCCTTTTTGGCCAACCAAGCAAGCTTGCAAAGGAAATCTGCACTACAATGAAGTCTCACTTCCCCCCGGTCAAAAGGGCCATGTGAACAAAGTGTAAAATCCAGAAAGGCAGGACAGGCCATGGAGAACTGGGAGCCTTGTTATGCTGATGGGCGGGATGTAAATTGCCAACAGCCACTCAGGAGAAGTGTATGGTGTTTCCTGAAACATCTAAAAAACAAAGCAACAGAGCCTAGGGCACTTCCACTTATGGTCCTATAGCTTAGGGAAATTAAAATCAAAAAGACACAGCCACCCCAAAGTTTGGGACGGCTCTGTTTACAAGAACCTCATTTACGGTACAAGTTCAATATCACAGAAAGTGAAAAATGGATAAAGAATTTGTCGTACTTACGTACAATGCAATATCACTCAGTAATGAAATCTATGTCATCAGGCCCGTAGCAGCATAATGAGTGGATTCAGGTATGATGATTCTAACTGAAATAAGTCAAACAGAAAAAGAAACATCATAAGATATCACTAATACACGGAATGTAAACTTGGCTACACAGGAACTGAATTACAAAACAGAACAGGGTCTCAAATTTAGAAAACCAACTTATGCTTGCTTAAGGGGAAAGGTGAGTTGGGGTGCTGCATAAAACCAGAGATTGAAATGAGCACAGATAAAGTTCCTTAAGCCAAATATGGAATAGACAGGAGCTACTCCTTGCTCAACGAAATGGACTCAACACTCTATATTAAACGCCTAAGAATGTACCTGACTAGTAAGTATCTGAAAACCTATGGATTGCTATGTCTCCGAAAGAGATTCAAGCGTGTGTACAGGGGCAAAAACGCAGCAGTGATAGGATTGGAAAGGTTTGGTGAGCAAATGAAGACCCTTTGAAGTCATATTGCATGGTACCCATTCCACGGGTCTCAACTCTCCAGGTTTCAGGGATTCTTCCTTCAGCTAAAACATGCATGTGGAACCCAGAGTATGATCCACCGTGTGATCGGGAGACGTGTTCAAATATGTCTCAGTTTTCGTCCCCTGGTACTCGGGTGCAACATTCCAGACGCTTTACTAACACTCTCCCGACTTGGAGAGTCAGTGCCTTTAATCTGCTGTTTGGCCCAGTTTGCAATTTCTGCAGAAGATGAACAGGAATAGGGAGAACCAATGAGAGACTAGCTGGAGGTGTCTGGACGGGCAAATTTAACTCTCATTTCCCACGAGAAAGAGGAATTAACCAAAGGCTCAGCGTGCCGTGCCGGAACCAGATTAGGGGCTGAAGCAATCCTGCGGTGTTGCGGCCAGCTCACAAGAAAGCGAGTTGAAGAAAGGAGCTCAGGGGCACTGTAATTCACAAACCTGCAGACTTATAAATGACAGCTATCGTCCAAAAATATACTGAAGTAAGGCTGCCAAGAGGACTTGAAAGCGGGGCAGAATTGCAGGAAACCGATTTCAGGAGGTAGAGTGGAATTGCATTGAAAGCATAGGAAAAGAGGCAGAACGTCCACAATGATGCACTTGGCCAAAAAGGGCGTATGCGTTTTTTCCTGAATATATTCAGGAAAAAACGCATACGCCCTTTTTGGCCAACCAAGCAAGCTTGCAAAGGAAATCTGCACTACAATGAAGTCTCACTTCCCCCCGGTCAAAAGGGCCATGTGAAAAAAGTGTAAAATCCAGAAAGGCAGGACAGGCCATGGAGAACTGGGAGCCTTGTTATGCTGATGGGCGGGATGTAAATTGCCAACAGCCACTCGGGAGAAGTGTATGGTGTTTCCTGAAACATCTAAAACACAAAGCAACAGAGCCTAGGGCACTTCCACTTATGGTCCTATAGCTTAGGGAAATTAAAATCAAAAAGACACAGCCACCCCAAAGTTTGGGACGGCTCTGTTTACAAGAACCTCATTTACGGTACAAGTTCAATATCACAGAAAGTGAAAAATGGATAAAGAATTTGTCGTACTTACGTACAATGCAATATCACTCAGTAATGAAATCTATGTCATCAAGCCCATAGCAGCATAATGAGTGGATTCAGGTATGATGATTCTACCTGAAATAAGTCACACAGAAAAAGAAACATCATAAGATATCACTAATACACGGAATGTAAACTTGGCTACACAGGAACTGAATTACAAAACAGAACAGGGTCTCAAATTTAGATAACCAACTTATGCTTGCTTAAGGGGAAAGGTGAGTTGGGGTGCTGCATAAAACCAGAGATTGAAATGAGCACAGATAAAGTTCCTTAAGCCAAATATGTAATAGACAAGAGCTACTCCTTGCTCAACGAAATGGACTCAACACTCTATATTAAACGCCTAAGAATGTACCTGACTAGTAAGTATCTGAAAACCTATGGATTGCTATGTCTCCGAAAGAGAATCAAGCGTGTGTACAGGGGCAAAAACGCAGCAGTGATAGGATTGGAAAGGTTTGGTGAGCAAATGAAGACCCTTTGAAGTCATATTGCATGGTACCCATTCCACGGGTCTCAACTCTCCAGGTTTCAGGGATTCTTCCTTCAGCTAAAACATGCATGTGGAACCCAGAGTATGATCCACTGTGTGATCAGGAGACGTGTTCAAATATGTCTCAGTTTTCGTCCCCTGGTACTCGGGTGCAACATTCCAGACGCTTTACTAACACTGTCCCGACTTGGAGAGTCAGTGCCTTTAATCTGCTGTTTGGCCCAGTTTGCAATTTCTGCGGAAGATGAACAGGAATAGGGAGAACCAATGAGAGACTAGCTGGAGGTGTCTGGACGGGCAAATTTAACTCTCATTTCCCACGAGGAAGAGGAATTAACCAAAGGCTCAGCGTGCCGTGCCGGAACCAGATTAGGGCCTGAAGCAATCGTGCGGTGTTGCGGCCAGCTCACAAGAAAGCGAGTTGAAGAAAGGAGCTCAGGGGCACTGTAATTCACAAACCTGCAGACTTATAAATGACAGCTATCGTCCAAAAATATACTGAAGTAAGGCTGCCAAGAGGACTTGAAAGTGGGGCAGAATTGCAGGAAACCGATTTCAGGAGGTAGACTGGAATTGCATTGAAAGCATAGGAAAAGAGGCAGAACGTCCACAATGATGCACTTGGCCAAAAAGGGCGTATGCGTTTTTTCCTGAATATATTCAGGAAAAAACGCATACGCCCTTTTTGGCCAACCAAGCAAGCTTGCAAAGGTAATCTGCACTACAATGAAGTCTCACTTCCCCCCCGGTCAAAAGGGCCATCTGAAAAAAGTGTAAAATCCAGAAAGGCAGGACAGGCCATGGAGAACTGGGAGCCTTCTTATGCTGATGGGCGGGATGTAAATTGCCAACAGCCACTCGGGAGAAGTGTATGGTGTTTCCCGAAACATCTAAAATACAAAGCAACAGAGCCTAGGGCACTTCCACTTATGGTCCTATAGCTTAGGGAAATTAAAATGAAAAAGACACAGCCACCCCAAAGTTTCGGACGGCTCTGTTTACAAGAACCTCGTTTACGGTACAAGTTCAATATCGCAAAGAGCGAAAAATGGATAAAGAAGTTGTGGTACTTACGTACAATGCAATATCACTCAGCAATGAAATCTATGTCATCAGGCCCGTAGCAGCATAATGAGTGGATTCAGGTATGATGATTCTAACTGAAATAAGTCACACAGAAAAAGAAACATCATAAGATATCACTAATACACGGAATGTAAACTTGGCTACACAGGAACTGAAATACAAAACAGAACAGGGTCTCAAATTTAGAAAACCAACTTATGCTTGCTTAAGGGGAAAGGTGAGTTGGGGTGCTGCATAAAACCAGAGATTGAAATGAGCACAGATAAAGTTCCTTAAGCCAAATATGTAATAGACAAGAGCTACTCCTTGCTCAACGAAATGGACTCAACACCCCACATTAAACGCCTAAGAATGTACATGACAAGTAAGTATCTGAAAACCTATGGATTGCTATGTCTCCGAAAGAGAATCAAGCGTGTGTACAGGGGCATAAACGCAGCAGTGAAAGCATTGGAAAGGTTCAGTGAGCAAATGAAGACCCTTTGAAGTCATATTGCATGGTACCCATTCCACGGGTCTCAACTCTCCAGGTTTCAGGGATTCTTCCTTCAGCTAAAACGTGCATGTGGAACCCAGAGTATGATCAACCGTGTGATCGGGAGACGTGTTCCAGTATGTCTCAGTTTTCGTCCCCTGGTACTCGGGTGCAACATTCCAGACGCTTTACTAACACTCTCCCGACTTGGAGAGTCAGTGCCTTTAACCTCCTGTTTGGCCCAGTTTGCAATTTCTGCGGAAGATGAACAGGAATAGGGAGAACCAATGAGAGACTAGCTGGAGGTGTCTGGACGGGCAAATTTAACTCTCATTTCCCACGAGGAAGAGGAATTAACCAAAGGCTCAGCATGCCGTGCCGGAAGTAGATTAGGGCCTGAAGCAATCGTGCGGTGTTGCGGCCAGCTCACAAGAAAGCGAGTTGAAGAAAGGAGCTCAGGGGCACTGTAATTCACAAACCTGCAGACTTATAAATGACAGCTATCGTCCAAAAATATACTGAAGTAAGGCTGCCAAGAGGACTTGAAAGCGGGGCAGAATTGCAGGAAACCGATTTCAGGAGGTAGACTGGAATTGCATTGAAAGCATAGGAAAAGAGGCAGAACGTCCACAATGATGCACTTGGCCAAAAAGGGCGTATGCGTTTTTTCCTGAATATATTCAGGAAAAAACGCATACGCCCTTTTTGGCCAACCAAGCAAGCTTGCAAAGGAAATCTGCACTACAATGAAGTCTCACTTCCCCCCGGTCAAAAGGGCCATGTGAAAAAAGTGTAAAATCCAGAAAGGCAGGACAGGCCATGGAGAACTGGGAGCCTTGTTATGCTGATGGGCGGGATGTAAATTGCCAACAGCCACTAGGGAGAAGTGTATGGTGTTTCCTGAAACATCTAAAAAACAAAGCAACAGAGCCTAGGGCACTTCCACTTATGGTCCTATAGCTTAGGGAAATTAAAATGAAAAAGACAGAGCCACCCCAAAGTTTGGGACGGCTCTGTTTACAAGAACCTCATTTACGGTACAAGTTCAATATCACAGAAAGTGAAAAATGGATAAAGAATTTGTCGTACTTACGTACAATGCAATATCACTCAGTAATGAAATTTATGTCATCAGGCCCATAGCAGCATAATGAGTGGATTCAGGTATGATGATTCTACCTGAAATAAGTCACACAGAAAAAGAAACATCATAAGATATCACTAATACACGGAATGTAAACTTGGCTACACAGGAACTGAATTACAAAACAGAACAGGGTCTCAAATTTAGATAACCAACTTATGCTTGCTTAAGGGGAAAGGTGAGTTGGGGTGCTGCATAAAACCAGAGATTGAAATGAGCACAGATAAAGTTCCTTAAGCCAAATATGTAATAGACAAGAGCTACTCCTTGCTCAACGAAATGGACTCAACACTCTATATTAAACGCCTAAGAATGTACCTGACTAGTAAGTATCTGAAAACCTATGGATTGCTATGTCTCCGAAAGAGAATCAAGCGTGTGTACAGGGGCAAAAACGCAGCAGTGATAGGATTGGAAAGGTTTGGTGAGCAAATGAAGACCCTTTGAAGTCATATTGCATGGTACCCATTCCACGGGTCTCAACTCTCCAGGTTTCAGGGATTCTTCCTTCAGCTAAAACATGCATGTGGAACCCAGAGTATGATCCACCGTGTGATCAGGAGACGTGTTCAAATATGTCTCAGTTTTCGTCCCCTGGTACTCGGGTGCAACATTCCAGACGCTTTACTAACACTGTCCCGACTTGGAGAGTCAGTGCCTTTAATCTGCTGTTTGGCCCAGTTTGCAATTTCTGCGGAAGATGAACAGGAATAGGGAGAACCAATGAGAGACTAGCTGGAGGTGTCTGGACGGGCAAATTTAACTCTCATTTCCCACGAGGAAGAGGAATTAACCAAAGGCTCAGCGTGCCGTGCCGGAACCAGATTAGGGCCTGAAGCAATCGTGCGGTGTTGCGGCCAGCTCACAAGAAAGCGAGTTGAAGAAAGGAGCTCAGGGGCACTGTAATTCACAAACCTGCAGACTTATAAATGACAGCTATCGTCCAAAAATATACTGAAGTAAGGCTGCCAAGAGGACTTGAAAGTGGGGCAGAATTGCAGGAAACCGATTTCAGGAGGTAGACTGGAATTGCATTGAAAGCATAGGAAAAGAGGCAGAACGTCCACAATGATGCACTTGGCCAAAAAGGGCGTATGCGTTTTTTCCTGAATATATTCAGGAAAAAACGCATACACCCTTTTTGGCCAACCAAGCAAGCTTGCAAAGGTAATCTGCACTACAATGAAGTCTCACTTCCCCCCGGTCAAAAGGGCCATCTGAAAAAAGTGTAAAATCCAGAAAGGCAGGACAGGCCATGGAGAACTGGGAGCCTTCTTATGCTGATGGGCGGGATGTAAATTGCCAACAGCCACTCGGGAGAAGTGTATGGTGTTTCCCGAAACATCTAAAATACAAAGCAACAGAGCCTAGGGCACTTCCACTTATGGTCCTATAGTTTAGGGAAATTAAAATGAAAAAGACACAGCCACCCCAAAGTTTCGGACGGCTCTGTTTACAAGAACCTCGTTTACGGTACAAGTTCAATATCGCAAAGAGCGAAAAATGGATAAAGAAGTTGTGGTACTTACGTACAATGCAATATCACTCAGCAATGAAATCTATGTCATCAGGCCCGTAGCAGCATAATGAGTGGATTCAGGTATGATGATTCTAACTGAAATAAGTCACACAGAAAAAGAAACATCATAAGATATCACTAATACACGGAATGTAAACTTGGCTACACAGGAACTGAATTACAAAACAGAACAGGGTCTCAAATTTAGAAAACCAACTTATGCTTGCTTAAGGGGAAAGGTGAGTTGGGGTGCTGCATAAAACCAGAGATTGAAATGAGCACAGATAAAGTTCCTTAAGCCAAATATGTAATAGACAAGAGCTACTCCTTGCTCAACGAAATGGACTCAACACCCCACATTAAACGCCTAAGAATGTACATGACAAGTAAGTATCTGAAAACCTATGGATTGCTATGTCTCCGAAAGAGAATCAAGCGTGTGTACAGGGGCATAAACGCAGCAGTGAAAGCATTGGAAAGGTTCAGTGAGCAAATGAAGACCCTTTGAAGTCATATTGCATGGTACCCATTCCACGGGTCTCAACTCTCCAGGTTTCAGGGATTCTTCCTTCAGCTAAAACGTGCATGTGGAACCCAGAGTATGATCAACCGTGTGATCGGGAGACGTGTTCCAGTATGTCTCAGTTTTCGTCCCCTGGTACTCGGGTGCAACATTCCAGACGCTTTACTAACACTCTCCCGACTTGGAGAGTCAGTGCCTTTAACCTCCTGTTTGGCCCAGTTTGCAAATTCTGCGGAAGATGAACAGGAATAGGGAGAACCAATGAGAGACTAGCTGGAGGTGTCTGGACGGGCAAATTTAACTCTCATTTCCCACGAGGAAGAGGAATTAACCAAAGGCTCAGCATGCCGTGCCGGAAGTAGATTAGGGCCTGAAGCAATCGTGCGGTGTTGCGGCCAGCTCACAAGAAAGCGAGTTGAAGAAAGGAGCTCAGGGGCACTGTAATTCACAAACCTGCAGACTTATAAATGACAGCTATCATCCAAAAATATACTGAAGTAAGGCTGCCAAGAGGACTTGAAAGCGGGGCAGAATTGCAGGAAACCGATTTCAGGAGGTAGACTGGAATTGCATTGAAAGCATAGGAAAAGAGGCAGAACGTCCACAATGATGCACTTGGCCAAAAAGGGCGTATGCGTTTTTTCCTGAATATATTCAGGAAAAAACGCATACGCCCTTTTTGGCCAACCAAGCAAGCTTGCAAAGGAAATCTGCACTACAATGAAGTCTCACTTCCCCCCGGTCAAAAGGGCCATCTGAAAAAAGTGTAAAATCCAGAAAGGCAGGACAGACCATGGAGAACTGGGAGCCTTCTTATGCTGATGGGCGGGATGTAAATTGCCAACAGCCACTCCGGAGAAGTGTATGGTGTTTCCTGAAAAATCTAAAACACAAAGCAACAGAGCCTAGGGCACTTCCACTTATGGTCCTATAGCTTAGGGAAATTAAAATAAAAAAGACACAGCCACCCCAAAGTTTGGGACGGCTCTGTTTACAAGAACCTCGTTTACGGTACAAGTTCAATATCGCAAAGAGCGAAAAATGGATAATGAAGTAGTGGTACTTACGTACAATGCAATATCACTCAGCAATGAAATCTATGTCATCAGGCCGGTAGCAGCATAATGAGTGGATTCAGGTATGATGATTCTAACTGAAATAAGTCACACAGAAAAAGAAACATCATAAGATATCACTAATACACGGAATGTAAACTTGGCTACACAGGAACTGAATTACAAAACAGAACAGGGTCTCAAATTTAGAAAACCAACTTATGCTTGCTTAAGGGGAAAGGTGAGTTGGGGTGCTGCATAAAACCAGAGATTGAAATGAGCACAGATAAAGTTCCTTAAGCCAAATATGGAATAGACAAGAGCTACTCCTTGCTCAACGAAATGGACTCAACACCCCACATTAAACGCCTAAGAATGTACCTGACTAGTAAGTATCTGAAAACGTATGGATTGCTATGTCTCCGAAAGAGAATCAAGCATGTGTCCAGGGGCATAAACGCAGCAGTGAAAGGATTGGAGAGGTTCGGTGAGCACATGAAGACCCTTTGAAGTCATATTGCATGGTACCCATTCCACGGGTCTCAACTCTCCAGGTTTCAGGAATTCTTCCTTCAGCTAAAACGAGCATGTGAAACCCAGAGAATGATCAACCGTGTGATCGGGAGACGTGTTCCAGTATGTCTCAGTTTTCGTCCCCTGGTACTCGGGTGCAACATTCCAGACGCTTTACTAACACTCTCCCGACTTGGAGAGTCAGTGCCTTTAACCTCCTGTTTGGCCCAGTTTGCAATTTCTGCGGAAGATGAACAGGAATAGGGAGAACCAATGAGAGACTAGCTGGAGGTGTCTGGACGGGCAAATTTAACTGTCATTTCCCACCAGGAAGAGGAATTAACCAAAGGCTCAGCGTGCCGTGCCGGAACCAGATTAGGGCCTGAAGCAATCGTGCGGTGTTGCGGCCAGCTCACAAGAAAGAGAGTTGAAGAAAGGAGCTCAAGGGCACTGTAATTCACAAACCTGCAGACTTATAAATGACAGCTATCGTCCAAAAATATACTGAAGTAAGGCTGCCAAGAGGACTTGAAAGTGGGGCAGAATTGCAGGAAACCGATTTCAGGAGGTAGACTGGAATTGCATTGAAAGCATAGGAAAAGAGGCAGAACGTCCACAATGATGCACTTGGCCAAAAAGGGCGTATGCGTTTTTTCCTGAATATATTCAGGAAAAAACGCATACGCCCTTTTTGGCCAACCAAGCAAGCTTGCAAAGGAAATCTGCACTACGATGAAGTCTCACTTCCCCCCGGTCAAAAGGGCCATGTGAAAAAAGTGTAAAATCCAGAAAGGCAGGACAGGCCATGGAGAACTGGGAGCCTTGTTATGCTGATGGGCGGGATGTAAATTGCCAACAGCCACTCAGGAGAAGTGTATGGTGTTTCCTGAAACATCTAAAAAACAAAGCAACAGAGCCTAGGGCACTTCCACTTATGGTCCTATAGCTTAGGGAAATTAAAATCAAAAAGACACAGCCACCCCAAAGTTTGGGACGGCTCTGTTTACAAGAACCTCGTTTACGGTACAAGTTCAATATCGCAAAGAGCGAAAAATGGATAAAGAAGTTGTGGTACTTACGTACAATGCAATATCACTCAGCAATGAAATCTATGTCATCAGGCCCGTAGCAGCATAATGAGTGGATTCAGGTATGATGATTCTAACTGAAATAAGTCACACAGAAAAAGAAACATCATAAGATAGCACTAATACACGGAATGTAAACTTGGCTACACAGGAACTGAATTACAAAACAGAACAGGGTCTCAAATTTAGAAAACCAACTTATGCTTGCTTAAGGGGAAAGGTGAGTTGGGGTGCTGCATAAAACCAGAGATTGAAATGAGCACAGATAAAGTTCCTTAAGCCAAATATGTAATAGACAAGAGCTACTCCTTGCTCAACGAAATGGACTCAACACCCCACATTAAACGCCTAAGAATGTACCTGACTAGTAAGTATCTGAAAACCTATGGATTGCTATGTCTCCGAAAGAGAATCAAGCGTGTGTACAGGGGCATAAACGCAGCAGTGAAAGCATTGGAAAGGTTCAGTGAGCAAATGAAGACCCTTTGAAGTCATATTGCATGGTACCCATTCCACGGGTCTCAACTCTCCAGGTTTCAGGGATTCCTCCTTCAGCTAAAACGTGCATGTGGAACCCAGAGTATGATCAACCGTGTGATCGGGAGACGTGTTCCAGTATGTCTCAGTTTTCGTCCCCTGGTACTCGGGTGCAACATTCCAGACGCTTTACTAACACTCTCCCGACTTGGAGAGTCAGTGCCTTTAACCTCCTGTTTGGCCCAGTTTGCAATTTCTGCGGAAGATGAACAGGAATAGGGAGAACCAATGAGAGACTAGCTGGAGGTGTCTGGACGGGCAAATTTAACTCTCATTTCCCACGAGGAAGAGGAATTAACCAAAGGCTCAGCATGCCGTGCCGGAAGTAGATTAGGGCCTGAAGCAATCGTGCGGTGTTGCGGCCAGCTCACAAGAAAGCGAGTTGAAGAAAGGAGCTCAGGGGCACTGTAATTCACAAACCTGCAGACTTATAAATGACAGCTATCGTCCAAAAATATACTGAAGTAAGGCTGCCAAGAGGACTTGAAAGCGGGGCAGAATTGCAGGAAACCGATTTCAGGAGGTAGACTGGAATTGCATTGAAAGCATAGGAAAAGAGGCAGAACGTCCACAATGATGCACTTGGCCAAAAAGGGCGTATGCGTTTTTTCCTGAATATATTCAGGAAAAAACGCATACGCCCTTTTTGGCCAACCAAGCAAGCTTGCAAAGGAAATCTGCACTACAATGAAGTCTCACTTCCCCCCGGTCAAAAGGGCCATGTGAAAAAAGTGTAAAATCCAGAAAGGCAGGACAGGCCATGGAGAACTGGGAGCCTTGTTATGCTGATGGGCGGGATGTAAATTGCCAACAGCCACTCAGGAGAAGTGTATGGTGTTTCCTGAAACATCTAAAAAACAAAGCAACAGAGCCTAGGGCACTTCCACTTATGGTCCTATAGCTTAGGGAAATTAAAATCAAAAAGACACAGCCACCCCAAAGTTTGGGACGGCTCTGTTTACAAGAACCTCGTTTACGGTACAAGTTCAATATCGCAAAGAGCGAAAAATGGATAAAGAAGTTGTGGTACTTACGTACAATGCAATATCACTCAGCAATGAAATCTATGTCATCAGGCCCGTAGCAGCATAATGAGTGGATTCAGGTATGATGATTCTAACTGAAATAAGTCACACAGAAAAAGAAACATCATAAGATATCACTAATACACGGAATGTAAACTTGGCTACACAGGAACTGAATTACAAAACAGAACAGGGTCTCAAATTTAGAAAACCAACTTATGCTTGCTTAAGGGGAAAGGTGAGTTGGGGTGCTGCATAAAACCAGAGATTGAAATGAGCACAGATAAAGTTCCTTAAGCCAAATATGTAATAGACAAGAGCTACTCCTTGCTCAACGAAATGGACTCAACACCCCACATTAAACGCCTAAGAATGTACCTGACTAGTAAGTATCTTAAAACCTATGGATTGCTGTGTCTCCAAAAGAGAATCAAGCGTGTGTACAGGGGCATAAATGCAGCAGTGATAGGATTGGAGAGGTTCGGTGAGCAAATGAAGACCCTTTGAAGTCATATTGCATGGTACCGATTCCACAGGTCTCAACTCTCCAGGTTTCAGGGATTCTTCCTTCAGCTAAAACATGCATGTGTAACCCAGAGTATGATCCACCGTGTGATCGGGAGACGTGTTCAAATATGTCTCAGTTTTCGTCCCCTGGTACTCGGGTGCAACATTCCAGACGCTTTACTAACACTGTCCCGACTTGGAGAGTCAGTGCCTTTAACCTCCTGTTTGGCCCAGTTTGCAATTTCTGCGGAAGATGAACAGGAATAGGGAGAACCAATGAGAGACTAGCTGGAGGTGTCTGGACGGGCAAATTTAACTGTCATTTCCCACCAGGAAGAGGAATTAACCAAAGGCTCAGCGTGCCGTGCCGGAACCAGATTAGGGCCTGAAGCAATCGTGCGGTGTTGCGGCCAGCTCACAAGAAAGAGAGTTGAAGAAAGGAGCTCAAGGGCACTGTAATTCACAAACCTGCAGAGTTATAAATGACAGCTATCGTCCAAAAATATACTGAAGTAAGGCTGCCAAGTGGACTTGAAAGCGGGGCAGAATTGCAGGAAACCGATTTCAGGAGGTAGACTGGAATTGCATTGAAAGCATAGGAAAAGAGGCAGAACGTCCACAATGATACACTTGGCCAAAAGGGGCGTATGCGTTTTTTCCTGAATATATTCAGGAAAAAACGCATACGCCCTTTTTGGCAAACCAAGCAAGCTTGCAAAGGAAATCTGCACTACAATGAAGTCTCACTTCCCCCCGGTCAAAAGGGCCATGTGAAAAAAGTGTAAAATCCAGAAAGGCAGGACAGGCCATGGAGAACTGGGAGCCTTGTTATGCTGATGGGCGGGATGTAAATTGCCAACAGCCACTCAGGAGAAGTGTATGGTGTTTCCTGAAACATCTAAAAAACAAAGCAACAGAGCCTAGGGCACTTCCACTTATGGTCCTATAGCTTAGGGAAATTAAAATCAAAAAGACACAGCCACCCCAAAGTTTGGGACGGCTCTGTTTACAAGAGCCTCATTTACGGTACAAGTTCAATATCACAGAAAGTGAAAAATGGATAAAGAATTTGTCGTACTTACGTACAATGCAATATCACTCAGTAATGAAATCTATGTCATCAGGCCCATAGCAGCATAATGAGTGGATTCAGGTATGATGATTCTACCTGAAATAAGTCACACAGAAAAAGAAACATCATAAGATATCACTAATACACGGAATGTAAACTTGGCTACACAGGAACTGAATTACAAAACAGAACAGGGTCTCAAATTTAGAAAACCAACTTATGCTTGCTTAAGGGGAAAGGTGAGTTGGGGTGCTGCATAAAACCAGAGATTGAAATGAGCACAGATAAAGTTCCTTAAGCCAAATATGGAATAGACAAGAGCTACTCCTTGCTCAACGAAATGGACTCAACACTCTATATTAAACGCCTAAGAATGTACCTGACTAGTAAGTATCTTAAAACCTATGGATTGCTATGTCTCCGAAAGAGAATCAAGCGTGTGTACAGGGGCAAAAACGCAGCAGTGATAGGATTGGAAAGGTTCGGTGAGCAAATGAAGACCCTTTGAAGTCATATTGCATGGTACCCATTCCACGGGTCTCAACTCTCCAGGTTTCAGGGATTCTTCCTTCAGCTAAAACGTGCATGTGGAACCCAGAGTATGATCCACCGTGTGATCAGGAGACGTGTTCAAATATGTCTCAGTTTTCGTCCCCTGGTACTCGGGTGCAACATTCCAGACGCTTTACTAACACTCTCCCGACTTGGAGAGTCTGTGCCTTTAACCTCCTGTTTGGCCCAGTTTGCAATTTCTGCGGAAGATGAACAGGAATAGGGAGAACCAATGAGAGACTAGCTGGAGGTGTCTGGACGGGCAAATTTAACTCTCATTTCCCACCAGGAAGAGGAATTAACCAAAGGCTCAGCATGCCGTGCCGGAAGTAGATTAGGGCCTGAAGCAATCGTGCGGTGTTGCGGCCAGCTCACAAGAAAGCGAGTTGAAGAAAGGAGCTCAGGGGCACTGTAATTCACAAACCTGCAGACTTATAAATGACAGCTATCGTCCAAAAATATACTGAAGTAAGGCTGCCAAGAGGACTTGAAAGCGGGGCAGAATTGCAGGAAACCGATTTCAGGAGGTAGACTGGAATTGCATTGAAAGCATAGGAAAAGAGGCAGAACGTCCACAATGATGCACTTGGCCAAAAAGGGCGTATGCGTTTTTTCCTGAATATATTCAGGAAAAAACGCATACGCCCTTTTTGGCCAACCAAGCAAGCTTGCAAAGGAAATCTGCACTACGATGAAGTCTCACTTCCCCCCGGTCAAAAGGGCCATGTGAAAAAAGTGTAAAATCCAGAAAGGCAGGACAGGCCATGGAGAACTGGGAGCCTTGTTATGCTGATGGGCGGGATGTAAATTGCCAACAGCCACTCGGGAGAAGTTTATGGTGTTTCCTGAAACATCTAAAAAACAAAGCAACAGAGCCTAGGGCACTTCCACTTATGGTCCTATAGCTTAGGGAAATTAAAATCAAAAAGACACAGCCACCCCAAAGTTTGGGACGGCTCTGTTTACAAGAACCTCGTTTACGGTACAAGTTCAATATCGCAAAGAGCGAAAAATGGATAAAGATGTTGTGGTACTTACGTACAATGCAATATCACTCAGCAATGAAATCTATGTCATCAGGCCCGTAGCAGCATAATGAGTGGATTCAGGTATGATGATTCTAACTGAAATAAGTCACACAGAAAAAGAAACATCATAAGATATCACTAATACACGGAATGTAAACTTGGCTACACAGGAACTGAATTACAAAACAGAACAGGGTCTCAAATTTAGAAAACCAACTTATGCTTGCTTAAGGGGAAAGGTGAGTTGGGGTGCTGCATAAAACCAGAGATTGAAATGAGCACAGATAAAGTTCCTTAAGCCAAATATGTAATAGACAAGAGCTACTCCTTGCTCAACGAAATGGACTCAACACCCCACATTAAACGCCTAAGAATGTACCTGACTAGTAAGTATCTGAAAACCTATGGATTGCTATGTCTCCGAAAGAGAATCAAGCGTGTGTACAGGGGCATAAACGCAGCAGTGAAAGCATTGGAAATGTTCAGTGAGCAAATGAAGACCCTTTGAAGTCATATTGCATGGTACCCATTCCACGGGTCTCAACTCTCCAGGTTTCAGGGATTCCTCCTTCAGCTAAAACGTGCATGTGGAACCCAGAGTATGATCAACCGTGTGATCGGGAGACGTGTTCCAGTATGTCTCAGTTTCCGTCCCCTGGTACTCGGGTGCAACATTCCAGACGCTTTACTAACACTCTCCCGACTTGGAGAGTCAGTGCCTTTAACCTCCTGTTTGGCCCAGTTTGCAATTTCTGCGGAAGATGAACAGGAATAGGGAGAACCAATGAGAGACTAGCTGG